>NC_080064.1:133571852-134270328 GCF_949987535.1 Balaenoptera acutorostrata
GGGGAAAGGAACCAGAAGCCTGAGGACAGGAGTGGGAGGGACCCTTACTTTCCATGGTTTACTTTTTTATATTTTATAAATTTTGTATTACCTACTAAAAAAGGACATAGAAAACAACAACAACAACAAAAACCCACCACCTACTGCACCTGCCAAGGACAAGAGCTCCTCCCACCAGGCTATTTTTGGCAAGATGTCCTGATCAAAGGTGTGGGGAGGAATTTGTTTTCATACTATGAGGTGTGGAATCCCTGCTTCCCACTTTCCTGGCACACTCATAGCAGCAGTCAAACAGATTCCACTGGGGCCTGCCCACGCAGATGAAGAATCCCCTACTTCCCTTGTACATAAAATCATAAGCCTCACCAAGCTTAAACCAACAGGCAGTGTAGGAAGAAGGAGAGCCTTTCTGAGCCCTGCCAGTGCCTGGGCCCCTGGAGCGATATTAGTCAGCGGTGAGCACATGGAGAGGTGTTGACCTGGGGAGACTTTGACAGTCTTCAGCGCTCTCCCCTCTGCGGACTGTTTGTGAGGCTGGATTGGTGTCCTTCATGCTTAAAGCAATGTTCTGGAAGAAGGCCTCTCAAAAGGCATATTACCCAATCATGATCACCGTAATCCCCTGGGTAAATGAATACCTCCCACTGCCTTCTGGGCAGGTTGGTCCCAGCCTGAATGGCCACCTTGTTAAAGTCAGAAGCAGCCTGCACAGTCGTGCAAAGAGCACAGGGCTCAGCATGCAGCAACCTGGTCCTAACGCCAGCCAGGCAAGTATGGTGTCATCTTAGGCAAGTTTCATAACTTCTCTAGGCATCAGTTTTCTCATCTTTAAAAATCCCTCAAAGATCACAGACATCCCTTTCAGCACTAACTGTTCATGATTTAAATTTTAAAAGTTGCAACTCTAAGTCAATTTTAATAAAAGAGAAAAATAGGAAGCTTCCTCATCCCAAATTTGCATAAAGTTCTCTGACCTAAAAGCTCTCGTGGTTTGATTATTTGACTGACTTTGCAAAATCTCCTAAAGGTTCCTGCAAATGAAAGAAATTTCCCGGTGTTCTAAAATACTGCGATGACTAAGTAGGGGCAGTAATGACCAAGAGGACATTCTGAGACCAAGATGCTGAGAGGCAGCAAGGAAAGCACACGTGACTTCCTCTTTCAGGTAGATGCAAATGCAACTCCAGATTCGGGCTTCCTTTCCTTCTCCTGAAGGTCACCCAGTATTAGAAATTTGCATATTCTCACAAGTTTCTTCCTAGCATCAACACCACCAAGCCTAGGCAATGTTGTGAAATAAGACAGTGTCTCCTCTTGCTCCATGCCCTTCTATAACTTTTCCCTTCATCTTCCGTACCTGATCACCTCATGCTGACTACCCCACTGCCCAGAAATACCCTCACAGTGCCCAATTCAAGACCTTCCATCACCTGGCGCCAACCTCCTTGTCAAGCATCACTGCTACACATATCCTTGCTGGAGCCAACCATTTCCTCTAAGCTCTTTGCCCTTGAATAGAGCCTGGCAGGACAAAACAGAGGGCATAGGCTTGGGAGTCAGATTCAGTTCAAATTGTGACCTCTCTAGTTTTGTGAATTTGGAAATGTTGTATACCATTTCTGAGCTTTAGCTTTCATGTCTGTGAAAATAAGCCATAATATTATTATTGGAATGTTCCAGGAGATGACTGTAAAGCTTAAATAAGTTAACATATGTGAAAGTACCGAGGAGTTTGCCTGGCACATGGTAAGCATTTGAAAAATACTTGCTTCCTTTTTTCTCTCCACCAAGAATGGCCCTCCATCTATGTCGACCCATCAAAATATCACCACCTTCAAGGCCTAAATCAAATCCCTGATTTTTGGTCTCCCATAGCAAGTACTTAAAAACCACTCTATTCACATGGATGTTTATAATAGCTTGGTTTATTATTGCTAAAACTTGCCAAGCAAAAGCAATCAAGATATCCTTCAGTAGGCTGAATGGATAAATAAATTGCGATACATCCAGACAATGGAATATCATTCAGTGCTAAAAGGAAATGAGCTTTTCAAGCCATGGAAAGACATGGTGGCACCTTAAATGCATATTACCAAATGAAAGAAGACAATCTGAAAAGACTATATACTGTATGATTCCAATTATGTGACATTCTGAAAAAGGCAAAACTATAGAGACAGTTAAAGATCAGCAGTTGCCAGGGGTGAGGGAGGAGGGAGAGATGAACAGGTGAAGTGCAGAAGATTTTGAGTACTGAAACTATTCTGCATGATACTCTAATGGTGGGTACATGTTATCGTTCATTTGTTAAAATCCATAAAATGTACAATACCAAGAGTGAACCCTGATGTAAAAAAAATTTTTAAATCACTCTATTGACTTTCATTCTACCACCATGGGATACATGTCTCATCTCCTCTACAAGACTACTTAGCTGTGTGCTCTTGGGAAAATGGCATTACCTTGCTGATTTTTAGTTTCTTCATCCGTAAAATGGAAATAGTAAAATCTATATCTCAGAGGGTTGTTGTGAAGATTGAATGATATAATGTATCTAAATTTTAAGTACCTGACCTGGAACATTGTAAGGAGTTGATAAATGTCAGCTATTATTCTTGGATACCCATGAGAGATAAGATCCATGTCATGTTCTTAATTTAGTCTACATAATACTATTTTAGCTTTATATATGACTACAGAATGAAGGAATTAATGAAAAACGAAGTCCAACAAAATTCCTAAAATATCCCTCTGGCTCTCTGTAGCCCAGAGAAACAATACAAAAGAATCCTGGCTTCATAAGAAAGGTTACCAGAAAACAATCAGAAAATATTAATTTTACCCACATGCACAAATATGGTCTTTTTCATATCAAGAAAATCAAAATCCTCATACCTTCTCCAGATACTAAAAGAAAATGGAATATATCAAAGTTCCCAGAGAGCTTTCATGTAAGGACAAGCTATACAATGAGGCTTCTTCAATATGCAAAGTCTGAAGAGCCAGTACCATCCTCAAAGGGGAAGAGAAACTCCTGTAAGTCTACACACCAGAATCAAAGCACAGTCCTGAAGTTTGAATGAGATGGTTTCAGAAGCATGAGTATAAAAGAAGTCATCTTCTAACTGAACATTGTATTTTACAGATGAAGAAACTGAGGCCTACAGAAGTAAAGGGATTCAACTCCTGTCCTCCAATCCAGTACAACTTTCATTATACCAAAACACAGTTTTCTTTCTCCCCATGCAAATTTAAAGTGTGGAGAAATTTCTTTGAAGACTTTATTAATATTCCATTCCTTGTGTCCACTTTGGTGCCAAGTTGGAGGAAAGAAGAAGTTGCCACACACACAGCAGATGGGCAGGGTGGTGGTCTCACGATGACCTCATCATAAAAGTACATAGGGAGAGCCAAAAGTTCAGGCTTCCCTCCTGGGTTTGAGGGCTGTCATAAGTAGAACCAAGAAAACAGAGTACTCAGTAGGCAGCTGATATATGGGCTATTTGACCAACTGACTGAATAATGCACATGTCCTGTCTAGGAGCAGCTGATGATGTGACAAAAGGTCAGCTGTCCCACTGTTCTCAAACTCTAATGTACATTTGAATCCCCTGGAAAATCTGTAAAAATGTGTAGATGGCCAGTCTATTCATAAAGATTCTGATTCAAAAGGTCTAGGTGGACTCAGTAAACTGCATTTTTACAAGCACCCAAGGTTCAGGATTTAAGAATTACCACACTCAACTGTGAACTCCTGAAGGCCCAAATCCAGAAAATGTATATTCGACCATATGCCCTTGGCAAAAAGCATGCCTGTCCCAAAGCTGGTGCTCAAAGGATGTTTGCTCTACTGTAAGCACTATTCAGTAGTTGATTGAATAGTTATATGATTGCCACGTTATTGCTGATGTGAAACAGCATCAACAATTACTGAGTACCTGCTATACGGCAGGCATTACATTCAACTCTAAGAACACAAAGGGAAAGAAGACACAATCTTTATTTTTGACAAACTTGTATGTCAACTGGGGAAACAGCTCCTCTACAAAAAAACCTTTGGTAAGCATCAACAGGCAATGTATGCCACAAGGTTCCAGAGAACAGAAAAATCATTGCAGGCTTTGGCCACTCAAGTAGGAAAGACATGGTCTTAGGCCTTGAAAGCGAAAGAGGACCCAGATAATCCAAAGGCATTATATGGAAGAAAGGTCTAGAAGTGAGACCATTCTTGGTATATTCAAGAAAAACGATAAAAACTTATTGAGAACTTACAACATGCCATGCACTGCATTACTCTTACTCAATTTCATTACCTTTTTTGCTATTCAAAATAACACTGTTAAGTAGAAATAGTAATTACCCATGTTTTACAGATAGAAAAATGAGAATCAGTGCTGTTAAGAACTTGCTCAGGAAGAAAAAAGTATTAACTTGAGTTTGATTGAACTCCAAGTTCATGGTAACATCCTTTCTCTTTATCCTACTCTATTTTAGAGTAAAAAACCCCTATGAAAGCATTTGTCTGAGGGTTCAAAATTAATTTGAATTATTTTAATTGTCAACACTGAGTAAGATTAAAACATTAGGTTTTAGATAGTTGTCAAAATATTCAGATATATCTCAAAATATCTAGACATTCTCCAGGAAAGAGCTCCTCAGTCAATCCTACAAGGTTGTTTGTGTAGTACAGATTGGCAAAGCCGTTAGCTGGGCTCTGATTAGATGCAAATGTCCTGATAAGGGGCAGCAGGACAAGTACAAAGTAGGCAGCAAGCAGGCGATGCAAAGAAGAGTCAGAATTATGTCCTTTCCTGGCTTCTCTCAGCACCTGGAGCACTGAACTGTCTGAGAACACAGATGGAAAATGTCTGATATCTAGCATTTACCCAGCAGCCTGTACCATGTTCCCAAAAAGGTGATGCTTGCTTCATGAGCTCATCTTTGGAATGTGTGAGTTTCTAATTCTGACTCACTGGGATGTGGCATGAGGCTGCCAACCTTATACTCATGTGGCATTTGTCCTGGAGGGGGATGTATCTGTGGCAGGAGGGAATGATACTCATCAAATATGAAACCAGGAAGTGGGCTCTGCATTCACTATGTGGGCCTTGCCCTTCCTCACTTGATATCAGTCAAGATCCTAGGTGGGAGTGGGATGGGATGTGAGTCAGTGGAGGCTGGCGGGGAAACAGATCTGTGATGGGGACTCTGTGGTTCACCCTGCAACCTCCACTGGGATGTGAATGTCTCCTCCCCCAACACTGGGCTTCACGTCAATCAGAGGAGACCTGAGAGGTCATGAAAGCACAGCCTCGCAAGCTCTCAGGGTGTGTCTCAACGAGCCTCTTAAGAGGAAGATGGAATTTTCTATATTTACCCATTACAGTGGGCTGGGAAGGTAGACTCTCACCCTGGTGGACTTAGTGTGTACTCAGCGGAAACTCCCTTACAAAGGGAAGGGCCCACACTTCGGATCAGGGAAGTTCAGAACCCCACTCAGAGAAAGGAATAGGAAGAATGGGCAAAAACTGATTCTTTGGCCAAAGAGTCTTCCATAATCAGAAAACTTTATCCCCAAAGTTACACTTCTTAGAGATGAAGATGTGTGACTTTGAAAATCTTGATGAATAAAGAGTCTACTGAGATTTAATGAATACAAAGAAAAGCCATTTTAACTGTCATTCAAGACTCTCTCTTTCTCCATCCCCACCCTTCACCATGGCTGCCAGCACCTTTTTGCTGTAATCTCTCTCTTAACTTTTACTCTCCTCTCTACTACACAGGCCCTGTGATATCCTAATATAGCCTCCTTTCTCTAAACACTTCCACTTTTCTTGTCAAATTTACTTAGTAATGGCAAGTCTCTACTAACTGACCCTCTCCCCTCTATCTCAGAGAACAGGAACTGTGGTTTCAGTGTCTCAAATGCTTAGCAAATTAGCAGATTCCTAAGAGGAATATCAGGTATTCAGGTAAACAACCAAATGAACCAAAAGCATCCATGTGACATGAACACACCTTCAAAATTTTGTGATTTGCAAAATTTTGCAACCAATTCTTTATATCCTCAAGGGGAAGATTTTCTTACATCTGGGTTCCCCTTTCCACATTTACTGGGGAAATCCTTAAAGTACACTGACAAAGGGGTCTGCCAAAACATTTCTAAGAACTCCTTTCCTGTCAGACAGAGAAAGACAAATACTGTATGATATCAGTTATATGTGGAATCTAAAAAATACAACAAACTGGTGACTATGACAAAAAAGAAACAGACTCACAGATTCAGAGAACAATCTACTGGTTACCAGTGGGGGAGAGGGAAGGCGGGATTGAAAGGTACAAACTACTATGTATAAAATAAGGATACATTGTACAATACAGGGAATATAGCCAACATTTTATAATAACTATAAATGGAATATAGTCTTCAAAAATTGTTCATCACTATGTTGTACACTTGAAACTTATATAACCTTGTACATTATATTACTTGTATAATCTTGTAATCAATTTTAAAAAATTAAATTGAAAAAAGAAATAACTCCTTTCCCCACCTTGGTGATCTCCAGCAAAACACCCTAGTCTCTAAGCAAATGCAAGGGTTGGTTTACAAGCTAGCCACTGCATTATCATAAATCTTACAATACCTTAAACATAATGGCATTTATAAATAAACCTTTGCTGAGCTAAGGTGGAAATTAGCCCTTTAGACTATGCCCTGACCTTGGCTAGTGGCTGCATAATCACATAATATCCGACACTGGCTTGAGCCAACACCATATGTGATTGCCCAAGGTTTTTTACATTGCCCCATTCATCCTTAAGTACAAAGGGGGTAGCAGAATTATTACAATCAATATCTTTCTACTTGAAGTCACTCATTCCCCATCTCATTTGCTATATAAAAAAGGAGGCACTATTGCCTTGGAAAGGCAACCTAGTAGAATGGACAAGGCATTGGGCTGGGAATAGGAACACTTAGGTCAGGTCTTAGGCCAGAACAAGTCCTTTCCCTTTCTCAGTTTCTAATATCCTTATTTTTATGTCCATCCTCAGTTAAGATGGTGGAATAAGCACTGTGGAATGAGGACTAAGGACTTTTCCATACCAGAGATTAGGCAAATCACAGCATTCAAAAGAGAAATCCCAAATTATTGGTAGATAAGAAGACCTTTTGAATAGAAGACCTTTTCAACACAATAAACCCCTCAGCTGTAACAAAAGCAACAGTTTTTTCCCCCAAGTGGGTCCCTATGATGGTTAATAAACAATCAAGAATATCTTTTGTGTTGTTTATGCAATGAAGCTCTTAGCCTCATTTGCATGAGGCTAAATAATCCTCAACCTATATTCTGGTGTGAACTAAGATTGGTGACTGGTAAAAATTATCACCGAACAGCAGTGGAATGATGATGGTGGTGGTAACAATAATGACAATGACATTTTAAACTAAAGCCTTCCTGTTAAATAATGGAAGAGAAACGAAGCACCTAATGCAAAAATTAAAGTATGCTCACTTTATAATCCCAATTGAGAAACTAGATATTGAAGCTAGGTAGATAGCCCTCTGTGAAACTTCTTACTGAAGAGCTGTACCCTACTTGGTTATCCAGTGCTTATCACACACTATGTTATTGCTTGACCATTTTCTTTCTCCACTAGATTGCAAACTCTGAGAGGGCAAGGAAGACCAAGTCTTGCTTACCATTGTTTCCTCAACGTCTGAAAGGTAACTTATTTTCCATAGATCTTGTTAAATAAGTAAATTAATAAATGGTTGGTAGTGAGTTGAATAGTGTCCCTCCAAATTTATGTCCACCTAGAATCTCAGTATGTGACTTGATTAGGAAATAGGGTTTTTGCAGATGTAATTAGTTAACATGAGGTTAACTAGATTAGGATGGGTCCTAAGTCTAATATGACTGGTGTCCTTAAAAGAAGAGGAGAGGACACACAGATACGCGCAGGGAAGATGGTCATGTGAACTTGGAGGCAGAGCTTGGGGTGATGCAACTACAAGCCAAGGAACACTAAGGATTGCTGGGAGTCACCAGAAGCTAGAAAGAGGCAAAGAAGGATCCTGAAGGATCCTTCCCTAGAGCCTTCAGAGGGAGCATGGCCCTGCTGACACTTTGTGGTACCCAAATTTGTGGTACCTTAAAAGGCAGCCCTAGGGAACTAATACATGGTTGAAAAGATATTTGCATATAGTGTGAAATCACACTTACAACATTAAAATAATTCTTTGAATCAGTCTGATAGAACTAGAAAGGTCCAGGGAGATTATATAGTCTAATCTCCTTATTGTTTTTTTTAAAAAGTACAGCTTGGAGTGAATAAATGACTGAGCTAGTGCCCAAATCCAAGTCCCCTTTCTCTTCTATGAATATATCACACATGGCAATGATTTGTTTCATCAAAATAACCTATGTTGTATTATGCGCTTGTTGAAGCTTCATTTGTTGTGTTATCTACATTTGTGTAAGTAGATTTAGATCCCTTTTTTAAAAGAATCTTGCTTCCCTTTATGCCAGGTTATAAATCTTTCCCCCAATTTTTCTTCAAAAGCAATTAATGTCAGAAAAGGAAACAAATTTTAAAACAGCCAGCCGAAATTCTTACGGCTTAGAGCCATGGCGTCTTGGCCAAGTGTAACGGAAAGAAACAGGACTAGAATTTAAACCTGGTCGTAATTTATAACCAGACCTTCCTATATTGACCTAGACAAGTCTCTATGCCTCAAACTTCCTCATTGTAAAACTGCACACAAATATCTGTCTATCTTCCTCCGAGGTCATAGTGAAGAAGTGAGGACAAAAGTAGGGAAAAGATCACAAAACCAGAGATGGTTATTGCAAGTAGCACCAGGAGTGATGCCCCTCATCCTCCCGGAAAAGAGAGCTTTGAGTTCCCAGTCTTCATCAAACCACATACAGGGCCAGATTAAGATCTTCATGGGCCTTGAAAGTTAAAAACGTTAAGCACCCAACACACAGGTAACTCAAAATATATTTTACATTACTGAGCAGTAAAACATGTGTTTTACAACTTCTTTTATAACCCAGCGAAGTTTTTATAATTTCCCTTGATGACTATTTTGATGCTCGTTTATAATTTTTTGTAATGTTAATCGTTGTTTTCATCCTGATCTTTGCTTGACAGTTTCACTGGTTCTCTAGGGTTGTGCTGTGGCGACCTACAGGGCAGCCCAGCCTGAGGGTACATCATTTCCACTCACTGGACACCCCCGCAGCTCCCCACCTATATAACATCTTGGGAGTGACGCTTTCTTACCATAAGCCCTTATTCAATTGGTATTGGAAGAATTAAAGTTTGGGTCTATTTGCCCATCTTTCTGTCCAAGTATGTTCTTAAATAGCATTTTCAATGCTATCAAAGCTAGACAAATTTATACAGATTAATAACACATCAAACTTGCACTTCAGAATGAAAGGTTTGCTGAAAAGAAAATAATGCATAATTATGCCCATCTTAGCTCCAACATTTCTAATATTTTGAACCAGACCACTCTTCTAAATATAATTTTCTGCCCTATTTGGCAACCAGGTCACTGGAGAATTGGATGAACTACATCAACGTAAAGGGGGATGGAACCAGCCTGGGCCATGTGTTCTAAGTGTGCCATTTTAGATCTCTGAACCACTTTCAGACACTAACTTGATAACATTTGATACCTTCATAAATTCTCCCCTTCATTTTTCCTTTGTTCACTAATACAGCCATGAGGTCTTTTTTTTTTTTTTTTTTTTTTTTTTTTAAAGTTTTACTTGATTTTATTTATTTATTTATTTATTTTTGGCTGTGTTGGGTCTTCGGTTCGTGCGAGGGCTTTCTCCAGTTGCGGCAAGCGGGGGCCACTCTTCATCGCGGTGCGGGGACCGCTCTTCATCGCGGTGCGCGGGCCTTTCTCTATCGCGGCCCCTCCCGTCGCGGGGCACAGGCTCCAGACGCGCAGGCTCAGCAATTGTGGCTCACGGGCCCAGCTGCTCCGTGGCATGTGGGATCTTCCCAGACCAGGGCTCGAACCCGTGTCCCCTGCATTAGCAGGCAGATTCTCAACCACTGCGCCACCAGGGAAGCCCCAGCCATGAGGTCTTAATTAGACATCTATATTCAAAAATGCTAGAATTATACCAAGGGGTTTTTTTTTTAGCCTTAAAAATTAGAGTAGGAAAGTCAAAGTCCATGAAGTTAAGGTTAACATTACCTATAATACGCTTTCTGAGATTTGAGTTTTGGAGTGTTTGTGTGTGTGTGTGTGTGTGTGTGTGTGTGTGTGTGTGCTATAAGGCAAACATTTTAGTGGTGGTATGCTTATGGAAGCATGTTCATGAATAATAATAATAATCTCAACATTTACAAAGCTCTGTAACACATTTGTTCCTCACAATAACCAAATTCCAATTTTTGGAAATGATTAAATTGACACTCGGAATTTGGGGGATTTTACCCAAAGTCACGAAGCTAAAAGACTGGACTGAACCAGAATATTCTAGTTCCTGGTCCAGTGGTCTCTCTCCTACACCTCAATGACTCCCCTAAAATTTTGAGAAGATATGTCGTATTTTTGTATGAGGAAGTGTTTTAATGCCTTCATTTGGCTACAAACAAAATGCACAAGCCATAGGATGCTGGGGAATCCAATTTCATCCTAACACTACCACATATGCCATATATTTTATCTGTGACTGTGAGAAATAACCCTTCTACTTTGTTATTCAGTTGTATCTTTTCACTCCCTAAATAGGAATAACAACATTGTACATGGCTCCTCCAACCTAAGTGATTCCAGAAGATTAATGTTCATGAGCCATGAATGGAGAACCCCTGAAGTGGGTGGGAAGCTGTGGGTTCTCTGAAAGTGAAGGGCACAGAAGTAATTTCCATTAAAAGAAATAGAATTGGAAGGGCATGGTGGTCAGCCCCTAGGCAAGGCTAGGTCTACTCAGGGCTAGTAGCTAGGAGGTGAGGTCAGAGAAAAGGAATAGGGCGGTTATACTCCAAAGTCTATACCAAGAGCCCTTCTGCTTGCTTCCCATCTCTCCTCTGAGTGTGTATATTTGTTTCTATTCATGTGTACATATGTGACATTTTCCAGCATGATTCTTGTCCAAGCTATTCTGTCCTATTTTGAGTACTTGGGTCAGAACCCATATCTAAATTTTTCTTGTAGAAAATATCATCACTGTGTAAATAGTGAACAATATTAGGCCCTCTTGATATTGTTCATCCTCTTACACATGGATGAGCGCTTGGCTTCCTGAGAAAAGTGTTCTTAACTCCTCAGGAAATAAGAGTGGGTTCTCTTTAAAAGATATCCAAGAACTGTTAGTTTTACTGTGGTGCCCCCTAGTGCTATGTGAGATAAGACTCACTTTCTGTATTTGTCAATATGTAGACCACATAAGAGAAGCGAAATTTGGAGAAGCGACAATTTGGGTAATTTTTCCTGTATTTTCTTTTGCATAGAATGGAATGAAGTGTGTTCCCTTAGCATGAGTCACAGGACCCTTTGTGTCCTGCCCCCACCTAGATTTTCAGCTTCATCTTCCTCCACTTTCCCCAATGAACTCTCAACTCCAACCATTCTGAACAACTTGCTCTTTGACCTAGAAAGCCTTCTGCCCCTACCTACCCACCATCATCCTTCTTGTCTATTTAAAGAATTTCCACCCTTCTTCTAATATCAGTGAAGCATTACCTCCTCCTCCGGCTTTTACCCTCCCTGAGTTTCTGTTTTCCTATCCGTAAGTGGACTATGTCTAATGTCTGCTCAAAAATCCAACAATTCTATACATTTGCAGTAGTACCTCCTTTAAGAGCCTCAAAATACTTAGTGACAAATCAGTTCAATACTTCAGATGTTTCTTTTTAGCTCCCATACAATTTCTTATAAAATGCAAATTCAATTATATTGAAAATTATTTCCATGTCTATCATAAAAAATTTCTTTAAAAACTTGTTAAATTACATGGGGACACATTTAATTTGAGCTAACCTGAGACAAGATTTTTTAATCAAAAATGCCTCTTTTTCTTCCTAAAGGATACAAAGTCCAAGTTATAGTCTGAAACTTCATCAAGAAACTGAATTCTAATTCTGGCCATCACTGATACAGAATTGGTCAGCTCTCTTTCCAAATGCCTCCACTTCTGTCTTTCCCAGGAGTAAAAGTGATAAGAATGTAAACTTTTAACTGTGGGTGGGATGTGCTGAAGAATTATCACTAAAAGCACATCTTTAAACTACTCTGATAAAGATGATACAAATCTTGGAAGAGCCCAGCTTCAATAGCCCTGAGACACATGGGTATAATCTGCAAAAGCTTCTCACCTCATAGATCAGCTTTTTTCTGCCATTGTTCCCAGGTGAAGTTATGGGGAAGCCTGGAAGCCTGATACTTTAAACGGCAGTCCCAATAAACATCCAAACAGCATGTATTGATTTTTGTGACTCAATTTTACAACTTGTATCATGGATATTCTTCTACAGCATCCACTTCTTTCCCTTTTCTAAATAAGGTATTTTGCTAATCCAGAATAAGTTACTTAGATAGGTACATGGCATATAAATAAATACAGATTACAAATATATGTGCCAATTTGATTTCCCTCAGTCCCTTATTAAGAACCAGGGTATCCAGAAGCTTAGACACAAAAATCTGTTTACTTAAATTGGTATTTCTCAGATCCTCATATCCATTTTATGACTATATATATATAAACTACATACCCACAGGATATTGATCTGGAAGAGACATTTCTTCATCATTTGATCCAACTGCCTCATGTTTCAGATGAGAAAATCAGGACCCAAAGAGGGAAGTGTATTATATAAGGAGTGGGTAAGGTCCATCTTTTTTTCTGACATTCAAAAACAAAAACTTCTGCTTTTCACATAATAAAACTTAACCAAGTGGTGAGAAAACAACGGTTACTAAATAAACTTGATTGAAGGGAAGGTTAACTGCCAAATGGAGTTTAACAGTTTCATATGTATTTTTTTACAGAGTCATCCATATAGGAAGATTTTTTATGAAGTTAAAAATTAAATCTAAGAAATAAGAAAAAAAAATCATGATTATTCTCCAAATATCTTTCTCCTACAATGAAAGAGATCCAATTTAACTAGGCAAATGATGAGCATTTCAGCTTTATTTCACCCCCTATACATATCACTCTAATATTGTGTCTTATAAAAGTAGAGATTTGATTGGCATCACCACCTACCCCATCCTTCAACCAAAATTCCCAACAATCTTATCTATGAATTTAGAAAAGCTATCAGTCTATGTCCCTTCTTCACCAGTTACTTTACACCCTTCTCTCTCAATCAATCTCTCTCTCTCTCACACACACACACACACACACATATACACACACACAGACACACACTGCTGCCACCATGACTGATAAAGTTCTGGGGAGAACACACATGACTGTCCTTCCCCTTAACAAAGCTTATGAGATTAAATTTAAGGACACAACGTGCTGCCCTGGGTCTTATTAACAGTATAAGAAATTATGTTAGCTAAAACAGTCTAGCTAGAAGTAAGAAAAAAAGTTAAAGTTAATGTCAAGTTAAGAATTTCAAATATCTGTGTCCCAAAAAGTTCCGTATCCAGAGTATACAAGAACACGTTTGTTGAGCAAACAGCTCTAATGTACCTCCTCTATCTTTGTTTCCATTTCTGGACCAGGACCAGAGAAAGCTAATTCTCTCCCAAAGATCAGCTCCATGAATTCTAGTATCCTGGAAGCCAGCACTCAGCTTCCCTTCCAGGCTCTAGCTCAGAACTGCTGGGTGACTTGCTAGAAAGGACCCCTCTCCTCTGCATTCCTTGGGTACTGATAGTTCAAGGCCGGCCCCCGCCACCAGCTGGCTACACATCTGCATCTGTTTCACCTTTTGCTCTCTCCTGCTCAGAGCCCTAGTGCAATTAATTGCTGAGCCTTGACTGGGGCCATATGTTCTGTCTTTTTATCATCCCACAGTGTAAGGAAATATGTAACGCTGTGGTTGTTTGAAAAAGCACTCTCAGGGCTCCCAGACCTGGTGAATAGACTCAGCTGTTCTATTTTGGGTTACTGTTTGTTTTCTTCTCGGAAGAGCCTAATTCCGGTCTCTGTCTTGGGCATCCTGCCATGGACACTTTGCTCCTCCCCCCGCACCCTCTCCCCAGATCGCCTACTCTAATTTCACCCAAAGTGTTCTGTGAAGAGAAGGAAACGTGTGGCATGATGAGGACAGGATGGGTGTGCTGTGGTGCTCTCTGGTCTGCAGGCTTGAGTATGACACCAGCTCCACTTCGGGAATTTGGGGACACCAGCGCTCTATAGTACAGTGATCACAACCAAACTCCCACTAGCCTGTAGGCACTGAAAAACCCTATTTCCTGTAGGCGAAGACAAGCCCAGGCATCGTCTAGGACTCTGCTTACCTTATCCTGATCTAATTTGAGGTACCCAGTCTCTGACCTGGCTATCAGAAATAAAAGTTCCTGTTGTCTGACCTTTACCAGGGAGAGACTTTTCTAACACAGAGCATCCACCAGGGAAACAAGAACTATCAGACTAGCCCCAACAAGGGAACATGGGGACACTATTCATTTCTTTTCTTTTCAGTGGAATCTCCTGCAGTCAAGAACATCCTTAAAGGGCTAATAATGTTTGTAGATATGAATAAGTAAATAAGAAAAAATAATGTAAAAGGGACCATAATAAGGAGAAGGAAAAATGGAAAGAATATCTTCATTAAGTGGGGGAAATACTAAAATGATGATCTTCCACTGCATAATGTATTGGACAAAGTGATGTCTATAAGTTGTGATTGGTAGAGAAAGACTGTGAGAAACAATATCTGATCAAGTTACTGGGGTAAACGTTTGGCCATGCACACATACGGGTGTGAACACATATATCTCTGCCTTTAAAATACATAGGCTAGCTATTTAAAAGAACTTAATACTGATACATTTAGCATTCTTCAAAAAGCATATTACTTTGAGAGTCTATGGGGTTTATGAATATGATAGGAAAGTATAATAATGTAAAGAGACTTTCTTATTTCCTTTTTACATTAATTCCCTGATCAGATGCTTACTAGCAGAATAGGTAAACCAAGTAGGTATATCAGTGACTCAAAGCTTCTAAGTGACAGCTCATAAAGGAATACCAGGATGCTTGCATTGCAAAGAAAAAGAATAATCCAGAAGCAGTGCCCCTGCCCTATCTCCACTGTGCCCCACCACTGCCACTGATGAAAAAAAGGAAGGAAAAGAGAGACAAAAGGGTGTTTGACCACACTTTACGATCGCTGAGTGGAAAAGGGAAAAAAAAAAAAAAACAATTTTGGTGTCAGATTATTTCCAAGTGACCATTTGCAGCTGTTGGAGCTGCCATCAGCCTGAGCTGGAGGAAAGGACATGCCAGTGGTGCATCTTACCTGAGCAGAGAAGTGCAGACAGATGTAGGTGAGACACAGGAGCAGCCCCAGCCCCTGAATTAGGGAGGACACCAGCAATAGCTTGTTCCTCAAGAATCTCCGTCTTGGTGCGTTTCCAACATGCTCATCCAGGGGTTGGACCCCTTCCATCGTCACAATCTGGATGCAGGGAAGATGAAAACTGTGACAGAAGGGAACCTGAGGGAGGACTGACCTCTTCCCTGCAAAGAAGGAGATGAAGCCAAAACAAGGTGTATCAATCAGAAAACACACAAAGGTCCCAGGACCAGAGACAAGAGGCGATTGAAAGAGCAGAGCGGACTCTCAGTTTTAATGCTGCAGCTTTTGCAGGCAGGCGGGGGAACTTCTCTGTGACTAATCTGAATTTCCCCTTTACCTTCTTTCTTTTTTTTTCTCTGGGCTAACAGGGAGTTGTTTTTGTGGCATTCCAGTTCTGATTTGAGTGACTGTGAAATGACAGTCATAAAAGTGTGCTATTTTCTTAATTTCTCATTGCACCAGTAACCAAATTGTGGGTCACTTGATAAAGATAAAAATCATCATCCGTTGATGTAGGAGCTAATCTATCCCTTCTCCGAGGTGTCTTAAATCATAGAAGAGATTTAAGGAAAATGCTAGCCTTAAGTTCTTGTCTGCACTTTATTGGGTAACTAAGCACTGAACCCATTCAACAGATTCAGGGGAAAAAAGCAAACGAAGACCATTCTTCAAGTGAAAAAAAAAAGAAAATTTTAAAAGAGGATGGTCAATCACGTAGAATAAAGGAGTAAGATCCTCTAGTTTTAGTTCATTGCATTATAATAAACTAGCATACACTGAGCATCCACTATGTGTCAGGTACTGTGCTAGACAGCCCTAAAATCTTTTTCTCATTTAATTTTTGAGGCAAATTTAGTAAAGACTTACATGATTAATTTTAAGCGTAGCAGGAAAGAAGCAGAAGAGTATCTTGACTTTTTCCCTTCCCTACACTACACATTTTCTCCATACATAAGTTTGCATGAATGAACAAATGAATAGCTTCAAATAAGCTTTGAAGGTTGTTCCTTTCTTTGAGGTCAGGGTAGACACAGAACTTGGAAAGTAAGAGTATTCTACCAATAGGCACTACTTACCCTTCACCACTGAAATAAATGATCAAATGAAATAAATGATAAAGTTATTGATAATGTCAAGTTCATATTAATAAATATTTACTGAGTACACAGTGAGCCCAGTACTATATTGGACAGTATAGGTACACTGGGAGGGGCTGTTTAAGACAGAACAACTCTTCTGTGGGCAAGTATGTCTCTCTGAGCTCCCTATCAGCCACTCAACAGATATTTAAAGAAGGAAAGGAGAGAGAAATAACATCAACAAAATAAATGAGCTGTTGTATGCAACTTAATTTTATAGAAAATTGATATGAGGCATATTCAAGAGGGAAACAGCTTGTGGGAAATGGAAAGTACATTTATTAATACAGTAATACAGTTTAAATCAATTAATATATGAATTGATACCCTCATTATAATCATTATACTTTGCATTTGCAGAACATATTGGTCTTCAGAAGTTCAAGTTTTTGTCTGAAACATAAGGTGACTGAGACACTATACCATACACACCAAGCCAAAACGAGAAATCAAGTTCCATCTAAACTTAATTCTAAATAGGTATTCCTATGAGAAAAGTATGTGTAACATACAGAGTATGGATTAAAAAAAACTGAAAGGCAGAGTCAAGATGGCGATGTGGGAAGACGGGGAGTTAGCGTCTCCCCACAACTAGGGCACCTGCTGGCCGCTGGTGGGGAACTCTGATGCCCAAGGAGATGGGAGGAACCCTAAAGTGAACCGGTAGGATGCAGAGGGACTGAGGTGGGGAGGAGAAGTGGAGGCCAGACAGGATCTATGCCCCTGAGGCCAGGGAGATCAGGACACACAGGTGGGAGGGGCCCTGTGGGAGGAGCAGGAGAGGAGCAGAGGGCGATTGCCCCGCCCACTCAGGCCAGGGAGACTGCTGAGCTCCCAGGCCCATCCCCTGCCCTCCAAAGCCCCCTCCAGGCTGCATGGGTCCTTGGGGGCATAGGAGGGAGGCCAGGGAGATCAGGAGAGGCAGGCAGGAGGGACCCTCCCAGACTGGAGGAGCAAGAGAGGAGAGAAGGGCATTTTCCCCGCCCACTGGAGCCCTGGAAGCCTGCTGGGCTCCCAGGGGAGGTCCCCTGCCCTCTGAGACCAGGGGTGGGGGGCACGCCTGGGCCCCTTCTGTTCCTTGAGCCTAGGTCCCACCTCCCACAGACCCCAGGGACTTTTCCAGCCTTGTGGGTCCTGAGCATTGGCCCCGCCCACCACCCAAACCTCACCCTTGCTTAGGCCCCGCCCCCTACAGCCAAGGCCTCCCCCCCCCCCACCCCCCTGCCTTTTTTTTTCTTTTCTTTTCCCTCCTCCTCTTTCTTACTGTTGTGGTACTGGTGTACCTTCTGGTTGTTGTTTCATCTATATTTCTATTTTTATATTCTTTCTAACATATCTGTTAGTTTCCTAGTCTAATTTTATTTTTTACTTTGTTAATGTTCTCTTTATTTTTTTTTTTGTGCCGCTCCACGCAGCTTGCAGGATCTTGGTTCACAAGCTGGGGGTCAGGTCAAAACTCCTGTGGTGGGAGCTCCGAGTCCGAAGCACTGGACAAACAGAGAACCTCAGACCCCAGGGAATATTCATTGGAGTGAGGTCTCATGGAGTTCCTCATAGCAGCACCAAGACCCAGCTTTACCCAACAGCCTACAAACTCTAGTGGTGGAAGCCTCAGGCCAAACAACCAGTAAGACAGGAACACAGTCCCACTCATTAAAAAAAAAAAAGAGGCTGCAAAAAACTATGTCACAGATGACGGAGCAAGGTAAAAACCTACAAGACCAAATAAATGAAGAGGAAATAGGCAATCTACTTGGAAAAGAATTCAGAGTAATGATAGTAAAGATGATCCAGAATCTCGGAAATAGAATGGAGGCACAGATTGAGAAAATACAAGAAACGTTTAACAAAGATCTAGAAGAAGTAAAGAACAAACAAACAGAGATGAACAACACAATAACTGAAGTGAGAAATACACTAGAAGGAATCAATAACAGAATAATTGAGGCAGAAGAACAAATAAGTGAGCTGGAAGATGAAATGGTGGAAATAACTGCTGAGGAGCAGAATAAAGAAAAAAGAATGAAAAGAATTGAAGACTATCTCAGAGACCTCCGGGACAACACTAAACGCACCAACATTCAAATTATAGGGGTCCCAGAAGAAGAAGAGAAAAAGAAAGGGTCTGAGAAAATATCTGAAGAGATTATAGGTGAAAACTTCCCTGACATGGGAAAGGAAATAGTCACCAAGTCCAGGAAGCACAGAGAGTCCCATACAGGACAAACCCTAGGAAAAACACACCAAGACACATATTAATCAAACTAACAAAAATTAAATTCAAAGAAAAAATATTAAAAGCAGCAAGGGAAAAACAAAAAATAACATATAAAGGAATCCCCATAATGTTATCAGCTGATTTTTCAGCAGAAACTCTGCAGGCCAGAAGGGAGTGGCAGGATATACTTAAAGTGATGAAAGAGAAAATCCTACAACCAAGATTACTCTACCCAGCAAGGATCTCATTCAGATTCAATGGAGAAGTCAAAAGCTTTTCAGACAAGCAAAAGCTAAGAGAATTCAGCACCACCAAACCAGCTTTACAACAAATGCTAAAGAAACTTCTCTAGGTGGGAAACACATGAGAAGAAAAAGACCCACAAAAACAAACCCAAAACAATTAAGAAAATGGTAATAGGAACATACATATCGATAATCACCTTGAATGTAAAATGGATTAAATGCCCCAACCAAAAGACACAGACTGGCTGAATGGATACAAAAACAAGACCCATATATATGCTGTCTACAAGAGACCCACTTCAGACCTAGGGACACATACAGACTGAAAGTGAAGGGATGGAAAAAGGTATTCCAGGCAAATGGAAATCGAAAGAAAGCTGGAGTAGCAATATTCATATGAGGTAAAATAGACTTTAAAATAAAGACTGTTACAAGAGATAAGGAGGGAAACTACATAATGATCAAAGGATCAATCCAAGAAGAAGATATAACAATTATAAATGTTTATGCACCCAACAGAGGAGCACCTCAATACATAAGGCAACTGCTAACAACCATGAAGAGAGAAACTGACAGTAACACAATAATAGTAGGGGACTTTAACACCCCACTAACACCAATGGACAGATCATCCAAACAGAAAATAAATAAGGAAACACAAGCTTTAAATGACACAATAGACCGGATAGATTTAATTGATATTTACAGAACATTCCACCCAAAAGTGGCAGAATACACTTTCTTCTCAAGTGCACATGGAACATTTCTGCAGGATAGATCACATCTTGGATCATAAATCAAACCTCAGAAAATTTTTAAAAACTGAAATCTTATCAGGCATCTTTTCTGACCACAACGCTATGAGATTAGAAATCAATTACAGGAAAAAAAAACTGTAAAAACACAAATACATGGAGGCTAAACAGTGCACGACTAAATAACCAAGAGATCACTAAAGAAATCAAAGAAGAAATTTAAAAATACATAGAAACAACTGACAATGAAAACACGACGACCCAAACCTATGGGACGCAGCAAAAGCAGTTCTAAGAGGGAAGTTTGTAGCAATTCAATCTCAGCTCAAGAAACAAGAAAAATCTCAAAAAGAAATCTAACCCTATGCTTAAAACAACTAGAGAAAGAAGAACAAAGAAAACCCAAAGTCAGTAGAAAGAAAGAAATCATAAAGATCAGAGCAGAAATAAATGAAATAGAAATGAAGAAAACAATAGCAAAGATTAATAAAACTAAAAGCTGGTTCTTTGAGAAGATAAACAAAATTGATAAACCCTTAGCCAGAATCAAGAAAAAAAAAGGGAGACGACACAAATCAATACAATTAGAAATGAAAAAGGTGAAATCACAACTAACACTGCAGAAATACAAAGGATTACAAGAGACTATTACAAATAACTATATGCCAGTAAAATGGACAACCATGAAGAAATGGACAAATTCCTGGAAAGGTATAATTTTCCAAGACTGAACAAGGAAGATTTAGAAAATATAATCAGACCTATCACAAGTAATGAAATTGAAACCATAATTAAAAATCTTCCAACAAACAAAAGTTCAGGACCAGATGGCTTCACAGGCGAATTCTATCAAACATTTAGAGAAGAGCTAACAGCGATCCTTCTCAAACTCTTCCAAAAAATTGCAGAGGGAGAAACACTCCCAAATTCATTCTATGAAGCTACCATCACCCTGATACCAAAACCAGAAAAAGACATCACAAAAAAAGAAAATTATAGACCAATATCACTGATGAACATAGATGCAAAAATCCTGAACAAAATACAAGCAAACAGAATCCAACAACACATTAAAAGGATCATACTCCATGATCAAGTGGGATTTATCCCAGGGATGCAAGGGTTCTTCAATATACACAAATCAATCAATGTGATACACCATATTAACAAACTGAAGGAGAAAAACCATATGATCATCTCAATAGATGCAGAAAAAGCTTTTGACAAAATTCAACACCCATTTATGATAAAAATTCTCCAGAACATGGGCATAGAGGGAACCTACCTCAACATAAAAAAGGCCATATATGACAAACCAACAGCAAGCATCATACTCAATGGTGAAAAACTGAAAGCTTTTCCACTAAGATCAGGAACAAGACAAGGATGTCCACTCCCACCACTCTTATTCAACATAGTTTTGGAAGTCCTAGCCACAGCAATCAGAGAAGAAAAAGAAATAAAAGGAATACAAATTGGAAAAGAAGAAGTAAAACTGTCACTGTTTGCTGATGACATGATTCTATACATTGAAAATCCTAAAGATGCCCTTGAAAACTACTAGAACTAATCAATGAGTTTGGTAAGGTTGCACTTTACAAAATTAATGCACAGAAATCTCTGGCGTTCCTATACACCAACAACGAAAAATCAGGAAGAGAAATTAAGGAAACAATCCCAGTTACCACTGCAACAAAAAGAATAAAATACCTATAAATAAACCTGCCCAAGGAGGCAAAAGACTTGTACTCAGAAAACTATAAACCACTGATGAAAGAAATCAAAGATGACATAAACAGATGGAGAAATACACCATGTTCTTGGATTGGAAAAATCAGTATTGTGAAAATGACTATACTACCCAAAGCAATCTACAGATTCAATGCAATCCCTATCAAACTACCAATGGCATTCTTCACAGAATTAGAACAAAAAATTTTACAATTCGTATGGAAACAAAAAAGACCCCAAATAGCCAAAGCAATCTTGAGAAAGAAAAACAGAGTTGGAAGAATCTGGCTCCCCGGCTTCAAACTATACCACAAAGCTACAGTAATCAAGACAGTATGGTACTGGCACAAAAACAGAAATATAGATCAATGGTACAGGATAGAAAGTCCAGAGATAAACCCATGCACATGTGGGCACCTAATTTATGACAAAGGAGGCAAGAACATACAATGGAGAAAAGACAGCCTCTTCAATGAGTGGTGCTGGGAAAACTAGACAGCTACATGTAAGAGAATGAAATTAGAACACTACCTAACACCATACACAAAAATAAACTCCAAATGGATTAAAGTCTTAAATGTAAGACCAGACACTATAAAACTCTTAGAGGAAAACATAGGAAAAACACTCTTTGACATAAACCACAGCAAGATCTTTTTTGACCCACTTCCTAGAGTAAAGGAAATAAAAACAAAAATAAACAAATGGGACTTAATTAGACTTAAAAGCTCTTGCACAGCAAAGGAAACCATAAACAAGACGAAAAGACAACCCTCAGAATGGGAGAAAATATCTGCAAATGAAACAACAAAGGATTAATCTCCAAAATATACAAACAGCTCATGGAGCTCAATATCAAAAAAACAAACAATCCAGTTGAAAAATGGGCAGAAGACCTAAATAAACATTTCTCTAAGGAAGACATATAGATGGCCAAGAGGCACATGAAAAGATGCTCAACGTCACTAATTATTAGAGAAACACAAATCAAAACTACAATGAGGTATCACCTCACACCGGTCAGAATGGCCATTATCAAAAAATCTAGAAACAATAAATGCCGGAAAGGGAGTGGTGAAAAGGCAACCCTCTTGCACTGTTCGTGGGAATGTAAATTGTTACAGCCACTATGGAGAACAGTATGGAGGTTCCTTTAAAGACAATAAATAGAACTACCATATGACCCAGCAATCCCACTACTGGGCATATACCCTGAAAAAAACCATAATTCAAAAAGAGTCATGTACCACAATGTTCACTGCAGCTCTATTTACAACAGCCAGGACATGGAAGCAACCTAAATGTCCATCGACAGATGAATGGATAAAGAAGATGTGGCACATATATACAATGGAATATTACTCAGCCATAAAAAGAAATGAAATTGAGTTATTTGTAGTGAGGTGGATGGACCTAGAGTCTGTCTGTCATACAGAATGAAGTAAGTCAGAAAGAGAAAAACAAATACCAGATGCTAACGCATATATATGGAATCTAAAAAAAACAAAAATGGTAGTGATGAACATAATTGCAGGGCAGGAATAAAGAGGTAGACATAGAGAGTGGACTTGAGGACTTGGGGTGGGAGGGGGAAGCTGAGGCAAAGTGAGAGTAGCATCGACATATATACACTACCGAATGTAAAATAGTTGGCTGGTGGGAAGCAGCAGCATAGCACAGGGAGATCGGCTCGGTGCTTTGCGATAACCTAGAGGGGTGGGATAGGGAGGGTGGGAGGGAGACGCAAGCGGGAGAGGATATGGGGATAGATGTATGCATACAGCCTATTCACTTTGTTGTGCAACAGAAACTAACATAGTACTGTGAAGCAATTATACTCCAATAAAGATCTATTTTAAAAAATTGAAAAATCAAGTGTGTAGAACTTAATTCTTGAGTAATAGTTAATAGTTATAAATAAACATTAAAATTGGTAACTATTTACTCATTTGTTTCCAAACACTGACTAAAAGAGCCACAGCAAAAAAAACCAAACAAAAAGAAAAAGCCTAAAATACTATTGGAAACAGCAGAGACCAGCTGAAAAAGAAAGAGTAAAAACTATTAATGCTGAAAATCAAAGAAAATATTTTTAAATGAAAAATAAAAACATTTATAGAGTGCATCCTTGTGCCCTGAGCATCTTTTAACAGCCTGGCTTCTATAAAGAAAAACTGCAATTAGTGATATAAATTACTGTCTTTATAGACAATGAGAACTATGCAACAGAATGAATTCCCATTTTGGTGATGCCCCAGGAAAGTTATACTAGCTATACCAACACTTGGGCTTGCACATCTGAGGCACGCCTGTCATCTTCCCTGCCTCCATCTCCTACTGCCGTACTTTGCCTACTTGTAATTTTTTATTGACATTTAAATGATGTTTTACATTTGTTTCTTTTTTTTTTTTTAATATTTATTTTTGGCTGTGTTGGGTCTTCGTTTCTGTGCGAGGGCTTTCTCTAGTTGCGGCAAGCGGGGGCCACTCTTCATTGCGGTGCGCGGGCCTCTCACCATCGCGGCCTCTCTTGTTGCAGAGCACAGGCTCCAGACGCGCAGGCTCAGTAATTGTGGCTCACGGGCCTAGTTGCTCCGCGGCATGTGGGATCCTCCCTAGACCAGGGCTCGAACCCGTGTCCCCTGCATTGGCAGGCAGACTCTCAACTGCTGCGCCACCAGGGAAGCCCACATTTGTTTCTTTTTTTTTTTAAATTTTATAGCTACTTTATTTATTTATTTATTTATTTTTGGCTGTGTTGGGTCTTCGGTTCGTGCGAGGGCTTTCTCTAGTTACGGCAAGTGGGGGCCACTCTTCATCGCGGTGCAGGGACCGCTCTTCATCGCGGTGCGCGGGCCTTTCACTATCGCAGCCCCTCCCGTTGCGGGGCACAGGCTCCAGACGCGCAGGCTCAGTAGTTGTGGCTCACGGGCCCAGCTGCTCCGTGGCATGTGGGATCTTCCCAGACCAGGGCTCGAACCTGTGTCCCCTGCATTAGCAGGCAGATTCTCAACCACTGCGCCACCAGGGAAGCCCCCACATTTGTTTCTTTTTAAATTGAATATATTCTCACAGCTTCTTCCCATTCTTTGTGGGAAGAGGGGGAATACACATGGAAAAATAAATATTAATTGGGCTGGAAGTTCTGGGCAAGACCTTTTGATAAGACTATGAAAGCATTTCAAGGTTCATAATCGGGCTGGTCTAGCATTTGGAACAAATGAAACCAACATCAGAGATATCAGTGTTGGCATTTCAATCTTGAGCAGATGGACAGGGTCCTCCATCTCCAAAGTTGACATGTTTTTAAAGAGGTCAAATATGTCACCTGAATCTATGTGCAATTTTTTTTTAAAGCATCACACAAAGATTAAATACACAGATACACCAGAGCAAATCAGCCTTGGAATGGAAGCCTCAGACTTCATTCCAAGCAATTATCTTCCCATAGATCTTTAATCTCCAAATAAATAGCCACTTCAAGTCTACAGAAAAGTATGGGGGGAGGGGAGGTTTAAAAAAAAAATCTTTGACAACTAACAGAATACCTCATGTTCAGGAAGCAGCAAAACTTTTCTTTGGTTGGGGGGTTGGTTATTTGCTTTTTTTGTTCTTTTGTTTTGGGGGAGGTTGTTTGTTTTGATTTGGAGGGTTTGGGTGGTAAAATCTGCACTTTTCATTTGTTTCTAAGTCATTAGTCCATTCAACAAGCATGAGCCAGATGCCTACATGCTGATGCTGGGGGAAAAGAAATGAACTAAAAGGAGGTCACAGACAGCTGGGAGGACAATCACAGCCAGGAAAGTCCTGGGTCCAAGGTGGCTACGCAGGAGGAAAGGGTGCACAGGAGTGGGTTAAGGACTTTGAACTATATCCTGAAGGCACTGGGGAAATACGGAAAGCAGAGTGTGATATGATTACATTTTAGAAAAAAAATCAGAGTGAAACAGAAATGGCAGGTTGGGATCAAGGAGATCCGCTGGGAGATTTTCCAGGGTGCTCTGTGCCAGTTGAGGAGATGAGTAAGTCTAAAACCCCACCTCTGCACTCAGCTCTCCAAGCCCTCCATTCCTAGAGCAGGAGCTTTCATTCTTCGAGAAGGGGAGCTTTTATCTTCTCACAAAGGTGTGCTCTGCTTCCCAAGTCCTGAACAAAGGGCTGCATCCACCCATATAAATGTACGTTTTTCTAATTCATAAACTCAGAGAGGGCTCCTTGTTCTAATTCACACAAAGACAGCTGTATGAGCTGGGTGGTCCTCAATCTCGTAATTATTTAAGTGAGAAATAATAAGGTCCAGATCTAAAACAGAGAGGATAAAGAGAGGAGAAGATATTCACAGTGGCTATTCATTCACCAAACATTTTGAGGGCCTAATTTGTGCCACCCTCCAAGTGTACAAAAGGAGTCATAACTTAGCTCTGACCTGGGACAGGTGACAGAGTCAGATGGGAGGTGATAGAAACAAACACATTTCAAATATCAAACACCTGAATTGCCATTTGCCTTCTCAACCTGCTCTTGATCTTAATGTTCCCATTCTAGTTAATGTATTCGGCACTCCAAAATCTCAAAACCCCAGAATCAGCTTTGATCCTTCCTTGCCTCAATCAGTCAGACTTGTAGGACTATCCACTATCCCTGCAATACAGCTCATACTTTGCCATTTCGACTGCTTCTGCTCCAAGTGCTTACTACTTTCTCCCTTGAACCTCTGAATTAAACTTACAGCTGTTCTCTCTACTTCCATTCTCTTTGATGTCTAATCCATTCTGCTTTGGCAGGATCTTTAAACCCAGTGATGGCCAAGTTCTTATCAAGGAGTATCCACCTCATAGAGGATAAAGTTGAAATTCTTTAGCATGACACTCAAGTCACACTGTAATGGAACCCCAAGTTTCCTCTCCAAATTTATCTCCATTTTCTGATTATTTCTGATGAGCATTTTGCCTCAAATATCCTTATCCTCCATCTCTGATGATCAAAATCCTACACCCTACACACTTTCCATGAAGGGCTAGCTGTCTTGTGAGGCAGTGAGCTTGCGGTGCTCCAGAAGAGGCTAAACAATTCTGGCATTGAGTAGGGGATTTGTAGGATCAGTAGTTCGCAAAGCCTAGTTGATCATCAGAATCACTAAGGAGAGATTTTGAAAGGTTCAGATTCCTAATCCCTAACTCTAGAAACTCTGATTCGATAAGTTTGGAATACTGCCTGTGAATCTGTATTTCTAAAAGCTTCCATAAGAGCCAAAATTGTGAATCTCCCCAAATGACTACTTAAAGTCTGTTTCACTGTTACATTTCTATAACACGAATCCTTGCCTGGGCCTCCCAGAAGGATGCGGTTGTTTCTGCCCGTGTAGATAGCATTTTTCATACTCTGTCTTATCTTACAACTATTCAAATCTGTTTCTGTCACCTCCATGACGCTGCATGATCTTGAGGTCCAGAGTCCTGTATCGCACTCACTCACAGGGCCAGAATAGTCTTTCTATGAAGATTTGCCAAATCAAATTGAATTTGCTTGCAGTAGATTTGAACTATGCTATTTTCAGGACCAAAAAGGAATGACAGTCTAAACAAAACTGAAAATGGCACTATTAAATACAGAAGTCTCCTGATAGCTGGACTTTGATCTTAGTGTGAAACATTAGCAAACCTGAAATGTATACTTTTCATTGAAACCGGATGCACACCATTAGTACAAATGCAAATGTGAACTCGTATAATAATATTCCGTTGGGTTTCAGACTCATTAGCCCCTCGTATGTCAACTCCTCTTCTTCCGATGCTGATTTGCCCTTTCATTCTTCATGTTTGCTCCTTTTCTTTATCTTGAATTGACCACTGGAAGTTATTTTAGGGCATGATGATAGATTCTAAAACTTAGAGGCACAAAACTGCAACAGAATCTTTTTCTCTCTATGGAAATATGCCCATGAAGTACTACACCATTATGGAAAGCAAATATATAGACAGTTTTTTTGGCTCACAAAATTACATTTTACATTGTGCGTTTAAAATATGTAAGCAATGCCAAGAATATATAAAAATTTACAAGTAGATCTTTCAACTAATAATATAGGCAAGTTTTCTAAAAAAATCAACTTTACTGAAATATAACTACAGATAATAAACTATATCTACTTCAAGTTAACAATTAGATGAGTTTTGACCGCTGTATACACTCATGAAACCACCATCACATACAGAACATTTACTCATTCCCAAAGACAATTTTCTTTAAATAGTAATCACTCCAAAAGCAAACCTAAACTGAGTACATAAGAGATTCCCTCCTCTTTCCAAAATACATTTAATTGGGTATAAATTGTGTAAACCAGTGATTCTCAACTGGGGTGATTTTACCGCCCAGGAGTCATTTGGCGATATCTGGAGACAGTTTTGGTTGTCTGGATTTGGGGTGGGTGCTACTGATCCCTAGTGTTTAGAGGCCAGGGTTGCTGCTAAACATCCTACAATGCACAGGACGGCCCCACGACAACAAAGGACTATTGGCCTAAGATGTCAATAGTGCTGAGGTTGAGAAACCCTGGTATAGATGTCCATGTCCATAACTGACCTTGAATGAGGCAATACAATATTCACTTTCGAAGTCTTAGCATTTGCTTATTGTCCTGCCTGAAATGCCTCTCCTCCAATGCCCTCCAACAAACCTATGAAGAGGGTACTATTTTTCTCCCCATTTTATAATTGAAAGAAACTGAGGCTTAGAGAGATGAACTAACTTGGCCAAGGTCATACAATTAGTATGTGGCAGGGCTGGGATCTGAATCCAGGTCCTTTTACTCTGGAGCCTGTTCTTAAATTCTATGCGATACTATTGATTTTTCTAAATAAAAATACGAGCTCTATGTCTGGCCTGGGCACTTAGTAAACAGTCAATATATCTAAGCAAATATTAACATGCCGAATGTACACAGTCACTAATTCAATAAGAGAAAGTAACTTCTTTCTGTCAATTAGATTTTTTTTTTTTCCAAATTATTGGTGAATGGGAATATATCTTATGTTCTTGGGTGTCTTATTTGTACCAAGCACGAAAGCCTCTTTTCATTCAATCTTCCTGGGAACACTCTGCATGGTTATTAGTAACCACATCTTTAACATGAGGAATCAGAATCTCAGAGTAAATTAATCACAATAGTGTTGGGATTTAAACCAAGATCATCTGGGTTTGTCTGTTTATTTAACTGTACCAAACCCTCAGTAGCTGCTATTATAAACCGAATGTTTGCGTCCCTCTTAAATTCCTATGTTGAAGCGCTAACCCCCAGTATGATGGTATTTTGAGATAGGACCTTTGGGAGGTAACAGGTCATGAGCGCAGGGCCCTGATCAGATGGGTGAGTGCTCTTATGAGAGGCACCAGTTTGCTCTTTCTCTCTACCTGCCAAGTGAGGACACAGTGAGAAGGCAGCCGTCTGCAATCCAGGAAGAGAACTCTCACCAGAACCTGACCGTGCTGGTTCCTTGATCAAGACCTTCCAGCCTCCAAACTGAAAAAATGAATTTCTGTTGTTTAAGCACCCAGTCTACGGTATTCTGTTATGGCAACCTGAGCAGACCAAGACAGCTGGAAATTATAAAACTGTACCAAAAGAACACTGTTTCTTAAATTCTCTCTTGTTTCTACCCTCAGATATATCCACTCTGAGATAAGGAACTTTTACCCTGTTATCTTCAACATCCTTCTAAGGAACTTTTTTCTGAATGTCTTCCTATACTGTAGCTAGAATAAAATAATCTACACAATACACCAAGCAATGTGTCTAGGCAAAGTAGGCTCTACATAGACATTATTGTGTTGTGTTTTTTAAACCTGTAAGTGCTTTTCAGTGTTTATTCTTTCACTGACATATGTTATATTAACCACCCCTTAAAGCTTTTGGCAGGTTCGATCAGCAGTCTCTCTCTTTGTGAAGGCAGTATTCTCTACGTCCCTACCCCCAATACCACTGTATATGGTTTGTTCACTCATTTCTGCCACCCTAAGCTGTACTGAGAAGTCCTTTCTGCAAAAATCACACACGCACAAAAACCCTACAGCTTTATTCAAATTGGCTTAGGGAATTCCTCTAGGTCTCTCCTTCCTACTTTCTGCTGTGCTCCTTGGTGCTTTCTGCAGTTCCTACTATTTTCCTTCCTATATTAGCTCAAACTTTCCAACATATCTTGGTTAAACTTGGAATCTAGATCTCAACTTCCTGTTTCATCACTGACCCTGAAGTCCCAAAGGATGCCCTGCTAGGCACTGCTCAAGCTCCAGGTCCCCCAAATCCCTCTGCCCTAATGTGGGGTTCTTCACCACACTGGTGACCTTCCCTCTCCCCTAGGCTCAGCATGGGGAAGATGGATTAGGCTCTTCTTTTATCACAGATCACAGTCTGCCCTGTCTCAGAGTTCTGCATGTATGTGCCTGTCTCTCCACACGGAAGAGAGTCCAAGCCCCATTCATTCTCATATGTCCCGGCTCCCCTAGCACCAGGCCATGGCTGTGCTCAAGACAGGAAATGAATTAGACTGAACTGAGGCTACAGTTGTATTCTAGTTCTTCAGAGCTTTTATTCTTCTTTTCTTCTACCCTTCTAGCTCCATGATTCCCCACCCTTCTTTGATCCCACTTTGCTTTTATTCTTGACACTTTGGGCAAAAGTCAGAAGACCTGTATGCAAATCAAAGCTTTGCTACTTGCCACTGGACAAGTTATTTAACCTCCCAGCCCTCATTCAGTCATCTACTATAGAGGAGAGAGAGAAAGAGAGGGAAAGAGTATCTGATATATGTTAGCATTCAATAATTGTTACTTGTCACTATTAGTATCACTATTGTAGCTTGAAAATGGCCATGGTGAGAGTATTTACACCACTGAAATTAGTAAACACTACAAATTGGGACTTTTTTTTAGACAGCTGCTTTACCAGCACACCACTAGGCTAGTACTGCATATTGAAATGATAATATTTTTGATCTATTAGGTTAAATAAATCATTATTAAAATTAACTTCACCTGTTTCTTTTTACTTTTTTGATATGCCTACCAAAGAATTTTAGATTACATTGTGGTATTCTTTTTGGCTGGCGCTGGGCAAGATAGACCCTAACCTACATGGTAGCATCGCCCCATCAACACCCCACAGTATGGTCTCCAGGGATGCCCCTCCGAATTCCAGTGCCTCTGACAATTCCAAAGCAGCCTTGGGCCCTGGAGCATCCTCCTTCTCTTTTGCTCCTCCTTCTCAAGCCTCCCTCGTACTCTCCCCTGCGGCCTCTCCCCTGGCACCCTCAGCTGCCTCATTCTCCTTTGGATCATCGGGTTTTAAGCCTACCCTGGAAAGCATGCCAATGCCAAGCGTGTCTGCTCCAAACACAGGAATGAAGCCCACCTTCCCACCATCAGCCTCTGCAGTCAAGGTCAACCTTAGCGAAAAGTTCACGGCCGCGGCCACCTCTGCTCCTGTTCACAACTCACAGAGCGCACCCTCAATGCTGCCATTCTCCTCGGCCTCCAAGCCGGCATCCTCTGGACCTCTCAGCCACCCTGCACCTCTCTCGGCATCATCCAGTTCCTTGTCATCCAAGTCCTCAGCCTCTCCCGGGGCATCCCTGGGAGAGCTCAGGTGCTCCAAAAAATGGTTTGAGTTGATATTTGCCACCTTAATCAGCAGTTCTCTCTTTGAACCATTGTTCTTCCTGAGTCTTCAGGACCCTTGCATGGTCTAATCACCTTGACATTCCAGACAGATCTCTCCACATCCTTGTTCAATTTGCTGTGGGTTAGGTCCCTTCCACAGCTATTAGAAAAGTCTACTCACAGCACCCAAGAACCCAATATCTCTATTTCAAGGGTCCTTATCCACTTCATCGCAGTTCCAGGTGGCAACAAGGTAAGAGCCAACTCAATGCCCATCAGTGAAAAAATCCTAAGGCTCTTTATACACAGAAGTCCCTTCTTCTTTTACACTCTCTCTCCAGTTACTTAGACCTCATCTTCTATTCCTGGCCCAGGGAGAGAAGGAGAAAATTCTACGAGGGACAAAATTACCCTAATATACAAAAAACTACCTTTGATGTTTCCTAGCTGCCCCCGCCTCTAACTTTTACATTATATTAAAGCTTCTTCATAATGTATTAAATATGAGATTCTGTTATTACAAGGTTAGTAAAAAAATCATGTTTTTCATGGGTCTTTTAGTTACTGCTTAGATAAATAAAAGGGAGAAAGGTTTATTACTTGTTTCTTTTTTTACTTGTTTATTAACACTGAAATAAACAATAAGACTCAGTAGTCTAGTAGTCTAGGTATGATGTGAGGTGGTTTGACTGCTAGGGTCATGGCAGTAGAGATGGTGACAAATGACCAGATGTGGGTTATACTTTGGAGGTAGAACAATAAGGTTTACTGGATTAGATGTGACAGGTGAAGGAAATCACGGAATCAAAGGTGACTTCTGGGCAATTTGGCTGAGTAGCTGTGTAGTGGTGTCATTAACTGAGCGTAAGAGGAAGACAGAGGAGGAGCAGGTAGGGGAGGCGGTTTGCAAGTCAAGAGCTCTGCTTTGGACAGGTCCTCATTTAAACACCACAGAGGTGCTGAAAATGACTCCAAGAGTAATTTTATTTTCCCCATTTTACAGATGAGGAAACTAAATCACAGAGAGGTTATGTAACTTGGCCAAGATCATTTGACTAACTCACTCCATGGGATGTTTTCCTTTACACAGCAGCATAGAGGTTAAGGTTGCTGAATTCTAATCCCAGGACCACCATCTACTAGTTGTATGACCCTTTGACAAGGCATTTAATTTCTCTGAGCTGTGATTTTGTCCTTTTGAAAATGGAAAGTTTCCTGCTCAGGATCTGTGTGAGGGTTAAGTGAGACGAGATAGGCAATGTACATGACATAGCATATAATAAATGCTGGGTAAATGTTAGCTAATATTATAGTTGGTCACTTTCAAAGCTAGGAGTATTGTTGTTGCCTTATGATCTTAGGTTTACTCCAACTAAAAGGACCCATCTAGGAGGTATTATTTCTCCATCCAATTGTCCTTTAGCTTTGGCACTAGCTGAAGACTAGTTATTAAGACTAGCTACGACTCATTATGAAGACTACGTACCAGGATGACAACTTGGTCGTCTGTGGTGGATATATTCTGACATCTAAAAATTAGGTGGGGCGGGTAGGAAAGGGGGCGGAGATGTATAAGTGAAACCTGAAATAAAGCCTGACTAAGTAAAGGAAACATCAGAGACAAAAGACAAGATACAAAAACTCCACTGAAAGGGTCTGAAATGACCAAAGAGAAAAAGTCCCAACCTTAATCAGGGAAAGTTAGTTTCATCAGTGAAAAAAAATAACCACACACACGATACAATCAGGCAGTAGAGATCTTGATACTGGAAAACCAAAGGTGAGGAGTATTCAACAGCATTTCCCCCACGCTCACCTCACAGGAAGAACTGGTCCAAAATTAGCAAGATTGAGGGGTCTTAGTTTAAATGCCTGGAAAATTCCTTCCCTGGAGAGCAGCCCCCTCCACCATCCCCATGGACACCCTAACTTCAGAATGCCTTTGGTGATACCATCCCTTCTTCATCAATGGCCAAAATACACAGCAGTGAAAAATCACTGACAACTGAGGGCAGGGGTAGGGTAGGGGAACGACCACTAAACAGTCACCAAAATGGTGCCCTTTTTATAACTTTGAAAAGTAAAATGAGGACGCAATCATTAATTTTAGTATGAAAAGCTATCAGAGGAAGCAGGGCAAAAGCAAGACCCCAGAGAGACAAGTGAAAATGGCTAACGTGTCATGCCTTTTCTTTTTCAGAAGTATAGGGTCCACCCCACCCCAGGCAGGCTTCCTCCAGGTTGGATCCTGGCTACTCCTCTGGTGTGGGGTCTCTGGTGCCTGCAGTCTGGGGAGTCGGTCTAGTAGAACTGTTCAGAGCAAGAGCTCTGGAGACAGGCTGCCCAAGTCTGAACCCCAGCTTACCTCAAGCCTTTCAGTCATAATGGAAGAATTACTGGAGTAACTGGGCAACTCACTTAACCTTTCAAAGACTTTTGTTTTTCTCATTATTAAATGAGGGAAAGAGTATAGTAACTGTATCTAGTATCTAACTCTGCAGGGTTGCTGTGAGATGTCAGCGAGGTAATGCACGTAAAGTACCTAGCATGCAGCTTTTAATAAGCATTTACATTATGATGTCATTATCTGTAGTTTCATTCTGATTAGACCAGGATTTCTCAGTGGGAATGAGCCTTAAAAAAAACAACTGCCAGGAATTTGTTCCTTTTCAGTCTACTTCTGCGGCTTGCCACTACTCTAGGAAAGAATATTTATTGAGTACTCACTAAGTGCCCCCCAAAATTGCTAAAAAAAATTGCAGGGAACCATTACTTAAAGTCCCAAGAATAAAAAAAGAGAGGTGGGAAGATTAGACAAAGGTGGACTTCAGAAGTTCTCTGAAAGAGATGAAATCAGTGAGGAGGGGTAAGAAAAGCCAACTTTTTCATACCTATGAAGGTTAGGATCGTTTCTAATCTGTCATAAAGAGTTGTGACTTCCTCTTGTATGTTTTTATTTTTCTTTCTTTTCCCAAACATATCATAGAAACCCAGGCAACCATAAAAGCTGTGTTGACTGGAAGCAAATACGAAAGGGGAGGGTAGAAACTCTATTGTGCGTCTGTATCTTGTTTCAGTTAAGAGCTCCAGGAGAGAAACCCCAGGGGAAAGAATATGTGGTGGCTAAAAGCAGACAGCCAACCAGTTACTCCTGGGGACCCCCGGACAGTAAAGAAGACACAAATGAGGTGGTTGCCTCGGGGGAGGCCTGTCAACTCCACAGCAGCAACTCTGGAGGGATATGCCCCAGCCCAAAGCCCCCAGGTGATTTCCTCCTCAGAAAGGGCAGCCTGGGATAATGGCTAGAACGCTAGACTGGTGGGCAGAAAGGTGAAGGTAGTACTAGGGTAATTTATTGCCAAACCAGGATTCTTTGTGAGTGAAAAGGAAGACTACTCAAAGTAATGCTGGTCAACAGCTCATACCAAGAACGCCAGGGCATGACCCTCGTCAATGTCCACTGTCCTACTCTTTGCACAAACACATAACTAGAAGACTAGAAGCTGCATGCTGGGGAACAAAGAAAGAAAGAGTGGATAAGCGATGAGCAAGGAAACAAACTTTTTTTTTTTTCATTTTTTTCCAAAACAAACAACTTTTTATTGAAGTATAGTTGATTTACAATGTTGTGTTAGTTTCAGGCATACAGGAAAGTGATTCGGTGTTTTATATATGTATATGTACATATGTGTGTGTGTGTGTATTCTTTTTCAGATTCTGGAAACAAACATTTTTAAAAGGCACTGCTGGTGTACCAGGCCCTTGTGGAGCAACTTTATATTCATGATCTCATGTAATCCCTTGCAGAGTGGGAACTATAGACGAAGTGATGTTGCTGGAATGTGAACTCAAGACTGTCTGAAGTTAAAACCCTTCATCCCTTTTTGCCCCATCTTACCACCCTGGTTCCAGCACTCATCACCTCATTGGCAGGCTGTAATGGCCATAGTAGCTACTCTTACTGAGTACTTTGAAAACTCTACTGGATACTTTGTATATGGTGGTGCATTACAATCATCAAAAACCTGCAAGGCAATAAGGAAACAGAGGTTCAGAAAAGTTAAGGGCCACGTGGGGGTAAGTAGTGAAGCTGAAACTCAAACTCAGGTCCGTCTGGCTGCAAAGCCAATGCTCTCACTCACGAAGGTGTAAAGAGTGATGGGATTAAACTGAGAGTGAGGGGGAGTGGACCTGCAGGGCTGTACGGCACAAGCAGATGGAGAGACAGGTCGGTCACAGAAGCAAACTTTCCCACCCAGTCCTCGGCTCCCGCCAGGCCCGTCCTCCCTGCCACCTAGACCCCCTGCGCACGTGGTCCTCGCCACCCCTTTGCAATTAATTGACCACACCGTTCTCCCGTCTTATAACCATCTCCCCTTCCTCTCTACCAATCTATAAATTAGCTTTTGTCATGGTGACACTTTATTTCCGTCACAGTGTTTTACTCATACAGCTCTGTTTCCTGCCTGTCCTGGCTGTAATTTTTCTCTGCATAGAGACTCTAAGCAACTTTCAGAACAGTGGCTCTCAGTCCCTTTAATATCCCACAGTGACTAGAAGGCTACAGTCATGTGGTAAGAGGTGGTTAAACCCTCCTGCATTAGGGCTGAATGCTTGTAGCACTTTTCCTCCCCGACCCCAACATCGAAAGAGGAATTCCCCAGGAGAAACAGAAGCCACTCTTTCTCACACACACACACATCACCGTCTCTCTAAGTCTCTTCTGACTTCTAAATATCACCAACTCTCAATTTTCATAGACTGTGCTGGAATGACAAATGCATTAAAAATGAAAAATATAAATAATCCCCAGAATTGCATTTGGTCATTAGTTTCTTCCTCCTCGCTTTGAACCAATCTGTTAAATTGACTTCTCTAACACATGTGCATGCTTGACCTTGCTCTTGAGCCAGATTTTTTCCAAAATGCACCAAAATTCACTAGATGATATGTTCCATAAGAGGAGGGACTAAAGAGTTTCTCAGTGCCTGGCACATGTAGGTGCTTTACATGTTTTTTGAATGAATGAGGCCCAGATGGATGATGCCTGTCCCAGCAAATGCCAGGTTAGACAGAGCCCCAATAATTTCTGTGTGCTATGTAAGCCCCTAGAACTTAGGTGCAATCTGAGTAAAAAGAGGAACTACGAATTGAAATTAAGTTGTCATGCCTGGGCCAAAATAAGTGGAGGTTTTAAAAATAGAAAAATAGAAGTTAGGTTGGTTACAATTCTTGAACACAGAGATTGTGCATGAAGGCTCATACCAACTACAGATGTGGAGGAGGAATAAGAATTTTCTTGTCATTTTACTGGAAAATAAAAGAACAAAACAAAGACTATTAAGCACCTAGTAATCTAGTAAATCCTCAAAATAAGTTTACTTTACCTGACTTACAAAATGTGAGTAATAATGATATGTATGGCCTTTCTTAAGTTAAAGAAATGAATCAGGTATTGGTCAGGGTGGGGCATAATTCATCATACCTAATTATAAGTACATCACCCCTTACATCATGTTTTTTTCAGAGCATGATCACAGAGTCAATTTTTCACAAATATTTGTGGGGCAGATTACTAGTTGTCCCTCTCTTATTCTTAGACCCTTGGTCATACAGGTAGAGAGGACCGGCTTGTGGCTATAAATTCTTAGGAGAGATTTTTTTCCCTCCATTCAAACCATGGTCAAACCAGACAAGTTTATTGTCCCATTCCACACGGCAGATTCATTTGGAGTTTAACCTTAAACTGAGCTTTGTGTGTGGGTCTCTTATGAGATCCCCCAAGTTAGGCCAATCTTAGGCATTATCTTTTGCCTTCTAAGTCCTGTGTATACATCAAAATAAAACCTCAAGGTCACCAAGGTTTGTCAGATAACCTCAAATGAAATCTGCTTTGATGTTCATTTGCCCTCCAGGTTCCCACTTTCACTTAGTTTTCAACCTCTGCGAATGTCTTCCTTCCTTTCTTGCTCAGAGATGTATTTTTAAAATATTCTTTATATTCCATTCATTTATTTCGGTTGTTTTCAACCGGAGGATAATTCAGGATACCTAACCCTCTTGCTGCTAGAGCTGGAAGTCTGCAATCCTCATTTTAAACAATTAACATTTTCCTAAATAAGGTCTCTGCCACAGTGTAATAGTAGTAATAATAATAGCTAATATTCACTAAGCATTACTATAAGCTTAGTACTGTTAAATGTGTTTTATTTTATTAAGTCATCTAATCCCCACAATACCACTAGAAGATCAAACCCAGATAATCTGACGCCAGAGCCCATGCTATTAACTACTACACATTCTGTGTCTACAAAGCTTAGATGGACAAAGGAGGGTTCAATTTCATACGTATAGGAAGAAAAATATGCAAATCTTTCCTCATTAATGCAGCCAGTGAAAACTTCACAGACTTTCCAGGAATTGTTTTTCTAGGACTAGGCACATGAGTCATACAAAACCTCTTGATAGGCTCTGTGTTTGAGATGGAGTCACAGGTATAACATAAAGCTAGGATGGTGATAAGGTTTCACCATATATGCCACATCTTTTATATGGAGTGACTGTGTAGGACCTGGCCTTGAGAAGGAAACTGAGGCTGTCTCTAAACTCAAGGAGAAAGGGGGTTTTGACCAATTATCAATGTCTCCCGTGGACCAGGATGCAGAAGTGCCATCTCTGGGCTATTCCTGACCTAAGATGTGGATGAGGACAAAATCCAGTCCTTGGGTCAATCTTCCTGCCACCTACCCTGGCTAACTGAGCCAATCTTCCCTAGACTCCCAAGTTATGCTTTCTCTGTTTCCTTTTTAGCAGCAAGTGAAAACCTTACCCAGATAGGTCTAAAGTCATTCTCTCTCCGCAGTTCCTTTCTCTGGACTGTTTTACCTAACTCTATTAAATGCAGCTTTGCAGATAAACTGGCCCATGTCTTCAGAACTGAGAAGAAACCAGAAAGAAAAGAATAAAAAATGAGCACATAAAATCCTGTTCTAAGTGTGTGTATGCGTATTCGGGGGGCGGGGCCGGACAGACAACTGTCCTGAGTTTTCTGAGCTTTCTAAATCCAGAAATACCAGAAGACATTTTCAGTGGCGATAAATGTAAGTTCCAGAGTCATTCTGCTGGAGTTTGAATCTCAGCTCTACAGAAAGCTATTTGACTTTGAGCAATTTACTTAATATCTCTAAGCCAACTTCATCATCTATAAAATAGGGATAATAGTTATACATATATCATAGCAATTCTCAAACTTTTAAAATCTCAGGACCTCTTTATACTCTTAAAAACTACTGAAAATTCTTAGGAGCTTTTATTTATGTGTCGTACATCTATTGATATTTACCACCACAAAAATTTAAACTGAAAATTTTTAAAATATTTATTCATTTTAAAATTAACCCTATTACATGTTAACATAAACAACAAATTTTTATGAAAAAAACTCTATTTTCAAAAAAATTAGTGAGAAGAGCTTTACATTTTTATAATTTTTTAAATGTCTGGCTTAATGGAAAGTAAGTGGATTCACATATCTGCTGCACTCAATTTGTTGTGACATGATGCTTTGGTTGATGTATATGAAGAAAATATAACCAACTACAAATGTGCAGTTAGAAAAGAGAGGAGTATCTTAATATTCTTTTCAGATAATTGTGGATATTGTCATTTGATTACACACCAAAACTCAAAAGTGATAGTTTATTAAAGGTTAGTTGCCATGTAGAATCAAAAATCATATCAGTGAACATATTATACTGTTATATGAAGATCCACGGGAATATCTTACATTTTGAAAAGATCTTTTCCCATGCATAAATTTGCAGCATTATTTATTCATGGGTCATTTAAAAATATTGGTTCATTGAGTTACACAGATTTTTCAAACACGGACCCACTGCCTTATGTTATGGCTAAATAAATAAATCACATTCATTAACATCACCACTAAGTTCATCATAAAAGTCTTCCAAGTATTAGAAAGCTGTCAATCTCAAGGTAGCAGATGCAAGTTTTCCCAAAGTTAACTTTCACTTGAATGCCTGATTTTATCATTGTCAGTGGTTCTTCTTGAAACAACAGGCACACTTCTTCCACTTTTAAGAAAATGTCTGCCAAATACTCAAGCCTGAAAAATCAGAAAGACCAACTCTTTGTTAGTCTTTTTTTTTTCAAGTAAAAATTGTGTTCCATGGAAAAAAAACAGCGAGTTTAGCTCCCAGCTCAGTCACACAAGGGCTTTCCCTTGAGACAAACATCATATTTCAGTGTGCAACATAAGCACTTCATGCACACGTACCATTTCACCACCTAGAATAATAAAAAGATTTACACTTAACGAGTCAAAGTTGGGGCTTCCCCGGTGGCACAGTGGTTGAGAAGCTGCCTGCCAATGCAGGGGACACGGGTTCGAGCCCTGGTCTGGGAAGATCCCACATGCCGCGGAGCAACTAGGCCCATGAGCCACAACTACTGAGCCTGCGCGTCTGGAGCCTGTGCTCCGCAACAAGAGAGGCCACGATAGTGAGAGGCCCGCGCACCACGATGAAGAGTGGCCCCCGCTCGCCGCGACTGGAGAAAGCCCTCGCACAGAAACGAAGACCCAACACAGCTAAAAATTAATTATTAATTAATTTTTAAATTTAAAAAAAAATAAAAGACACAGGAAAGCCAAGGTGTCCACTGAAGGGTCACCTTTAAAAAAAAAAAGAGTCAAAGTTTAATAAAATTAATTTTTGCTGCTTCATCAGGACGTCTAAAGTAAAATTGGCTTTTTTTTTTTACTGTGATGTGAGCACCTGAAGAATATAATGACTATTACAGTGTAGCACCAGTACTTTAATTTATGCAAAAGTGACAGCAATTATCTGTCATCAGTTCAAATGTCAACACAGTGACAAAGGCAAGAATGTCTTAGCATTGTCATGAAAGTAGTTCTGACCTCACAGACCTCTTAAGGAACCCTGGGCTCACAGATCACACTTGAAAATTACTGCTGTTAAGACCAGATATCAATAGACTTTTTCTGTAAATGGCCAGATAGCAAATATTTTCAACCTTGCAGGCCACACAGTCTCTGCCACAACTACTCAACTCTGCCATTGTAGCGCAAAAGTAAGCATAGGCAATACATAAAAAAATGAACATCACTATGTTCCCATAAGACTTTATTTACAAAAACAGGCAGTGGACAGGAGTTGGCCCCAGGCCATAGTTTGTTAATCCATGGTATAAACCAAATGAGATAATGAATTAAAAATACCTTCCACAATTCCTGGAGTATAACTTATAGTAGTTACTCAGCTAATGACAGCTATGATGACAAGTTTTCTTAACTCTCTAACACACACACACACACACACACACACACACACACACACCACAACAGCAAGATTGAGAAGCCTTAACAATACAGTACTGCTTTCTGCTTCCTGTCCTTTATAATAAATTGGCAGTTAACCTAACTGACTGCTGAAATGATAGATTCAAATTAGTTAAATAAATAAATAATAAGGAGACAATAAAAGAAGTTTAGTAAAAAGGTATTACATTAAGAACTTGAGGAGTTTGCAAATTCACTTCACAGCAAGGCACGATTTATTAGACAAGAATTGATCCAGCTACCTGGAGCTCTGAGTCCTAGTTCCAGATCTGTCATTAACCAATTTGTAACCCTAGATTTCTCTGGGCCTCAGTCTCCCCATATTTAAAATGGAAGACATTGAGTTGGATAGTGTATCAATTTCCTATTGCTACAATAATGTTGTATAACAAACAACCACCAAACATCAGAGATACATCACAATAAGCATATATTTCGCTCAGGCATTTGTGTATCAGCTGCAGGTCAGCTGACTGAGGCTTGAATTTGTTGGGTGGTTCTGCTCCACATGTCTCTCATTCTCTTTCTGGGACCGACAGAAGAGTCTGGGCATTATCTTCTGGTAATGACTGAGGTACAAGAAGGCAAAACAGAAATATGTAAGGCCTCTTAGGTCCCAAACTTGGAAGTGGCATACCATCACCTCAGCCTCATTCTATTGGCCAAAGCAAGTCACGTGGCCAAAACAAAGTCAAAGGGTGGGGAATACACCTCCACCTTTTCAAGGAGTACAACTTCACAGTCACATGGCAAAGAATGTAGTTACAGAGAAGAACCAAGGCCATTCATGTAACATACTACAATTTTTACCTGAGATCACTTCCATCTCTAATAAAAATTATAGCATATTTTAAATTAAAAGGCTTACCTATGTAGTTTTTCAAGAGATTGGGACTCTTTCTTATTTATATGATTTCTTCAAGTTCACTTCAGCCAATGAAAGAAAAGAAAGAGGGGCAAGGAAAGGCAATGAGATAATTATGGAAATGGGAAGCAAGAGTGGCATGGGGTTGGGAGGGGATGTGAAGAAAGAGGAAGAAGGAGGGAGGGAAGAGAGGGAGGGAGAGAAGGAGACAGGTGTGAGAAAGAAGGGAAAACTAAAGGGATGAGGAAGGGATGTGAGGAGGAAATTAATAATTAAACTTGTTCTTGGAGAAACCCTATCAAAATGTAACCTCAGCCAGCAAAGTTATTAGAAGCCCATTAGAAAAAAAATTAGCTCATTCTTAGGAACTAGGTTTAAAAAAGATATCTATTATGATTCTACCCAGAATAAGCTGCATGGAAAATGTGATTGTCTAATATACATTTTATTTTTAATCTTTCTGTAAAGCTGATTTAGCATAAAGCATGTCTAATTAATTTAAACTTGTAAAGCTTTTATTATAGAACAAATCAAATTTCACAGAAAATTATCCATGTCTAAAAAATTGAAAGTGAGATTTTTAAATTATACTTTTTTTATTATTGAGCTTATTTTCTACCACAGTTTCAGATCCTATTCATAGCTTTACCTCATTTTTTCACATTTACTGATTGGTATTGGCACTTTCAGACTATAAGTCTCTGATTTGATACTAAGTTTGATTTTAAAGCATTTCCAGCATTATGTTCTGTTAGTTTCATCTTGCATGTGTTCCCCTCATTTTTATATGTCTTCTTTTTTATTTTTTTTAATTAAAGTATAGTTGATTTATAATGTTGTGTATATGTCTTCTTTATTAACTGTTTTCCGCAAAATAATTTTAGTGCTACAAACACTTTGAAGAGGTCACCTAATTTAGTAAGAGAGAAAATATGCTTCCAAATCTTTACTTTTATTAAGGGGCTATTATGACAAAGGTTAAGACATGTTTATAACTAAAGAGTTAGAAAGCTGGAATCAGCCAAGAATCTGAAATTATAATGATTAACATTTTCCATCTGTAGAGTCTCTAAATTCTGAAACCAGTTTGAACCAATTCGTGTTTGGAGGCAAGTGATGCGTAGGAGGCAAGAGCACAAACCAAGTCTCAAGCATCTACGTTCCAGTCCCAACTCTGCTACTAATTACCTGACGAATGACCTAACTTCCCTGTACCAGTCTTGCCTGAATCATAACAGGAGGAAATCCAAAAACCAAAGACTGCTAAGTTTCTCCCAGCAGCCATGTCTTGCAAATTATTCTTGTCAATTTTCACTGAGTTATTTTTCTTTCTGCTGACAGATGACCCACTGAAAGCATTGAGATTTTGGGTTTTTTATTTTTAATGATTTTGGTCCTTTATTATCATCAGATATCAGCTTAATTATCTCTCAGTGATACAGAGTCTCAAGCATCCATTATATAAACATGGTAAAGGAAACATCTATCACTGGGGAAAGAAAAAATGGTCCTGAATGCATTTGATGTGACAGGCACTGTGCTAGGTGTGTTGAAGCATGTCATTTAATCTTTACTGCAATCCTTTGAGGAATATTTAATTTCCCTTGATTAAGAGAAAAAAGAATCTGAGGCTCAGGGAAAGTTACTAAGTTGCTCAAAGTCACTAATTCACTCTTTTATTCATCCATTTAATAAGGATTTAGTAAGCGTGTGCTCCATGGCAGATATCATTCTAGGGGAGGAATAGACAATAAAAGAGCACTCAAAGTAATCAACAAGACAAATAATGTATCAAGTATCATAAGAGCTACGAAGAAACCTAAACAGGGTAGGAAGCCAGGGAGTGAACAGAGACATGCATGATATGAAGGAGAGATCCAGGCAAAGATCTGGAGTGAAGAAAGAGCAAGTATAACAACGCTGAGATGGAAACATGGCCACTAAGCAGTGGAGCTAGAATTTAAAATCAGGTCCATCTGACATGCAAAGTGTGTTTCTATCATGTCAAAAAACAAAGGTGCTGGGACTTCCTTGGAGGTCCAGTGGTTAAGACTCCAGGCTTCCAATGCAGCGACCGCAGGTTCAACCCCTGGTTGGGGAACTAAGATCCCACATGCCCCACAGCCAAAAAAAAAAAAATTAAAAAATAAAAAGCAAAAGCACTAAAAAGCTCACACCCTGAAATGAGGTCATTTAAAAAAACAAACAAACAAAGGTGCATTTAATTGATATCTGTGGAACAGGCTGTGAGGATAAAAATCTCAAAATATCTTAAGAAAAACAAACTCCATCTTTATCGAAAACAGCAATTTATAAAAAGGTGGCTTCAAGGGCTTCCGGTTAAAAGTGAGGAAAACTTTTCCAGAACGGGCTGTAGAGAAAGCCTGTAAAAGCACCTTGTGTTGAAAGGACTCTCAAAGTATAAATGATATAAGGTGTGGGTGTGTGAGAATGTGCTCCAGCCCTTGAGGCTTTGAGACTCATAATTTAGTGGCAAAATCCATCTTTTCCAGAAAACGTACTATTGAAAAGGATGCAGAATGAATACATCAGTAGGGGTGAGGTGTTACAGAACAGAGCCATTAGAGGGTCTCTGTATTATTGTTTTTTAACTTCTACTTTCAGAATCAGAGAATCACATCATTCCAGGTTTAGAAAGAACCTTTTCTTATGATATATTCCATTGAAATCCAGCCACCATACATCAACCATACCACCACCCCTCCACAAAGGACCACTCAGGCTCACAACTTTATTCAAAATCAACCTGCTAAACTCTAATGCGCATTACTGACTTAACAATGGCAAGTCTGTGAGCCTGCTAGCCAGCTAGCTCCCTGATGCAGATATGCAACACTGATCACCACCCTCCCTGTAAGTCACCCTTCCTGCACGTATACACCTGTCCCCATCTCATGCCCATCCCCACCAGGGTCTAGCCACATAACTTTCTATGTTGATCCTTCTTCTGCAACCCTTTCACCCAATTTACCTTGTTCTATAATGTTATCTGTCCTTCCTGAGATGTATGATTTGTCTCATACCCACATCCTCTTTCCCAGACCATCCTCACAATCCCTTCTGCTCAAGAGCAACTTCTACCTCCCAGGAACTTGTATCTCATCTATTTCCCCAGATGAGGGAGGCTAGTAGATTTTGACATAGGAACTAGAATCTCATACAATCCTGAAAGAAGAGCCTGGATTAGGAGGAAAAGGGAGAATGAGATGGGTAACTTTAGATCTCCTCTAATATAGCATAGTCTACAGCCATGGGGCAAGAGGCACAGAGCAATCATCTGCTGCCTGTTGGCATTTTCAAGCCCCTTTGAAGGAAACAGGATTTATATAAAATGCAGAATGGCTAGTTGGAACCTCTATTTTTCTGCTGAAGAGCCATTTATGCTCAGGTTAGAAACTAACTACAAGCCATGTAATCAATCATCTGACAAACATCCATCCGCCAGACCCTATTTATTTTTGTGTCAACTTTGGGTATTCCTACCAAGAGTTTCCCAGTCTCAGCTTCAGTAAACTCAATGGTCAGGACTTATCACTTTCCTAGAGAATCAATTCTATCTGTGGATTACTCTGTAAGAAATGCCTTCCTTGCAGTGCCCTCAAATCCAGCTTCTGGTCCTTAGTTCTTTCATATTTCTAGATGGAGTGCCTAGAAGTTCCCAGCCACAAGTGCATTCTGAGGCTGTCTATGAAGCAATAGATACTTCCAAAAAGAGGGCACACTGCAGGCTGTGGTGGTGAAACAGGGGGTAGAAGAGCTGGAAAGAAAGGCATTAAGAAATGTCTTTAAACAAAGAAAGTATCAATTGGTTTTTATGACCGTAACTAGATACTAGATAATTTTGTAACTATGGGAGCATAAAACTGTGGCAGGTAGTGGAATTCAGAGCACCCAGGTACCAACCCAAATTTTTCTGTTAACTAGCATATGACATGGGACAACACAAGTCACCTCTGAGGACCTCTTTTTTCACATCTGAAAATGCAGGGAGGGGTGTTGGAGGAGGAGAAGGGTACCAGATGATTTCTAAGGCCCCATGGGGGTACAGAACAAAATAATGGGCTTTGGCATCAATCAGCTGCAAACTCCAATTCTGTCACTTTGTGTGTGATACTGTGTGTCACTGAACACATTTTAACTTCCCCGATCCTGTCACTTGTCTCTTAAGATGAGGACCATGATCGCTACCTCACTGGACTATAGTATAATTAAATGATGTCTCCAGTATCACTTTTTGGCATTCAAGAAATGCAACTTCCTCTTCCTTCCTCCTTTCAGTGATCCACTCCTGGCACCTAATATGTTTGATCTGCTCAGGAGCCAAGCCCGCCCTCATGTGACCCAGAACACAAATCTGCTGACTCAAGGATCTAATCTTAACCTCAGCCACCTGACAACATGGATCACTGAATTCATCTTTTCTCCATTTCACAGTTTCACGTAGAGAGGAACCAAGGTTACAGATACCTCTGACAGAGTTTGGGATTTTTTAATTTTTGTTTTTTAAAGCCAATAAGAAAAGCAAAGGCTAGTAGAGATGAAAATGCTGTATACATATTTTCAGTGACTTTGGAAGGTAGAAGATTATACAATACTTGTTCCTACTTAAGACTTTTATTTAATTAACTAATTAATTAGTTAGCTTTATTTTGCCTCTGCTATGTGCCAAGCCATGTGATACATTTATGAACAACAGGATATGGTCTCTGCCATCTCTGAGCTTATAGGCTAGCAGACAAGATAGATTATTAAACAAAAATTTATAATAAAGTATATATGTTAGAGAAGTTCGAGGCACTTGTAGCATCACACCTTCCTTCATGCAGAAGAATAGAAAGTTTCCCAGAGAAAGGAATAATTAAGCTGATGTCAGAGGTATAAGTAGGAATTGAGGGGAGAGTGTTTCAGATAGGAACAGCATATAAACAAACGGCCCAGATGAGAGAGAATGCGTGGTCCCTTCACGAAGCCAAAACACATTCATCATGATAGCAGTAGAAGTGGCCAGAGACAGACAGGAGAGGGAGGCAGAGGCCAGTCGTGGAACATCCTGTAAGCCACAGTATGAGATTTAAAGCTTATGCTAATAGCAATGGAAAGCTGTTAGAGGGTGTTTAAGTAAGAATGTGACATAATAGTTTAAGTTTTAGAGGGATCACTTTGATGACAACATGAATAAAAGATGAAAGAATTAGCAAATAAGAAGGAAAGAAAGCAAGAAGGGTAAATGCAGCGGGTTGAGAAAAGAATGGATACTCTTTTAGGAATTAGAGTTGACAAGACAATTAATTAGTTGGGGTGAGGGTAGGGAGGAAACCAGAGTGAAGTATGGGTTTCTGGCTTGGACGACTGTGTGTGTGACAGGGCCATTCTTCAAGGTGAGGAACACTAGAGGGACCTGGCACACGTTTGCAGGGAACGGAGGATAGTTAGTTGTTTTGGACATATCGAAATTGAGATACATTTTGAAGCAGCAAGGCTTGTGAGTGCTGAAAAGTTGATCTAGATGTCAAGAAAAAGGTGTTTGTTAGTATCTGAGGACCCTTCTCACATTATCAAAATGCAAGGTTGAGGAAGATATCCAAAGATAAAATTGCCCATTTAATTTCTCCAAAATGGCCTACCAATAGGGAGCTATCCTCTTGGTGTCTCTAGACGGACTACATGTCCTGTTCCTTGTGATGTCACTCTTGTAACAATGCCACATCCTGCACACCAAGGGTGGGAGGACACAAGAAAAGGGCAAAGCTGGGTTTTATAGTCAGTGGGAGGACTTGGGCAGAGCACATGTGACTGCAGGGAAGTAGCCTGAGTCAACCTACTCATTTCACAATACATGCCCTCCCCCCAAGTCAAAGCTTGTGCACTTGAACACCAAAGCTTCCTGCCCTAAGCAATAATACCAACACTTAGTACCAACACATAGTGCTAAATCTTTCTAAGCCTCAGTTAAATAGAGACAGTAATAGTACCTCACAGATTTTGTGAGGAGTAAGAAATAATGCATAATTAGCGCTAAACATAGTGCTTGACACACAGTAAGCACTCAATAAATATTGGGTGGTGGTGGCAGTGGTGGTGGTGGAGGTCATACTGATGATCAGAGGCATAACAGATCTTGAAACTCCTAAATCATCAAACCTACTAATTTTCATGTCTTTTTCAAAGAATACAGTGCAGAGTATCCTTAATTCTGAACATTCAAAAATTGATAATCCATACATGGCAACTCCCTGTTCATCAGTACAGTTCATAAGCTATTCCATATCTAACTATTCTATGTACATGGCATCTAGTGGCTAACTTGAGATCTTCATTTTAATTTGCCTGATTGGTTTGTTTTATGAACACTTTAATTTTGATCATTTTAGCACATGAATAAAACTTGGATGAACTTTAATTTTTGATTTAGCTGATCATCTTGAAACAAACTTTCAACATTAGGGAGAATATGCCCATTTTTAAAAATTAATGGATTACACTGAAAGTTAATACAGAGATAGAGGTTAAAAAGATAGAAAATTTTTATATAAAACTTAGTTATATAAAACTTCCAGTCATAGGGTCTTATTCACTTGAGTATTTTCAGTTTCTCAACATAGATCTCAATAAATATTTTTTGAGAGATGGAAGGGAGAGAAGTAGAGTGAGATCTGAGGCGTTCAAGGTCAAATCTGTGGAGAGACTAAACTCATTAGGGATCCCACCAGAAAGAATTATTTCATAACATAACTAGGAAGACTGAAAGTATGCACAGATGATCTAACAAAGGTTTTCAAAGTGTGATTCCCTACTCCAGAACATCCACATCACCAGGGAACTTTTTAGATATGCAGATTCTAACGCTCCACCTAAAACTCACTGAATCAGAATCTCTAGGAGTGGAGCTGAGCAATCTGTTTTAACAAGCTCTCCAGGTGATTCTGATGCACACTCAGGTTTGGAAATATTGAAGAGCAATACACAAGTGGGTCCACGGACTTTAAAGGGTTTCTGAGTGTTTAAAATGGCAAATACTAGGCAGATGTGTAGATCTTGGTCAAATTCAAGCAGCTTTGCTCCCAGAATTCTACATTCACCTGGCATACTTCACACCATTTAAATTAACTGCAGATTCCATAGAAGCATCTGAGTTTCCACTTCTGGTTAACTGCCCAACAGAGAGATCTGAAGAGGAATTTTGTTATAGAATGAAGTGGGAAGAAACTGAATTAATCTAGGAACTCCTTGAGGACTGAGACAAATGTTGTTCCAAATTGTTGGACCCCCATTGTCTGTGAGAATGCCTAGCAGATAGAAGGTACTCAAAATCTATTTGTTGAATGAATGGAGACATTCTGCATGTGGGAAGGGCTGACCCAGGTGGTCCCTCAAGATGGTATAAATGGGAGAGTGATGATAAAGACCTAGGCTTGAGTCCCAGTTTCAGCCCTAGCAGCTGTACAACCTTGCACTAGTTGCTTAATCTCCCTAAGCTTTATTTTCCTCATATGCACAACAGAGATGATAAGTTTCTATCCCCTAGAGTTATTCTGAGGATTAAAAGAGAAAATACATGTTAAGGACATAGAAGAGGGCCTGGGAAATAGGAAACTGTCAATTAATGTTGGTTCTTAGAGTTTTTTTAATATTTGTTATTACAGCAGTACTACTTTGGATGAGTCAAGGCTTAGGAGTAAGGTCTCTATCTTATTCAATTTACATTATAAGGTTTTAAGCCTACCCCATATGGCAACATGTTTTCCCTGAAAAGAAACATAGGGACTTGCCCTTTATTGAAGTCCTTTCTAGAAGGCAGAGAAGTTACAATCAGAGAGTAAGGTAAATGCCCTATTATTGTGTGGCTCTTGAGTTTTAAGCAGGTTTCAGTTGGCTAACAAGGTCAAATGTTTTATGTTTATAGAAGAATCTCTGCCAAACTATAGATTCGTCCACTTTTGTGATATTTCCAGCCCTTAGTTCTCATGATAGAAAAGGAAAATAGAAAAGAAAGAAGGAAGGGTGGGAAGGGATGGAGAGAGGGAAGAAATAAAAATTTTCCTGAAATTCTATCTTACAGGACAAGTCCAATTGTTAATAATTACGTTGGAGGAATGCTGATCTAAGATTTAAACAGCTTAATTATAGATCTCTTGATATATCTTCATACAGTCTTTATACAATGCTAATCTGAGATTTGAAGCTCTGTTGAAGTTGTTGAAATTCAAAATTATTCATTGAAAATAAATATATGGAATTACTTAAGAAGTCCTTCCAGCATGGAACTTCCCATTTTTCTCTTCCTTTGGGTTAATTATCTATATAATACTAGGCATTAAATGGTTAAATACACCCTGCGCTCCTGCCCTGCGTCTAAGATGGAGGAATGGTTATTTGCCTTGCCCAGGAGTATCCTGACATCTATATTTCTATCTACTGCAGGATGACTTGGTCTCCAACCAGGAAGCAGCTTTTCCCATCAGAGTAGGATGTGTGCTCCATCACTGTGAGCAGACCAGTGCTGAACACAGAGAGAAAGCAGCAGATCAGGAACCAGAGGGATCAATGATCCAAGGAAGACCAAGAGATTCTCCCAGGTTCACAAGGTGCTGCAGCAAGTATTTCATAGAACACTTTGGAGGTAGTAAACCTCCACTGAAATTTTCAATAGAAGTTCTACTTACAATGTGTTTTAGAAGTTGCAGATGAAATGATTATCAGCTTACCTGCAGCAGGATAATTTTCAGAACTTCCTTGGAATCTTCCATGCCTCCCTTACACAGCCTTAACATGGCCTGGACAACTATAAAAGGTTCCCAATCCCCTGTACTTCCTTGCAATGGGGAATATTTTCAGGTTTTTTTCTCCTGCACCACTCACTCTGCTTTGTCAGTTCTTTTTTACCAACCCTTGAACTTTGATCAACATCCTGCTACTCCCCTGCTCATTTGAACCTGATATTTCAGATCTCCCCTCACAGCCAAATCTTCCTGTGTTCAGCTATCAGGCATTTTTTTTTTTTAATTTAAGTCCTACACCTGTCTACCAGTCATATCCATTCCAAACACAAGAGCTTAGCTCTAGGATCTCCACTCGTCCAAGAAGAAAGTCAAGAGCAAGGATTTTGAAACAAGAGTGAACAAACTCACTTAAAAAGAATGGAGTATAAAGGGCGTAAGAAGAAGGTCAGTAGAAGCCTGGAGAATAGGAATCGGTAGCAGACCAGTGACTGCTCTTTGCCATGGTGGCAAAGAGTTCTCATAACATACTTAGGAGTATGAGTATTCAAAAAATTAAAGTTGAGGGCTGGAGAAGGGAAGTAATGAGGAAGATGTAGGCCTTGCAATTCTGCCTTGATAGCACAAACATAAATTTAGGCAAAAAATATCAGGACCTTGCAATTGCTTCCCATCTGACTCTTGTCTAGTAAGAAAGAGAACTAAGCTATAGGTACAAGGGATGAAGCTAAGATGCATCATTTCTAGGCTCTGCCTAGTGTGAAGAACTTATGGTCAGACAGCACTATACAGTTGACCCTTGAACAATGTTGGTTTGAACTGCACAGATGCATTTACACACAGATTTTTTTCTTCAATAAATATAGTTGGCCCACCATATTCAGGTGTTTCGAATGTGCAGATTCAACCAACCTCGAATGTAAATTTCCATCAGCAGTTGACTGAATCCATGGATTCGGAACCAACAAATATGGAGGGCCCGCTATACTATGCCATAAGGGACTTAAGCATCCAGAGGATTCTGATACATGAGGGGGCTCCTGGAACCAATCTCTGCAGATTCTGGGAGACCACTGTAAAATGCTGGTAAGACAGCTGGACAAACTCCTCTGGCATTATGGAGTTTTCCTGCTTAAGCTGAACCAAACATATAAATTAAAGTGAGCTGAGTCTTTCCTCCAAAGCTTCCAAGTTACTCTAAGTCTCTTTAGTCATGGCTAAACAACAGCTGTAAGAAGAAGGTGGGTGCAGTAGCCAACAGGTCAATATGCAATCATCGGTCCTATCTCCCCAGCTCTTCTGAAAGGCATCGCAGAATGAGAGATAAAGAACTAAGGACGTGAAGGCTTTAGGTCTAGTACTGAGTTTAGGGTTATGGTCGGTTGACTTCTGCATAAGACCTTAAACTCTTATGTTCTATTGAAGAACCAAGTTCTAAATGGAGCAATTTTAAAGAACGGATGTAATGCGAAGGCAACCCTGAGACAAAGTGTGGTTAATGCAGGAAAATCTTTAACATTCAAATTCTTTACATAAGGCCCTATGCCTGAATATAGACCTCTCTACCTTATATCTCATTAACAAGGTCTAAGGTCCTGGAGGAATAGGAATTATTAGATCAAGAATGATGGGGCAAACCTAGAATGCCTTGGGTTTATTAAATGCTGTCTAGAAGCATCTTTTGAATAAGACTGACAACATTAAAATATAAAGGAGATTAAAAAAGGAACCACCTGCAACAAAACGGAACCACAGAAAATGGAATCATAAAATATAAGAGAAGAAAAAAGCCTGGGGCTCAGAAGGAAGAAACAAGGTTTGAAGAGCACATCTTTGCCCTCATGTACTGGTTCTCAAACTTGGCTGCACGTTAGTCACCTAAGAAGTTTTTTCTCAAATACTAATTCCTGGGTCCTGCCTCCAGAGATTCTGATTAATTGGTCTGAGGAGCAGCTTGGGAAAGGAGGTAAGACAAGTCTTTCTCTTTCTCAAGCAGCCTATGCAGTCATGTCTGACTGAAGCTGCTAATCAAGATCAGCTGGACCTCGACACTCATGTCCATACTAGGATGCTCGTAACAGGGGTCAAAAAGAACTGACATACAAGGACGGCATGCCTTCCTGCATTTTTTTTAGCCTGTGTGCTTTATTTGTGCTTTCTTTTCAGTTTGTTAATTACTTGAATGCTCCTCAAAGGCATGAACAGACTTTGGCATGATGACTGATGTCAGAACATTTAATTATATAAGAAAGCAAAGGTCAATTTATAATATAAAACCTAATTTACAGGAGTATTATTGCCAAACTCTAGAGGGAGCTCAAGGTTCCTTCTCCTCACCTCCTTTCCAATCCCCATGGAGAAACATTGCTTAGGTGTAAGTTTAGGATTTTACTGGCTATTTGATATTGGATGGTACCACATGGCCAAGTTAACTATTTTTATAATGTGGGTGTGGCCTATTTTGGACTACCTTCTTCTTTGGAAACTGAGGAGAAAGAGGGTAAGTGCACTTGGGTTTTTGTTTGGCAGACAGAAGTAGTTCATAATATGCTAATTAGGTGCATATTAGCAGAGCAAAAAGGAGTCCTTCAAGGGGTCCACTGAAATGTCTTGCTTTAGGCTTAAGAGCTAACCTAAGATTATTTTGCCTCATCTGGCTTCACCTTCATCATCTGTCAGCTTTTAACTCTCCCCTCACCTTCCCACTCTCCCCCACCCTCAGCCAAAGAAACTCACAATGAGGGGAGGGTTGGTGTAGGTCATGATTCAGATAGTATCCTAACAAAATATCATTTTAATAACATCATCATTTTTATTCAGGTGTTGTTAAAAGAGGGATAAAAGGAATTGGGAAGAGAGTCTAGTTCTTGCAATTCAGCCTTGCAAAGGTAAAGGGAATTAAGTCAAAAGCATCAAGGCTGAACTTATTAGTTTAAATAATAGAAAGATAACAGTGCCTGACTTTGTCTCAACTGTCCATCAACATATCCATGAAGACTGAAACAAGCATACAAACAGAAAAATACTAACATAAAATATGTAATAAAAGATTTACCAGATTCTGAGCAAAATTACCACAAACCCTTGTCTTAGTCTGCTTGGGCTGCTATAACAAAATACAATAGACTAAGTGGCTTAAACAATAAAAATTTGTTCTGGAGACTGGGGAGTTCACGATCAAGGTGCTGGCCAATTGGGTTCCTGGTGAGAGCCCTCTTTCTGGCTTGCATACAGCAAGCCCTTCACACTGTGTCCTCACATGACAGAGAGAGAGTGCTGTGTGTCTCTTCCTATTAAGGACACTGATTCCATCATGAGGGTCCCACCCTCATGACCCTATCTAAACCTGTCTCCCAAAGGTCTTGTTTTGAAATACCATCATATTGGGGGTTGGGGCTTCAACACATAAATTTGAGGGGAGCACAATCCATAGCAACCATAGAAGAGAGAGGGTCAATTTGAGAAACTTTTATAGCCTGATCTAAATTCTAACCTTGGAAACAAGAGTAAATCTGTATAGAATGAAGACAGACTGAGGCTTCCACCCATCTCTTACTGCACTGCACTTTTCCTTAGAAGCAAGACTTGCAACAACCAAAAAACAGATACTTCCCCTGTCTTTTGGGGAAGACCCTTTGAGGTGGATGGCCAGGCCATCCCTCCTGCTTTACTTTTAACCACATACCTCTAAAGAACACTCAACTGTTTAAACACATCTCCTACTCTTGAATTCATAGCCCTTCCAAGAAGAGTTCTGATATGGTTCAAATATAAAGAGACTCCAAAGACAATATTGGGTTACACGGAAGCTTTCAGTAGATGAGGCAAAGAGATTACAATCATCTTCTTGGATGCCTGTTCTTCTTTAGATCACTTCTCCACTTTTGAACTCATTGCCCATGTGGCTGGTGTGACTAGATGAGGCCAGATCTTCCTCTCCCCTGGTAGAAAACACCATCTATCCCTTCTACTTTAGACACTTGAGAATTTCTTCTCTGTCTCCCATGGGTATTAATCCTATGCTTTAAATAACACCTATGCACTGATGGCTCCACTTTAACTTCAGCATAACCAACTTCACAAAAGTCCAAATATTGTATGGTAAGGATTCTGATATTAATCTAGTCCCTCTTGATTGACACCCATTTTCAGCATAATTGTGGCTTTAGACATATAGCATCTACACTGAGAGTAATATATTTAGTAGTACTTTATTAATATTTTTAACCAGAATTAATTAAGGGGCAGGGAGCATTGCAATGACTTCTGACATCAACTACCTGGAGTTGGACCAAACTTGACAGGTGAAGGGCACAGTCCTTCACAAGACTGCCCTCATTTCAGATACCAGCTGTAAGTGCAGAGGTCTCCAGGCCACCTTCACTTCTGACCAAGTGTCTACAAATTTGGGGATTCCCACTACCCCCTCAGGTTTGATAATTCACTAGAGCAATTCACAAAACTCAGAACACTACTATATTTATGATTAAAGTATTATTATAGCAAAAGGATACAAATCGGAACCAGCCAAAGGGAGAGATGAACAGGACAAGGTCTGGGAAGGTTCTGTGAAATAAAGTTCATATTTTATGGCAAGACAAGAAAAATTTAAACATAAAAAAATTTCTCTGCCCTTTGGCCTCTTCTCTACCCTCTACTGTGCATTGTGTATCAGTATTAGGCATTGACCAAACCTCCTCCATTGGCAGAAATACCTCCTTAACCCTAAAGAGTAACATTGTCCTAGCATCAACAAGACGACAACTTAAAAGATAACATTCCTTCTTGATCTTATACAGGCTACAATGACCCTTAGATCTGGATTATGTAAACCATCAATAATATGTCATTTAATGTACAGCCCTCTGTCTCTAAAAACCTTATATAACTGTCCCTTGACTTCTAATGGGCAATATAGCTCTCAGAGTTTTCTGAGATGCTGTTCCCAAGTTATAATCCTCAATTTGGCTCAAATAAAATTTCCCATTTCTTTCTCACATCTACTGATTTTTTGTCGACATGCATGGTGCAGTTGGCAGGATATCAAAGATATCCACCAGAAGGCACCTGGCATCTACCCGGAACCGGCACCAGCATGGCCGGTTGGTACCAGCATGGGCCCACTGAGCCCCACCAGTTTCTCAGTACTCCTCAGGTATTCTGGTAAGTTCTCCTGATATCCAGATCTCACTGTTTGAGTGATGATCCTGAAAATGTTATTCAAGCTATTTTGCTTAAGATGTGGAGTCTTAAGGGGCACTGGTGCATTTCCTAGGCCAGGACCCTTAGGGGGTCTGGGCAAGAGGCCCAGGGAAACATAGGGGGCTGGATTTTTGTTAAATTTGGCTTAAATCCAAAAAAATGAGTTGATACATGGTCTGAACAAAACTTTTGCTAGTGAAATGAGAGACTTAATTATTCAGCTCCGAAGAATAAGGGAGACCCACTACAACGATTAAGTAAATACAGTTCCTCCGGGCAGCACCACAGACAGGAATAACCTAGTGCTCTAGCCACCCATGATGGTTTTAAACTGTCACAGGGAGAAACCGAGCCATGTAAAAGATGTTGAATTGACCCAAGTATAACTCCTTAAGGAACTTGACTCAGAAGCAGCACACATGTGATCCACCATGCTCTCCTCAGAAAATTGTTCAGATTATATCTCTTATCTCATATCTGAATTGGGCTACGAAATTAATACTGGGAAATTGTGCCTCAAAGGCCAAACAACTCCCATGCAAATAGCCACCTACAGGAATACCATCTGGGTTTATGTATGCTTGCAAGCACTTAATTGAGAATTAAAGGAAATGAGACCCTAAAATGGCCAAGATGGGGTTCTTCTAGCACTCCAAAACAATTTTGAGCATGCAGTTAAAGCTGGCAGTCTTTTGGATCTGTGCCTTGCAGAGTCTACTGGAAAAAACAGTGCTAAGTGTTTTTGTCTTAGATTGGCAGGGAAAAATATTTGTAAGGCTAGCGCTAGCTCCTTGGATCCTTTGAATTGGAGAAACATCTAAATCATTAAAATTTTAGAAAGCTCTCATCTTAAACTATTGTATCTATTTTAATTGGTATGCAGAAGTCCCCAAAGGCTTCAAAATTCCAAAAGAGCCTCATTAAAAGATCTGTTGTAGGGACTTCCCTGGTGGTGCAGTGGTTAAGAATCTGCCTGCCAATGCAAGGCACACGGGTTTGAGCCCTGATCTGGGAAGATCCCACGTGCCATGGGGCAACTGAGCCTGCACGCCTAGAGCCCATGCTCCCCAACGAGAAGCCACCGCAATGAGAAGCCTGTGTGTCGCAAAGAGTAGCCCCTGCTTGCCGCAACTAGAGAAAGCCCGCATGCAGAGACGAAAATCCAACGCAACCAAAAATAAGCAAATAAAATAAAATTTTTTTTAATTAAAAAATAAAGATCTGTTGTAAAAGGCTAATGAAAGATTAATGATATAAAAGGTACCTAAAACTTTACTGCTCCCCTTTCTTCCTTATTTTGAGTACTCATTCTAGTAATCTTCTGAATTGCCTTTCTACCCCGAAGACACTATTAAATGGCTACTTTTAGAACTGTGACCACCTGAGGCTGTAAGTGAGCCTCTCTAGATCAAAGGAACTGAGGGCCATAGGTAAAGAATTTCTTAAACCCAGGGAGGATCCACAAAAGTGTTTGTAAATGGATTGCCAAAATGGGAAGCCACCAGTCTGACTAAACAGACCATAGCTGATTTTTTTTTTCTGATTTTTTTTTTATTGGAGGGAAACTGCTTTACAATGTTGTATTAGTTTCTGCTGTACAATGAAGTGAATCAGCTATATGTATACATATATCCCCTCCCTTTGGACTTCCCTCCCACTCACCCCCCTTCCCACCCATCTAGGTTGTCAGAGAGCACAAACTGAGCTCCCTGTGCTATACCGCAGCTTCCCACTACTATCTATTTTACACATGGTAGTGTATTTATGTCAAACCTCATCTCCCAGTTCATCCCACCCTCCCCTTGCTCACCACCCTGTGTCCACACGTCTGTTCTCTATGTCTACGTCTCTATTCGTGTGCTGGAACTAGGTTAACCTGTACATTTTTCTAGATTCCACATATATGCATTAATATACGATACTTGTTTTTCTTTTTCTGACTTACTTCACTCTGTATGACAGACTCTAAGTCCATCCACATCTCTACAAATGACCCAATTTCGTTTCTTTTTATGGCTGAGTAATATTCCATGGTATAGATGTGCCGCATCTTCTTTATCCATTTATCTGTCGATGGACATGTAGGTTGTTTCCATGTCCTGGCAATTGTAAATAGTGCTGCAATGAACATTGGGGTGCATGTGTTTTTTTGAATTATGGTTTTCTCTGGGTATATGCCCAGTAGTGTGATTGCTGGGTCATATGGTACTTCTATTTTGAGTTTTTTAAGGACCCTCCATACTGTTCTGCATAGCGGTTGTATCAATTTACATTCCCACCGACAGTGCAAGAGGGTTTTCTTTTCTTACCCTCTCCAGCATTTATTGTTTATAGATTTTTTGATGATGGCCATTCTGACCAGTGTGAGGTGATACCTCATTGTAGTTTTGATTTGCATTTCTCTAATAATTAGTGATGTTCAGCATGTTTTCATGTGTTTGTTGGCCAAATGTATGTCTTCTTTGGAGAAAGGTCTATTTAGGTCTTCCACTCATTTTGTGATTGGGTTGTATTTGTGTTTTTTTTTGATACTGAGCTGCATGAGCTGCTTGTGTATTTTGGAGATTAATCCTTTGTCCGTTCCTTCATTTGCAAATATTTTCTCCCATTCTAAGGGTTGTCTTTTCATCTTGTTTATGGTTTCCGTTGATGTGCAAAAGCTTTTAAGTTTAGTTAGATCCCATTTGTTTATCTTTGTATTTATTTCCATTACTCTAGGAGGTGGGTCAAAAAAGATCTTGCTGCGATTTATGTCAAAAGTGTTCTTCCTGTGTTTTCCACTAAGAGTTTTATAGTGTCTGGTCTTACATTTAGGTCTCTAATCCATTTTGAGTTTATTTTTGTGTATGGTGTTAGGGAGTGTTCCAATTTCATTCTTTTACATGTAGTTGTGCAGTTTTCCAGCACCACTTCTTGAAGAGACTGTCTTTTCTCCATTGTATGTTCTTGCCTCCTTTGTCACAGATTAAGTGACCATAGGTGTGTGGGTTTATCTCTGGGCTTTCTATCTGGTACCATTGATCTGTATTTCTGTTTTTGTGCCAGTACCATACTGTCTTGATTACTGAAGTTTTGTCATATAGTCTGAAGTAGGGGAGGCTGATTCCTCCACCTCTGTTTCTCTTTCTCAAGATTACTTTGACTATTCGGGGTCTTTTGTGTTGCCACACAAATTGTAAAATCTTTTGTTCTAATTCTGTGAAAAATGCCATTGGTAATTTGATAGGGATTGCATTGAATCTATAGATTGCATTGGGTAGTATAGTCATTTTCACAATGTTGATTCTTCCAATCCAAGAACATGGTATATCTCTCCATCTGTTTGTCTCATCTTTGATTTCTTTCATCAGTGTTTCATAGTTTTCTGAGTACAGGTCTTTTACCTCCTTAGGTAGGTTTATTCCTAGGCATTTTATTCTTTTTCTTGCAATGGTAAATGGGATTGTTTCCTTAATTTCTCTGATTTTTCATTGTTAGTGTATAAGAACACAAGAGATTTCTATGCATTAATTTTGTATCTTGCAACCTTGCCAAATTTATTGATTAGTTCTAGTAGTTTTCTGGTGGCATCTTTAGGATTTTCTATGTATAGTACCATGTCATCTGCAAACAGTGACAGTTTTGCTTCTTCTTTTCCAATTTGTATTCCTTTTATTTCTTTTTCTTCTCTGACTGCTGTGGGTAGGACTTCCAAAACTACGTTGAATAATAGTGGTGAGAGTGGACATCCTTGTCTTGTTCCTGATCTTAGAGAAAATGTTTTCAGTTTTTCACCATTGAGAATGATGTTTGCTGTGGGTTTGTCATATATGGCCTTTATTATGTTGAGGTAGGTTCCCTCTATGCCCACTTTCTGGAGAGTTTTTATCATAAATGGGTGTTGAATTTTGTCAAAAGCTTTTTTGCATCTATTGAGATGATCATATGATTTTTACTCTTTAATATGTTAATATGGTGTATCACACTGATTGATTTGCATATATTGAAGAATCCTTGCATCCCTGGGATAAATCCCACTTGATCATGGTGTATCATCCTTTCAATGTATTGTTGGATTCAGTTTGCTAGTATTTTGTTGAGGATTTTTGCATCTATGTTCATCAGTGACATTTGTCTGTAATTTTTTTTGTGACATCTTTGGTTTTGGTATCAGAGTGATGGTGGCCTTCTGGAAGGACTTTGGGAGTGTTCTCCCTCTGCAATTTTTTGGAAGAGTTTGAGGAGGATAGGTGTTAGCTCTTCTCTAAATGTTTGATAGAATTCTCCTGTGAAACCATCTGGTCCTGAACTTCTGTTTGTTGGAAGATTTTAAATTACAGTTTCAATTTCATTACTTGTGATTGGTCTGTTTATATTTTCTATTTCTTCCTGGCTCAGTCTTGGAAAGTTGTACCTTTCCAAGAATTGGTCCATTTCTTCCAGGTTGTCCATTGTATTGTCACATAGTTGCATTTAGTAGTCTCTTATGATCCTTTGTATTTCTGAGGTCTAAGTTGTAATTTCTCCTTTTTCATTTCTAATTTTATTGATCTGAGTCCTCTCCCTTTTTGTCTGCATGAGTCTGGCTAAAGATTTATCAATTTTGTTGATCTTCTCAAAGAAATAGCTTTTAGTTTCATTGATTTTTGCTATTGTTTTTTTCATTTCTATTTCATTTATTTCTGCTCTGATCTTTATGATTTCTTTTCTTCTAATATCTTTGGGTTTTTTTGTTGTTGTTGTTGTTCTCCTTTCTCTAGTTGCTTTAGGTGTAAGGTTAGATTGTGTATTTGAGATTTTCTTGTTTCTTGACGTGAGACCAAATTGCTATAAACTTCCCTTAGAACTGCTTTTGCTGTGTCCCATAAGTTTTGGGTCATCATGTTTTCATTGTCACTTGTTTCTGTGTATTTTTTTAGTTCCTCTTTGATTTCTTCAGTGACCTCTTGATTATTCAGCAGTGCCCTGTTTAGCCTCCATGTGTTTGTGTTTTTTACAGTTTTTTCCCTGTGATTGATTTGTAATATCATAGCATTGTGGCCAGAAAAGACGCTTAATACAATTTCAATTTTCTTAAATTTTCTGAGGCTTGATTTATGACCCAAGATGTGATCTATCCTGAAGAATGTTCCATGTGTACTTGAGAAGAAAGTGTATTCTGCTGCTTTCAGGTGGAATGTCCTATAAATATCAATTAAACCTATCTGATCTATTGTGTCATTTAAAGCTTGTGTTTCCTTATTTATTTTCTGTCTGGATGATCTGTCCATTGGTGTAAGTGGGGTGTTAACATCTCCCACTATTACTGTGTTACTGTCAATCTTCCCTCCCTTTTATGGCTGTTAGCATTTGCCTTATGTATTGAGGTGCTCCTATGTTGGGTGCATAAATATTTATAATTGTTGTATCTTCTTCTTGGATCGTTCCCTTGATCATTATGTCATGTCCTTCCTTATCTCATGTAACAGTCTTTATTTTAAAGTCTATTTTAGGGACTTCCCTGGTGGCGCAGTGGTTAAGAATCCTCCTGCCAATGAAGGGGACATGGGTTTGATCTCTAGTCTGGGAAGATCTCACCTACTGCAGAGCAACTAAGCCCATGAGCCACAACTACTGAGCCTATACTCTACAGCCCACGAGTCACAACTACTGAGCCCAAAGGCCTAGAGTAGAGCCCATGCTCCTCAATGAGAAGCCACCACAGTGAGAAGCCCAAGCACCGCAATGAAGAGTAACCCCCGCTCGCCTCAACTAGAGAAAGCCCACGTGCAGCAATGAAGACCCAACACAGCCAAAAATATAAAATTTTAAAAAATGGCTTGTTTAAAGTCTACTTTATCTAAGTATTGCTACTCCAGTTTCCTTTTGATTTCCATTTGCATGGAGTGTCTTTTTCCATCCCCTCACTTTCAGTCTGTTTGTGTTCCTAGGTCTGAAGTGGGTCTCCTGTAGACAGCATATTTATGGGTCTTGCTTTTGTATCCATTCAGCCAGTCTGTCTTTTGATTGGGGCATTCAAACCATTTACATTCAAAGTAATTATCAATACATATGTTCCTATTACCATTTTCTTTATTGTTCTGGGTTTGTTTTCGTGAGTCTTTTTCTTCTCTTCTGTTTCCTGCCTAGAGAGCTTCCTTTAGCATTTGTTGTAAAGCTGGTTTGCTGGTGCTGAATTCTCTTAACTTTTGCTTGTCTGTAAAACTTGATTTCTCCGTCGAATCTGAATGAGATCCTTGCTGGGTAGAGTAATCTTGGTTGTAGTTTTTTCCCTTTCCTTACTTTAAATGTATCCTGCCATTCCCTTCTGGCTTGCAGAGTTTCTGCCAAAAGATCAGCTGTTAACATTATGGGGAGTCCCTTGTATGTTATTTGTTGCTTTTCCCTTGCTACTTTTAATATTTTTTCTTTGTATTTAATTTTTGCTAGTTTGATTAATATGTGTCTTGGTGTGTTTCTCCTTGGGTTTATCCTGTATGTGTCTCTCTGTGCTTCCTGGACTTGGGTGGCTATTTCCTTTCCCATGTTAGCAAAGTTTCTGACTGTAATTTCTTCAAATATTTTCTCAGACCCTTTCTCTTTCTCTTCTTTTCTGGGACCCCTATAATTCGAATGTTGGTGCATTTAATGTTGTCCCAGAGGTCTCTGAGACTGTCCTCAATTCTTTTCAGTCTTTTTTCTTTATTCTGCTCCTTGGCAGTTATTTCCACCATTCTACCTTCCAGCTCACTTATTCATTCTTCTGCTTCAGTTTTTCTGCTATTGGTTCCTTCTAGTGTATTTTTCACTTGTTATTATGTTGTTCATCACTGTTTGTTTGTTCTTTCGTTCTTCTAGGTCCTTGTTAAACATTTCTTGTATTTTCTTGATTTGTGCCTCCATTCTATTTCCAAGATTTTGGATCATCTTTACTATCATTACTCTGAATTCTTTTTCAGGTAGGTCACCTATTTCCTCTTCATTTATTTGGTCTTGTAGCTTTTTACCTTGCTCCTTTGTCTGTAACATGTTTTTCTGTCATTTTTTCTTTTTTTGATGGGTGGGGCTGTGTTCCTCTCTTACTGGTTGTTTGGCCTGAGGCATCCAACACTGGAGTTTGCAGGTGGTTGGGTAGAGCCGGGTCTTGGTGGCAAGATGATGACCTCTGGGAGACCTCACTCCAATTAATATTTCCTCGGGTCTGAGGTTCTCTGTTAGTCCAGTGGTTTGGACTCAGCACTCCCACCACAGGAGCTCAGGCCTGACTCCTGGCCTGGGAACCAAAATTCCACAAGCTGCACAGTGGGGCAAAAAAGCACAGAATGATAACAAAGAATAAAAAATAAAGTAAAATTAGAAAAGTAAAAAATATATTAGAAAAAATAAAAATATAAATAAAACAACAACAAAGGAAAACAGAACCACAATAGTAAAAAAAAAAAAAAAAAAAAGCCAGAAAAGGCCTTGTCTGTGGGGGGACGAGGCTTAGGCAGGGGGCGGGCCTGGGCTCAGGACCAGCACAGCTGGAAAAGGTCCCTGTAGGGGGTTGGCCAGGGCATGGCTTAAGCTCAGTGTGGCCAGAGGGGGCCTCGGAGGGCAGAGGTTTAGGCCCAGGACCCCAACAGGCTCGCTGGGGCCCGAGTGGGCAGGAGAAACACTAGCTGTGTTCCCCTCTGGCCCTGATTCCCCGAAGGTCTCTCCCTGTCCCTGCTGATCCCCTCACCATGAGTGGAACCCTCCAGGCATGGGAACCCCCTCCCCTCCCCCAGCTGCCCCTCAGGAGCACCGGTCCCATCTTGCCTCTACTTTTCCTCCCCGCTCCCCAGGCCCCCGGGACCTGCACAGCCAGAGAAGGCCTCAGAGGGTGGAGGTTCAGGTCTGGGACCCCAGCAGGTTCCCTGGGACCTGAGTGGGCGGGAGAAACGCTGGCCGCATTCCCTTTCAATCCTCTGATCCCATGAAGGTCTCTCCAGTCCCTGCTGGTTCCCTCACCGTGAGTGGGCCCCTCAGAGCATGGGAACCCCTCCCCTCTCCCAGCCGCTGCTCAGGGGTGCTGGTCCCATCCCGCCTCCACTTCTCCTTCCCCCCTTCCCCCCCCACGTCCTACCCCATCATGCGGGGGTTCCTCCCATTCCCTTAGGTGTCCAAGGTCCCCCACCAGTGCCTGGTAGGTGCCCTAGTTGTGAGAAGATGCAAACTCCACGTCCTCCTACTCCACCATCTTGATAGCTGATATTTGAGCTAGGGGGGGACTTCCCTCCCAAGCTAGATGAGGGAATGTAAAACATACCAACGTAAATGAACAGTATATCCATCCTTTGATATCACTGAGGTAGCCACCCAATTCTATGAGGAAATAAAAGCATCTGTCCTTGTTTTACAAATCTAGTATTTACAGGACCAGAGGTGTGGCTCCAGAAATAATCCAAAACCCACCAATTTTAACACTCCAAAATCCTCCCCTATTTATCTTTAGAGGTTTGTAAGTATTGAGAAAAAAAATTGGGGGGCAGGGGGGCTTAAGGGAACAAAGTCATCCTAGAAGGAACTTGCCTTTCTTCTCCCATACCTTTGAGATGCAAATGTTCTACCTGGTCTTCTCCAGGAACCTTATCTCTGCCATCTTTTTAAAATGCAAATTTCACGAGAGAGGAGAAGATGGCAGAAGAGTAAGATGCGGAGATCACCTTCCTCCCCACAAATATATCAGAAATACATCTACACATGGAACTGCTCCTACAGAACACCCACCGAACGCTGGCAGAAGACGTCAGACCTCCCAAAAGGCAAGAAACTCCCCACGTACTTGGGTAGGGCAAAAGAAAAAAGAAATAACAGAGACAAAAGAATAGGGACGGAACCTGCACCACTGGGAGGGAGCTGTGAAGGAGGAAAGGTTTCCACACACTAGGAAGCCCCTTCGCGGGCAGAGACTGCGGGTGGCGGAGGGGGGAAGCTTCGGAGCCACGGAGGAGAACGCAGCCACAGGGGTGCAGAGGGCAAAGCGGAGAGATTCCCACACAGAGGATCAGTGCCGACCAGCACTCAACAACCCGAGAGGCTTGTCTGCTCAGCCGCAGGGGTGGGCGGGGGCTGGGAGCTGAGGCTCAAGCTTCGGTGGGATCGCAGGGAGAGGACTGGGGTTGGTGGCGTGAACACAGCCTGAAGGGGGCTAGTGCGCCACAGCTAGCCAGGACGCAGTCCGGAAAAAGGTCTGGAGCTGCCAAAGAGGCAAGAGACTTTTTCTTGCCTCTTTGTTTCCTGCTGCGCGAGGAGAGGGGATTCAGAGCGCTGCCTAAACGAGCTCCAGAGACGGGCGCGAGCCGCGGCTATAGCACGGACCCCAGAGACGGGCATGAGACGCTAAGGCTGCTGCTGCTGCCACCAAGAAGCCTGCAAGCAAGCACAGGTCACTATCCACACTGCCCCTCCCAGGAGCCTGTGCAGCCCGCCACTGCCAGGGTCCCATGAGCCAGTGACAACTTCCCCGGGAGAAGGCATGGCGCGCCTCAGGCTGGTGCAACGTCATGCTGGCCTCTGCCGCTGCAGGGTCGCCCCACATCCGTACCCCTCCCTCCCCGCCGGCCTCAGTGAGCCAGAGCCCCCGAAGCAGCTGCTCCTTTAACCCCGTCCTGTGTGAGCGAAGAACAGACGCCCTCAGGCGACCTACACGCAGAGGTGGGCCCAAATCCAAAGCTGAATCCCGGGAGCTGTGCGAACAAAGCAGAGAAAGGGAAATCTCTCCGAGCAGCCTCAGAAGCAGCAGATTAAAGCTCCACAAACAACCTGATGTACCTGCATCTGTGGAATACCTGAATAGACAACGAATCATTCCAAACTGAGGAGGTGGACTTTGGGAGCAAGATATATTATTTTTTTCCCTTTTCCTCTTTTTCTGAGTGTGTATGTGTATGCTTCTGTGTGAGATTTTGTCTGTATAGCTTTGCTTTCACCATTTGTCCTAGGGTTCTGTCCGTCCGTTTTTTTTTTACTTAAAAAAAATTTTTTTTCCTTAATAATTTAAAAAATTTTTTATTTTAATAACTTTATTTTATATTACTTTATTTTATTTTATTTTATTTTATCATCTTTCTTTCTTTCTATTTTTTCTCCCTTTTATTCTGAGTCATGTGGATGAAAGGCTCTTGGTGCTCCAGCCAGGCATCAGGGCTGTGCCTCTGAGGTGGGAGAGCCAACTTCAGGACACTGGTCCACAAGAGACCTCCCAGCTCCACGTAATACCAAACAGCAAAAATCTCCCAGAGATCTCCATCTCAACACCAAGACCCAGCTTCAATCAACGACCAGCAACCTACAGTGCTGGACACCCTATGCCAAACAACTAGCAAGACAGGAACACAACCCCATCCATTAGCAGAGAGGCTGCCTAAAATCATAAGGTCACAGACACCCCAAAACACACCACCAGATGTGGACCTGCCCACCAGAAAGACAAGATCCAGCCTCATCCACAAGAACACAGGCACTAGTCCCCTCCACCAGGAAGCCTACACAACCCACTGAACCAACCTTAGCCACTGGGGACAGATACCAAAAACAACAGGAACTGTGAACCTGCAGCCTGCAAAAAGGAGACCCCAAACACAGTAAGATAAGCAAAATGAGAACACAGAGAAACACACAGCAGATGAAGGAGCAGGGTCAAAACACACCAGACCAAACAAATGAATAGGAAACAGGCAGTCTACCTGAAAAAGAATTCAGAATAATGATAGTAAAGATGATCCAAAATCTTGGAAATAGAATAGACAAAATGCAAGAAACATTTAACAAGGACGTAGAAGAACTAAAGAGGAACCAAGCAACGATGAAAAACACAATAAATGAAATTAAAAATACTCTAGAAGGGATCAATAGCAGAATAACTGAGGCAGAAGAACGGATACGTGACCTGGAAGATAAAATAGTGGAAATAACTACTGCAGAGCAGAATAAAGAAAAAAGAATGAAAAGAACTGAGGACAGTCTCAGAGACCTCTGGGTCAACACTAAACGCACCAACATTCAAATTATAGGGGTCCCAGAAGAAGAAGAGAAAAAGAAAGGGACTGAGAAAATATTTGAAGAGATTATAGTTGAAAACTTTCCTAATATGGGAAAGGAAATAGTTAATCAAGTTCTGGAAGCACAGAGAGTCCCATACAGGATAAATCCGAGGAGAAACACACCAAGACACATATTAATGAAACTATCAAAAATTAAATATAAAGAAAACATATTAAAAGCAGCAAGGGAAAAACAACAAATAACACAAAAGGGAATCCCCATAAGGTTAACAGCTGATCTTTCAGCAGAAACTCTGCAAGCCAGAAGGGAGTGGCAGGACATATTTAAAGTGATGAAGGAGAAAAACCTACAACCAAGATTACCCTACCCAGCAAGGATCTCATTCAGATTTGATGGAGAAATTAAAACCTTTACAGACAAGCAAAAGCTGAGAGAGTTCAGCACCACCAAACCAGCTTTACAACAAATGCTAAAGGAACTTCTCTAGGCAAGAAACACAAGAGAAGGAAAACACCTATAATAACAAACCCAAAACATTTCAGAAAATGGGAATAGGAACATACATATCCATAATTACCTTAAATGTAAATGGATTAAATGCTCCCACCAAAAGACACAGACTGGCTGAATGGATACAAAAACAAGACCCGTATATATGCTGTCTACAAGAGACCCACCTCAGACCTAGGGACACATACAGACTGAAAGTGAGGGGATGGAAAAAGATATTCCATGCAAATGGAAATCAAAAGAAAGCTGGAGTAGCAGTTCTCATATCAGACAAAATAGACTTTAAAATAAAGACTATTACAAGAGACAAAGAAGGACACTATATAATGATCAAGGGATCGATCCAAGAAGAAGATATAACAATTGTAAATATTTATGCACCCAACATAGGAGCACCTCAATACGTAAGGCAAATACTAACGGCCATAAAAGGGGAAATCGACAGGAACACAATCATTGTAGGGGACTTTAACACCCCACTTTCACCAATGGACAGATCATCCAAAATGAAAATAATTAAGGAAACACAAGCTTTAAATGATACATTAAACAAGATGGACTTAATTGATATTTATAGGACATTCCACCCAAAAACAACAGAATACACATTTTACTCAAGTGCTCATGGAACATTCTCCAGGATAGATCATATCCTGGGTCACAAATCAAGCCTTGGTAAATTTAAGAAAATTGAAATCGTATCAAGTATCTTTTCCGACCACAACGCTATGAGACTAGATATCAATTACAGGAAAAGATCTGTAAAAAATACAAACACATGGAGGCTAAACAATACACTACTTAATAATGAAGTGATCACTGAAGAAATCAAAGGGGAAATCAAAAAATACCTAGAAACAAATGACAATGGAGACACGACGACCCAAAACCTATGGTATGCAGCAAAAGCAGTTCTAAGAGGGAAGTTTATAGCAATACAAGCCTACCTCAAGAAACAAGAAACATCTCAAATAAACAACCTAACCTTGCAACTAAAGCAATTAGAGAAAGAAGAACAAAAAAACCCCAAAATTAGCAGAAGGAAAGAAATCATAAAGATCAGATCAGAAATAAATGAAAAAGAAATGAAGGAAATGATAGCAAAGATCAATAAAACTATAAGCTGGTTCTTTGAGAAGATAAACAAAATTGATAAACCATTAGCCAGACTCATCAAGAGAAAAAGGGAGAAGACCCAAATCAATAGAATTAGAAATGAAAAAGGAGAAGTAACAACTGACACTGCAGAAATACAAATGATCATGAGAGATTACTACAAGCAACTCTATGCCAATAAAATGGACAACCTGGAAGAAATGGACAGATTCTTAGAAATGCACAACCTACCAAGACTGAACCAGGAAGAAATAGAAAATATGAACAGACCAATCACAAGCACTGAAATTGAAACTGTGATTAAAAATCTTCCAACAAACAAAAGCCCAGGAGCAGATGGCTTCACAGGTGAATTCTATCAAACATTTAGAGAAGAGCTAACACCTATCCTTCTCAAACTCTTCCAAAATATTGCAGAGGGAGGAACACTCCCAAACTCATTCTACGAGGCCACCATCACCCTGATACCAAAACCAGACAAAGATGTCACAAAGAAAGAAAACTACAGGCCAATATCTCTGATGAACATAGATGCAAAAATTCTCAACAAAATACTAGCAAACAGAATCCAATGGCACATTAAAAGGATCATACACCATGATCAAGTGGGGTTTATTCCAAGAATGCAAGGATTCTTCAGTATACGTAAATCAATCAACGTGATACACCATATTAACAAATTAAAGGAGAAAAACCATATGATCATCTCAATAGATGCAGAGAAAGCTTTTGACAAAATTCAACACCCATTTATGATAAAAGCCCTGCAGAAAGTAGGCATAGAGGGAACTTTCCTCAACATAATAAAGGCCATATATGACAAACCGACAGCCAACATCGTCCTCAATGGTGAAAAACTGAAACCATTTCCACTAAGATCAGGAACAAGACAAGGTTGCCCACTCTCACCACTATTATTCAACATAGTTTTGGAAGTTTTAGCCACGGCAATCAGAGAAGAAAAAGAAATAAAAGGAATCCAAATCGGAAAAGAAGAAGTAAAGCTGTCACTGTTCGCAGACGACATGATACTATACATAGAGAATCCTAAAGATGCTACCAGAAAACTACTAGAGCTAATCAATGAATCTGGTAAAGTAGCAGGATACAAAATTAATGCACAGAAATCTCTTACATTCCTATACACTAATGATGAAAAATCTGAAAGTGAAATTCAGAAAACACTCCCATGTACCACTGCAACAAAAAGAATAAAATATCTAGGAATAAACCTACCTAAGGAGACAAAAGACCTGTATGCAGAAAATTATAAGACACTGATGAAAGAAATGAAAGATGATACAAACAGATGGAGAGATATACCATGTTCTTGGATTGGAAGAATCAACATTGTGAAAATGACTCTACTACCCAAAGTAATCTACAGATTCAATGCAATCCCTATCAAACTACCACTGGCATTTTTCACAGAACTAGAACAAAAAATTTCACAATTTGTATGGAAACACAAAAGACCCCGAATAGCCAAAGCAATCTTGAGAACGAAAAATGGAGTTTTTCAGACTATACTACAAAGCTACAGTAATCAAGACAGTATGGTACTGGCACAAAAAGAGAAACATAGATCAATGGAACAGGATAGAAAGCCCAGAGATAAACCCATGCACATATGGTCACCTTATCTTTGATAAAGGAGGCAAGCATATACAGTGGAGAAAAGACAGCCTCTTCAATAAGTGGTGCTGGGAAAACTGGACAGGTACATGTAGAAGTATGAAATTAGAACACTCCCTAACACCATACACAAATATAAACTCAAAATGGATTAAAGACCTAAAGGTAAGGCCAGACACTATCAAACTCTTAGAGGAAAACATAGGCAGAACACTCTATGACATACATCACAGCAAGATCTTTTTTGACCCAGCTCCTAGAGAAATGGAAATAAAAACAAAAATAAACAAATGGGACCTAATGAAACTTAAAAGCTTTTGCACAGCAAAGGAAACCATAAACAAGACCAAAAGACAACCCTCAGAATGGGAGAAAATATTTGCAAATGAAGCAACTGACAAAGGATTAATCTCCAAAATTTACAAGCAGCTCATGCAGCTCAATATCAAAAAAACAAACAACCCAATCCAAAAATGGGCAGAAGACCTAAACAGACATTTCTCCAAAGAAGATATACAGATTGCCAACAAACACATGAAAGAATGCTCAACATCATTAATCATTAGAGAAATGCAAATCAAAACTATAATGAGATATCATGTCACACCGGTCAGAATGGCCATCATCAAAAAATCTAGAAACAATAAATGCCGGAGAGGGTGTGGAGAAAAGGGAACACTCTTGCACTGTTGGTGGGAATGTATATTGATACAGCCACTATGGAGAACAGTATGGAGGTTCCTTAAAAAACTAAAAATAGAACTACCATACAACCCAGCAATCCCACTACTGGGCATATACCCTGAGAAAACCATAGGTCAAAAAGAGTCATGTACCAAAATGTTCATTGCAGCTCTATTTACAACAGCCAGGACATGGAAGCAACCTAAGTGTCCATCATCGGATGAATGGATAAAGAAGATGTGGCACATATATACAATAGAATATTACTCAGCCATAAAAAGAAACAAAATGGAGTTATTTGTAGTGAGGTGGATGGAGTTAGACTCTGTCATACAGAGTGAAGTAAGTCAGAAAGAGAAAAACAAATACCGTATGCTAACACATATATATGGAATCTAAGGGAAAAAAAAAGGTCATGAAGAACCTATTGGCAAGACGGGAATAAAGACACAGACCTACTAGAGAATGGACTTGAGGATATGGGGAGGGGGAAGGGTAAGATGTGACAAAGTGAGAGACTGGCATGGATATATATACACTGCCAAACGTAAAACAGATAGCCAGTGGGAAGCAACCGCATAGCACAGGGAGATCAGCTCTGTGCTTTGTGACCACCTAGAGGGGTGGGATAGGGAGGGTGGGAGGGAGGGAGATGCAAGAGGGAAGAGATATGGGAACATATGTATATGTATAACTGATTCAGTTTGTTATAAAGCAGAAACTAACACACCATTGTAAAGCAATTATACTCCAATAAAGATGTTAAAAAAAAATAGAAGAAAGTCTGGATTATATAAAGAAATGTCTGAGAGATACTCTTGTGGCTTAGAGATAGCTCTAACAGTTGCAAGGCAATCAAGCAGCATACAGCGGGGGTCTATATCATCAGGAAGGGGTAATAAAGTAGTTAAGATTCAAAGTGTTACAATGATTTAAGATGATTTAACAGAGCCTGCTCCTAAGTGGTCTGTCAGTGTGTAGAGAGGTGCTCTGTCCTATGGACTTGTAATATAGCAGACGTAGCACCAGAACATAGAGATGAATGGGGAGCCTAATGTAAGAGACTAGCTTTGTCAATCAAGGTAGTTGCTGCAGCCCCACACATAAGCATGGGGGCATTCCTGATGCCACACGGTCTAATGACATGAGAAATGAAGAACATATCTGAGAGACAAAAGACTGTCCTAGAATGCCTACAGCAATCCCATTATTTTCATGGCATTATAGATTAAAAGGTTTGTCAAAATTAGGTAAGCCAAGAGCTAGGGATATGTACCTAATTTTAAGGCTTCAGAGGAGGTGAACGCCTCTGAAGGCCAGGAAATAAGGTCTGGGATAATATCTGGGAGAAGGGCATACAGAGGTTTAGCAAGGGCTGCAAAATTAGGAATCTATTAGCAGCAATAGCCAGGTGCCCCTAAAATTTTATGTAATTATTTTTTCATTTGGGGGAGAAGGATAGACAAAATTGACTTAAGACATTTGGGGTGAGCTTCCAAATGCCTTGAGATAGGTCATGTCCTAAGGGGGTGACAGTCATTTACACTCAGTAAAGTTTAGATCAGGAGGCTTTCTGGCCTCATTCAGCTAGTCCTTTTAGGAGAACGAGGAGTCTGTAAGAGCTTCCTGCTTAGTTTGATTACAAAGCAAAAGGTCATCAACATACTGAATAAGCATGGAGCCTTGGGTAAATGCTACAGAATCCAAGTCTGCCTTAAGAATTTAGGAAAATATTGAGGGAGACTCGCAATATCCCGGTCCACAAGTTCATGTGAATTGCCTCGCTTTAAACAGTTATACAAAAAGAAACTGTGAGTCAGGGTGCAATGGGATTGAGAAAAAGGCTGAACAGTACACCCTGCTTCAAAAGGGAGTCTCTTATAGATTCAATTCCTGGCTGTGCATCCCTGGAGAGAGAGTACTGGGCTACTGATGGAAATGGTCTTTTCTTTTTCTAAGTTAATGTGCACAGGTTCCGCACTCAGTAACAACCTTACTTCATTTGCTTGTGTAGACCAGAGACTAACTGGGACATCTTTTAATGACTCATACTCTTCAGAAGAATTTAAATCAGAATGAGTTTCTAGTAAGGAAAGTAAAAGGTTTAGAGTTTGGTCTGAGGGCAGGGAAATTAAAAAACACCTTTCTCATTACAATTTACAGTGGCATTAAATTTACATAAAGGTCTGCTGGTGGACAGCTGGAAACGAGAAAGGCACAATGAGTGTTAAAACGCTAGATATTGCAGTGGGCTAAGATACTGGCAGTGAAATAGGCTGCCCAGAGACTCTGACAGCTTGAATAAAATCAGAGGTGACAGGTAGAGACAAATCCTCTGAGCTGATTGTAAAGAAAGCAGCACCAATGTCAATTACAAAATCCAGTTCCTGATCCTCTATTTTAAATCTAATGGTTGGCTGTGGGGTGGAAATGAGGATGGGTTGACACCATCATTCAAGGGGGAATTGTCCCTCAGGAGGAGAAAAATGAAACTTTGATACCAAGCAGGGTGCTTTGGGGCTCCTGGGCACAAAGCCTTTCTGTGTCGCCCATTTCTTTGATTACAGGAAATAGCCTTCATTCCACCTCCATGACCTTCCCTGAGTTCCAAAGGGCAGATTCAAGCAGTTGTTAGTTAGGGAAGGAAGGGGATGAGAGACCAGGGAGAAACAAAGTCAAGAGAAACAACAGTGCAGCCTTGGGGCAAGGTCCTGGTTCCCAATCAATGGATACACACAACAGTATCTTTGAGCTGTTTTGCAGGTACTGAAACCCCCTCCAGGTGGGAGAAGTTAACAATTAATGACGGTATGCTGCGCACAAGCATGTAGACCCCAGACCAGTTGGAACCTGAAGGTTGATGCTGACTCCTACTTTCCTCACCACCAATCCATCAGAAGAATGTCCACGAGCTGATCATGCCCTCTTTGAACCATTACTATAAAACTTCTCACTATCCTCTCCAAGTGGGGACACAGTTTTTCAAGGCAGGAGCCCGCTGTGTCCCCTTTTGCCTGGCAAAGTAGTAAAGCTATCCTTTTCTACTTCACCCAAGATGCTGTCTCTGAGATTCGATTCAACACCAGTGTACAGAGAAGCTGAGCTTTTGGCATCACCCTCTGGGGGTGTTGGAGCCTAGGAGTGTTGATTCTTAAACTTTCCTTTCTCTTAAGTGCAAGACAATTCTTCTTGCAATAGCCTGACTTCTTGCAATACCTGCAATTCTCTGAAGGTACATAGGAAGAGCTCTGCATGGGTTTTTAAATTATTCTCAGAGTTATGTTTTTGCTTTTCTAAAAATTCAAGTTGCAGAGCCAAGAATTGTTTTTAATTCCTTTTTCTTTCTCCTTTCCTGTGAACTGTTTACAAAGAATTGTGTGGCAGCCTGCATTATCATGCTTATTAACAGCTATCCTGACCAACCAACCACGCTACTTTTGAACTTTCTTTTTCCCCCCTTTTTTTTTTTTTTTTTTAGTATTAGGAAGAAATTTTCCTCCTAAAACAGAAATTAGGAGATTGCTATGCTCTGGGGCTTCCAGGTTTAATGCAGTGTGCCTTTGAAAAGCTTGTATAAAACATTCAACAAAGGTTTTTGGATGTCATCCTTCTTTCTGAGTGCATAATTCAATCTTTGACCAACTAAATCTAGGAGGAAATACCTCTAAAATCACTCCGACTAAACTATGAATATCTGCCTCCAGTAGAGCCATCCCTTGGTCATTTGCAGGAGGGCCTGAGGGAAGGTCTGGCCATATATTTCTTCTGTGAGAGGGACTTTCTCCAGGGAGTTGTCTGACCTGATAGCTACAGTATAGTCATGGGCTGGAAGAATGTTCTTTGGTAGTGTGGGCAAAGAATGCTGACTGCCATTTCAGTAAACAAAGGATGTTGCAGCCATAAAGCCATCAGCCACTGAACCACCCCCAACTCCCCCACCCACCCACCCCCAGTCACAGTACACCCTGACAGGATTCAGGATGCAAAAAAACAGGATACTGGCCCTAGACAGTTGAGGTGCATATCAAAGGAATAATTTCAATAAGCCCAGACTCTTGCATCTTCCCATACACAGAGAAGCACTGAAATTATTAACTTGAGATGTCTGTTTTTTGTGTTTAGCAGTAATCTTTTGATGTTCAACTAACATGTGTTTGTTTGTTTGTTTGTTTTTCCCAGCAAAAACTCCTATATGTCTTGGTTCCTCCCTTACCTCTCCGGAAAAGTCCCTCAGAGCCATCTAAGAGGCTGCCATCCTGGACTATAGTCCTCATATAGTCCTATATAGTCCTATATAGTCCTCATATAGTCCATATATAATCCTATATAGTCCCTAAATAAATCATAATTCTCAACTTCCAGGTTGTGCTTTTTTTTTTCAGTTAACAGTTTTGGCAACCAGTGAAGGGACCCAGTGCAGATTGCCCTTCTTCGCTTGAACTCTACGATGGCCCAGAGCCTTGGTACTCTGGGTACCAGAGTACCCTCTTGGGTACTCTGTGAGTCCGTCCCCTCTGTGAGTCCACACGAATTTGAGTGAGTCTGTCCTGGGTCTTGGATCTCCAGTTATCGGTTGGTGATCCTAAGTTTTATTCAGTGGTTTTAAACTCCTCACTGAAGGAGTAGGTTTTCTTGAACTTAGGTTCAAGAAGAGGTACCTGGGTTATCCTCACTTGAAAGACTGGGAGGATTTTTGCTTAAAGACACTGAGGAGGGTTGAACTAGGTAATTAGGTGGGAGATTAGGTTTCATTTTTCCTTGAATTGGCTACATTAATGGAGTTTGTCAGAATAAAAGTAAAGATATCTCATGAGACCTTTCAGCTCCAAAGAAAGGACATCTCCTCCTGGCTGGCAATGGCTTTTCCAGGCAACTGAGAAACTTGTGGGAGTGATGGAGGCAAGTCCTCATACCATGTCATTCCTTAGGGAAACCTACTCATTTTAATTAAAAACTTGATCTGCCAGGAACATGCATAAGAGCTGGCCACTCAGTAATCTGAACATCCACGACGGTCTTAGGCTACAGAAGGGAGAAACGGAGATATGTAAGTAAGAGAGCTGAAATGACTCTAGGGTGACACCTAGAAGAGTTAAACTCACAAACAGCACATTGGCCCACCACACGATCATCACTAGTGATTTTATCTAGTAGGACAAACCTACCTCAGGATGGGGAACAAAACTTTCAAAACAAAAGAAAAAGGAAAGACAGATTGTCAGCCTCCAGCTAACACCCCAGCCAGGTTCCTATACAGTACGTTTGGAATTCATACTTGCAAGTATTTACTTTATTGGGAAAACCATACTAAAGGAGATCTCAACGTAAAATTGCCAAATTGGGGCTCTTTTGACATTCCAAAACTAATTTTTTTTTCATACACAGCTAGAGAAAGTTGGCCATAAAATCAAACAGACTGAATGGAAGGCTTAGTTCAGTAGGTATTTAGAAGCTTCTAAAAGGGGAAATGATAAAATAACTTTTCTGCAGGAAACCAACAAAAAATTGCTTGAAACAATATCGGAATTTTTTAAAAGCCACTAACATTAACCCTGTATCTCCCTTTGCTCCTCCTTTATATCCTCTTTTATCTGAACTGCCTAACCCAGATGCTCTTTCTCTCTTCCATCACCCCCACCTCCTGCTCCTTCCTCTCCCCCAGCAAAAGAGGACACAAAAATCAGAAAAAAGCATAGCTCCCTTTAAGAAGAAACCTACTACCGGAAGAGAACCATCATTGATGCTTACATATACATCCTGGACCCGAACAGAACTTAAGCTAAGAAAATTCCCAATCCTGGGACTTCCCTGGTGGTCCAGTGGTTAAGACTTTGCCTTCCAATGCGGGTTCGATCCCTGGTTGGGGAACTAAGATCCCACATGCCTTGAGGTCAAAAAACCAAAACACAAAACAGAAGCAATACTGTAACAAATTCAATAAAGACTTTAAAAATGGTCCACATCAGGGACTTCCCTGGTGGCACAGTGGTTAAGAATCCGCCTGCCAATGCAGGGGACAAGGGTTCGAGCCCTGGTCCGGGAAGATCCCACATGCCACGGAGCAACTAAGCCCATGCACCACAACTACTGAGCCTGCACTCCAGAGCCCACGAGCCACGACTACTGAGCCCATGCACTGCAACTACTGAAGCCCGTGCGTCTAGAGCCCGTGCTCTGCAACAAGAGAAGCCACCGCAATGAGAAGCCCGCACACCACAACGAAGAGTAGCCCCCACTCACTGCAACTAGAGAAAGCCTGCGTGCAGCAACGAAGACCCAACACAGCCAATAAATAAATAAATTAATTAATTAATTTAAAAAAAATGGTCCACATCAAAAAAAACCTTAAAAAAAAAAAGAAAAAAAGAAAATTCCCAATACTAGGCAAGATTCACTGGGATTTGAGAAGGAATTCTCGTTAACCGTCTGAAACTATGAGCCCAGGTTTTCCAATTGATATCAATGAATACAGCTATTAGTTTCTGAAAGTAAAGCAAAGGAATGGATAGAGAAAGCACAATGGAGAAACCCCTTAACGATTTCGATTTACATAGCCCACCAGCTCACGCTATATGCAAGAAATTAGCTCATAAATTACTCAAACCTCCCAGAGTTTTTTCCAAAATCTGTATAGACTGGATAAAGACTCAGCAGTGTAAACAAAAACCAGATGAATCAATTCCAGAGTATTATGAGAGGTTCAAGAAAACGTTTAAACAATATTCTGGCATGACACCTGAATCATTCTCTAAACATCAAAATGATCCTTTGCTCACCTCCACCTTTTTAGAAGCCATAGATGAGGAATTAGCTACTCTATTAAAAGACACAATTTACGTTGGGCCCCATTACACCAACTAACTTTCCAAAACCATTAAAAAGAAAGAGAGAAATACATATATAAAAAGTATGAACCTTTAATTGCACCAATTAAGTAATCAAGATTGGTCGATGGTTCACAAATCTCCGTTCTATCCATGACTGACAAAGGAACCTTCATTTGCTTTTACTGTAAAAAACCAGGTCATCAGAGAAGGGACTGTAGAAAAATGAAAAAAGATTTTGAGGGCAAAACTGGATTTCAGGGCTTCCCTGGTGGCGCAGTGGTTGAGAGTCTGCCTGCCAATGCAGGGGACACGGGTTCGAGCCCTGGTCTGGGAAGATCCCACATGCCGCGGAGCAACTGGGCCCGTGAGCCATAATTACTGAGCCTCCGCGTCTGGAGCCTGTGCTCCGCAACAAGAGAGGCCGCGATAGTGAGAGGCCCGTGCACTGCGATGAAGAGTGGCCCCCACACCGCGATGAAGACTGGCCCCTGCTTGCCACAACTAGAGAAAGCCCTCGCACAGAAACGAAGACCCAACACAGCCATAAATAAATAAATTTTTAAAAAAACAAAAACAACTGGATTTCAGACCAGAAAATTCAAGCTAAACAAGAATAAGGCTGCTCCAAGGGAACAATGGGAATCTTTCCTCTTCTAACACCCTGGGAGAAGTGGAAATGAAAATACAAGGAGAAACAATTAAATCCTTAATTGGGGCCACCTTTTCAGTTTCAAACTCTATCAAAATCAAAGGCTCCCTCTCTTGCAGTAATACTTCAAAGCAAATGATAGGGGTTTCTAACATGCCTATTAAGGTTCTTAAATCATTACCTTCAGAATTTTGCTTAAGAGAACTTAAAGGAAGGCACTCCTTTTTCCTAGTAGAAAGTATCCGTATTCACCTGATAGGCAGAGATTCATGAGAAACTTAAAAAGCCCATATTTCTTTTACTCCACTAAGGGGGAAATGTTTTTAGATCTGTAGGATCAATCAGATTTCCTTCATCATATAATGTTTGTGATCCATGATGCGAGTGATGCAGAACAAGAAAAACTGCTAGGCTTAGTACCTGAAGAATTATGAGCACTTGATCCAACTGACATAGGCAAAGTACATTCTGCATCACCCATTAAAATTAAATCATACTAAAGATGATCAGCCTAGTAAGACTAGAAAATAAGGCTGGGTGTCTTATGAAAAATGCCAATACATCACTTCCCTTAAAGATAGCAACTGGCATGGAACAGACTGGATCAGGAAACCAGAAATATACTGGGTTGCACCTAACACCAGACATATGAACTAACTTACGTGATTGGACATGTGAACGCATGTTCACATCTTTGGAAGTTCACAACTTGAAGGTTCGTATGTAGGGGACTTACTGTAATTCAAACCAAATGCTGTGTTTTCACACCAGACAAATCCTCCAATATAATGCATTTAATGACCTACATGAAAAATCAGATTTCTACCTTAAGTGATCCGCTTCCTAGTCTTAGTGATCCTTTAGGGAGCTGGTTTGATTCTGGAAGCTCATGGCTTAAATCCCTACTTATGACTTTATTAATGTTACTAGCTGTATTACTTATATCCCGTTTCATAAGATTATTGTCTCCTGCATTACCCAATGTATAACCAGGCCTCTTACAAAATTAATTATGGCTAAACATTTTGAGGCAGTTGACCATATGTATATAACTCTACATAGAATAATGGTAATAGTACAACTCTAAATATGGGGAAAAGCAACAATGGAAAACATTTCCTGGATTATAAGAGACTAGTAAAAAAGGCAATCCAGAGAATTTTAGATTATCAACAGGGCCTAATTCAAAAATTAGCACATGAGTGACCTATCAAGAGAATCTTCACCTGATCTGGGAGTAAGCCTTCTTAGCACTGTGGGACAAAATCGGTCATGAACTGCCTCCCAAACGTCGGTTGAATTTATGACCAAAAGGAGGCAGTGTGGACAAAGAACTTCACCTGCCATTTCAGCAAACAATGGATGTTGCAGCCATAAAGCCATCAGCCACTGAAGCGGCCCTCACCATGGTGCACCTGGAGGGGATTCAAGATGGAGAAAAACAGGATACTGGTCCTAAACAGGTAAGGTGCATATCAAAGGAATAATTTCACTCAGCCCAGACTCTTGCATCTTCCTGTACACAGAAAAGCACTGAAGTTATTAACTTGAGATGTCTGTTTTTTGTGATTAGCAGTAATCTTTGGATGTCCAACTTACACGTTTTGGGTTTTTTTTTTTCCCAGCAAAAACTCCTATATATCCTGGCTCCTCCCCTACCTCTTTGGAACAGTACCTCAGAGCTATCTGAGAGGTTGCCATTCCAAGCTATAGTCCTCAGTAAGGTCTGTGAATAAAGCATAGTTTTCAACTTTTAAGTTGTGCTTTTTTTTTTTTTTTTCAGTCGACAGTAGTCAGTCAAGGTCTCTGTGAGTGAGCTTAAGAATAGCCATTAATCTTTCTAATTCCTCTCTGAATTTTGTAGGATCTTCTGACAGTGGAGGTAAGATCATTTTATAATTTAAAAGATCAGCTTCTGTTCAAGGGACATGAATTCTCTGTGGTAGTGGTCTTGGAGTCTTGGATACATCAGCAAGGGACATTGCACATAAATTTCTGAAGCTGGCAGGGCCTGATTATAGAGCCCTGGGAAGTAGGAAGAGTCATAAGGGACAGCAAAATGAGCCTTCCTGGCTATATCTACTAAACTGACTTCCTAGCTATCAGCATTTACACAAGTGACCTGTATGCTCTTAGCTTGGAGGTCAGGCCTGAGTACCCTCTCTAATTCTAAGGAAAAGGAAATTAAAATAGGCAGCTGGATGTTTTCTGGAGAAGCCAGAGTCTTAGGATCTAAGGGAAATGGCTGAGGATTTTGAGGTGAGGCATTTAAACCAGGGAGCCAGAGATCCAGATCTTCTTGAGGGTCAGGAACAGGGAGTTGGGGATACAGGGGAATGTAGGAGGGAGGAAAAGGGGAATTTATGTCATATTTGGCTTTTAATTTTTATTCTGACTTTTGTTCTTTCATTTTATTAAGGGATTCCCTGAGGCTCGCCATTATACTTCTTTGGGTTTTCTTTTCAATTTGATCTTCCCATAAATACCAATAAGGCAGCTGCGTGGAATGAGAGCTCTCTCAAAAAATTTTCAAATATAGAAGTATTTCCAATTCAAAAGATCTGTCATCTGGCCACTGATGAGCAAGATCTTCATTAGTGTACTTATCCCAATAGTGACTCAATCCAATAAGCCTGTTTATGGAAAGACCCAGAAGTATCTTCCAGGCTTAGAATAAATCTTACTATGGACACAGGAGCTATCCCTGGCGGGAACACAGATGATGTAGCCCCCATGATCCGAAGGTTCACTCCACGCAATCCTCTAAGAAGTAAAGGCCTTTGTTGCGCAGGCATTAAGTATGGTGTCCTGAAAACGGCATGTCTGGTCTCCCACAAAAACGTGGGGCACCTCTAGCCACAAACCCACTAATTTATGGTACCAGGAAGGTTCTACTGGAATGGACTATTCCAGCACTAATAAGCAACAAAGGCTGAGACAACAGGGGCCCCTTATGGATTAGGTCCCCTTATGACAAACTCCCTGAGAGTTAGTACAGCTGGACAAAGACAGGGCTGTTTGTAACTTCATGTCTCAGAACCCCAGTCTATTCAACTGGCCACCAGATGCACCCCAGTAAATTCACCTTCCAGATGGCAGAGACCCAACAGTTTTCTCATGGGTTAAAACACAAAGCTCTTCGGGACATACACTAAGACAGAAGGAAAAACCTTATCTGTTTGGTTTTTTTCTTATGTGCAGATTAACAGCTTTAGCTCAGTCTTGGGTTTCTTGGAGCCACACTAATGCCTAAGAGGAATGAGTCACAGGGTTGGGGAGTATGTGATGTTTTACAGAGTATCTCATGGCATGGAAATTTTCTTGAACTTGGCAGGTGACCTAGTGTCCATCTAACCCATTCCTTGACCAACTTATCCTTTCATGGGTGCCTTCTTGAGGTGGTGAATACCCTAATAGCTGTCAAACGCTCGATTCGTGCCCACCAATGGTGTGGCTGCGGCTTCCAAGATATCCCTTAGCATAGCTTTTACCTCATGTGCGTAGTAATCCTCAGCAAAGTTTGTCTAAATAGACGCCAGTCTGGTGAGATCGACAAACTCACCAGACTCCAAGGCAAGTCCAGACAACAGGCCTATAGGGCCTGTGCCTGCATCTTACCCTATGGAATTTCCTTCTTATGACAAATAACACAATAGACAGAGACGAAGAAAGATAGTGAGGAAAAGGATCAACCAACCAAGAGTGCTCTACCAAATTTCCAAAGAGCCGCTGAGTCCAAGGAACTAGCTCCACAAATATTTTCAACTGCTTATTTAAATTTAGAGAGAGAGAGAGAGAAGATTCTCACCACTTTCGCTCCATCAGACCCTGCAGACTGAGATTCTGGGAGGCTGACATGGTAAGAAATTTTACCTTCTGCCAGACGTCCCAGGATCTCTTCATCTGTAGCAGTCTTCAGGAGGAAGCAGTTTCTCAGCCAGATGCTGCCAGCCAGTGACGTATTCTGTTGACGCCACCAATTGTGGGGGAGGGGAATTTCCCATTTCCCCTCCTAGTTCTTTTGGCTAGCAATTAAAATGACATAAGACAGATTAACAAGAGAAAATCAAATTTATTATATATATAAGGGAATCCAAATAAGCATGAAGAATTCCAAAGACAGCAAGGCAAGATGAGGTATTATACTATTCTGGACTAAGGCAAAGGAGGTAGGGGTCTGGGACTTCAAAGGGAAGTAAGGTAATTCATAGGAAGATTAAAAGAGTTAAGGTTTGGTAAACACATATTTGCTGGGCCGAGGCAGACAATGGGGCACAGAGAGAACTTTGATCAAACAGGCCTTGCTAGGTTCCTCCCTGTCTACCACACCTAGTTCATACTTTTCTCTAGTTATTTACGGTAATAGCTCCTTCCTGGGATAGCCCTCCTATCTTAAACTCTTTTAGGCAGTAAGGGGGAAGAAGCTCAAAGATTCTTCCTGCGTCTTTTGGGCCTTGCCTGTTTTCAGCTCAAAATCATCCACGTGCCAAGAGGCACATCTTGGGGCAGCCTACCCTGAACCCCATCAGTTGTGACCAATGGCCTGACTATATGGTCGGGCAGAAGAGCAATGGAACACTTGGCTATTAAGGGATGCTCACATGGGGCAGGGCCCTTCTGGAAATTACTATGGTGATTTTGGGGTACATTAAAGTAGGAAATGTCAATACCCATCAGAAGAACCACATTCTAGGACGGGAAGGTATTTGGAATCAATGAGGTTTCCTGGTGCACTCACTTGGGGCAGCCACCTGGGTCCATTAAATGAGTGGGCCTTGGGGGACTACAGCAATGCATATATGGTCTGAATCTAGACATATCCCTCTTGCACTCTATGAGGAACAAAATGTCAATAAGGACTGTTCTGTGGTAATGGTGAGTAGCGCCACTCCCATATCCGCCCCTTGACTCCTGGACTGTGAAATCTGGCTGTGGAAGAAACAGCACCATATATTGGACACTGATTCAGAGCACATATAATCTTCTGGAGAACCCTGCCCCAGCCTAGCAAGGTATTATCACCTAGCTAGTACTATATAACTGGTTCTTCAAAAGTCCATTCCACCATTCTCTCAAGCCAGCTACTTCAGGATAATGCGGAACATGTTAAGAGTACTGAATGCCATGAACATGGGCCCACTGCCACACTTCATTTTCTGTGAAATGAGTTCCCTGAACAGAAGTAATACTGTGTGGAATACCATGACAATGGATAGGCATTCTGTAGCTCCACAGATGACAACTTAAGCAGGGAAGCCGAATCCATATCCATATCCAGAGTAAGTGCCCATTTTAATAAGAACAAAACATTGCCCTTTGCACGATGGGAGTGGTCCAATATAATCAACCTGTCACCAGGTAGTTATCCCATCACCTTGGGGAACTGTGCCGTATTGGGACTCAGTGTTAGCCACTGCATTCAGTTGTGGCCATAGCCAGGTCAGCTTTGGTGAGTGAAAGTCTATGCTGCTGAGCTAGCATCTCCTCCAACCCTGCCTCAAAAATGGCCACTTTGTTCATGAGTCAATTGGGTGATGACAAGAGTGGCCAGGGGAAGAGGCTGATGGTTATCCGCAGAATGGGTCATCCTAACCACTTGATTACTAAAAAAAACTCCTCTGCTGAGTTCACCCTTTGATGAGCATTCCCTCGGACACAAATATCTTCATGTCTTTTGCCCATTCAGAGAGGTCTATCCACATACCTTTCCCCAAATTTCCTTGTCACCAATTTTTTATTATGTTCATTCCAAGTCCCTAACCATCCAGCCAAACCACTGGCCACAGTCCATGAATCAGTATATAATTGCACATCTGGCTATACTGCCTAAGTAAAGCGAACAACCAGATGCACTACTCAAAGTTCTGCCAACTGGGAGGATTTCTCTTTACCACTGTCCTTCAGGGATGTCCTAGAAAGCAGCTGTACTACAGCTGTCCACTTTCAGATGCTGCCTGTATATGATACAGAACCATCTGTAAACCAGGCCTAAGGCTCTTCTTATTCTGTCAACTGATCACAGGGAACTCCCCATGAGGTTATATGTGCGGGCTGGGAGAGAGACGGCAGTGTAGCAGGAGTGGAGACCATGGGCATTTGGGCCACTTCTTCATATAACTTGTGCCTTCAGGGCCTCCTCAGGCCCAGTGACATATATACCACTTCCACTCAATGATTCAGTGCTGATGTGCATACCCCACTTTTGGGCTTGGTGGGTCAGATACATGGTGGACAGCTCAGATCACATGGTAACTTGATGGCTCATGGTTAAATGTTCAGTCTCTACTAAGGCCCAGTGGCAGGCCAAGAACTATTTCTCAAAAGGAGAGAAGTTATCCACAGAGGATGGCACAGCTTTGCTATAAAATCCTAAGAAACTAAGGAACTAGCTGTGATTTACAAATAAGAGCCTGCCAAAGGCTCCAATCTGGATCCGCATCTGCCACTGACACTTCAAGCATCACTGGATCTGCTGGATCAAATGGCCCAAGTGGTAAAGCAGCTTGCATAGCAGCCTGGACTTGTTGCAGAGCCTTCTCTTATTCTGGGCTCCACTAAAAACTAGAAGCCTTTTGAGTCACTCAGTAAATGGGTCAGAGTAGCACACCCAAATGAGTGTACTGCCTTCGAAATCCAAAGAGACTCACTAAGCATTGTGCCTCTTTTTGATTTTAGGATGAGCCAGATGCAACAACTTATGTTTCACCTTAGAAAGAACATTTTGACATGGCCCACACCACTGGGCCCCTACGATTTTCACTGAGGTCGACTGTCCATGAACTTTTATTGGATTTATTTCCCACGGTCTGACCTGCAAATGTTTTACCGATAAGTCTAGAGTAGTTGCTATTTCTTCCTCACTTGGTCCAATTAGCAAAATGTCATCAATGTAATGGACCAGTGTAAAACCTAGTCAGAGGGAAAAGCTATCTAGACCTCTGTCAACTAAATTATGACATAGTGCTGGCGAGTTGATATACCCTTGACACCAACTGCAGCATTACCTTCCCAGCACAGCATCTATGACAATACATAGAGTACTTGCCAACCAGGGAAGCTAAGCTGAGCTTCAGTGCCTAGAGTTTTTAACTGAGATTTCATTACATGGGCATGATTGATCAAATTACCGTCTGTGTAGTTGAATTCAATCTCCAGCCTAACATTCCCTCCCTGGATGTCAGGCTGATATCACTGTGACTCAAAGTCCCAACCTCTATTCACCGGGCTGGTCTTTCTGACATGGCCAGCTTCTCATCCTGAGTCATCTCACTAGCACAAACTATCAGGGTCCACCATGAATAACAAAGATATTCTTATTATTTGAGAAATTCCAAGGATTTAAACGCTACTTCCAGGAACCAGGGATAAAAGCCAGCCAAATTTTTATTCCAAGGGTTTAGAGGCTATCTCCCAGGAATAAGGGCAAAGGCCAGCCAAATTATTTATTACATCAGCATATACCTGTGAGAGAGGCTTCTGCCAAACGTGTGATTATATGCTTTTTTTTTTTTTTTCATTCAGGAAAACTCGACAGCAGATCAAACTAGAATCAAGATTGACACTCTGACCTGGCTCCTTGATGTTAAGTATTCTTTGATAACATGATTTTTTAGTATATCCATAGTATTCCAACATATGGATGTACCACAATACACTTAACCATTCCCCTACTGATGGCTATTTAATTTGTTTTCAGCTTTCTTCTGCTCTGAAAAACATTTTGATGCTTAGGGATACATATGATTGAGTTGTTCTTTATCAGGCAACATAGAAGGCTCTTCTAAAAGAAGTTTTAAAAATTATGTTCTCTCCTCACACATATTTAAGTTGACATCCAAAATTTTTCTAATGTTTAAATAGTTAAAAATTATATAATCCCTACTATATTGTAAATATTAACATTTTAAAGTAACACTGAAACTCTTTCATGTTTGCCCAAAGGGAGGAGTAGAAACTTGATACTTGCCATTATCCATTGTTTAAAATACAAAAGTACTTCCTCAATGGTCAGAAATTTTGTATCATCTCTTTTTCTTCTTGAAATCACATTTCCATTCTATCTCTCCACAGAATTTTATCCAAATTTTTTAATATTTAAAACACTTTAAATTATTATCCTATCATACTTTCCCTCAATAAAATACATACATTGGTTAAGATTTCTTTTTTTATTTTACTTCTTGGAACTATAAGACTAATTATTAAAAATTTCTTCTGGATTAAATTATAACAGAAATTATTAGCATTATACAACTGATAAAGTAGTATGTAGTAAGAAGTTTTTATTGGAAGCGTATTTCTTAGTGACATGAATGGAGCTTTAAGAAAACATGGTTTATCCTCAGGGGGAATAATACTTCATGCTAAATGAGACAAGATCCAGCATCAACTTTATTTTAGTTTTTATAAACTAAACTGAGAAACCATGTTCATATAAACACATGGGAATTGGAGGAGATTTACTGTAGCAATTTCCTCAATTCTTTGGACTTCTTCCAAGTTACATTCAGAAATCAGATAATAAGCCATCAACAGAAATTATATTTAACATGCATCATGTGACAACCCAATTTGATCCTACTGCAATTTTGTTGAAAGCAAATAATTGGAAACCACCTACCTTGCTAAAGAATTTGTCACCCAGCAATTAAGTTATTCACTTTCTCAATTTCTGGGGCGTAAACTAGAAAAAGGCTTTTACCAATGCTTAGCAAATGATTATTACTTTGTTGACCTGAAATAAATAGACTGTCAGATATTCCTCCAGCAAAGATGGGTTTATTTGGGATCAGCAGAGAACTGCAATTCAGGATCTGCAACCGTGTGAGTCATGTGCAAGTTCCCACACGGCAAGGAAAGGAGAATGCTTTTATAGAGGGAAAAAGTAAGTTGGGAGGGCTATAGTAAACAAAACGTCTTTGACCTTCGCTGGCTGAATCCTTGCCAGGAAAGAAGAGGAGTCTTTCTTCTTCCTGTTGGGCTCTGCTGTCATCACAGGGCTTCAGAGTTCCCCATTCTGATCTCCCAACTCCATTTAACTGAAGTTTCAGTTTATTAATTTTTTGTAAGTCGTAGCTGTTCCTCTTTCATGGAGAGGCACTTCTTTAGTTTGAGACCTAAAGTAGGAATGGCCCTTCAGAGATGTTCCAATGGACTCAAGTGGTGGGGCCTTCAGATGCCTGCATCAAACTAGTCACTGTGTGTAGGCTGAGCCCAGGGAGGGCTGTGGCACTGGGAAGGGCAGCTCCCTTTAGCAGAGGGCAATTCCCAGAGAACTTGTGAGCAGTCACCACGCTGGGAACAGGGCTGTGAGCAGTCACCATTCCGAGCAGCCAGAGAAGTCAGTACCTTGGTCCTAAAAGGAGGATCTGGGAAGCGTACCACAGCAACCACTTTGTGATGGTTAATTTTATGTATGAACTTAACCTGCCATGGGGTGCTCAGATTAAACATTTCTGATCGTGTAGATGAGGGTGTTTCTGAAGGAGATTAGCACTTGAATCCATGGACCCAATAAAGTAACCACCCCCCACCCCCGCACAGAAAAAGTGGTTGGGCATCATCCAATCCATTCAGGGCCTGTGTAGAATAAAAGGTGGAGGAAGGGGGAATTCACCCCTTTTGTTCCTGCCTCACTGTTTGAACTAGGACATCTCATCTCATCTTCTCTTCCCTGGGACTAGGATTTACACAATCAACTCCCTGGATCTCAGGCCTTCAGACTAGACCGAATAACACCACTGGCTTTCCTGGGTCACCAGGCTTGTAGACCACAGCTGATGGGACTTCTCAGCCTCCATCATCTCATAAACCAATTCCTCATAGTAAATAAAAACATAAGTAAATAAATATCTCCCTCCCATTGGTTCTGTTTCTCTGGAGACCCTCAATTAATACACAACATACAATTTTTTCATGTCATTACATTTAAATATAAACATTTGATTTTTTGTAAATATTCAAATTAACTCTATATTTAAATATACTTTCTATCAAATCTTGAAGCTGCAGATTTAGCAGAGGCTATTTATGCAAAATATCTGCCGTATAATCTAATGAACAAAGCAGGACTTAATTGCCAAACCAATCAGTCAAATCAGACATACGTTCTGACATTTTTTTCAATTAAAATAAAGCATAGTAATAATCATCTCTGTAACAACCAGCTCCCTTCTGAATTATAATTCTGAGAAAGAGAAAGAGAGAGGAGGGACTGAAACCTACCCTAAGTCTGTTAATGAATGCAGTAAGGTTGACCTCCCTCCCTGGTTCTTTTTAAGAATCTGCTGTTTGCTTATGACACTCCCTTGGGGTACTTCAGGGTTACTGCATTCAGCGGCTTTGGGGGAGGAAAGAGGAACAAACTGCTGAGTGAAAATTGTCATAGTTTCACTGCCCCGCTCTACAGCAAATTTGAATTCAGAACACCACAACACAAGGCAAAATATCTTATTTCTATGGCATGCTTTGCTTTTCATGGAAATATGTGTAAAGCAAAGAAAGTAAAACAAACTAAAAAACTGAAAAAAACTTTATGGTACCTATACCTATCCCAAAGGCTACTTCTCCAATACCAATATTTCAAATGGTCCCCAATTCTTACCCCCAGGGCAATGTAGCATAGTAAAATTCAGGATGAGTGAGAGGTAGGACTTTCTTTTGTAAGAGAGGGAAAGGCCAACTGTGAAAAGGAGCTGAGAAAGGAGTCCAGAATATTCTCTTACCCAGGTGGTGGACTGTCACAGGTTAATTTTAAGGAGGAATATATTTGGAAGTTGAGGGTCTAGAAATGTGTTTCCTCAAAACTATCTGTGACCATATACCCCTAAGTAAGTCTTTACTTATCCTCTGGGGTACACATACCCAGTTTATAGACTGCTGATCCAATAAGAAGGTTAGCTGAGATCTACAGAATAAATAGGAATTAGCCAGACACATAGACATAGGGGAAGTCCTGACAGGCTACTTTTTAAGATAAGAAGCAGGAAATGGGCTGCCTTCAAGAAGCATGCTGTATCAGCGGCTATGTATGTGGGCAGGAACTTTTAGATGGAAGTTACTCTTTTATTCCCATCAGTCACCATTCCCACACACAAGCATGTGCTCATATTTTCTTCTTCCTACCTGAATGACTGCCCACCCATTCTGTGCATCCAAATCCTTTTCACTCTCCAAAGGACAGCTCATTTCCCACCACATAACTTCCTCCTTCATCTCTGAAGGTTCTGGAACCAACTCCAATGTGTGGGACTGAGGGGTTTTCCCCACACCACCAAGCAATTCTCAAACACCAGCTGGATGTCCTACACTTCAACTCAATTCTGACACTACCTCGAGACAGTATCAGATCCCCTAGGTTAAGGGCTCAGTCCTACAAGACTGAACTCTGCTCCATTCAGATGCCAACTGCAAGATCAGGTTGTCACAACCTGTGCTTCTGACCAGCTGTTATAGATTGCCTCCAATCTATAACAACTCCTTCCTTGAGTTTGATTAATTTGCTAGAGCAGTTCAAAGAACTCAGAGAAACATTTTACTTACTGGATTACCAGTTTATTATAAAAGGATGTAACTCAAGAACAGTCAGATCGAAGATATGCATATGGCAAAGTATGTGGAAAGGGCGAGGAGCTTCCAGGCCCTTTCCAAGCAACACTCTCCCTTAATCTCCATGTGTTCACCAACACAGAAGTTCTCTGAATCCTGTTCTTTTGAGTTTTTATGGTGGCTTCATTACACAGGCATGATTAATCAAAACATCGGATACTGGCAATCTATTCAAACTCCAGCCCCTTCCCCCCTTCCCAAAGGTCAGGGGGGTGGGGCTGAAAGTTCCAACCTTCTAATTGTTACCAAAATGCAAGTCTGTGTGCCTGACGCACAGTGAGGCCAAACAATACCAAAACGCTGGCATCTGGAACAAAGAAAGGTTTATTGCAGGGCCATGCCAGGAGATGGGTGGTTCATGCCTTAAAAACTCCCAAACTCCATGAAAGCTTTCAGCAAAGCCCTTTTATAGGAAAGGTGAGGGAGCGGCATGGCTGTTACAAACTTCTTGTCAGATCCTTTGTTCTTGAGGTCAGGTCAATGTCAGGTAACATGTTCCTATAAATCTCCACCAAACAAATGTTACTCTCTGTTCTGACAAGAAAGGGGAAGGTCCCAAGGCTCAACTTTCACCCTTTGAGGTCCAGGCCTGGCTAAGAGAAGGGGTTCCCTGTGGGGGCAGGGGGAGGGGTTACCCTGTCCAGGAATGTTCATCCAGCACCCAGTCTGGGTCCTCCCGCCAGTGCCCAGGCCTGGCTGAAGAGGCAGATCTCAGTTGGTGGCTCTCTCAGGGCCAGGTCCCCAGACCCTGCCCAGCTGTCATCGCTGAGGGAGCCAGGCGCCCAGGACCCAACTGGCCCTCAGGCTCCTCAGGCTGCCCAAATGGTGGGGGCCAGGTCCCCCCGACTGTGTCCCATGCAGACTGCTGCTGCCATTAGGTCGCAGAGGCAAGGATGGGGGAGAGGTTCACCATTGCCTCAGGGCCTGGGCATGGCCAGTGGGCGGTCCTGGCGAGAGCTCTAGAGCCCTGCAGGACGCATCCCCCAAGCCTGTTCCCTGGGCCCCCCAACTCACCCGCCAGCCCAAGGCCGGGTGAGCTGGAGGGCCCCGGGGAGAAGGCCAGGATCTGCCTCTCATCTCACTTTCCACCTGAAGACCACCACTCCACCACATTGGCTCAATGCCCCTCTAACAATAGCTCCTTGACAGTTGCTTGCTTAGGGGCAGGGCCCACTGAAGCGCCGACCAATGACAGAATGTGCCCTCTAATGGTCACCACTGACAGTGGCTTGCTTGGGAGAAGGGTCCACTGTGGCACCAACCAATGGCTGGACGGGGCCCACTGTGGTGCCGACCAATGGCTGAGCAGGACCTCTAACGCAGCTGTAACCATCCCACATTAATGGTCTTCCAGTAACTGTTGCCTGGTAATGGGGGGAGGGGTTGGGTAACAGTGCTGAGCAATGGCCTAGTGCTAAGGGCTGCTCACTGCAGCACTCTATTACATAATCACATAGTTGGTTCTCCTGGCAACCAGCCCTCATCCCCATTCTTAGGTGTGGTTCAAAAGTCACCTCATTAACATAATAAAAGACTCCTTTGTCACTCTCTTCACAATTTCAAGGGCTTTAGGATCTCTACGCCAGAAACAGGGACAAAGACAAATACACATTTCTTATTACAATTCACAATATCGTAATCTCCATCTCCTCAAAACTCCTTGGCTACCAACTGTGTCACAGAACTTAGTACAGTACTTGTTGTTTTGGGCTATAGTGTTTCCTTCTTGTTTGTGTACATTCCTGGTTACTGTAACTAGAGTAGGAACAACCTGAGGGAAAGTATCATTTCTTGTAATTCTTCTGTATTGTCCTATTTGACTATTCATTTGCCTGCTTCACTCCCAAGCCTTGTGATGACCTAAAAGGGAAAGACTTTGGCTCTAGAGTTTGTAATCCTCAGCACAAGGGCTGGGAGCTCAGGAAATATTTGTTCAGTGAATAATGTGAGACTTCCGCCTAGCTTAGATGAATGCTAAGCAGATCCTGGATGAATAATAGGTGCTTTTTAAATGAATACTATCTTTTAAGGCACAGCAAGAGAAACTTTAGACACATTATTTTTCATCTTTATCACAGACTTTCAGGGTAGAGAGTATTATTTCTACTTCGCAAACGTGAAGATTCAATGATTAATTTACCCAAAGTCACACAGGAGGTGGTGAAACCAAAATTTGATTCCAAAGCCAGGCTCCTTCTGTTACACCATACTTCCTTTAATGAATACTTTTTAAAATTTAGTTGCATTGTCCTTAATTGGTGGGACTATCAAAGAATATGCAGTGCATTTTAAAGTCTCACTCTACCATTAGTATTTCATAAAACGAGGGTGAATATGACTGTAAATGATTCATGACATGACATAAAACCAATGCCACCTTTATTGCATACTAGGTTCTTAATATGCTTGGGTTTGTTTCTAAATTTTCTATTTATTTTCATTACTTTAATTATGTATGTCTAGATGCTTCTGGAAAAATGCTTTCTGCTTCCTAACATTGCAAAAATCTTTCAAGACATTAAAAACTTCAGAATTCAATTTTTCTACAGTTGAGGAAGTTTTAAATTCTGGACTCAAGTTCCACCTGGACTCCTCTCCTCATGTTCTTATAGCAATAGCCACCATGCTATTTTTCTGAGAAGGGAAAGGAAGTTATACTCAGATTTTATCACAAAATAATAAACAAATAAGCACTCTAAACTGCAGTCAGAATATTTTCCCTTATGAGTTCTGCATTTAGTGTTATGCTTAGAGAAGTCTTCACCATTCCAAGATCTTGTAAATATTTGGTATTATTTTCTTCTAGTACTTCCATGATATCATTTTTTGCATGTGTATCTTTAATTCTTCTAGAATATTTTACAAATGGAGTGAATTAGGGGTTAAAATATATTTTCCCTCCAACGGTTAATTAGTTGTCTAAACAATTGCCATTGGTTGGAACTGCCAACCTTTAGAACTACATACTATGTTCTTACATATGTTTGGATCTAAGTTTTCTATTTAGTTCTATATGCCAGTACCTGTATTTGTTTTCATTTTAGTTTTTAATATCTAGTAGTCCAAGTCTATGCTCCTTATTTTTTATTGTTCCTTATTTGTAAACATTTCTTGATTATCCTTGACTATTTATTCCTCCAAATCTGAATCCATATTGTCAAGTTCAAAATTTTTATTGTGATTTTTATTGTGATATCATCTTAATAGAGTAATTTACAGAGAATCTGACATCCTAACTACTGGATCATCTGAACAGAAATATAGTATGTTTTGTCACAAAGTCTTTCTTAATGTTGTTTTCTTTGGATTGTTTTACTAGGTATTTGATGCTTTTCATTTCAATTGGGAATGAAATCCTTTTCCACTAAATTTTCTAGCTTTTTAAAAAAAATTCTCATTCATTACTTTAATTTGTTCTTGTGGCAACAGACTCCTAACTAGCCTTTCTGACTCTAATACCTCCTTTTCTACTCCATCCTATTGCAAAAGTCATCTTTCCAGATGGCAAAATCAGTCATGAAATTCCCTTCTTATAAACCTTAACTCTTCAGTGCTTTGGGGATAATATAAGCTATTTAAGCTGGCATACAAAGCCCTCCCCTGCCAATCACTTTAGCTCCATCTCTCATGGATGTTCCTCTTCTTTCACAATCTCCATTGATATACTGAAATAGCATTGCTTCCCCAAATGCCCAAACGGCTATGCACACCTTTGAACATAATGTTTATTTCAACTGAACCAGCTTTTTCCCTCGAGCAAACTCTTAATTATCCTTCAGGAACCAATTCAAGTGTTACCTCCCACTTATAGCCTTCTATGAGCCCCACAGTATTGATTAGGTTTTTCCTTGTGCTACTACAAAACTTTGTCATAATTCTTGCATCTCTTACTAGAATATATTGTATATTTGTTTTGCTAAACAGTGGACATTTGATGGCAAAGACCTTACTTAATCACTTTTTTTTCCTTAGTGGCCAGCAGTGCCTGGCATATAGTAGGTCTTAATGATTGTTTGTTGGATTAATAAAATATAATAATAATAAAGCCATCCTAATAGGACATAAACACACTCTCGAAAGCTAAAACTATACTGGAACACACACCAAAAAAAAAAATCATTAATGAATATAAAGAGTATGCAGGAGTAGGAAAAGCATGGAAGGATAATATCCAATTCAACCTAGGATAATGGGAAATTCTTCTAAGAGGAGGGACACAGGATGAATATTTGAAAGATGGGTGTGAATTAGTTCAATGGGTGATATAGTAAAGGGTTTTGAAGATAGAAAACACAGTTTGAGAAAACAGGGCAAATTACTGTAAGTAGGGTATATATATTTCACCAGGAAAATACAGCCCAACTTTGTACAGAAATGGGATGACCTCCCACCAGATGAGAGTCTTGGTTGGTTACCTCAAAATAGGATGGGCACCTGCTTGTCTAGTTTCTAAACTATAGGGGGTACATGAGTCAACCCTCAACCAATAACAGCCTCTATTATCACTCTTAAGATTCTGCTCAAATATCTTTCCTACAGGAAAGCTTTCTCAGCCCCCATCCAAACTGAACTGGGTGCCCTTCTTTGTGTTGCCTGTGAATTCCTCCAGCAGACCAATGCCTTGGCATTCATATGATTAGTTTATGTGCTTTACTCCCTTTTCTAGACTTGAGTCTCTGTGACAGTCACATTTATTTTTATATTCCTAGCATCTATCACAGTGTAAAACATTTGGAGAGCTCTCAAAAAATAATATAACTGCCATTTATTGTCTACCATATGTTCAATGAGTGTTTCTAAATTTTTAGGATCCAGGAAATACTTAATGGGAGTTCAAACCATATGGAATCAGAGAAATGCTCATTACTGTCACTCTTATTACCACATGACATTAAGAAATATTTTAAATTCAACTGCTATTTTAAAAACTCAAGTGAGCACCTTTACTCTTGATATCTAGAGTTCCCAGTGTGGAAAAGAACATTTTTATATTCATACGTTATCCATTTCTTTACACAGCACTGAAAAGATACAGTCAGTGACTGTTATCTATTGTACACACTATTTTCACTATTTCCTTTAACATAAACTAAGATCAAGAGACATATTATTGATCAACTATTCTCTGCAAGAAATAAATAAATAAATAAGGTTTGGAAAAGAACTTAATCTCCTTTATTAGCAGGGCAACACACATTCTTGCTGCAAACATAGTGGGTATCTTGGAATTATGTATCCTGATGCACCTTTACAAGGCTACATTATGGTTTATGAAATCACCAGTAATGAACAAAAACATATCTTCTCTATAACATAGGATTTCAGTGATAAATAAAAGAAGTCATTGTGCACTTATCCCTCAAATGTGTACAGCACATATGACAAATGCTGATTCCTACTCTGCATACCAGTAGGTCCACCAAACCATGAAAACAAAACATGTGCTAGATTGTACATGTAATAGTAATTGTTCATGCACATTGTGGGACATTAATTAATGGGATTTTGTATCGGTCATCTATTGTTGCATAACAAATTACCACAAAACTTAGTGACTTAAAACAACAAGCATTTATTAGTTCAGTTTCTGTGGGTCAGGAATTACCCAAATGGTTCTGGCTGACAGTCTCACATAAGGTTGCAGTTACAGTCATCTGAAGGCTTGACTGGGACTGAAGGATCTGCTTCCAAGATCACTCAACAGGCAGTTCCCCAGATTGCCAGAACTATAGAATCTATTTTTCAGAGGAGGCAGAGGAGAACAAGGAGGGAAAGGAGAAGCAAGAGGAGGTGTTCCTATAAAGGAACACTAATTTGAACACCAGGTTTCTCATCTAAAACCATGGAGGTCAAAAAAAAAAGTGACACAGTATTTTTCAAATGCTTAATTAAAGAACTGTTAACCCTGAATCCTGTATTTGACAAAGCTTTTCTCCAGAAACAAAGGGGAAACAAAGACATCTTCATTAAACTAAAGGAAACTAAGAAAATGTGTTGCTAGCAGATTTACTCTTAAAGAATGGCTAAAAAAATCCACACAGAAAGAAAATGGTAACAGGAGAAGGATGGGTCCTCCTGACAGAAAAGAAGATCAGTTGAATGAGCAAAAATAGTGGAAAATATAATAAACTCTCTTTCACTTCATAAAGTTCTTTAATCATATTTTATGGTTGATACAAAGGATATAATACCATCCGATGTGGTGCTCAACGTATGTAGAAAAAATATTTAAGACAATTATACTTAAAAGATGAAGAGGTTAAAGAGACTTCAAATAAAGTATGGTTTCTAAACTTCACTAGAAGCGAAAACACCAACACCAGTAGGCTGAGAGTTACATATGCATATGGAAATGTCTAGAGCAACCACTAAGATATATACAAAGTGATATAATTTTAAAATGCCATAAAGAAATCAAAATGAAACTCTTAAAAGATGATCAAATTACCCACCGGATGGCAAACAATGATAAGGAACAAGAAACAGAGGGAACAAGCAGAAAAAAAATAAAATGGCAGACATACACCAGTTAAAAGAAAGAAATTGGCAGAGATTTTAAAACACAATCCAGCTATATACTCTCTACAAGAAATTAATTTCACACAGAATAATATAGATAGGTTGAAAGTAAGAAAATGGGGAAAGATATACCATGTAAAAATCAAAAAGAAATGCAGAAATGGCTATTTAATACCAGATAAGGTAGACTTGAGACCAAAGAAAAGTATCAAGGACCAAAAGAGACATAACATCATGACATTATGCAGCTACTGTATTTGAAATCTTGAGTGGTAGTAATAACGGCTGCAGTTATAAGTACATAACCTCAAAATACGTGATAAGTCATTTTTCATGTCACTGATGATATGGCCTCCAGCTCAGATAGAACAGAATGTTTACTCTCGTGATTATAAAATTCATTTTTATATATCAAAATACATTATGTGCATGCAGCTCACTAGGTGGAATAAATATTTACATGTATTTACCATTTCTAGTCTAAAAAAGTAATTTCCAAAAACATATTATTCCAAAAGGGGTCTGGGGAGTAGGTATAGGGGTAGATGAAATAAGAATGGCAGAATGTTGTGGTTGAGTAAAAGGATGACATGATCTGACTTACGCTTTAACAGGATCACAGTGGCTGCCTGCTGAGGACAGACTGAAGGGGTTGTCAAGGGAAGAAGCAGAGAGACCGGCCAGGAGGCTATTGCAATAATCCAGTAATCCAGTTAAGAACAATGGTGCCTCAAACCTGATGGCAGCAGAAGTGCTGAGAAGCTGTCAGACTCTAGATATACTCTGAAAGTAAATGTGGCAGGATTTACTGACAGAACAGATGTGTGGTATGCAAGAAAGAGAAGTCAAGAATGCTTCCAAGGTCGTTTTGACTTGAGTCACTGGAAAATTAGAGTTGCCCTGTACTAAAATGGGGAAGACTATGAGCAGAGCCAGCTGAGGGGGAATATTTAGGAGTTCAATTTTGGGCTTGTTAAGTTTGAGATGTCTGCTATACCTCAAAGTAAAGAAAAGTACCATCTAGATGCTAGACTCTGAAGTTCAGAGTAAGGTTATAATTTGGAGAATTATTAGCATGCAAATTGCATTTAAAGTCATGAGAATAGATAAGCTCACCCAGAGAATGACTATAAGTACAGTGGTAAAGAGGTCCAAAGACTGAGCCCTGGGGTTCTCAAATGCTTAGAAGTCAGGGACTTGAGGAGGAAATAGGGTCTGCAACTGAGCGTGAGGGTAGAGAAGATTTGAAGAGAGAAGAGATAGTACAAAATAACCACACAGGAAAGTGGGAGAGTGAACAGTCTAGGGAAATATATTGTTGGGCAGCACGATGCTTAAGTTGAATGATCATGAATTTAAAATGACTCAACGTGGCTGTATATTATTTTTTCCAACTACACTGGGCTGTGCAGGGGCAGGCACAGATTAGATAGGATTGGAATTAAACCAAGCAAATGAGAAAGAAAACAGCAAGGAAGTTGAGGATGTATAAAAGGAAGTATAAAACAAAAACTGTTAGAAATGCAAAGTAGCAGAAAGATTTCCATACCAGATATTAAAGCCTATTATAAACCTATACTATATTTTTTAAATGTGGTGACAATGTCAGATTACAGAGTCACGAGTGGAGCAGAAAGGAATTTTCAGAAATACGTATAAGAATTTAGTATACAATAAAAGTGGCATTTCTAATCATTAGGGATAGCTATTAGATAAATGTTACAGGGATAATAGTTAACCAATTAGAAAAATATAGATATTGATTAATTCTCATTATGCACTGTACACCAAAATAAATTCCAGAGGAATTAAAGATTTAAGTATTTAAGAATTAGATCATAAAAGCCCCAGAAGAAAATATTCATGAACATGTATATAATGTAGGATAAGGATGGACTTTCATGTATAACATATGCATGTGAAAAAGATCAAGTTTCAAAGTAATATTTATATTATGAATTTCTGGATATAAGTGCATAGAATATACCAAACTGTTAATAAGAAGTATGTCTGGATGTTTGGATTGTGAATAATTGTATTTGCTTCTGTAAGCTTTGCTGTATTTTGCAAATTTTCTGCAAGGAACATGTATTACTTTAGTTTTTATATTTATTATTTTTAACTAAAGTAGTGATATATATTTATAACAAGTGAAATAATGCAGAGATGTATAAACTTACTAAACTTCACCCCATCCTCCACCCCATCTAACTCTTTCCATTCCTAGCCAAATCAATGGATAACGATCTAAGATATTAAGAATGCTATGGATAAACTATAGTTTATTCAAGCAGTCTCCTTTTGATGAAGAATGAGTTTCCACTTAGGAGTTATTACAAACAATGCAATAAACATCTTTGGACTTTTATTCTTATGTGCTGATGTACTTGTTTCTATAAAATGGAGTCCTAAAAGTAGGAATACAGAAGTAAAAGGTATATGTATGCTTAGTTGCAAAAGATACCGCCAGAGTACCTTTTCAAATTATAGTAACTATAGTAGGTAGAATTTTAATATGACCTCCTGCTCCCCACCATGTACACACCTTGTAATAACTCTCAGTACTATGAATATCGTAGATTCCCAGATCATGTTAGTTTTATGACCTTAAGAGAGAGATTTTTCCATGTGGGCCTGACCTAATCACATGAACCTTTGTAAAGCAGAGAATTTTCTCCAGCTTAATATGAAACAGGAAGTCAGAGATTTGAAGCACAAGAAGAATTTGACTTGCCATTATTGACCTGAAGATGGAGAGGGCCACATGGTAAGGAATCTGGAAACCTATGGCTGCTGAGAGTGGCCTATGGCTGACAGCCAGCAAGGAAATGGGGACCTCAGTCCTATGACTGCAAGGAAACAAATTCTGCCATCAGTGAGTTTAGAAAAACCCCAGATAAGAACTGTGGCCCTGGCAAACACTATGATCCTGAGCAGAGAATCCAGCCACACTGTCCCTGGACTTCTAACCTACAGACACTGTGAGATAATACACTTGGGTTGCTTTGAGCCACTAAATGTGTGGTAATGTTATAAAACAATAGAAAATAATACAGTAAGATTTACCCTCCCAACAGCAATGTACCAGGTACCTATTTTCCTCATTGTCTCCCAGCATCAAAATTAACTATATATATTTTTTAATTGACACAAGATGTGTAACAACACCACGGAGAATTGCCCCTGAACAAATCCACCTCTCATTCCACACCCTTATGAGTACACCACTCTGATGGCCCTCTAATTAATGTGACTGATGGGATGAGACCAAATTCATTCCCACGGAGAACTGCCCCTGAACAAATCCACCTCTCATTCCACACCCTTATGAGTACACCACTCTGATGGCCCTCTAATTAATGTGACTGATGGGATGAGACCAAATTCATTCAATTGTAAACACTTGCAAATCTCTTATGACCAGTGTTTTCTGGGAGAGAGACAATAATTATACACAAGAATGACAATCCCAAAAGCACACACTGTACCCCTGGAAAAAGTGGTTTCAACTGTCAGAAAAAAAGTGTTTTAAATTGCTGGGGACTCCCCCAACCAGTGGGACAGACATCAGTCATGGGGCACAGGTTAACAGGGTCTCCTGGATTTAATTCCAGGAATGTAAGGATAGATTAATATCTGTAATTTATTAAGACCAATTACAATTGTAACAGCTAACACTGTTATTATTAGCAGCTGACATGTTTCTAAGATCTTTACATACATTCATTGACCCATTCAAATCTTACAACAGTCTGGTTGATAATAATGCCATTTTATTAAATAAGAAAAACAATAAAAGCATTTTAATTGGTTATTTTAAAAAAGAAATTTGATAAAATGAACACTACATCTTGATTTAAAAGAACTAATTAAAAATTTATAATAGATGTTTCCTTAACATTATAAAGAATTATAGATTTCAAACCAACAATCAACTTCATACCTAAAAATGAAAAACTAAAGATAATTGTGTTAAATCTATGCCAAAGAGAGAGAAACAAAAGGCCAGTGACAATTGTTTTATGAAAAAAAAATCTCAATACAGGTTTAGAAAAAGATTAATCCAAATCTACCCTGTCTCTATAATTCTGCTGTCCAGGGAATAAAACTTTTCCCTAGAAAGACACCCTCTAAGCTACAGGCTCCAGACTTTCTCCCAACTGTCCTCTTTCTCCTCTTCTCCTTATCACCTCTACTGCTAACATCCTCAGAGTATACCCAGTTGTTCTCAACTTCCCATGTTTGGGAAGGACTCTCAAACACCGTGACAGCAGTCAACTCCCTGTAATCTTGCCCAAGGGAAAAATACATTAAAGCTGGAAGCGAATGAAGCAGCAGAGAGTATGAGCAGAGAGTCACTGAGTCAGAGCCTCCAGATCACAGGAAAGGAGCTGACATCCAATCCAGCTGCATTCCTGATTAGCTCCTGTGACCATCATTAAAATTTATTAAACTCAACTTGGCAGAGATTTCCTCTTTTACATTTCAAATTTGCAAAAAAAAAATTGACTATTATTGACAAGAAAATTGGCATTTACCTGCATTTTAGAAAGGAGATTAAAACAGGCCACTGGGTGAAGCAAAAGCAGAATCAGAGGGAGAACTTGCTCATCTCTGACCATTTCAACCCAAGAACAGGCTCCTGAGTCCCTCAGCCTCCAAAGGGTACTCAGTACTGCGGCTAGATTTTCTGCAGCTGGATATTAAGTTTGACATCTAATTGTGATGCTGTCATAGAACACTGATTTCTTTTCTTTTTTCTTGGCTGCACTGGGTCTTTGTTGCTGCGTGCAGGCTTTCTCTAGTTGTGGCGAGAGGGGGCTACTTTTCCTTGCGGTGCATGGGCTTCTCATTGAGGTGGCTTCTCTTGTTGCGGAGCACGGGCTCTAGGCGCACAGGCTTCAGTAGTTGTGGCACGTGAACTCAGTAGTTGTGGCTCGCAGGCTCAGTAGTTGTGGTGCACGGGCTTAGTTGCTCCATGGCATGTGGGATTTTCCTGGAACAGGGCTCAAACCTGTGTCCCTTGCACTGGCAGGCAGATTCTTAACCACTGAACCACCAGGGAAGTCCCCAGAACATTGATTTCTGAAGGCAGCATTTCTCTCCCTTTCATACAAGGATACACAATTATAGTCCCTAAAATAAAAAGAGCCCTAGTTCTTCAGAACAAATATAATATATATATATATATATATATATATATATATATATATATATATATATATAAAATCAGCTATAATAATAATAATACTTCAAACGTTCCAGGTGTTTGTAAGTCCATCAGTTAGAATGAAACCTCTCTGAACCCATTCAACCAGAGTGAAACTCTTGGCTGTGGTAAAAAAAAGAAAGCAGTACATGGTTTCATGATATTCAACCTACCACCTTCCACAGTGATGAGACAGAAACCCATTTGGGGTGAAGAACATCGGGGAATTTGCAGCAGCTACTATCCGTCATAGATGTAACTGATCCAGATCTCTTCTGTCCAACCAACTTCTGATGTCTCAACCATGACAATAACCAGAAAGAGGCCTAAATACAGAGCTGAGGGAAAGTGAGTCTTACACCGGGAGTGGGTGGGTCAGAGACTGGAGTCCTGCCATGACCTGGGTAGCCCTTCTAACCTACTGATTCCAATTTTTAGAGAATGCTCTATTTCTAGGCCTTCTGGGAATTTCAACAGTAGAAACAAAAAAATGAGGGGTGAAAGGTGATAAGGCGGAAGAGATACTGTCAACTCATGAGTAAGCTACTTAGCATAAAGCTGAGACTTACTAACTACATAATAAATGAATCCAGGACAATTCCAGCAATGAAAGATACTGACTATGAACCAGACATTACGCTAAAAGCTTTGAATGTTCATTTCATTGAATCTTCACAACAGTCCTATGAAATAAGTATTGTTATCGCCCCACTTAACTGACAGGAAACTGAAACTCAGGGACATGAAGTACCTTGACTAATGATAACAGCTCATCAACGACTAAACTGGAACTGGAGCCCCAGTCAGTCTGATTCCAAAACTTATGTTCTTAACCATTTATTATATGACCAAGCTCTAAGAAAAGGTTCTTGGCAGAAACAGCACGGTGAGTGTAAGAGGGACAATTACACTAGAGGAAGAATGATACCACAAAAAATCCCAGCAAGCATATAAATGAGAATGTAGGTCTGAATCCTTCTTGTATCAGACCTAAATTCTGTACCCAATGAGATTTGCCCATCTAAGAAGACTGTCATCCAAATCCTCTCGGATAACTTAAGTGGGAGACCCCAAGTCTCATTCTTATTTTCCCTTGCCTTCCTAGACAACTTGAAATTAAGAATATGTCCCTATGTTCTCCCATTACATGTGTCCAGAGATTTTGACTATCTTGTTAACAACTATATTACCAGCACCTTGCACAATGCTTGGTATAGATGTTCACTTAATTATTTAATGATTGAATGAATAAATACCTTTATATATCTCCTATATTCTTCTTCTTGATCTTTCAAAATGATGCATTTCTGGTTATCTCTAGCCTCCTTGACATTGGCAAAAAATATTTTTTATTCTTCTTTTACACCCATTTATTTCAAGTTCCGGCTGGGATGGAAGACTTTAATAACACTTGTCTTTGTCTCTATTAAGTAACTCTACCACCATCATTTACATCATCCCCACAATATAAAGGCATGAAAAAAATTGCACTTAACATCTTAACAAATCAATATGACCCCAGAGCACAGCTAATATATAAGTGATTGTATAAATATGGAGAAACCGTCTTTCCATACAAGTGTGTTTCAATTCTAATTGAGGAAATGGGAAGCACAGCAAGGGGAGATTTCCAAGATACATGTCCCAGCTACCAGAAGCATTCTTGAAATAAATTGATGTGATGATATAATTTGGCCAATTCATCAAGAAAGATTAAGGTCAGAACTCCCACTAAAAGCATTAGAAGCCTTGTAAGAATGTAAGACCAGACACAGTGGCTACCCACTGTCAACAAAAAATATTTTAAGGAAAATCATATTTGTAATCCATACATGTAAAATTAACTCTGTATTTCAACAGAAATTCTTCCTAGCATACAAGAAACATAGTAGCTGCCTTATTTGCCAAATGAACATAAACTGTTATTGCCAGAAATTCTCTTTTTTCCTGCCCACCGACTTAGTTATCACTTGGTGACTCTCAAAAGTTAGCCAGCTAGTTTCCTACAACAAGTTCTAGGTCAAAATCACAACTTCTTGTTTTTAAAAAAAAGTCACTTAAGGTGACTAAGGGAACACTATATTTCAAAATCAAATGTATATCTATGTTTTTCATCTTTCTTTTCATCTCTCAGTGACATTCAGTGCTGTTGATCACTCTTCCTTTACAAAATGCTCTCCTCATAGTTTGAGGCTGTACTTTTTTGTGGCTTTTCTTCTAGTTCCTAAGGCACTCTGTTTCTTGTTTTCAGTATGTAAGAATCAAGATACAGAGGGATATATTATACTCTACATGGAAAAATCTCATGCTTAACATCCTGAATGCTTTAGTATAAAATCCTGGGTTTTTTACTCTATGACCTTAGGCAAGTTACCCCATGGGCCTAAGCCTGAATATCCTTGCCCTCAAAATGAGAGCAAGAACACAGGAATTTGGCAGAGTGGTGTGTACACATCACATCTTGTTTATATGTCCTCACCAGAAATTGAATAAGCACTTATGCATGACTGCACTTCTCAGGCAAAATTTAAACTGCAAAATTTCATCAATATTACCATTATTATTATGATTAAAATCAGTTTCCAGGACTTCCCTGGTGGCACAGTGGTTAAGAATACCCCCTGCCAATGCAGGGCACACAGGCTCGGGCCCTGGTCCGGGAAGATCCCACATGCCACGGAGCAGCTAAGCCCGTGCACCACAACTACTGAGCCTGTGCTCTACAGCCTGTGAGCCACAACTACTGAGCCTGCATGCCACAACTACTGAAGCCCGCGCACCTAGAGCCCGTGCTCCACAACAAGAGAAGCCACCACAATGAGAAGCCTGCTCACCACAACGAAGAGTAGCCCCCACTCACCGCAACTAGAGAAAGCTCGCAGACAGCAACGAAGACCCAACACAGCCATAAATAAATAAATAAATAAATAAATTTATTTTAAAAAAATCAGTTTACATGACAAAGCTAAGGTGACTCTTTATGACTATTTTCAGTTAGATATTTTCTGGTGGCTCAAGGTGATCAATGTATACACATCAATGGTTCTCTTCTGTGTTGGTTTGGTACTACAAGTAGAGGAATGGGGTGATCATAACATCTACAGTTGACATTTATTGAATTTATTATGCATGAGATATTTGCTAAATGATTTGCTAAACGATTTATCTCATTGAACAATCCTATGATGGAGTTACTAAAATGATTCCTGTTTCAGAGAAAAGTAAACTAAGGCACAGAAAGAATGAGAATTTGCCAGTCACATATCACTAAGTGGCAGAGCCAAATGTGTTTGACTCCAAGTCTTCTCATGCCCACTCTCTACCCCAATCTTCTTATGAAAAATCTGCTTTTCCTTTGTGATTCTAGAGTCAATTTTAGGATCTTAGGCCAGACACTTAAACTCCCCAGTTAATAATAATATGTATATGAATATGTAAAATAAAATTACTAAATCCCATAAAGTCTAAGATTCCTTTTAGCCTGAACATATAATCTTTGATTTTTATGCATATAATAAATTCTTCCTAAGGTGTAAGTCATAAGTGATGGATAAAAAACTTGATATGTCAACAGCAGTGACCAATCAAGCAGACACTTGCCATTATTAAGTAATAACTGCTTTATTTAAAAGAAAGTAAGCTTATTTTGAAAGAGAATTACAGGCATCAATTGCAAGCAAATGCAGAGACATCTTTCAGCTGCAAATCTGTCCCAGATCTATCAAGACATACTATACTGATGACCACCTCCTTTATTTATATCAAAGGTAAATTATTCATTCAACAATTAGTTGTAACAGGCACTGGGTTCAACTGAACATAGTTCTTGAAGACCTCCACTTTTGTCTTCATGGCAAACTACATAATCTAAAGGACCCTTCTGCTATAAAATAACTAGATCCTGGACGAAAACGCCTTTGAACGCATTTCCCGAATATCTCTGAAGGCTCCAACCAACAACACCACCACGAAACAGAACAAAAAAAAAGTGAGCTGAAACCAGAGTGGGAATCAATGAGTAAAAAGCAAGAGAAAAAGACAAGATTTTTCTGCAGGTTGTTTTGATCAGTACTGCAGTTAAGTGAGAGAAACTAAGCCTCAAAGTAGGCAATCTAAATCAAAGATTCCCAAAGAAAGTCAGAAACCTAGAAAGAGGTAAAAATGGTCCCAATTTGGTAGTGTCTTCTGACTGCTAGTAAAAACAACTGGAAATCCTCTCTAGAGAAAAGTAGTCCCAATGTATGGCCTCAGGATCCTCATGGATGAATTTCAACCAACTATGAACTCTATGGGAAACTGCGTTAATGTCCCAATCACCAAAATGCACCATGACTGAGGGGAAAAAAAAAACCCCAGCAAATTTAGAGGGCAAACTATTTAAAACTGTTGAATTAGCTGACACATAATATAGAATAACTATGTATGAAATGCTTCTAGACATGGAGTCGCAAAAATGAGCAATAATCAAAAGACTTTCAAAAATGGGCAGTGAGATATGAAAAACTGAACTCTTAGAAACAGAAAGTATAATTGTTGAAGAGGAATTTTTTAAATTAGAGAGAAAATGCAGATCACCAACAAAGGAATGAAAATTAGATTAAACTGACAGCTGACTTTTCAACTATAACAATGAAAGCCACACTGGTGTTTTCAAGGTGTTGAGAGGCAATTACTGTCAACCAAGAATTGTATACTATCAGAACTACCTTTCAAAAATGAAGGTGAAATAAAGACATTTCCAGATAAATAAAAACTAGCAGTCACCAACAAGAGACCATCATTAAAAAGACTACCAAGAATATATTTCAGGCAGTAAGAAAAATCTTCCCAAGAGTAAGTCTAAGACGCTGGAAAAAATTATGAGCAAGGAAAATGATCTACATATAGGTGAACCTGAACAAACATTTTATTTATAGGGAAACCTTAATAACAAAGGCTAATAGATGGACCTAATAAAAATAAGGACCTAAGTAAATGCACGACAATAATAGTATGTAAGTTAACAGAAAAGTAAACGGAATCAAAACATTGTAGATTTTCTTCTGCTCATAAAAGGCAGACTTTGATAAATATGATGGTAAAATTTAAAGCATATTTCTAAAGGTAACAGAAATAAAGAGGGGACACTAGAAGAAAACAAACAAAAATTCAATTAATAAAAACACAAGAAAAAAGCATGAAAAAGTAGAACAAAGAAAAAGTAACATGATAGAGGAAAACAGCCAATATAAGAGAAAAATAATCATCTTTAAATATAATGAACTAAAATCAACAATTAAAAGATATAGATTGTTCACTTAGATTTTTCAAAATTCAGTTGTATCTTATTTACAAGAGAGCCAGTTATAGGCTATTTACAAGAGAACTGTCTATCAGCAAACTACAGCTCATAGGCCAAATTATGGTGTCTGTTTTTATAAATAAAGCTTTGTTGGATCACAGACATACACATTTGCTTACATGTTCTCCATTCTCTATGGCTGCTTTCACTCTTCACCAGCAAAGTCAAGTAACTGCAATGAGACTGTAGGGCCTGCAAACCTGGCACTTCATGGAAAAAGGTTTGCTGACGTCTGACCTAAAATAAAAAGACATGGAAAGGTTAAAAGATACAGTTAATCTAGGAAATATTTTAAAAATAAACTGTTTGTAACAGTAAAGTAGCCTCAGAAAATAACGAAACACTGCCAAGAGAAATTAAAGAAGACATAACTAAATAGAAGTATATACTATGCTCATGGATTACAAAACTCAAAATTGTTGTCATTTCACCTCAAACTGTTCTATAAATTCAGTTCAATCCCACTCTAAACTCCAAGCAGAGGTTTTGTTTTGCTTTGTTTAAACAAGCTAATTCTAAAATTTATATGGAAACATAAAGGACCTAGAATAGTCAAGGCAATCTTGTATTACAATAAAGGTGGAAGACTTACACTATCTAACATGATGACATTATGAAACTGAAGAAATTAAGACACTATTACATTGGTACAAGAACAGAGCAATGGTACAGAACAGAGATCCAGAAACATACACATATACAGTCACCTGATTTGTATCAGAGATGCCAATTCAATGGGGAAAGGATAATCAATTCAATAAATAATGATGAATCAATCAGATACCCATTTTTAAAAGTTAACCTTAACTCCAACCTTATGATACATGCAAAAATCTATTCCAAATGGATCATAGACTTAAATATGAAATCTAAATCCATAAAGATTCTAATAGAAAAATTAGACGAATGTCTTCCTGAACTTGGAGAAGACAAAGGTTTCTTAAATTAAAAAAAAAAGCACTAACCATAAAAGAAAAAAAGTGATATATTAGACTTCCTTAAAATCAAGAACTTCTGTTCACCAAAAGACACTACTAAGATAATGAAAAGGCAAATCACTTACAGAGATATTTTTTAATGCTTGTAACTGACAAAGAATTATTATCCAGTATATTTGTTTAATTACATAAATCAATAAGGAAAGAACAGACGACCCAAAGGGGGTGAAAATGAGCCAAAATCCAGTTACTTAATAAGAAAAAAAAAAAAAGACATCCAAATGGTGCATAAACATATGAAATTGTGCTCAACGTCACTGTTCATCAGAGAAATGCACATTTAAAACCACAATGAATTCTCTTAGCTTTAGCTTGTCTGTAAAGGCTTTAATTTCTCCGTCAAATCTGAATGAGATCCTTGCTGGCTAGAGTATTATTGGTTGTAAGTTTTTCCCTTTCATCACTTTAAACATGTCCTGCCACTCCCTTCTGGCTTGCAGAGTTTCTGCTGAAAGATCAGCTGTTAACCTTATGGGGAGTCCCTTGTATGTTATTTGTTGTTTTTCCCTTGCTGCTTTTAATATTTTTTCTTTGTATTTAATTTTTGATAGTTTGATTAATATGTGTCTTGGTGTGTTTCTCCTTGGATTTATCCTGTATGTGACTCTCTGTGCTTCCTGGATTTGATTAACTATTTAATCCCATATTAGGGAAGTTTTCAACTATAATCTCTTCAAATATTTTCTCAGTCCCTTTCTTTTTCTCTTCTTCTTCTGGGACCCCTGTAATTCGAATGTTGGTGCATTTAATGTTGTCCCAGAGGTCTCTGAGACTGTCCTCAATTATTTTCATTCTTTTTTCTTTATTCTGCTCTGCAGTAGTTATTTCCACTATTTTATCTTCCAGGTCACGTATCCATTCTTCTGCCTCAGTTTTTCTGCTATTGATTCCTTCTAGAGAATTTTTAATTTCATTTATTGTGTTGTTCATCATTGTTTGTTTGCTCTTTAGTTCTTCTAGGTCCTTGTTAAACGTTTCTTGTATTTTCCCCATTCTATTTCCAAGATTTTGGATCTTTACTATCATTACTCTGAATTCTTTTTCAGGTAGACTGCCTATTTCCTCTTCATTTGTTTGGTCTGGTGGGTTTTTACTTTGCTCCTTCATCTGCTGTGTGTTTCTCTGTCATCTCATTTTGCTTAACTTACTGTGTTTGGGGTCTCCTTTTCGCAGGCTGCAGGTTCGTAGTTCCTGTTGTTTTTGGTGTCTGCCCCCAGTGGCTAAGGTTGGTTCAGTGGGTTGTGCAGGCTTCCTGGTGGAGGGGACTGGTGCCTGTGTTCTGGTGGATGAGGCTGGATCTTGTCTTTCTGGTGGGCAGGTCCGCATCTGGTGGTGTGTTTTGGGGTGCCTGTGAACTTATTATGATTTTAGGTAGCCTCTCTGCTAATGGGTGGGGTTGTGTTCTTGCCTTGCTAGTTGTTTGGCATAGGGTGTCCAGCACTGTAGCTTGCTGGTCGTTTAGTGGAGCTGGGTCTTGGTATTGAGATGGAGATCTCTGGGAGATTTTCGCCATTTGATATTATGTGGAGCTGGGAGGTCTCTGGTGGACCAGTGTCCTGAACTCGGCTCTCCGACCTCAAGGGCACAGGCCTGATACCCGGCCAGAGCACCAAGACCCTGTCAATCACACAGCTCAGAATAAAAGGGAGAAAAAAAGAAAGAAAGAAAAAAATAAAGTAAAATAAAATTATTAAAATAAAAAATAATTATTAAAAATAACAAAAAAATTTTAAGTAATAAAAAAAAAGAAAGAAAGAAAGAGGAGAGCAACCAAACCAAAAAACAAATCCATCAATGATAACAAGTGCCAAAAACTATACTAAAAAAAAAAAAAAAATGGTCATGAAGAACCTAGGGGCAGGATGGGAATAAAGACACAAACCTACTAGAGAATGGACTTGAGGACACAGGGAGGGGGAAGGGTAAGCTGGGACAAAGTGAGAGAGTGGCATGGACATATATACACTACCAAATGTAAAATAGATAGCTAGTGGGAAGCAGCCGCATAGCACAGGGAGATCAGCTCAGTGCTCTGTGACCACCTAGAGGGGTGGGATAGGGAGGGTGGGAGGGAGGGAGACGCAAGAGGGAAGAGATATGGGGATATATGTATATGTATAGTTGATTCACTTTGTTATAAAGCAGAAACTAACACACCATTGTAAAGCAATTATAGTCCAATAAAGATATTAAAAAATAAAAATAAAAAATAAAACCACAATGAGATATGCTACACACCACCAGAATTAACAAAACTAAAATACAGACAATACTAAGTGTTTGCAAGGATGTAGAGCAACTGGAATTCCCATACAGTACTGGAAGGAGAGTAAATTGGTACAATTATTTTACAAAATTGTTTGGTTGTATCTACTAAGGTGAAACACATACTTAAAATTCTATTTAGGACTTAGCAATTCTAATCCTGGGCATTTACCAATATATGCTTATTCCCTCCACCAAAGACACAGACAAGAATGTTCAAGGAAGTGTTATTCATTACAGTACCAAATCAGAAACAACCTAAATGACTGTCAATAATAGAATGGAGAAATATTCGCATGATATTCAGAAAAATTATTCAAAACAATTTAAAAAATCCACTAATACAGAAAAAGATATAAATAAATCTCAAAATCATATTAGCAAAAAAAAAGACACAAAAAACACATATTGTATATTTCCATTTATATGAAGCTCAAAAATATGTAAAACTTAACAATGTTGGTAAAGTTTCAAAGAGTGGTTTAAGTAGTTATTGCCAGAAGTAGACATGAGAGACTTCTGTGGTTCAGGAGATGTTCCACATCTTGAGCTAAGTGGTAGTTATATGGGTGGGTAGGTGTGTATAAAAATTCTTTGTACTATATGTTAAAGATTTGTGTACTTTACTGTGTATAATCTACCTCAATTTTTAAAGTGTCAAAATACATAAAGCAAAAATTGATAGAGCTATAAAGAGAAATGGATAACTCAACCATCCCAGTATTAGACTTCAATAAACCTCTCTCCTTAATAAATAGCCAAGCAGACCAAAAAATTAGTAAGAATATAAAAGATTGAACACAATTAACAAGATTGATTTAATGGACACATGTAGAAACAGTCCCTAACAATTAGAAAATACCCTCTCTTCTCACATACATATGAAATATTTATAAGATAATAAGTCATATGTCAAATTCCAAGAAATTTCAGATATTTCTTGTTGTATAGAATACATTCTTAGGGCATAATGCAATTAAGTTTGAAATCAATACAAAAAATTTAAAACTCTCATACATTTTGGAAATTTTAAAACACAGTTGTGAATAATTCATGGGTTAAAATAAATTATAATAGAAATTTTATAATGTTTAAAACTAAGCAATAATAAAAATACCACAGATCAGGACTTCCATTTCTGCCATGTTGGAATAAATAGAACGAAACTTTTTCTCCTACTATAGACCTTTGTAAAACTGGACAAAATATATGAAATAATGTTTTAAGAAATTGTACAACAGGTACTGCAGAACTGTGATCCCTAACAGAAAGGAATGAACTAGGACAACCCTATGCTCACCCTGGCTTTCTGTTGGAGGAATTTCCAGACTCTAGTGCAGAGAGGGAGAACACAATCAGAAACCACATCCCTCAATGAGTTGAAGAGACAGAGAAAGGAGCTCTGGCAGTGGGTGAGGGTGCTAAGGAGACCATATTTTTCAAAGAAGAGTACTAGAAAAAAGGAAGAGATACAGAGAAAAGGCTCTAGAAATATTCATAAGAGTCCCCTTTAGTCCACTGCTAAACAGTAAGCCATGTATATATATGGTGAAATGTTGTAAGGCTGGGCAAAGAATTACAGGAGAGCTCCAAAATGAAAAATTCTCAGAGCTCTTATAAGGCGGAGGGATGTTTGAGTTAATGAAGGCTACTTTAAACTTTTCCAAATAAAGTTTAAAACAACTTCAAAATGAAGAAGCTTATCCACATGTAACAACGGCTTGCCAGAACTTTTTCAATGTTCTTTTAAAAAATGTAATCAAATCCAAACTCTCAACAATGTACCAATCATAATAACCAGCATCTAACAAAAATTACTCTTTAAAAATTACTAGACATGCAAAAAGCAGGAAAATGTGACTCACAATAAGTAGAAAAATAAGTTAGTAAAAACAGCCAAAAAACAACAGTAATGAAAAATTAGCAGCCAAGCACATTAAAACATAATGAGAGTAGAAATGGCAAGATTTAAAAAAGAACCAACTGGAACTTCAAGAACTGAAAAAGCAATATCTAAATTGCAAAGTTCATTGAATGTAATTACAGCAAATTAGACACTGCAGAAGAGTCAGTGAGCATGAACATATGTAAAAGAAACCATCCAAACTAAAGCAGAGAGAGAAAAAGAATGGAAAACATTAACAAACCCTTAAGAATCTGTAGGACAATATTAAGCAATCTAACAGAAGTGTAATTGGAGTCCCAGAAAGAAAGGAAAAAAAGGTTGAAAAAAAAATATGAAGAAATAATGGTTCAACATTTTCCAAATTTGATGAAAATTAAGAGCCCACAGACCCAAGAACCTCAATGAACCACAAGCAGGATGAAAGCAAAAAAAAAAAAAAAAAAAAATCTTACAAGGCACGTTATAATCAAATTGCTTTTCAAAAATTTTCATGAAGAGAAAATCTTAAAAGTGCCCAGAAAAAAATACATGTTACAACATATGACATGATATGACATGACATTACAAATAAGAATGACTGAAGATTGTCAGAATAATGTACACCAGACTACAAAGGAATGATATCTTTTAAAGTGTTGAAAAAAATCTGTCAACATTAATTATATCCATAAAAAATATCCTTCAAATGAAAGGAAATAAAGACTTTTGCAGACAAGAGCTGAGGGACTCTGTCACTGGCAGATCTACACTAGAAGAAATATTGTAAGAAGTTCTTCAGATTGAAAAAAAATTATACCAGATGGAAAGCTAGATCTACACAAAGGAATGAAGAGACTCAGAAATGGTAAGTACGTGGCAAGTAAAAAAATTCTCTTGCTTCCTCATTTTTTAAAAATAACTGAGTGTTACAGCAAAAATAATATGAAAGTAGTGTGGTTTTTATATAGAGAAGCCAAATGTATGACAACAGTACAGCAAACTACAAAAGGGTAAATGAATGTATACTGTTGAAAGATTTTTATGTGATATATAAACAGGTATAACGTTATTTGAAGGTATCAATATATTGAAGTAAGTTAAAGATGCAACTGAAACCACAGAGCAACCATTTAAAAGAGACAGAGCTAAGAGGTCAGTAGTGGAGATAAATAAGAATACTAAAAAATGCTTAATTAATCTAATGCATGGTAGGAAAGTGGAACAAAGGTAGAAAGAACAGATTGGACAAATAGAAAACAAATAGCAAGATGGTAAATTTATACCTAATCAAATTGCTTATCATAAAGAATGTAAACATTTGTTAACACTCCACTTAAAAGGCAGAGACTGTCAGATTAGATAAAAAGGAAGGCCTACCTTATGCTGTCTATGAGAAAGTTGGACTATAAAGAGACAGACAAGTTAAAAGCAAAAGGATGGAGCATATATCCAGTGACAGCTCTAATTCAAAAAGATACATGCACCCCAATGTTCATAGCAGCACTATTTACAATAGCCAAGACATGGATGTGCCCATCAACACACGAAAGGATAAAGATGTGGTATATATACACAATGGAATATTACTCAGCCGTAAAAAAGAATGAAATAATGCCATTTGCAGCAACATAGATGGACCCAGAGATTATCATATTAAATAAGTCAGACAAACAAATATCATATTTCACTTACATGTGGAATCTAAAAAATGATACAAATGAACTTATTTATAAAACAGAAATAGACTCACAGACATAGAAAGCAACCTTAGGGTTATGAAAGGGAGTGGGGGGGGGACATAAATTAGGAGTTTGGGATTAACATACACACACTATATGTATATATTTTATATACATGAATAAAACAGATAAACAACAAGAACCTACTGTATAGCACAAGGAACTATATTCCGTATCTTACAATAACCTATAGTGGAAAACAATCTGAAAAAGAATATATATAAAACTGAATCACTTTGCTGTACACCTGAAACTAATACAACTTTGTAAATTAACTATACTTCAATTTTTTAAAAAGGTTTAAAAATAAAAAAGCAAAAGGATGGAACGATAACATTAAGAACTCTAACCATAAAAAAAAACTAAAATGATTTTATTAATATCATACAAACTAGATATGAAAATAAGGAAGGTTATCAGGGACAAAGACTGGCACTTCATAATGATAAGGGGTCAAATCATTAGGAAGATAACAATCTTAAGCCTATAAAGACTCAATAACAGAGCTTCAAAATACATGAAGCAAAACTGACAGAACTCCAAGGAGAAATATAAAAGTCCACAAATGTAATTGGAAATTTCAATACTGTTCTCTTAATAAATGATAGAACAAGTAGACAGAAAATCAATAAGCATATAGAAGACCGTAACAACGCTATCTAACAACTTAATTTAACTGGCATTTAGAGAACATTACAACTAACAACAGCAGAACACACATTCTTTTCAGGTACACATTTAACACTGAGCAAAATAGACTCTATGCTCTTCCACAAAACAAGTCTTCTTACATTTAGAAGAATTGAAACAACAGAAATTAAAGTTAAAAAGAAACAAGGAATATAAATCAATACCTAAAAGAAATCTGTAAAATAACGCATATTTGGAAATTAAAAGATGCACTTCTAAACAACCCATGGATCAAAAAAAAAAAAAATCACAAGAGAAATTAGAAATAATTAAATAAAAATTAAAACACACCATAACAAAATTTGCAGAGTATATATATTATATATTAATAATTATATATATAATATATCTAATTAAAGACCTAAAGGGCATTTATGGTTTTAAATACTTACATTAAAATAGATGAGAAGCCGGTTCCCAGGGTGTGGGGCCTCCGCGGCAGCCTCCACATGGCCTGGCTCCTCAGGTGTCTGCTCCACGGGCTCCTGGCCGCCCTCACCGCCCTCGTGCTTGCCGTAGCCTCCTGGTTCATGCAGCCCAGGAGGCCCGGATCTCCTTCCTCAACGTAGCGTTCTTCGGCTTCCCGCGCTGGACCCTGCACAGATTCAGATCTTATCTCCACTTTGTACACTCCCAGGCAGTAATAGCCGGGGTCATAGTAGTGGCCTGTGGGCGGAAGCTGCGGGAATGGCACGCAGTGGAAGCCCTGTGCCTCCAGGAGCTCTGCTACCTGCCAACAGAGAATTGGACGGAGGTCGAGGCTGGCGTTCTTTCCGGCGCCTGGTATGGGTTAAAACGTCTCCGCAGGGTTCCACGCCTACGTGCTCTGCCTTGGACGATTGCTATTGGCTTTCCTTTTACCGCTAGTCGTTGGCAGGGGCGGGCTTGCTTAGGCGCGCAGGCTCTGGGGCATGACTGAAAAATAGGTGCATTCTGGGAAAGCAGGGAGGGCGCTGGCGGAATGGCAGCTCTGTTTTGCAGTTCAGCTCACTACTCCCTACTCGAGTACAATAGCTGAACTGAGGAAAGGGCTGTACTGGGTTATGCAAGCTGATTTTGAGAGGGGAGGGGGGAGGGAGAGCCGAAGACCTCACACTAACCACAGGAGCCCTTGTGGAAAAGTTTGGAGACGATCACATGGTCCAACCTTTCGTATTTGGCAGCCGGTACAGGCCACAGGCTAATAATTGAGCTGAAATGATGAACTATGGTGCTGCTTGCTTTCAGTTTCTGCAGAGCCCACCATGCTCCCTGGAAGAGCGGGATCTGGGGCTGGATTTGCAAAGCATTCTGGGTCAGATAAACTCTGCAAGAAACTCAATCCACCCCTTCAGAAAGTTCGAGCACTCCAGAATTTTAGTAATGAATTCACATCAGAGTGCATGTGTAGACCACCGCCCAGGGCTTAGTTCATCCAAAAACGCTTGCGTTGCACAGACTCGGGACATCACAGTGGAGTGTGCATCCTCTGCTGTGCTCCACCCCAGCGTCTCTGGTTGTAGGTCTTCCACGCAAGCTTAGGTGGTCCTCTGCTGGGCTCCTGCTGTGAACCCAGGTGAGTTTCCACCTTTCCCCCTCCCCCTCCCTTTTTCTAAAAATAGCATCCTGATCTCCTGCTCAGAAAAAAATTAAATTGTATTTATTGTCGAATAAAAGAGATCCAGGCCAGATTGAGGACTCTGTGGTTCTCCCTTCAAGATGTGTTCTGTAGATGCTCTGGGAGGTGTTCATATCCCAGATATTGAAAATAGCTTCTCATAATGGGCCCTGTGCTTGGCACCATACATGATTTATCCTGTTTTTACCACGGTAAACACCATTGTCTTCAGCATCATTTTATGAAAGAAATTAAACCATTTTGGTGAGATCATGGGGTTTAGGCACCTCACTATTGTGCCTAATGGATAAAGCCTGCCTCATGTTTCTGGAGGATGGCTAAGAAATCAGCTAAAACATGGTAACTGACCAATTTAATTTTAAGAAGAAAGCTGTCAATGGATGGCAATCCCACAGCCTGTCTGGCTTTAACCAAGATATTTCCTCCTCAGACTGGCTCTTGCTGGATTATGCAGGCCTCCTCATCTCTTGACTAGATTCTCTGTGATGAGTTTTGGCCTTGGATCAGTTATCACATGACAGACCTACAAGGATTTTCCTTAGGAAAAAAAAAAAAAATAGAAGAGAGTTCTAAAATCAGTCATCTAAGCTTCAACCTTAAAAAGCTAAAAAGGAAGGTAGATTGAGTCCAAGGTATATAAAAGAGCAAAATAATAAATATATGTATGGAAGTCAATAACATAGAAATTGAACAAACAATACAGAAAATTCAAGGAAACCAAAAGTTTGTTCTTTGAAAAGGCAATACAATTGATAAACCTCTAAGTGAGTAAGAAAAAAAGAGAGAAAAGGCAAAAATTATCAATATGAGAAATGAGGGGATTCAAAAGAGCCAACAGACATTAAAAAGATAAGAGTATGAGCAACTTTATACCATATTAGATAGAAAGGACAAATTTCTTAAAAGTCAAAAATTAGCAAACCAACAAAAATAAGAAAAAAAAGAGAAAGCCTTAATAACCCTATATAGTCAATGAATTACATTTATTTTTTTAAATTTTTTTTCAAAAAAAACCTTTCCACAAAGAAAACTCCAAGTCCAGATGGCTTCACTGATGAATTATATTAAATACTTAAGAAAGGAAAAAAATACACATTTTACACAAATCCTTTCCCAAAATAGAGAAGGGAACAATTCCCAACTCCTTTCACAAGGCCAGCATTAACCTAATACCAAAACTAAACAAACTTTCCACAAAAATAAAATAAATAAATACAAATAAATTTTCCTCATGAACATAGATGCAAAAATACTTAACAAAATGTTAACATATCAGCCATATATAAAAAGGACAATACACCCTAATAAACACCAAAGTGGAGTTTATCTCAGAAATGAAAGGTTGTTTTAATATTCAAACATCAATGTAATCAGCCATATTCACACGTGAAGAAAAACATCTGATCATCTCAGTAGATGCAGAAAAAGCACTTAAGATTAGACACCCATTCACGATAAAACCTCTCAGCAAACTAGGAATGAACTAATTCCATCAATCTGATAATAAGCATCTTTGAGAAACCTACAGCTAGTACCACAATTGATATTGAAAGATTAAATGTTTCCCCCACACCAAGAAGGCAATGTTGTGGGTTCCCACAATTTCTATTCAATATTGTGTTAGAGGTTCCTAGCCCATGCAGCAGTGCAAGAAAAACAATAAAATTATCCATATTGGAAATGAAGTAGTAAAATTTTCTTTATTCTTAGACAAACTGTTAGTGAATATAGACTATCTTAAGCACTCTATTTTTTTTAAAAAGGCTACTAGAAATGATAAGTGAATTTAGCAATATTACAGGATACAAAAGACAATATACAAAAATCAATTTTATGTTTAAATAAAAATTTAAAACCAAAATTAAGAAAAAATATTTATGATAGAATGAAAAAAAATGAAATATTTAGGGATAAATTTAACAAAATATGTGCAAGACCTGTACACTAAAAACTATAAAACATTATTGAGAGAAATTTTTAAATGTCTAAGTAAATGAAGAAACATTCCATGTTCAGGGATTAGAATTCTCAATATTATTGAAATGTCATTCCCCCCAAACTCATGTATAGAGTCAATACAATTACAAACAAAATTGGAAATTAACAAAACTAATTCTAAAATTTATATAGAAATGTAAAAGATCTAGAAAAGCCAAATTTTGTAAAAGAACAGCACTGGAGTACTTCCACTCTATGATTTCAAGATAATTCAAAACTACAGTAATCAAGACAGTATGGTATTGGCATAAAGTACACATATAGATTAATGGAACAGAATAGGCAATAAAGAGATAGAACCATTATGTTACCCACATTGCCAATTTATTTTCAACAAAGGTGCCATGATAATTCATTGGGGAAAGGAAATCCAACAAATGGTGCTGGAACAACTGATACATGTTTGGAAAAAAATAAACTTTGATCCTTTCTTTCACACCTTACACCAAAAATAACTCAAAATGGATCATAAACCTAAACATAAAAGCTAAAACTATAAAACTTCTAAAGGAAAACATGAAAGAAAATGTGTTTGTGACCTTAGGGTAGGCAATGTTTTCTTACATAGAACACAGAAAACATGAACCATAAAAGACAAAGTTGTTAAAATGAACTTAATTAAAATTAAAATCTTTTGCTCTTAAAAGAGCAGATTGGGGAGGAAAGCCACAGACAAGGAGAAAATATTTGCAGTACATATAACGGACAAAAAATTTGTATCCAGAATATATAAAGAATTCTTACAACTGAATACTAAGAAGACAACCCAATTTTTTAAATGGGCAAAATATTTTAATAGGCATATCACAAAAATTACACAAATGTCTGATGAGCACATGAAAAGATGCTCAACATCATCAGTCATCAGGGAACTGCAACATAAAACCACAGTTAGATACCACTACACACCCACTAGAACAGCTAAGATTTAAAACTTACAATAACGAGTATCGATGAGGATATGGAGCAACTGAAAGTCTCATATATTACTGGTAGAAATTGAAAATGATACAACAGTGTTTTTAAAACACTTGGGACATTTCTTATAAAGTTAATCTTACAGTTATCATATGACCCAACAATTCCACACCTAGGTAATTACCCAAGAAAAATGAAAATATATCTCTACATAAAAACCTGTGCATGTATGTTCAAAGAATCTTTATCCATAATAGCCAAAAACTGAAAACAACCCAAACATTCAAATATCCAAATAAATGGATAAGCAAATTGTGATCTACCCATCCCATGGAATACTAATCCACAATGAAAAGGAAGTAATTCCTGTTACATACAACAACATGGACAACTTTCAAAAATATTCTGTTGAACTAAGGAAACAGAGCAAAGAATGCATGCTATTTGTTTCCATTTATATGAAATTCTACAAAAGGCAAAACTATAGTGACAGTAGATTAATGTGATAGGGAATAATGGCAAAGGGGCATAAAGGTACATTTTGGGATGATGGAAAAAGTCCATATTTTAATTGTGGTGGTAAAACAGGTGGTGTGTACAATTACTGAAACTAAGTGTATTCTTTAAAATGGTGCACTTTAACATATGTAAATTAAATCTCAATAAAGTTGATTTAAAATACCATAGATTAAATTTGTGGACTATAATAAAGCAATGCGTTGAGGAAAATTTACATCTTTTTTTTGTTTCTTCTTTTTTTAATTTTTATTTATTTATTTATGGCTGTGTTGGCTCTTCGTTTCTGTGCGAGGGCTTTCTCTAGTTGCGGCAAGTGGGGGCCACTCTTCATCGCGGTGCGCGGGCCTCTCACTATCGCGGCCTCTCTTGTTGCAGAGCACAGGCTCCAGACGCGCAGGCTCAGTAGTTGTGGCTCACGGGCCTAGTTGCTCCGCGGCATGTGGGATCTTCCCAGACCAGGGCTCGAACCCGTGTCCCCTGCATTGGCAGGCAGACTCTCAACCACTGCGCCACCAGGGAAGCCCTACATCTTTTTTTTAATTGAAGTATAGTTGATTTACAATGTTGGGTTAGTTTCTTGTGTGCAGCAAAGTGATTCAGTTATACATATATATTCTTATGCATATTCCTTTCCATTATGGTTTGAAAATTTACATCTTTGAATGCTTACATTAGAAAGAAGAAATGATAAGATTAATGATATAAGCTTCCAAGTTAAGAAGTTAGAAAAAGAATAAGGAAGGAAGGAAAGGAAGGAAGGAAGGGAGGGAGGGAGGGAGAAGGAAACGATAAAGAGCAGAATTTATTGAAATAGCAAAGAAAGAAACAAAATTGAGAATCAACAAAGCCAAAAGTTTGTTCTTTGAAAAGGATAGTAGAAATAGACAGACTTCTAACTATGCAGCTCAATACCGTAACCATTAGTCATATGTGGCTATTTAAATGTAAATATTTATTAATTAAAATTAAATACCATTAATGTAGTTCCTCAGTCACACTAGCTACATTTCAAGTGTTCAATAGCCACATCTGTCTAGTGGCAGCCTCACTGGACAGGGCAGAATAGAGCATTTCCATCATTGCTAAAAGATCTTTTGGACAGCACTATTCAAACAAGTCTGACCACAGAAAAGAGAAAACACGTACAAGGTCTCTGCCCTCAAGAAATGTTTGTTCTCATGAGTGAAAAAGACAAATTACACAAGAATTTATAATATGATAAAATTATAATACACTCCAATGATATAGGGAACCACATGTCAGGAAGCCCAAACTTGCATCATCCTAGAGGCCTTCTTAGAGGAAGGTATTTTTAAGATAAGTATGAGTTAGCCAGAAAAAGAGCTACAAAGAGAACATGCTTGGCTAGAAGCCCTAGCCCTTTGGAGACAAAAGGTGATGGTACCAAGCACATCTGCCCATCCCAAACTGGATGTCTAACCACCTAAATTTCAATTCTACCCAACAAACATTGATTTGATATTTAAAGGGAAGAATAGAGGCTTGGAAAGGATCTTGACAGAATGGATACACTGCTAAAAACACATCTCCTTACCATGTTAATGAACAGGAGTAGGCAGAAAGAAAATGATGTGTTTATCAAAAGCTTGCTATTTCCTCCTGACCACCTGTACCCATTGCCAACCATGCTTCTCCCATGGAGATGACTATGCTTGACAAGTTCTAGGTATAGCAAGGAGGATGGTCTGGATGGACAAGAGTGATGAAAAGACAAAACCACATGTAAGAATGCAACATCCGCTTACCCTCAGCACTACCTCTCAATGGGCTATGGAGCCCTGGGTAGATGGGAGTCAGAAAAGCATATATTGTTACTTCTCTTCCTTCTCAGGAAACTGGAAGATGGTTCACACTTTCCAAAATTCAGTTAATTAGTGAACAAATATGTATTGACGCTTCTGTGTTCCAGACCCTGGAGATATAATGATGAACAAGAGATTCTTTCTGACTTCAGAAAATACAAGGGAAAGTATATGATGCCATAAAAAGGGTGCCCAGTCTACCCTTGGGAGGTCAGGGCAGGCTTCCATGACAAAAATGCTTCCATTATATCCCTACACCATCTAATGATATGTGATACCTTATTTCCTTTAAGAAACCTGGTAAGGGGAGAATTACCTGCCTACATAGGAAAAGAAGCATTGGTGTGGAGGTCAAATCTGTCACAGTCCAAGTAAAGTCAGGTTTCCCAGGCACTGATGCGGTCTCCTACCAGGGTACCTTAGTGATAAAAACAAACATGTTGTTGACAAGGCCAGGGTTGAGTGCAAGATTCATCCAACCCATAAATCTTGAAAAACCAAGAAGCACAAGGTCAGCCAGGCCCTGATCTGCCCTGCTGCTTTGTTGAAATTTTCCTGGCCAATCATCAGCTCCCAGAGATGGAGCCCAAGCCAAAAAAATATGGGTCCCAGGAGCACAGCATGGAAATTAAAGGCAGAGTTTGTCCACATCTGACCCAAGCAAGGAGGCTGAAGAAGGGAATATGAAATGTGCAGTGTAAACCCAAGCTGGCTTCTTAACCAGAAGGAATGGAGGGAGATGAATGAATGGATGAATTAATAGAAAGAAGAGCAGAGGGAGAAAAACAGCATGTGTAACAGAAAACCTCTGAGGTAGAAGGGAAAACTAGCCTTGTGTGGGCGAAGGGTTGGGAAATGTCTCTGGTTAGAAATAAGCCAAGTACACCTCCCTGGAGTTGACCACATGACATTTACCTCCAGTTTTCAACCAAAACCAAGATCGTGCCATCAGGGTTGAAAAAGCTTTAAATTCAAAGGAAACATTTCCACTGCTCTGGGGAAGTCCACGCTAACTCTACCCTGACCTGAAGGATGATCACCTACTTTCAGGACAGGGACTAAGAAAGGTCTTTCATGGGGAAAGATAAAAAATGAGACCAAAGCAACCATGACCACAACAAAAAGAGAGAGATAAAGAGACACTTAGAAATGAACACCCACTTGCTTTCATATAAACAAGTTGAGTCAAAGTGGTGTTGAGGTGATAGATCCTATATTGTAGCCAAGAAACCCCAGAACTAAACAAATACAGTGGTTTTCCTTTCCTCCCAACAGTATGATTGTTGCAGCCTCTACCTGGTGGGGAGGGGGTGAGAAAAAAGTTCTAAACTACATAAAGATTTACTTAATGTATATAGTTCAGTCGACTGCTTTGTCTGTCTCCTTTGGTCTGTTTTGTTTTGAATTTACTTCACTTGAGCAGGCCTGAGTTGCCATGGTGAAGTAAAGAGATGGTTTTTGGCACCTCAGGAAAATTCCACCTCTTTTCCTCATCCCTCCCCTTTGCAGTCTCCTTCCCTATTCCTCAAGCTAATGGAGAGCTCCCACAGCCTCTTCAATCCCTTCTCCACCAGTCATTTACAAAGGGCTTTGGCAAGCATTCTTTCCATTCTTTGTACTACAACCCTTGAAAAAGTCACCCAAGAGATCATTTTTGCCATTTTACAAATGAGACAACTGAAAACAAAGAAGTAACATGACTCATATAGTAAAGTGGCAGAGTTCTAATAAGAACCCAGGTCTTTTAACTCAAGCCTCAGAGTTTCTTCAAGCAGATCACACTGGATAAATAAAATGAATTTTATGTCAAAAAAAAACGTGCTGAAACCTAGTAGCTCCATAACTAGTACCTAAAAGTAATGCTTCTATACTAACAACTATGCAAGATACATCCCCAGCTGGTTAAAATATTCCTCTTACATATGTGAAATCAAAAACACGAGTCACTTGGATAAATGAATGAACTATATAATGTCACTTACTTAATAATAGTTTTGGAGGACTGTAGTGGATGCTGCTATATGCCACCCAGATCCCTGCATTCAGAATTGAAGCACATTCATTATTCCCCCAGCTTCTGTGAGTATTGGCACTAGCTGACAGCACTTAACTGACTCATTCTCTGGGAAATGCCCTCACTAAATGCATGAAAGTTGCCTTGCTCGTGGTCGTGCCCCACTGGGAGAGCCAACCTGCATCCATTGACTAGTGAATGAGCAGTAAAGGCCCAGTTCCCTTGCCTCAAGGTGAGAAGATTCTGAAGGGATCATCCCAGCTTTACAGTTACCCAAGGATCTTGTGAGGCCTTCGTTGTGATGGTTCCACATTTCAACTCTTCCCTCTGCCCAACCCTACTTCCTTCCTCCCCCCACAAATGTTGCTTTTGAGAATACCCCTGCACACAAATTCCAGTCACCCGTAGAAGTTTTCCAGTGGAAGCCTATCTAAGATAAGCACAGTGAGACAGGCACTGTGAATTGCCTTTAAAGGACTTGGCATAGTGAGGGAGGCAAAGAAGCAAAGGAGTAATTACAGTATAGGGTGGTAAGTCTACAATGAAGCAATATATCCTGGGGATAGAGTTGGGATGGGGAGGTAATAAATTTTAGGCACAGAAAATAGCATATTTCCTCATATTTTTAGTTATAAAATACAGATGTCTTTGTTCTTGTCTCATTATACTGGCTTTGATGGCCAAGAAGGCTATGGTAATCCATTTGGGAAAGTAATGTCATGCAGAGATGAGGAGAAAATGCCAAAGGACTAGCTTGACAAGATCAAGGCTTGACATTTACATGATTTCAGGGAACTGAGGGTTTTTTTCTATTTCCTTGAAATGTTTTTCTACTGGTTTAGAACAGCCTAACTCCTAAATTCTACCATGTTTTATCAAAAGATTCACAGCAGGTAACTCATAAGTACTTTCTGTATTGACTGTTGGATTATGATCCCGGAATAAAGGCTTTTTGGGGGGCGATGCATAACAATGATTTTGCAGAAATAATCTAAATTTGTAATCATGAATGCAGAGTTCATCTGTTTCTCAGACTGTGATGACTAGATAAATTGGGATTCCAGCATGGCCCCAAAGCATGTAGGGGTGGAGGAATGTGAGGGATAGGGGAGTACAGAGTTGGTGCTGAGGGGCTCCTCAACTATAAAGACTAAGTGATTTTTAAACCCATCCTCCAAAAGCCTCAGATGGCTGAAATTACTTTTAGGCTGGTTTCTCCCAATCTCTGGAAAGCATGTTTTACTGATTTGTTTTATGAGCTCAATAAATCACTAGGCTCTATTGATTTTTTTATGGCTGCTCAATATAATCCCTTACCTCCTCCAAAATAAGTGATGTTGATGATGATGATAAATAGATAGATAGATAGATAGATAGATAGATAGATAGATAGATAGATAGATAGACAGACAGATAGATAAAATAAAAGCTAACATTGATCTTTAACATCTCTGGAGAAGACCAAGCAACCCCAGAGTCCTTTATCTTTAGCCCAACCGTATTAGGGGTTTCTCCAGCCAGGAACTTCCTATGAGAAAGAGGAGGGGAGAAGAATATCAGAGGCAGAAATCCTTAGTCATTCAGAGAAGACATGAAAGATAATATCTCCCACTGGTGTTAAGATTGCACTTTATCAGCCCTTAGAGAACTCAAAGGCCCCTGGGGCACTTTGTTGTCAGGGAGGGATTTTCTTAGGGTAGGGACTTCCCCAAGAGTCTCTGTCAAGTTTCCCTCTCTGTAGTTGCCAAAAGCCAACCGTCTTATTTAATGTACAAGTGAATTGTATTTTGTTGATTGTTGGATGTGTGAAGCTACAGGCATTAATTCAAATATAAGTCAGTGGAATTTTTTTCTACCTTTTACTTTCAGGTGGAGAAAATCTTGTCCCACCTCCCCCCAAAAAAGAAAAACAAAATCAACATAATTTCTAGTGTGCTGGGATGAGTAAACAGTCAATCCAAACTGCTATAATTTTTGTGATCAATTTCTAAATTTTTACTATGAAGTGATCCTATTTTGGAAGAAGCAGCATGGTGTATTGAAATCTGACTGAACCTCAGGTCTGCCATTTATGGTCAATGTGACCTTGAGCAAGTTACATAGGCCACTGAGCCTCAGGTACTTTTATCAGCAAGGTGGGGATTCTAATGTCTATATCATTGCAGTTCTTTTGAAGAGCAAATGAACTGGTTTTGAAACACGTTGATTCATGTGCTTAATAGATGACAGCCAATCTTGTTATTGTAGTTTTGCTCACTCCAAATACTCAGTGCAAAAAAATCAGTCATTAAAGAAAAAAATTTGAAAAGGTTCTTGATGCCTAAATCCCTTTATATATGAAACAGTACTATTGGATGAGTTGAATTCTACAGTTACTTTCAACTCAGGCTTTCTATGATTCAGTTTTAACTAGCATATGAACAAAGCAGATAGAGAAACTATTATTTTTATATAGAACTTTAACAAATATGCTTTGATAGAAAATTAGGTGAATCAGAATACCACATTTCCCAGCATTTTGACTAATAAAAATGTGACCAAACATTGGTCTTAAAGTGTTTGAAACTAAAAGGAGTAACAAGAAAATTAAAGATTTTACAATATCACAAAATATCCCTTTATCACAAATGTCATTATAGCCCTTATCTGAAAAATGGGGTAATAATGTAATTAATTCTTTGGGTTGTTGTGAGGATTCCACGTTGTTTTTTTTTTTTTTTAGTTTTTAAATTTTTATTATTTTTTGGCCATGCCGCATGGCATGCGGGGTCTTCGTTCCCTGACCAGGGATTGAACCGGCGCCCCCTGCAGTGGAAGCACAATCTTAACCACTGGACCATCAAGGTAGTCCCTCCACCTTTAAATAAATGTAAATCATTAAGCCTAAGTACCTGGCATGTAATATGAGCAAAATGAAGAGTAGCTATTAGTATTAGCTACTATAGCAAAAGTATTTCCAAACACTCCCTGATCCTTGTATGAATGGCTCCTTCATTCATTGATTAATTCATTCACCCAATGTTTACTGAACACGTTGTTTGCTGGGCACTGGTCCAGTCACTGGGAATGGGGACGCAATGGTGAAGGCAAAGTCCCTGCTCTATTTGAAGTCTCAGTTCTACTGTCATCTCCTTCCAGAGCCCTTCTCCATCACTCAGTCTAGGTCACACCTCCCCATCCACCACCACCACACCACACTGTCACCCCTGCAGGTCACTAGGCTTTATTTGATTCAAAAATGCTTATGACTACCCAAAACTCTCTTGTTCATTTATTTGCTTATTCACTTCTTTCCTGTTTACCCTACGCTAGCTTCACCCCAACCCCCAGAGAACATACGCTCCGTAAAGGCGGGGACCATGACTTCTCATTTACCACTGTGTTCCCTGCACAGTGCTGGCTATTACTCACTCAGTGCTCCCATAATTCAACCCAACTTTAATAGCAAAATTCCAGAGAAGAAAATCATTTGAGCAATTCATTTGCTTTTCTTTGTAGATTCGGTTGATGTGTGGAATTTATAAAGAAAAGCTAGAAGAGTCAAGGTCATTTAACTTACAGGAGAGAAATAAACTTTAAAAATGGCCTTTGATAGTCTAGAAGCCTGGGTTCTAGTGCTGTGAGACCATGTGGAAGTCACAGCCTCTCCAACCATGTCCTTGTCTGTAAAATGGAAAGGATCATGTCCACTCTGACAAATCCACTCGTAGGGCTGTCATGTGGCAAGATACAAATATAGCTAACATTAGGACCCTAGCCTTTACAACATGCTTTAACATGCATTTGCCCAACTGAGTCTTACAAAAGTGACCCTTTTTTTTAATTTTTATTTTTTTTTAATTTATTTATGGCTGTGTTGGGTCCTCGTTTCTGTGCGAGGGCTTTCTCCAGCTGCGGCAAGTGGGGGCCACTCCTCATCGCGGTGCGCGGGCCTCTCACCATTGGCCTCTCTTGTTGCGGAGCACAGGCTCCAGACGCGCAGGCTCAGCAATTGTGGCCCACGGGCCCAGTCGCTCCGCGGCACGCGGGATCCTCCCAGACCAGGGCTCAAACCCGCGTCCCCTGCATTGGCAGGCAGACTCCCAACCACTGCGCCACCAGGGAAGCCCCAAAAGTGACCCTTTGAAGTACAGAAGGGAGGGGCTATTTTCATTTTGTTTGACAGAAGAAGATACTAATATTAGAGAGTTCTTTTGACTCTGGTAAGAAAAGAAGCAAGGAAAATAGAAGTGTACTATAACGGTAGATACATGTCACTATACCTTTGTCCAATCCCATAGAATGTACAACACCAAGAGTGAACCACAATGAAAACTATGGACTTTGGGTGATAATCATGTGTCAATGTAGGTTAATCAATTGTAACAAATATTCCACTCTGGTGAGGGATTTTGATAATGGCGTATGCATGTGTGTGGGCAGGAGGTATACAGGAAATCTCTGTATCTTCCTCTCAATTTTATCGTGAACCTAAAACTTCTCTGAAAAAATAAAGTCTTTTTTTAAAAAAAAGAAAAATTAAAAGAGAGAGAGAGAAGTGGCTGGGGTCAGGTGGGGAGTAAAAGGTCAAGCAGCATCTTTGCAAGATGCTATTGTTCATCACACTCCCACTTTCGTTATCTCCTGTGATCCTTTCAGTCACTCTCATCTGATTTTATAGATGGGGAAACTGAAGTGCAGAGAATTAAGGTAATGGTTTACCCACAAGTAGCCTACTGGTAAATAAAGATGACAGGTTGCAAAGCCAGTTCCTCCAACTTCAAACCCCACACATTTCATTTTCACCACGCTGCTTCCAAGAAATGATCAAGGGCAAGAAATCTGGCAAAAGAGAAACATGCTATGAAAAGAAAATTAAAATCACCAATCGTTTTTAAACAAAGGAGGATTATCAACTCTTTTTTCTTTTCCCAGATTTAACTGAACTCTGGGTGGGGAATGTATATGGAGTAACATGAGGATTAGCTATGAGGAAGAATTTAATAACAGAGACAGTGATTTAGCCACTAATAAGGTTATGAGGGATACCCTTGGAATATAGCTTTAAGATGCGATTAAACCCTAACATCGAAACTTCGATCATTCCAGGAAAAGTTGAATGAGAATCTGTGTGAAGACAAAGGGACGGATGTTAATTTAAAGTTCCTAGCTGTCATCCTTGATTTTTATAAAATGGAACTATCTTTTTAAACTGTAAAAGATATGTTTTTACACATTTTTTTAAATTCAGAAGTGAATAATATAGGAAGTACTCTACAAACTCCACTCAGAAGCCCCTTCCCCAGAGACAATCATCATTAACAATTTGATATTGTGCCTTCTACACTGTATTTATTTTACCTAAATGTGATCATTCTCTACATACTGTTCTCTAACCATTTGTTTCCACTCCATATGATAGACAATGTTCCAGGTGAAAAGATAAATCTACCTTTTTCTTTTCAATAGTGGACATACCATAATTATTATTTTCTTCTTATTGAAGAATTTAATACAGTAATATTTTCAGGAGAAAAACAGATTGTTTCACCAATTTCTTTTCATTCTCCTGTCCAGTTTCAACCACCCACAGAGTTTTAGTTGTTCCTACTTTATAGGTGTGAAAACAGTCATTTCTTTCTTCCCCAGAAGCTTTGGTCACTTGGTCCACTAATTCTGTGTATATAAGAAATATTGACATGAAATAAGTATTCATTTCTAGAACAAAAATTTCTCCAGGTAAAGGTTGTGGTATTTTCTGCTTCACATAGAACTTGTGAAAAATAAAATCTTTAATGCATGAGATTCAAAATTAATATCCCATGGCCACAGAACTGACCACAATCTCACATCATAGCAGTACTTAAGAGTTCTTATAAACCAAGTAAAGGAGTTGAGATTTTATTCTGAAGGCAATGGGAATTAGTGGGGCATGAATGCATTTTTAACTGGGGGAGAGCATGATCAGATAATTGATACAGGAAGATCTCACTAGCTAAAGATAATGGTTTAGAATGGGGAAAATCCAGGGGCAAGGAGACCCAGTTACTCACTAATGACAAGTCTTTATTAAGGTATTGTAACCGTAAAACCAGCCTGAACTGACCCTGTCCTGTTCCTAACCAGAACTAAGTTGTTTTTCAGAGACAACAGAGCAAAAGTAAATCATGCAGCCAACAAATGCACAGAGGAGAAAATTTTGTCTTTAAATAACACCAGGAACTAAAGGTTCTCCCCCACCATGGAACCAAAAGACCAGAACATGACCAGAACCCGAATGCCAGAATCCTTTCAGAAGCGAAGGGTTTTTTGTCCAGGAAGATCCCGTGCTGAAGCCTCTTTACCGTATCTTACCATACACGGCCAAGTCCTGAAGCCCTCCAATTGAACCCTGCCCCATACCAACCAGTGCTTTCACATACCAACCCATTCTACCTTAACTCATAAAAATTTGACTGAACCCCAGATCAGGGAAACAGACTGAGAGCCTTGCCTCCTGTCTTCTTGCCAGTCGCGTTCTCACTAAAGCGTTTTCTTTTCTCAGAAGTCAGAGCCATAGTATTGGCTTCTATGTGCATTGGGCAGAGAGCCCCATGCTTAGTAACAGTATTAAGTATTATACCTTATTCATATTTTACCTTTATTTTATTTTTTTAAAATACTACTTTACTTACTTTATTAAGGTATTAAGTATTGTTGAGGCAAGTTGATTCTGAGCCTTGATATAATTACTGCTGACAGAAATATTGTAGGCGAGCAAAACTTGACACCCCAAAATGTCTCTCTGGTATGTGAATTATTTCGAACTGAAAACAATCAAGGCCCAAAAGATTCAGGAAGAAACTTTGACCTTCCCGCTTCCAACTGCCTGAAGATAGTAGATAGAAGCCTTGTTCCAGGAAGGGAGCTGTCACAATAGATAATTATAGTATGAACTGGTTTGTAAACAGGGATGAACCTAGCAAAGTCTGTTTGTTAAAATTCCTCTGTGTCCCATTGTCTCTGCATGGCCTAGCAAACATTTGTTTACCAAACATTTGCTTTTCCCTCGTCTCCACTCAATGGCCTTCCTCCCCTGTGAAGTCCTAAACTCCTACACCCAACATCTTTTGTCTTTAGCTGAAGATGATATTTAAGGTGAGGGTTTCAACCTTTTTAGCAAGTTATTTAATTTTTCTGGGTCTCTCCCATGTATACATGTTTTTAAACTTTTGTGTGATTTTTCTCCTGTTAATCTGTCTCATGTCAATTTAATTCTTAGACCAGCCAGAAGAACCTAGAAGGGTAGTGGAAAATTTATTCCTCCCCAACAGTATAAATACAAACTCTGGCCTCCCCTTCTAAAATGTCCCTTGCCCTCAGTAAATTGCCAAAGATACCAACCTCCATTTCCAAGAGGGCTTAATTACGTGGCTGTAGGCTGGAAGCCTGTTTCTCACCACATGAACCTCTCTCTCCAGAGGGCTGCTTGAGTGTCCTCGAGCAAGCAATCCAAGAGAGAAGGCAAGAAGGAAGCCATGTGCTTTACATCCTGGTGTCAGAAGTCACACAATGTCATACATACCTTATTCATTTCATTAGAAGTAAGTCAGTTAGTCCATCCGACACTCAATGGAAGAGGAGTTAAGTGCCATCTCTTGACGAGAGGAATCTCAAAGAATTTTTGGACATATTTTAAAACCCCCAGAGGAGTCTAGTTTCAAATCCAGATTGATACACATGAGAGTCAGAGGCTTAGGGGATTGTGGGACATAATTCTCCAGGAATTCACAAAAGCAAATGGGAGTTCTTTAGACTTTCACAGTCCATAGAACTGGGAGGATGCAGTTTAGTTTATCTAGACATCTGAGAGGCAGGGAGGCCAAATGATATTTCAGTTATACTATTAACCTCCCCATGTTATCAAATGTGTTACTGAGAGCATGAGATCTAATTCTTTCCTGTTAATTCTCAAAATTATGAAAACATCCAAAGTATTTCATTATTTCCACATATCCCAATTTTTAATTCCAACTGAAATCTGGCATCTATGTTAGCACTCAGGGAGTGTTCTGCTCTTTCTGGGAAGGATTAGATGTATGTTAGCTGGAGAAGGTGAACCTTTAAAATGAGCCTTTGAGTGCCTGGATCCCCTTTTCTCTTCAGGCTTTTGTCAAAGGCAGGTTTAGCTCATGTGTGTGGGTATGTGTGTGTTTGCTTGAAATTAGACTGAGAAATTACATTGTTTAACCAGTTTATTGTACCAGTTGGACACTGCAGGGTAAAGGCAGGAATAAATTTTACTTTTTATCACCACTGCCCCCCTTTAAATGCTCTATTATTAATTCACGTACCCTCCCTTCAATGAAATCTCAATCAGATCTCATAGCTTTTCCAATCACCCTCAGATAATAAAATATTACTCTATTTTGTCTAGTCTAAGATGAACATATTTTTCCATTTTAATATCTCACCTCTGAATCTCAAAGTCATCTTGTAGTCATAATTGGAAGGGATTTTTCCCCCAAGTGTTATATAAAATAATGGAATATCTTATAATCAATAGCATCTTAGACTCAATGAAATTTAATAATCTCTTTTTCCAGGTATTAAAAACTCTAGTCAGTATAATAATCAAAATCCTATTCTCATCAAATTTAAAACTTCTCTCTTCTCTGATCTCTAGCCTACTTCAGGCTTGGAAGCCTATAATGAAAGAAGATGGGGATGGTTAGAATCATCTTCAGCTCTTATTCTACCTTCTCCTTGACTCCCTAACTGATGCTTTGGGACCTTTCAGGGATTGGAGTGAGGAGATTGAAAAGAGGTAAAAGTAAATATAGTATTATTTTACAGTACAGTTATACTCTGGTATAGGTATTCTCTCTGTGAGGGATGTTCTAAATGTCAATTCTTTCTTTCTTGGAGTGGTTTTGTGGCTTTTTCAGAGACAACTTCCATCATTGGGGATCTCTCACCTACAGTTCGTTTGACGTACACTATGCCTCCTCTTACAACTTCCCCTTTAGCCACTGGGAAGGGCTAAAGGAAGGGTAGTGGAAAATTTCTTCCTCCCCAACAGTATAAATACAAACTCTGGCCTCTCCTTCTAAAATGTCCCTTGCCCTCAGTAAATTGCCCACCCCTCCATTGGATTTACTCCTCTTGTGTGGAGTCCCATTCATAACAACCCAATACATTCCCACCTCGGGTGCCTCATGGGTTCATGGGAAATTCAAACATCCTTTGTCACACCAGATGCTAGAAGTTGTGGTGGATTCCGACAGAGCCCTTTTCCCTCACTGTGCTCCTAGTCAGCAGAGCTCAGGCCACTGACTCTCACCTTTAAACTTTGTAGTTGTGAGTCAGATGCCAGTCCTTGCATGGAACATGTGAAAAACTCTCCAAATGGTTCTCTAGAAGCATCATCACTGGGTCTGAGAACAGTATCTCATTAATTGCCTCTTGGAATGGTCAGTCTTAGGTAACTTCACTTCTGTTTCAGGTTTCATCATCAACTTTAAGACAAACACACTCACACATAAAATGCTAAAAAAGAAAAAAGGTTTATTTATTTTTTTCTACGTGTCATAGTGCTTTTTATTTTCTATTTAATGTCACTTTACATATACAAAAATTTAAATTTTTAGCATGAATTTTACCATTATCTTTATAGTGTGCATAGCTAGTTTTATTTTATTTGTTGAATTATGGTTAATTTACAACATTGTGTTGATTTCCAGTGGACAGCAAGGTGATTCAGTTATACATATATGTATATAAAATTTTATTTATTAAATCAATTAATTCTCTACTTTTTCCCAAAAAATGCTGAGAAACTGCTCACAATAAAAGATATAACAATAGGGCTTCCCTGGTGGCGCAGTGGTTGAGAATCTGTCTGCCAATGCAGGAGACAGGGGTTCGAGCCCTGGTCTGGGAAGATCCCACATGCCACGGAGCAACTAGGCCCGTGAGCCACAACTACTGAGCCTGCGCGACTGGAGCCTGTGCTCCGCAACAAGAGAGGCCGCGATAGTGAGAGGCCCGCGCACCGCGATGAAGAGTGGCCCCCACTTGCCGCAGCTAGAGAAAGCCCTTGCACAGAAACGAAGACCCAACACAGCCAAAGATAAATAAATTTAAAAAATAATAATAAAAAAGATTTAACAATAGGGTGAGATACAGTGACTATCTACTTTATGCTGGGTCCTTTATGTTACTGTTGATATATTGAGAAGGACAAAACATCACTAATGTAGTATGCCTGCCAAGAATGCATAACCCAAATTTAATCATGAGGAATAGCAGACAAAGACTCAGAATATAGAAATCAAAACAAACTATCAGCTTTCTTACTGACAAAGATAATTTGGGGAATGCAGAGGCCAAATGCTAATACTTCCTAAAACTTGGCTCCTGAATTAATCAGACTTAACACCAGTCCCTCCCCTCAATGCATGCATAAACCATAGGCCTCTTAATTCAGGAAACAATGTCTACCTCATTAAGCTTGTCAAATGGAGGAAAGGAGACTAGAATACCCTGGCTCTGGGGTAGGCAGATTGAAAAGAGAAAAGAACCCAGAAGCAGCTAACATACACATGTCCACACAGTACCCAGATAGCACAAATGGCAACTTTGGAGATAGAGATACCTTCTCTAGGTGGATCCAGACCCTCTTGCACAGGGTTTAGACTCCACAAAATCTTTGTTGGAATTAATCCTTCCTTCAGGTAAACCTAACTCTCTTCCAGGGCACAAGGCCTGAAAGTGCAGCTGAGTTTCAGTCCTCTACTCACCACTGGCACAGATGGGCAGCCCTGTGCAGGTGGCAGCCCTGCATGCCTAATTCTTTCTCTCTATCTCACTGAAAGTTTGAGAAGGACAGAATGTAGGGAGGATATTCCCTTCCATTTTCTAATATACGGTTGAAAATTCTATTTCAGTGGCCTATGTAGGGATTCTGGGAAGAAGAGAAAATGGCCCCCTCTATGTAAGGGATGTTGATACATTAAAGATATCAATTTATCTCCCATGATACAGTTTATTTTTTTCTTCTTATTCTGAACGGTCTAGTCATTTAGGTTTAGGCGTATCTGTTGTATGTAGATAGCAATATTTAGATTTTGTAATTAGGGCCCAGCCCAGGAATTTTATCTTATAACAGGGATATTTGCAGCATTCATATTAATTACTCTAAGTGATATGTCTGATATGACTACTATCATTTTGTATGCTTTCTATTTTTATACACTTTGCTATTTCCCTTCTTTATAATTCTATCTTTTGCTGCATTGACTTTTATTAGCTTTTTCTTCTTTTCTAGTGATTTACTAGTCATACATCCTATTATCCTATTGTCATCTTTACATAATAATTATTATAATAAATATATTTGAGCCCTTATTTCTAGATCAAAATCAATAATGATTTCTATCTGTGAAATATGACAACCTCCCCTCTGCCTATCTCATAACCTTTAACTGAGCTTTTTAATGTAAATTATTCTATTTCTTCTTACCTTGGGTTCTTAGCATATCTTCTAAGAAATAATATTTTCATTTTTATTGTTTTATAAACTTAGTAACAACTCTAAAACTTACTGGCCTCTCTGCTTACCGATTTTCATTTTACACAATTCTTCCCTTTCTTGAGCTCTTAATTTTGATTCACTTCTCAGCCTACTAAACCAAAAGAATACTTGCTAATTCAGGATGTAATTGTTGGAACCCAGGGCAGGCATCCCCAAAATATGCCTTAATGCCATAATGATTGTTTTGAATTTAAGTTACTTAAGAAATAGCCTCAAAAAGAGACATGCATCCCAATGTTCATTGCAGCACTACTTACAATAGCTGGGACATGGAAACAACCTAAATATCCATCAACAGAGGAATGGATAAAGAAGATGTGGGCGCACTTTCCAGGCTCCGCAGCTGAAACTCCGCCGGCAGCCCAGGCAGCGCCCACCTGCTCTCAACTAGCCAGCGTCTCCCTCGGCCCGCGTAAATCCAAGGCCCCAGATCCTGCCCGCTCCAGATACTGCAAACGCTGACTGCGCCAACAGAAACTCAGAGGCCCTTTTCATCTGGTTCAAGAGAAGCTCAACAGAAAGTGAAACAGCTCCCATCCCTTGGGGGAGAAGGCTCCAGGACAGGGTCAAATAACACACGTCCGCGGGAGGTGGAGGCCTAAAGTCCAAATTCCGGAGCTCCGTGAACAATTTGGGTTGGATTTCACCTGCCTCCTTCACCATCCACAATCCATCCAGCAGACCAGCCACTCAGAGCTGATCGTCGCCCACTTTCCTGGCCTTTATCCACGCCGTTCTCTCCTCTGAGAGCCCCTCACCGTCCCCTGCCGTCTTCAGACCCTGATTAAACATCACCTCCATCCTCCCGTGTAACCTTCTCAACCCCACAGCCTTTCTTTGGGCTTCCTCCTTTCAAGTCGTGGAGTAACCGGGTCAGGTATTTCTTTGTATCCCCGCGAGGGAAGCCGTGTGGACGAAAGGCTCTTGGTGCTCCAGCCAGGCATCAGGGCCGTGCCTCTGAGGTGGGAGAGCCAACTTCAGAACACTGGTCCACAAGAGACCTCCCAGCTCCACGTAATACCAAACGGCAAAAATCTCCCAGAGATCTCCATCTCAACATCAAGACCCAGCTTCACTCGACGACCAGCAAGCTACAGTGCTGGACATCCTATGCCAAACAACTAGCTAGACAGGAACACAACCCCATCCATTGGCAGAGAGGCTGCCTAAAATCATAATAAGGCCACAGACACCCCAAAATACACCACCAGACGTGGACGTGCCCACCAGAAAGACAAGATCTAGCCTCATCCACCAGAACTCAGGCACTAGTTCCCTCCACCAGGAAGCCTACACAACCCACTGAACCAACCTTAGCCGCTGGGGACAGATACCAAAAACAACGGGAACTACGAACCTGCAGCCTGTGAAAAGGAGACCCCAAACACAGTAAGACAGGCAAAATGAGACGACAGAAAAACACACAGCAGATGAAGGAGCAGGCTCAAAACACACTGGACTTAACAAATGAAGAGGAAATAGGTAGTCTACCTGAAAAAGAATTCAGAATAATGATAGTAAGGATGATCCAAAATCTTGGAAACAGAATAGACAAAATGCAAGAAACATTTAACAAGGATGTAGAAGAACTAAAGAGGAACCAAGCAATGATGAAAAACACAATAAATGAAATTAAAAATACTCTAGATGGGATCAATAGTAGAATAACTGAGGCAGAAGAAAGGATAAGTGACCTGGAAGATAAAATGGTGGAAATAACTACTACAGAGCAGGATAAAGAAAAAAGAATGAAAAGAACTGAGGACAGTCTCAGGGACCTCTGGGACAACATTAAACGTGCCAACATTCGAATTATAGGGGTACCAGAAGAAGAAGAGAAAAAGAAAGGGACTGAGAAAATTTTTGAAGAGATTATAGTTGAAAACTTCCCTAATATGGGAAAGGAAATAGTTAATCAAGTCCTGGAAGCACAGAGAGTCCCATACAGGATAAACCCAAGGAGGAACACGCCAAGACACATATTAATCAAACTGTCAAAAATTAAATATAAGGAAAACATATTAAAGGCAGCAAGGGAAAAAAAACAAATAACACACAAGGGAATCCCCATAAGGTTAACATCTGATCTCTCAGCAGAAACTCTGCAAGCCAGAAGGGAGTGGCAGGATATACTTAAAGTCATGAAGGAGAAAAACCTACAACCAAGATTACTCTACCCAGCAAGGATCTCATTCAGATTCGATGGAGAAATTAAAACCTTTACAGACAAGCAAAAGCTGAGAGAGTTCAGCACCACCAAACCAGCTTTACAACAAATGCTAAAGGAAATTCTCTAGGCAAGAAACACAAGAGAAGGAAAACACCTACAATAACAAACCCAATACATTTAAGAAAATGGGAATAGGAACATACATATCGATAATTACCTTGAATGTAAATGGATTAAATGCTCCCACCAAAAGACACAGGCTGGCTGAATGGATACAAAAACAAGACCCATACATATGCTGTCTACAAGAGACCCACTTCAGACCTAGGGACACATACAGACTGAAAGTGAGGGGATGGAAAAAGATATTCCATGCAAATGGAAATCAAAAGAAAGCTGGAGTAGCAATTCTCATATCAGACAAAATAGACTTTAAAATAAAGACTATTACAAGAGACAAAGAAGGACACTATATAATGATCAAGGGATCGATCCAAGAGGAAGGTATAACAATTGTAAATATTTATGCACCCAACATAGGAGCACCTCAATACATAAGGCAAATACTAACAGCCATGAAAGGGGAAATTGACAGCAACACAATCATAGTAGGGGACTTTAACACCCCACTTTCACCAATGGACAGATCATCCAAAATGAAAATAAATAAGGAAACACAAGCTTTAAATGATACATTAAACAATATGGACTTAATTGATATTTATAGGACATTCCACCCAAAAACAACAGAATACACATTTTTCTCAAGTGCTCATGGAACATTCTCCAGGATAGATCATATCTTGGGTCACAAATCAAGCCTTGGTAAATTTAAGAAAATTGAAATCGTATCAAGTATCTTTTCCGACCACAACGCTATGAGACTAGATATCAATTACAGGAAAAGATCTGTAAAAAATACAAACACATGGAGGCTACACAATACATTACTTAATAACGAAGTGATTACTGAAGAAATCAAAGGGGAAATCAAAAAATACCTAGAAACAAATGACAATGGAGACACGACGACCCAAAACCTATGGGACACAGCAAAAGCAGTGCTAAGAGGGAAGTTTATAGCAATACAAGCCTACCTCAAGAAACAGGCAACATCTCGAATAAACAACCTAACCTTGCACCTAAAGCAATTAGAGAAAGAAGAACAAAAAAACCCCAAAGCCAGCAGAAGGAAAGAAATTATAAAGATCAGGTCAGAAATAAATGAAAAAGAAATGAAGGAAACAATAGCAAAAATCAATGAAACTAAAAGCTGGTTCTTTGAGAAGATAAACAAAATTGATAAACCATTAGCCAGACTCATCAAGAGAAAAAGGGAGAAGACTCAGATCAATAGAATTAGAAATGAAAAAGGAGAAGTAACCACTGACACTGCAGAAATACAGAAGATCATGAGAGATTACTACAAGCAACTCTATGCCAATAAAATGGACAACCTGGAAGAAATGGACAGATTCTTAGAAATGCACAAACTGCCGAGACTGAACCAGGAAGAAATAGAAAATATGAACAGACCAATCACAAGCACTGAAATTGAAACTGTGATTAAAAACCTTCCAACAAACAAAAGCCCAGGACCAGATGGCTTCACAGGCGAATTCTATCAAACATTTAGAGAAGAGCTAACACCTATCCTTCTCAAACTCTTCCAAAATATTGCAGAGGGAGGAACACTCCCCAACTCATTCTACGAGGCCACCATCACCCTGATACCAAAACCAGACAAAGATGTCACAAAGAAAGAAAACTACAGGCCAATATCACTGATGAACATAGATGCAAAAATCCTCAACAAAATACTAGCAAACAGAATCCAACAGCACATTAAAAGGATCATACACCATGATCAAGTGGGGTTTATCCCAGGAATGCAAGGATTCTTCAATATACGCAAATCAATCAATGTGATACACCATATTAACAAATTGAAGGAGAAAAACCATATGATCATCTCAATAGATGCAGAGAAAGCTTTTGACAAAATTCAACACCCATTTATGATAAAAGCCCTGCAGAAAGTAGGCATAGAGGGAACTTTCCTCAACATAATAAAGGCCATATATGACAAACCCACAGCCAACATTGTCCTCAATGGTGAAAAACTGAAACCATTTCCACTAAGATCAGGAACAAGACAAGGTTGCCCACTCTCACCACTATTATTCAACATAGTTCTGGAAGTCCTAGCCACAGCAATCAGGGAAGACAAAGAAATAAAAGGAATCCAAATCGGAAAAGAAGAAGTAAAGCTGTCACTATTTGCAGATGACATGATACTATACATAGAGAATCCTAAAGATGCTACCAGAAAACTCCTAGAGCTAATCAATGAATTTGGTAAAGTAGCAGGATACAAAATTAATGCACAGAAATCTCTTGCATTTCTATACACTAATGACGAAAAATCTGAAAGTGAAATTAAGAAAACACTCCCATTTACCATTGCAACAAAAAGAATAAAATATCTAGGAATAAACGTACCTAAGGAGACAAAAGACCTGTATGCAGAAAATTATAAGACACTGATGAAAGAAATTAAAGATGATACAAATAGATGGAGAGATATACCATGTTCCTGGATTGGAAGAATCAACATTGTGAAAATGTCTCTACTACCCAAAGCAATCTACAGATTCAATGCAATCCCTATCAAACTACCACTGGCATTTTTCACAGAACTAGAACAAAAAATTTCACAATTTGTATGGAAACACAAAAGACCCCGAATAGCCAAAGCCATCTTGAGAACGAAAAATGGAGCTGGGGGAATCAGGCTCCCTGACTTCAGACTATATTACAAAGCTTCAGTAATCAAGACAGTTTGGTATTGGCACAAAAACAGAAATATAGATCAATGGAACAGGATAGAAAGCCCAGAGATAAACCCACACACATATGGTCAACTTATCTTTGATAAAGGAGGCAAGCATATACAGTGGAGAAAAGACAGCCTCTTCAATAAGTGGTGCTGGGAAAATTGGACAGGAACATGTAAAAGTATGAAATTAGAACACTCCCTGACACCATGCACAAAAATAAACTCAAAATGGATTAAAGACCTAAGTGTAAGGGCAGACACTATCAAACTCTTAGAGGAAAACATAGGCAGAACACTCTATGACATACATCACAGCAAGATTCTTTTTGACCCAGCTCCCAGAGAAATGGAAATAAGAACACAAATAAACAAATGGGACCTAATGAAACTGAAAAGCTTTTGCACAGCAAAGGAAACCATAAACAAGACCAAAAGACAACCCTCAGAATGGGAGAAAATATTTGCAAATGAAGCAACTGACAAAGGATTAATCTCCAAGATTTACAAGCAGCTCATGCAGCTCAATAACAAAAAAACGAACAACCCAATCCAAAAATGGGCAGAAGATCTAAATAGACATTTCTCCAAAGAAGATATACAGATGGCCTACAGACCCATGAAAGAATGCTCAACATCATTAATCATTAGAGAAATGCAAATCAAAACTACAATGAGATATCATCTCACACCGGTCAGAATGGCCATCATCAAAAAATCTAGAAACAATAAATGCTGGAGAGGGTGTGGAGGAAAGGGAACACTCTTGCACTGTTGGTGGGAATGTAAATTGATACAGCCACTATGGAGAACAGTATGGAGGTTCCTTAAAAAACTACAAATAGAACTACCATACGACCCAGCAATCCCACTACTGGGCATATACCCTGAGAAAACCATAGGTCAAAAAGAGTCATGTACCAAAATGTTCATTGCAGCTCTATTTACAATAGCCAGGACATGGAAGCAACCTAAATGTCCATCGACAGATGAATGGATAAAGAAGATGTGGCACATATATACAATGGAATATTACTCAGCCATAAAAAGAAATGAAATGGAGGTATTTGTAATGAGGTGGATGGAGTTAGAGTCTGTCATACAGAGTGAAGTAAGTCAGAAAGAGAAAAACAAATACAGTATGCTAACACATATATATGGAATCTAAGGGAAAAAAAAAAAAGGCCATGAAGAACCTAGTGGCAAGACGGGAATAAAGACACAGACCTACTAGAGAATGGACTTGAGGATAGGGGGAGGGGGTGGGGTGAGATGTGACAGGGTAAGAGAGTGTCATGGACATATATACACTACCAAATGTAAAATAGATAGCTAGTGGGAAGCAGCCGCATAGCACAGGGAGATCAGCTCGGTGCTTTGTGACCACCTAGAGGGGTGGGATGGGGAGGGTGGGAGGGAGGGAGATGCAAGAGGGAAGAGAAATGGGAACATATTGTATATGTATAACAGATTCACTTTGTTATAAAGCAGATGCTAACACACTATTGTAAGGCAATTATACTTCAATAAAGATGTTTGAAAAAAAAAAAAAGAAGATGTGGTACATATATACAGTGGAATATTACTCAGCCATAAAAAGGAATGAAATTGGGTCATTTGTAGAGACACGGATGGACCTAGAGTCTGTCATACGGAGTGAAGTAAGTCAGAAAGAGAAAAACAAGTATCGTATATTAACACATACATGTGGAATCTGAAAAAATTGGTATAGACGATCTTATTTACAAAGCAGAATAGAGACACAGTCGTAGAGAACAAACGTATGGATACCAAGGGGGAAAGGGGGGGGCGGGATGAATTGGGAGATTGAGATTGATATATATACACTATTGATACTATGTATAAAATGCATAACTAATGAGAACATATTGTATAGCACGGGGAACTCTACTCAATGCTCTATGGTGACCTAAATGGGAAGGAAATCCAAAAAAGATGGGATATAAGTATATGTATAGCTGATTCACTTTGCTGTACAGTAGAAACTAACACAACATTGTAAGGCAACTATACTCCAATAAATATTAAAAATAATAATAATAATCACCTTAACGTCCAAATAGAATACCTTCACATTTTTGAAAATGTTCATTTGTATATATAAACCAACATTGGCTACAGAAGATTTTGTTTGTGCTCCAAATATGCTAATGTCATTCCCAGTTGAAACTGTCACATACTAAAGGTTACACATTTCTTTCTTTTTAAATAAAAAGTCAGATCATCACTGAACACCTTAATTAAAAAAAAAAAAAAAGAAAGAAAGAAATAGCCAATACAGGAGGGACAATCTGATCCTCCCCTCTGTCTCCCTGAGAGCAGGAAATAAATCTCTCATGTGAGAGGTGCCCTCCCTGTACCAAGAGGTAGAATGACATCCTTATCACCAGAGGTAGGGAATTCAGGGCAAAGAAGGCTCTATAAAATACCTGTTACCTCTTTACTAATTTACTATTCACATCCAAACACTGCTTAAATTTCTTACTAATTAACTACCCAAATCTAAGTTTCTTTGCCCTGTTAATTTCTCTCAAATTTACTGTTTCTTTGCCAAAAAAAAAAAAATATATATATATACATATATATATATACATATACATATATATATATATATATATATATATAAAAGCTGCCTGCTTGGACACTTTTTAGGTCCCATTTCTATGAGACCTTTGTGCACACAATTTAATATTTGTTTCTTTTTCTTCTGTTAATCTTTCTTCTGTCAATTTTAGTATTAGTCCAACCACAAGAATTCAAGAGGAGTAACTGGGAAAATTCCCTCCTCGCTGATAATATGTTATTGACTCTACTCACATTATTTTCTCAGCCTTCAATGCCCTCCATTTGATGATAGCCAACTTCCTATTCTGTATTCTCAAGACACATCCATTGGGCATACTTCTGTTATGCAACTTATTTCATTCTGTGCATGCATTACTGGAATGTAAGCTCCTTAAGAGCAATTTCTTTCTCTGTCATCTCTACTTTCTTTCCAGTGTGTTGCAAAGAGCCTGGAAGGTACGAAACAGAGACTCAATCACTGTTGAAAGAAGCAAATCATTAGCTGAATTATTTAATATTTGATCACTGAGAACACTGCAGTACTTCTGCGTATTGTGCTGTAATGTTGAATTTGTAGACAGAAACATAGAGGAAAAAAGGCTGAATGACATCACAGTTGGAGAGACCAACCCCTTCAAGGAGCCATTCATCTGATAGTCAAAGCCACACTCTCCAAGTGAGGTATAATCAAGAAGAAGGCTGAGCACCAAACGTGTGCTATGCCCACACTTAAATGGGAGGAGAATGGAGTGAAGAGGAGGAGAAGTAGGCAGCAGGGTGAATCAACACTGTGGAAACTTAAGTGGGAGAGAGTCAAAGATGGCAAAAGTGGTCAACAGTAACTAATAACGAAGAGATATAGGAAGGATGAAGGATGAGATCAGAAGCAAGGTCATTAGAAGTTGATGATCTTGTTTCCCACTTTTTTTACATGGCTGTCTTCTCTGTGCTCGTCAGTTGTGATTTAAAACTATGAATACTTAGATAAATAAAAGATCTAACCAGTCTAGGTACTTGCTGAGATAAGTCAACTAGCATATTTGAAAATTCAGTTATAGTCTCATGCATGGTAAAAGGCTTTTTAAAATTAATCTGGCATTTCAATCCCTCTCTATCTCAATCCCCTAAAAGTTGCTTTAAAAGATTAAATAAATAAATTCAAATTTCTTTTAGGGTAAAATTCTCATCTTTAAGAGTAAACAGTCCAGTCATCAAGGAAAAAAGAATACCAGATAAATATCATGGGGGAGTTCTTCACCTATTTGTGTTTAACCACAGCCACTTCAGGAAAAGACTACTGGGGATTTAGAAAACCTCATGAAATAAACCACATTGTAGACATATGTGGAGGCAAAATACATATATATATATATATATATGTGTATATATATATATATATGTATATATGTATATATGTGTGTGTGTGTGTGTATATATATATATATATATATATATATATATATATATATATATATATATCTCACTCGAGTATATCCTAAATTGTAGAGGCACATGATGAAAGGGAGTCTACTCTTGGTGCAAAAACTGATTCTTTGGCAAATTTTCAAGGGCAAGAAGGTACTTATAACTTTCTACAATGAGATATATTTAAACATACTGTTTTATCACTGAGTAGCTTTTCAAAGTTGTATCAATTTTCTCTAAAATACTTTGTACTCAGAAGTTCTTCACTTTCACAGATTACACTAGATGTTTCTAAACAAAAACCTTTTTCAAGTGAGAAAACTCCAGATCTAGAAGGAAACATAATGTAGCTTACTGCCAAAACTACATGATTATTACTTTATTTATTTGTTGAAACAAACATGTATCAAGAACTTACTATATTAAAGTGTAGTGTACATCACTGTTTCTCAAACCATCTATGGTAGAGGACCATTTTTTCCCCAATCCATCATGATTTTTCAAAAATGTAATAAGAATAAATTACTAAACAAAATAACATCAAAAAAGGAAGCCCAACTTTTTATTATTAACTTCCACAGAATAAAATTACATTCTCAAATTACCTTTATAATGTTCTAAATATTTACTCTCAATTCCTATTCTTATCTGTTTGCCACACCCCCTATCCTGTTCCTTAGGCAGGGCTGGGGGTATGGTGAGAATATGTTTAGTGCTTTAACCAACATAGGCATTTGTGTCTCAACTCAATGGAGGCTTTCATTCTTACAGTCAAAAGAAATTCAAAAATACTCCTCCCATTGGCATAACCAAGAGTACACCAATTACAAAAGAAAACAAACACATAGAAAGAAAACTTGTGTAGAAAGAGTACACAATCAGGCTTCTTTTATGCACTATAATCATCACAGGATCAGAGAAAAAACTTTCAGGCATTTCCAGGACTTATAAAAATTTTTGAGAGCTAAAATATATTAACTGACTCCAAAAAATAAACACAGAAAGTAAAATCAACAAATGTTAAAATCTTAAAACTATAGCATTAAAAATATATATATATAGCATTGATTATTAAATTAATGATTACCAATTAATTGATTATTAGTAATTTTTAAATTTAGTGTTCATAAAATATCATTATATTTGAAAACCCTTTTTAAGTTACATGTTATCACTTTCCAATATCAGCAAGAAACCATAGCTAGTGGTATTTTAAGGGAGTTATTTGCAGCTAAGTTACTTAAAAAGAAAAAAAAATCCTTTCAAAAATTTTATAGCCAAAAAAAGTTTATATGGGTTATGAAGACATCTTAATAAATCTGAAATGACATGGGACCTGAAAACTCTTTTTAAAAACCCTGTCCACAAAGTATAAACACATTGACTTTTTGTTAAATGAATGAATGAATTTAGAAGGCACACTTTGGAAAGACTAGAGGAGAAGCAACAGGACACTTGCATTGTATAAGGGCTTGTTGCAGACAGCAACATTTATAAGCAGAGAATGGAGATAACGCTGGAATACAAGATCAGACATCTGCAACATCCACGGTAGGAAACAGTTAAAACATGGCAGGAAAACAGAATCAGCAGACACCAAATGAGGCAAAGAAAGAAAGGACTGTAGATTAAATCAGACCAGGCTGGAGATTATTTCCCTAACCACACTGAAGACAGTTCTCCCCAGACATTCAGAGAGAGAAAATTGGGAGTTTATATCAAATTTCATGAATAATTTTCATTGTTGTTACCTTTACTTATTAAGGTACTACTAAATATACATAATTTTTAAATTTCATATTGTGAATCTAATTTTTTACTTCTGTAATATACAAGGTTAATGGGCCTATCCAGGTATGGTTACCATCTTAGTTCATTTAGGCTGCTATTACAAAATACCATAGACTGGGCAGTTTATAAACAACAGAATTTTATTGCTTATAGTGCTGGAGACTCAAAGCCTGAGATCAGGGTGTCAGCATGGTCAGATGAGGGCCCACTTCCAGGTTGCAGACATACCGTTGTATCCTCACATGGTGGAAGGGGCAAGCCAGCTCTCCAAGGCCTCTTTTATAAGGGCACTAAACCCATTTATGAGGGCTGGGCCCTCATGACTTAATCAATTCCCAAAGGCCCCCATCTTCTAATACTATCATCTTGGGCATTAGGTTTTTAACATAGGAATTTGTGGTTGGGTGGGCACAAACGTTCAATTCAGACTGCAGCAGTTATGAACAGACATATAGACTGCCTAGAAATATCCTGTGTCTTCAAGCATTTACATAGTGCTTTCTTTCTTTTTCTTTCTTTCTTTCTTTCTTTCTTTCTTTCTTTCTTTCTTTCTTTCTTTCTTTTTCTTTCTTTCTTTCTTCCTTCCTTCCTTTTTCTTTCTTTCTTTCTTTCTTTCTTTCTTTCTTTCTTTCTTTCTTTCTTTCTTTTATATGTCATTACTTTTACTTGAATTTGCTTTTTCCTTTTTTATTAAGGTATGTATAGTAAAGAGTACAAATTTTAATTGCATAACTCCACATGAACATTCACCAACAGATCATAACATACAATAGCTGCACCACTTCAGATGGCTCCCTCCCAGTCAGTATACCCCCAAAGGTAATCACTATTCTGACTTATATCACCATTGATTAATTTTTCCTTTATTGAGCTTAATATAAATGGAATCATACAGTAGGTACTGTTTTGTTCCTGGCTTCTTTTGCTCAACATTATGCCTATAATATTCATCTGTCTTGTCATTTAGTAGCTATACAGGTTTCCTCCACTGTCAAAACCAGAGTGTTCCTTGTGGTGGCTCAAACCCTAAGAAGCATCTGAACAGGGAGGGGAACAGCCATTATTGGCAATTGTACAGGTGGCCTATAAGAGGTAGAGCAGGTCTCTGATGGTGGCCAGACCACCATACTTCATGCCCCAACCCTCGCTGAATATCCATACCAGCCCCTCATGCTTCAGCTCTGCTCCCCACTGGGGCAGAGGATGCCAGTGCTGGAAGGGGGAAGAGCACACGCTTGGACCCAACCCTCAAGCTTCTGTTTCAGCAACTTGGAACACGACCCCACCCCTAATAGAGCAGTGACAGCCACTGAGCAGAGGGGAATCCCCACCTCACACCTGACTCCAGCCCTAGCCTCTCCTTCTCCAGCCCCACCTCCTATCGAGTGGATAGCTGCCAGCACATCATGAGGAAAGATGTGACTTGTGTTCACATCAAATCTAGCTTCCTCACGAAAGCCACCAGGACCACACAGATTGTATAGGGACACTCCAACGTAAGAACACTGTTTCAAGACAGCTATAGGTAACTGTTTTACCTAAGCAAAATGAGGAGATAGAAGAATTTGTCTCAACTGAGAGAGCAAGAGAAAACCCCTGAACAACAACTAATGAAACAGAAATAAATAATTTACTAGATAAAGAATTCAAAGCATTAGTAATAAGAATGCTAACTAAATTAGGGAAAAGAATAGATGAACACGGTGAGAGTTTTAATAAGAAAGTAAAAAATTTAAAAAGAAACAGTCAGAGAGGGGGCAGAGTCAAGATGGCAGAGTAGGAAGATGCAGAGTTCACGTCTCCTCACAACTAGGGCACCTACTAGGCACTGGTGGGTGTCCTCGGACACCTAAGGGGGTGGGAGGAATCCCCGCATGACCAGGTAGGACGTGGGAGGGAAGGAGGGAGGGAAGAAAAGTGGAGGCAGGAGTGGGGGCTGGGGAGGGGAGAGGTTCCCACACTCAGAGGGGCCCACCTACGGTGCAGGGATCTGTGGGGATGGGGAGAGACTTTCAGGGAACTGGGGTATCAGAGGGCAGCGCAGCCAGTGTCTCCCCCACCTGCTCAGGCCCTAGCAAGTCTGCTGGGGTCCTGGGTCTGAACCCCCACCCCCTGGGGCCCCCTCATGGCACAGGGACCAGCAAGGATGGAGAGGGACCTTCAGGGGATCAGGGGATCAGAGGGGAACATGGCCAGCGTCTCCCTTGCCCACTGGGGCCCCGGCAAGCCTGCTGGGGCCCCGGGCCTGAAACCCCACCCCCCTGGGGCCCCCTCCAGCCAAGCAGGTCCTGGGCCTGAACCCCACCCCCATCAAGGCCTCTTTCAGCCATGTGGGTCCCAGGCCCAAGCTCCACCTCTGCCAATCCTCTTCTGGCAGCACAGGTTCTGGCAGCCCATGTGCTACCCGAGAGGGCCTCCTCTGGCCATATGGGTCCAGATGGGCCAAGCGCTGCACCCTCCAAGGCCTCCTTCAGCTGCACCAGCCCCTGCAGGCACTCTTGTGGAGTGCTGCACCCCAGCTGACCTCCAAGAGTACATGTGCTCTGGGCCAGCTCCAGGAACAGACATTGGTGAGAGGAACACACACAGAGGTGGGGCTGACACAGCAGATCCAGAGACCTACCTAGAAGTCTTGGAGGCCTACTGGGGAGGTGGGGGTAGCCTGTAGCTCACTGTGGAGGCAAGGACACTGATAGAGGAGGCACAAGGGAATTTTTTCATTTTTTAAAAAATTATTTATTTATTTTTATTTATTTTATTTATTTTATTTTTTACTTTTTTATGCTGTCTGGGTTCCATTTTGTTTTGCTGTTGTTGTTTCATTTTTATTTTTATTAATTCTAACATATTTTATATTCTTAAATTTAATTTAATTTTTTACTCTTTGTTATTGTTTTACTCTTTTCTGTTTGTTGTTTTTTTGTTTTTGTTTTTGCCACACCATGCAGCTTGCAGGGTCTTGGTTCCCAGGCCGGGGGTGAGGACTGAGCTCCTGTGGTGGGAGCACCAAGTCCAAGCCACTGGATTAACAGAGAACTTCAGCTCCCAGAGAATATTAATTGGTGTGAGGTCCCCCAGAAGTCCTCCTCTTGGCACCAACACCCAGCTCCACCCAACCACCTGCAAACTCCAGTGCTGGCTGCCTCAGGCCAAACAACCAGCAAGACAGGAACACAGCCCAACCCATCAAATAAAAAAGAGATGACAAAAAAATAATGTTACAGATGAAGGAACAAGGTAAAAACCTACAAGACCAAATTAATGAAGAGGAAATAGGCGACCTACCTGAAAAAGAATTCAGAGTAATGATAGTAAAGATGATCCAAAATCTTGGAAATAGAATGGAGGCACGGATCAAGAAAATACAAGAAATGGTTAACAAGGACCTAGAAGAACTAAAGAACAAACAAACAGTGATGAACATCAAAATAACTGAAATGAAAAATACACTAGAAGGAATCAATAACAGAATAACTAAGACAGAAGAATCAATGAGTAAGCTGGAAGACAGAATGGTGGAAATAACTGCCAAGGAGCAGAAAAAAGAAAAAAGGATGAAATGAAATGAGGACAGTCTCAGAGACTTCTGGGACAACAATTAAATGCACCAACATTCAAATTATAGGGCTTCCAGAAGAAGAAGAGAAAGAGAAAGGGTCTGAGAAAATATTTGAAGAGATTATAGTTGAAAATTTCCCTAACATGGGAAAGGAAATAGCCACCCAAGTCCAGGAAGCACAAAGAGTCCCACAGAGGGTAAATCCAAGAAGAAACATAATGAGACACATATTAATCAAACTAACAAAAATTAAATTCAAAGAAAAAATATTAAAAGCAGCAAGGAAAAAGCAAAAAATAATATACAAGGGAATTCCCATAAGGTTATCAGCTGATTTTTCAGTAGAAACTCTGCAGGCCAGAAGGGAGTGGCAGGATATATTTAAAGTAATGAAAGGGAAAAGCCTACAACTAAGATTACTCTACCCAGAAAGGATCTCATTCACCTTCGATGGAGAAATCAAAAGCTTTACAGACAAGCAAAAGCTAAGAGAATTCAGCACCACCAAACCAGCTTTACAACAAATGCTAAAGGAACTTCTCTAGGCAGGAGACACAGAAGAAGAAAAAAAAGACCTACAAAAACAAACCCAAAACAATAAAGAAAATGGTAATAGGGACAAACATATCAATAATTACCTTAAATGTAAATGGATTAAATGCTCCAACCAAAAGACACAGACTGGCTGAATGGATACAAAAACAAGACCTGTATATATGCTGTCTACAAGAGACCCACTTCAAATCCAGAGACACATACAGACTGAAAGGGAGGGGATGGAGAAAGGTATTCCATGCAAAGGGCTGGCATAGCAATACTCATATCAGATAAATTAGACTTTAAAATAAAGACTGTTACAAGAGACAAGGAAGGATACTACATAATGATCAAGGGATCGATCCAAGAAGAAGACATAACAATTATAAATATGTATGCACCTGACATAGGAGCACCTCAATATATAGGCAAATGCTAACAGCCATAAAAGGGAGGGAAAATTGACAGTAACACAATAATACTGGGGGATGTTAACACCCCACTTACACCAATGAACAGATCATCCAGACAGAAAATAAATAAGGAAACACAAGCTATAAATGATACATTAGACCAGATAGACTTAATTGATATTTAAAAGACATTCCATCTGAAAGCAACAGAATATACTTTCTTCTCAAGCGCACATGGAACATTCTCCAGGATAGATCACATCTTGGGTCACAAATCAAGCCTCAGTAAATTTAAGAAAATTGGAATCATATCAAGCATCTTTTCTGACCACAATGCTATGAGATTAGAAATCAATTACAGGAAAAAAGTAAAAAACACAAACACGTGGAGGCTAAACAATATACTAAATAACCAAGAGATCACTGAAGAAATCAAAGAGGAAGTCAAAAAATACATAGATACAAATGACAACAAAAACACAACAATCCAAAACCTATGGGATGCAGCAAAAGCAATCCTAAAAGGGAAATTTATAGCAATGCAATCCTACCTCAAGAAACAAGAAGAATCTCAAACAACCTAACCTTACACCTAAAGCAACTAGAGAATGAAGAACAAACAAAACCCAAGTAAGTAGAAGAAGAAAAACTATAAAAATCATAGCAGAAATAAGTGAAATAGAAATGAAGAAAACAATAGGAAAAATCAATGAAACTAAAAGCTGGTTCTTTGCAAAGATAAACAAAATAGACAAAACTTTAGCCAGACTCATCAAGAAAAAAAGGGAGAGGACTCAAATCAATAAAATTAGAAAAGAAAAAGAAGACATTACAACTGACACTGCAGAAATACAAAGGATCATAAGAGACTAATACAAGCAAATATACACCAATAAAATGGACAACCTGGAAGAAATGGACAAATTCTTAGAAAGGTTCAACCTTCAAGAATGAACCACGAAAAAAACTGTATAGAAATAAAAAAAGAATGAACCACGAAGAATTAGAAAATATAAATAGACCAATCACAAGTAATGAAATTGAAAGGGTAATTAAAAATCTTCCAACAAAGAAAAGTCCAGGACCAGATGGCTTCACAGGTGAATTCTATCAAACATTTAGAAAAGAGCTCATACCCATCCTTCTCAAACTCTTCCAAAAACCTGCAGAGGAAGGAATACTGCCAAGCTCATTCTACAAGGCCAACATCACCCTGATACCAAAACCAGACAATGATATCACACAAAAAAGAAAATAACAGACCAATATCTCTGATGAACATAAACACAAAAATGCTCAACAAAATACTAGCAAAAGAATCCAAAACACATTAAAAGGATCATACACCATGATCAAGTGGGATTTATCCCCAGGATGCAAGGATTCTTCAATATATGCAAATCAATCAATGTGATACACCTTATTAACAAATTAAAGAATAAAAACCATGTGATCATCTCAATAGATGCAGAAAACGCTTTTGACAAAGTTCAACACCAGTGTATGATAAAAACTCTTCAAAAAGTGGGCATAGAGGGAACCTACCTCAACATTATAAAGGCCATATATGACACATCCACAGCAAACGTCATTCTCAATGGTGACAAACTGAAAGCATTTCCTCTAAGATCAGGAACAAGACAAGGATGTCCACTCTCACCACCATTATTCAACATAGTTTTGGAAGTCCTAGCCATGGCAATCAGAGAAGAAAAAGAAATATAAGGAAGCCAAATTTGAAAAGAAGAAGCAAAACTTTCACTGCTTTCAGATAATATGATACTGTACATAGAAAATCCTAAAGATATCATCATAAAACTACTAGAGCTCATCAATGAATCTGGTAAAGTTGCAGGATACAAAATTAATGCACAGAAGTCTCTTGCATTGCTATACACTAACAACAAAAAATCAGAAAGAGAAATTGAGGAGACAATCCCATTCACCACTGCAACAAAAAGAATAAAATACCTAGGAATAAACCTACCAAATGAGGTAAAAGACCTGTACCCAGAAAACTATAAGATACTGATGAAAGAAATCAAAGATGACACAAACAGATGGAGAGATATACCATGTTCTTGGATTGGAAGAACCAATATTGTGAAAATGACTATACTGCCCAAAGCAATCTACAAATTCAATGCAATCCCTATCAAAGTACCAATGGTATTTTTCACAGAACTAGAACAAACATCTAAAAATTTGTATGGAGACACAAAAGACCCTGAATAGCCAAAGCAATCTTGCAAAAAAAAAACAGAGCTGGAGAAATCAGACTTCCTGACTTCAGACTACTACAAAGCAACAGTAATCAAGACAGTATGGTACTGGCACAAAAACAGAAATATAGATTGATGGAACAGGATAGAAAGCCCAGAAATAAACCCACACACCTATGGTCACCTAATCTATGACAAAGGAGGTAAGGATATACAATGGAGAAAAGACAGTCTTTTCAATAAGTGGCACTAGGAAGAGTGGACAGCTACATGTAAAAGAATGAAATTAGAACACTCCCTAACACTATACACAAAAATAAACTCAAGGGGCTTCCCTGGTGGCGCAGTGGTTGAGAATCTGCCTGCCAATGCAGGAGACACAGGTTCGAGCCCTGGTCTGGGAAGATCCCACATGCCGCGGAGCAACTAGGCCCGTGAGCCACAATTGCTGAACCTGCGCGTCTGGAGCCTTTGCTCCGCAACAAGAGAGGCTGCGATAGTGAGAGGCCCGCACACCCCGAAGAAGAGTGGCCCCCACTTGCCACAACTAGAGAAAGCCCTCGCACAGAAACGAAGACCCAACACAGCCATAAATAAATAATTAATTCATTAATTAATTTTTTAAAAAAACCACAATGAGATACCATTTAAAAAAATAAATAAATAAAATAAAATAAACTCAAAATAGATTAAAGATCTGAATGTAAGACCGGACACTATAAAACTCTTAGAGGAAAACATAGGAAGAACACACATTGACATAAATTGCAGCAAGATCTTTTTTGACCCACCTCCTAGAGTAATGGAATTAAAATAAAAATTTAAAAATGGGACCTAATAAAACTTAAAAGCTTTTGCACAGCAAAGGAAACCATAAACAAGACGAAAAGATAACCCTCAGAATGGGAGAAAATATTTGCAAACGAATAAATGGACAAAGGATTAATCTCCAAAATATACAAACAGCTCATGCAGCTCAATACCAAAAAAACCAAAATGGGTGGAATCAAAAATGGGCAGAAGACCTAAATAGACATTTCTTCAAAGAAGACATACAGGTGGCCATTAGGCACATGAAAAGATGCTCAACATCACTAATTATTAGAGAAATGCAAATCAAAACTACAATGAGGTATCACTCACACCAGTCAGAATGGCCATCATCAAAAAATCTACACACAATAAATGCTGGAGAGGGTGTTGGAAAAAAGGGAACCCTCTTTCACTGCTGGTGGGAATGTAAATTGATACAGCCACTATGGAGAACAGTATGGACGTTCCCTAAAAAAGTAAAAATAGAACTACCATATGACCCAGCAATCCAATTGCTGGGCATACACCCTGAGAAAACCATAATTCAAAAAGAGACCTGCACCCACATGTTCATTGCAGCACTATTTACAATAGCTAGGGCATGGAAGCAACCTAAAGCCCATCAACAGATGAATAGATAAAGAACATGTGGTACATATATACAATGGAATATTACTCAGCCATAAAAAAAGAAAGAAATTGGGTCATTTGTAGAGATATGGATGGACCTAGAGTCTGTCATACAGAGGGAAGTAAGTCAGAAAGAGAAAAACAAGTATCATATATTAACACATATATGTGGAATCTAGAAAAATGGTACAGATGAACCTATTTTCAGGGCAGGAATAGAGACACAGACGTAGAGAACGGATGTGTGGACATGGGTGGGGTGGGATGAATTGGGAGATTGGAATTGACGTATGTGCACTGCCATGTGTAAAATAGATAGCTAGTGGGCACCTGCCACATAACACAGGGAGCTCAGCTCAGTGTTCCGTGGTGACCTATATGGGTGGGACGGGGTGTGGGGATGGGAGGGAGGCCCAAGAGGGAAGGGATATATGTATACATATAGCTGATTCACTTAATTGTACAGCAGAAACTAACACAACATTGTAAAGCAAATATACCCCAATAAAAAAATAAAATACATGTACAATGGCAAAAAAAAAAAGAACCTGTCAGAGCTGAAGAATACAATAACTGAAATGAAAAACATACTAGAGGAAATGAACAGCATACTAGCTTATACAGAAGAAGGCATAAGTAATCTGGAAGATAGAAAAATGGAAAACACCCAATCAGAACAGCAAAAATAAAAACAAATTTAAGGGAATTCCCTGGTAGTCCAGTGGTTAGGACTCCATGATTTCACTGCCAAGGATGCGGGTTCAATCCCTGGTCAGGGAACTAAGATCCCACAAGGCGTGCTGGATGGCCAAATTTTTTTTAATTAAAATATTAAAACAGGGCTTCCCTGGAGGTGCAGTGGTTGAGAATCTGCCGGCCAATGCAGGGGACACGGGTTCGAGCCCTGGTCTGGGAAGATCCCACATGCCGTGGAGCAATTAGGCCCGTGAGCCACAACTACTGAGCCTGCGCGTCTGGAGCCTGTGCTCCACAACAAGAGAGGCCGCGATAGTGAGAGGCCCGTGCACTGCGAGGAAGAGTGGCCCCCGCTTGCCGCAACTAGAGAAAGCCCTCGCACAGAAATGAAGACCCAACACAGCCAAAAATTAATTAATTAATTAATTAATTTTTTAAAAAAACTAAAAAAAAAAAATTAAAACAATTTAAGGGTTCTTTGGGATAACATCAAGCATACCAACATTTGCATTATAGGTGTCCCAAAAACAGAAGAGAGAGAGAAGGGGATTGAAAATATATGTGATGAAATTATGGCTGAAAACTACCCAAACCTGAAGATGGAAACATATCTAGGTACAGAAAGCACAGAGGGTCCCAAACAAGTTGAACACAAACAGACTCACACCAAGACATATCATAATTAAAATGTTGAAATTTAAGTATGAAAAGATAATTCTAAAGGCAGCAAGAGAAAAACAAAGAGTCATATACAATGTAAGCCCCATGAGGCTATTAGCTGATTACTCTGCAGAAATTTTGCAGGTAGGAAGGGAGTGGCATTATATATTTAAAGTGCTGAAAGGGAAAAACCTATAATTTAGGATACTGTAACCAACAAGATTATCATTCAGAATTGAAGGAAAGATAAAGAACTTCTCAGACAAGCAAAAACTGAAGAGTTCATCAATACTAAACTGACCATACAAGCAGTGTTAAAGGATCTTCTCTAAGTGGAAAAGAAAAAGCTATAACAAGAGTAAGAATTTATAGGAAAGGAAAAATCCCACTAATAAAGGCAAATATATAGTAAAGGCTGTGGATTAACAACTTAAATAAACCCATATGAAGATTAAAAGACAAAAACTGCAAAATCAACTACAACTACAATAAACAGTTAAGGGATAGAGATGAAGATGTAAAATATGACATCAAAACCACAAAACATGGGAAAGAGAAGTAAAAAAAAAAAAGTAGATCTTTTAGAATGATTTTGAACTTAAATGACCCTTAGTTTAAAACAAGTAGATACAGCTGTAGGTCCTTATACATAAACCCCATGATACCCACAAAACAAAAATCTACAGTAGATATACAAAACTAGAGAGAAAGGAAAACAAGTATACCACTAAAGAAAATCATTAAACCACAAGGGAAGAAACTAAAAGAAGAGAGAACTACAAACACAACCAGGAAACAAGTAACAAAATGACAATAAGTACATGCCTATCAATAATAACTTCAAATGTCAATGAACTAAATGCTTCAATCAAAAAACATAAGGCGGCTGATTAGATTTTTTAAAATGACCCATCTATATGCTGCCTACAAGAGACCCACTTCAGAGCTAAAGACACACAGAGACGGAAAGTGAGAGGATGGAAAAAGACGTTTCATGAAAATGGAAATGGAAAGAAAACTGTGGTAGCAATACTCTTGTCAAAGAAAGTAGACTTTAAACAGGGTCTATAACAAAAGACAAAATGGGGCATTATATAATGATAAGGGGATCAGTACAAAAAGAGGAATAACATTCATTAACATATATGTACCTAACAATCAGGGAAATATTAACAGACATAAAGGAAGAAATTGACAATAATACTATAATATTAGGGCACTTTAACAGCCAACTTACATCAATGGACAGATCATCCAGACAGAAGGTCAATAAGGAAACAGTGACACATTAGACCAGTTGAAATGAATGTCTACAGGACATTCCAACCAAAAACCAGAAAACACACATTCTTTTCAAGTGCACATAGAATATTTTCTAGGATAGATCACATGCTAGGGAAAAAAAACAAGTCTCAACAAACTTAAGAGGATAGAAACTACATCAAGTATTTTTCTGACCACAACAGTATGAAACTGGAAATCAAATACAGGAAGAAAATGTGGAAAGCACAAACATGTGGAGACTAAACCATATGCTACTAAAAAACGTGATCTTAGAGAAATGCTTTCTACTTTTCACTGTGGAGTATGATGTTAGCTGTGGGTCTGCCATAAATGGGCTTTATTATGTTAAGGTATGTTCCCTCTATATCCACTTCATTGAGAGTTTTTATCATGAATGAATGTTGAATTTTGTCAAATGCTTTTTCTATATCTATTGAGATGTTCATGTGGTTTTTATTAATGTTATGTGCTGTGTCACACTGATTGATTTGCAAATATTGAACCATCCTCGTATCATTGGAATAAATCCCACTGGATCCTAATATATGATTCTTTTAGTGTACTGTTGAATTCGATTTGCTAATATTTTGTTGAGGAGTTTTGCATCTATGTTCAGCAGAGATATTGGCCTATAATTTTTTGTGTGTGTCTTTGTCTGATTTTGGTATCGGGTAATATTGGCCTCATAGAATGAGTTTGGAAGCATTCCCTTGATGATAACTCTTCTCTAAATATTGGTAGAGTTCGCCTGTGAAGCTGCATGGTCCTGGACTTTTGTTTATTGGTAGTTTTTAAATTACTCATTCAATTTCATTACTATTACCTGGTCTGTTCAGATTTTCTATTTTTCCTGATTCAGTCTTGGACAATGGTATGCTTCACCTCGGTGGTCCATTTGTTGTTGTATAACTGTTCTTAGTATTCTCTTATGATTGTTTGTATTTCTGTGATATTGGTTGTAACTTCTCCTCTCTTATTTCTAATTTTATCCATTTGGGCCCTCTCTCTTTTTTTTTTTTTTTTTTTTTTTTTTATAAGTCAGTTTTCAGTCAAGTGATCTATTTTTTTTTTTTTTTAATATTTATTTATTTATTTATTTATTTATTTATTTATGGCTGTGTTGGGTCTTCGTTTCTGTGCGAGGGCTTTCTCCAGTTGTGGCAAGCGGGGGCCACTCCTCATCGCGGTGCGCGGGCCTCTCACTATCGCGGCCTCTCTTGTTGCGGAGCACAGGCTCCAGACGCGCAGGCTCAGTAACTGTGGCTCACGGGCCCAGTTGCTCCGCGGCATGTGGGATCTTCCCAGACCAGGGCTCGAACCCGTGTCCCCTGCATTGGCAGGCGGATTCTCAACCACTGCGCCACCAGGGAAGCCCGGCCCTCTCTCTTTTTTCTGGTGCATCACCATTTCTTTTCCCTTGTTTCTATTTTTCTCCATAGCAGTTCTCAACATATGGCATACTGCATATTTCTACATATTCACCTGCCATGTCTCATATCAGAATTATCCAATGACTTCCCTCCTCACCCCTAATAAAAGCCAAACTATTCACAGTGGCTGAAAAAACTACCATGAGTGGCTTCTGTCAGCCCTCCAACCTCTTTTTTTCCTATTTATCTCCTCAGTCACTCTGCTTCAGCCACACTGGGCTCCTTGTTGTTCCTTGAAGGCATCAGGCTGCTTCCTGCCTTAGGGCCTTTGCACTTGCTTTTCCCTCTGTTCATAATGTTCTTCTCACAGATATCTGCATGGCTTACACCCTCATTTCTTTCAGGATTTATTCTTATGATCAGACAGGTCTTCCATGACTATCCTATTTGTAATTACATCAACCCCCCTCCCCACCAGATCTCCCCATTCCCCTTTTACTGCCTAGCAAATATCACCTTTTATCATACCATGCATTTATTTATTTCATTTACTCCATGGAGACTTTCATTTTCATGAAAACAGGGATTTTTGACTCTCATAAAATCATGTAGGAAGTCTCAGTCAATAATGGTCAAATGAATGAATGAAAGGCTGGAAAACAGGAAATGCAAAGGCAAAGATGTAAGGAATTTTAAGCAAATGCTAAAACTCTAATTTGACCTGATTCCTCTGAGATCCCAGATTGCATATAATACAGCAGTGTGGCACCTCCTTCCTTAGACGCTTGCTGAGTACTGACTTTGCTAAAGGGAAGGAAACATTTCATTTTGCTTGGTGGTAATGACTAACTTTAGCTCTCTCCCCCAGATAATGTTGTTTTGAGCTTTCACCACCACCAAAGGATCCAGATTTCTCTTTCTTCCAGATTTCTCTCTAGGGCTTTTCCCTTTGACCAACACATGGGATTCTACTCGTACAGAGCTATGCATTTGCTGGTTACTGTTCATCGTCACATAACAGACATTTGGAGGTGGAGGAAAGGGAAGTCGGAGTTTCGGTTAATGGCCTCTGTTGCCTTGGTGTGTAGGAGGTCAGATCATCTGTTGAGAGAGGGTTGAGCTAGGGTAGAGATGATGAAATATGAACCGTCACTGATGAGACTGAAAAGGTGGCTGATGAGAGAAGACTGAGTGGTCGAACAGAACGAAGTGTTTGGGAAATGCGTAGTATGTAAGATGTTTGAGTAAGTTTTTGCATAATGCATCATTTGTGATTTAAATTTAAATGATTAACAAAATATATTTTGAAATTTCAGCCTCATCAAAATCCTTAAAAATGTATATTAAATATTGATATATATTTTTACATTTCAAAAAACTTTAATGGGAATACTCAATCCTGGCAAAGGTAAGGAAGCAAGAATTTGTACATATAGCTGTTAAAACCTTTCAGAAAGCAATATGACTATATGTATCACAAGACTTAAAAATGTTTTATACCTTAAATATTAATATTAATTAAATATGCTTCATGCCCTTTGGCCCAGTAATTACGCATATTAAAAACTATATTAAGGAAATATTGCAAAATACCAAAGAAAATTGCCTTATATATCAAGATGATCACTGTAGCATTTTTTATAGCTTAAAAATATTGGAAAATAACATAAGTATCCAGTAACAGGTAAACAATTATAAAGTATAGGAACTATTGTGCATCCTTTTAAAATTATACCTGAAAGAACTACAGAAATGCTTATGCTGTAATATGAAAGAATAAAAGCAGAGTGAAAATACACTATTCTAAAATACAATCATAACAATGTATAATAAGCCAAAAAGAGAGAAAACAACACAAGATTAGATATAGTTATGTATTAGAGCAGAGCTTTGGGTGGATTTTTTCCTCTTCATATGACAAGTGGAAAACAAACTTCACAGCTGTAACAAATTTAATGTAATTTGGGCAATTTGTTCAGTTCAATAAGCAAGTATTGAGACCTAATAAATGCCAGGCAGTACCCTAGGTTCTATTATCTATAAATGGCATTCTGTGCTACTACTAAAAAATTTCAAAAGGAAAACATGTGTTTCAACCATGAAACATTTGAGTCTTGACAAGGAAGAAAGAAAGGAAGGAAGGAGGGTGGGGGGAGGGAGGGAGGGAAGGAAAAAGGAAAGGTGGAAAGTAGAAATATTTTACTGAGCTATCCCAGAGTTACAATATAGTCCTGCACTTCCTCAAAAATGCCACCATCCAAAGGAGTGAAGAACATACAGTGGAGATAGGATAGCCTCTTCAAATAAATGGTTTTGAGAAACTAAACAGCCACATGCAAAAAACAAAAGAAACTAGATCACTATCTCACACCATACATAGAAATCAACTCAAAATGGATTAAAGACTTGAATGTGAGACTTGAAACTATAAAACTCCTAGAAGAACACATAGGCTGCATGCTCTTTGATGTAGGTCTTAGCAATACCTTTCTAAATATGTCTCCTCAAGCAAGGGAAACAAAAGCAAAATTAAATAAATGGGGCTGCACCAAACTAAAAAGCTTCTGCACAATGAAACGAAAAGATAACTTACCAAATGGAAGAAGATATTCACAAATTATATACCTAATAAGGGATTAATAACCAAAATACATAAATAACTCATACAACTCAAAAACAAAAGAACAAACAATCCAATTAAAAGATGGGTGAGGACCTGAATAGGCATTTTTCCAAAGAAGACATACAGATGGCCAACAAGCACAAGAAAAGATACTCAACACCACTAATTATCAGGGAAATGCAAATCAAAACCACAATGAGATACCACCTCACACCTGTTAGAATGGCTATTATCAAAAAGACAAGAAATAACAAGTGTTGGTGATGATGTGTAGATAGGGAACCCTTGTACACTGCTGGTGGGAATTTAAATTGATACAGCCACTATGGGAAACAGTATGGAGGTTCCTCAAAAAATTAAGACTAGAACTACCATATGATCCAGCTATCCCAAAATGGGGTATTTATCCAAGAATATGAAAACACCAATTTGAAAAGATATATGCACCCCTATGTTTATCACAGCATTATTTATGATAGCCAATATATAAAAGTAACCTAAGTTCCCATCAGTGAATGACCAGAAAAAGAAGAAGTGGTATACATAGATAGATAGATAGGTAGATAGATAGATAGATAGATAGATAGATATGTGTGTGTGTGTATATATATATATATATATATATATATATATACACACACACACAAACACACACACACACACACACACACACACATACACTCAATGGAATACTACCCAGCCATAAAAACAATGAAATCTTGCCATTTGCAAAACACGGATGGACCTTGAGAGCATTATGCTAAGTGAAATAAATCAGACTGACAAAGACATATAATGTCACTCATATGTGTAATATAAAAAACAAACAAAAATAATAAAAATAAATGGACAAACCAAACCAAACAAAAAGAAACACATACATACAGAGAAAAGAGTAGTGGTTACCAGAGGGAAAGGGAGGATGGGAAGGGCGAAATGGGTAAAGAGGTCAACTGTGTGGTGATAGATGGAAACTAAGTTTTGGGTGGTGAGCATGCTATACTGTATACAGAAGTAGAAATATACTGTTGAACACATGAAACTTATATAATGTTATATAAACCAATGTTACCTCAATAAAAAATAAATCTAATTTTTTAAAGAATTTTAATTAATTTTTAAAATGCCATCTTTACCTGCAGTCCTGACATCTTTCCCCAAATAAATGTAATCAGTGATACACAAGTTCTAGTCACCATTTCTCCAATGATATTTGTTTCATATCTACAGATAGGTTTCCATCCACATGATTGTTTAAGCTACAGGAAAGTAACACCAGCACGTTCAAAAATAAAACCAGAAAAATAAAAATATAAAAAATAAAAACACCCAGTTTGGAGAAAAATATGGAAAACCTCAAATACCAACCCACGTTGTTGATCAGAAATGTTCATAATTATTCAAAACCAATTCAACATACCCAAAAATAATGATTAATTTTAATATTAATTAATTTATACTGATATTTATTGTTCACATAATTTTCATTTTATATCACTTACTATTAATACTTACTATTAATTAATCATTAATAATATATTATTAATACATAATTGTATGTGATGTTATCAATGAATTATTGGTATTAGATGCTAATTTAATCTTAATTCAGCTTTCACATGATTTTTTTATTTAGTCTTCACAACATAGGTTGATATTATTACTGCATTTTAGAAATGAGGAAGCTGAGGTTCAAAGAGGCTACATAATTTAAATAAGGCCAAATGTCTAGAAAAGGCTAAAGCATTTTTAAACATGTAGAAAAGGCAGATCTTGGCAACTCTCTAGTCATGCCCTGTGCTTCAGCATGCTGCCTCCCCAGACCGAAGCTCCTGGAACAGCCTTGGCACAAAGTAGACCCTCATCTAAGATTACTAATTATCATTAATTACCATGTACTTCGAAAATGATGAATTTAAAGTCTGATACCTAAGCATAGTTGAATTGTATTTCAAAGGTGAAGAAATATGTCCTGACAAAAATAAATGTTTTAATTAAATCTCAAGTTTAACTATATTTTAACCCTACTTAGCCAACTTTAATTCTTTACCTTTAGACACCAATTTAAAAAAACACACTACCTTTTCTCTTTGCAAAACACAGAAAATAAAATAATTATTTATAGTCTCAGAAATTTTGTGTCTTTCAGACACATTTCAGTACTTCCAGTTTTCTGATCTAGTCTTAATAATAGTTACTGCAAACTTCTGTTTTTGAGTGCAGTATTGTATTTTGGTTTTCTTGGAAAACACCACTGGATACACTGTTATCACATTGACGCATCCCCAAGAGGAAGTGAACAAGTTTTATTAGGACCTTCCTCCTCCTCTTAAAAGGTTTGGAAACCCTAGAGGTCAAAAATAAAACTAGCCACTTAAGAAAGGAAATCTAAACTCCTTCCCTTTCAAAGCAGTGAAATGAAAGGTCATCAAAATAAAATTAAGAAGAAAATTCTGAAAAAAGTGAAGTGTTTAAATAGTATTCCTTTGTTAAAACTTGTAATTTAATAAAGATTTTATTCTTCAACTCAAAACTGACATCTCCACCAGGGTGAGGTCAAGTTACTATCCTTCTAATCAGTCATCCTGAGGGAGCTTTCTTACCCTGACCTCAGAGATTTATAGAAGAAAGAGCTCTAAGTTTAAAGTCAGCTGTGAGTTCTATTTCTTTTCCTGCCACTTGACCAGCTGTGTAAAATAGAGAAAAGAACACGTTCCTTCCTGATCCTCAGAGCTATAGTGACTCTCAGATGCAGTAACATAGGTGGAACTCCTTTTGGTAAAGAACAAAACCCAAGATAAGTGGTTCTTAAATGCTTTTCTCCCCAGGGTACATTTGCCAATACCTGGAGACATTTTTGATTGTCACAACTGGGGTGCAGGTGCTACATGGCATCTAGCAGGTCAAGACCAAGTATATTGCTAAACGTCTGACAACGTACAGGACAACCCCTCACATCAAAGAATTATTCAGCCCAAATGTCAGTAGTGACAAGGTTGCAAATCCCTGCTCTAGACAAATGTCAACTACCCAGAGCTTCCCCAACCAATGCCTGGGACCCAGGAAATCTTCTAGGTGTGCCAGAATGACTGTGACCCTGAAACGGAGCTTCTCAGATCCAGCTCTTCTCACCCAGCAAGAGTAAAGAAGCAAAGCAGTCCTTCCCTTTCTGCCCTAGGGCAGAGCCCCAGGGTGAGGACCTGCACAGGGCTGAGGGAATGGCTGAGAAATCCTTGTCAGTCTCAAGCTTCCTAACACTCACCTTCCCTAGCTGCTTTCCTGGGAAGCTAAGTGGTCAGAAAACATGCTCTCCAATTAGATGGAATGTAGAGCACTAAATAGTAAGCATCTACCTGCTTGTCATTAAGAAGAATACAGATAATATAATAGATTTATACATCTTTTGCTTAACAAATAAAATCCTTGCTGTCACCACCTAGAAGTATAGAATCTAGTAGATGAGATGACACAAATATCCAGTGGAGAATCACAGACAATGTTGTCCTTTCAAATCTACATGTGATATCATGGAGTACATAGGATACGGATCAGAAGGAATAGAAAGGTCTTCAGGACACAAAGGGTAACAAAGTAGGATGGCAAGAATAGGTGTGATGGATAATTTTGTATGTCAACTTGACTGGGCCACGGGGTGCCCAAACAGTTGATCAAACATTATTTGGGGTGTTTCCATGAGGGTGTGTTTTGGGTGAGATTAACATTTGAATTGGTAGACTGAGTAAAGCAGATTGCCCTCCACAATCTGCATGGGCCCCATTCAATCAGTTGAAGACCTGAATACAACAAAAAGGCTAACCCTCCCATGAATAAGAGGTATTCCCTCTGCCTGACCACCTTTGAGTTGGGACATAGGTTTTCTTCCCTTCAGGTTCAAAAGGAAACATCTGCTCTTCCTGGGTCCCGAGCCTGTCGGCTTTTGGACTGAAACTACCCCATTGGTTCTTCTCACTCTCTAGCTTGCCAACTGCGGATCTTGGGACTTCTCAGTCTCCAAAATCATGTGAGCCAATCCTTATTACAATATATTTATTTATTTATATAAACCAACATGACATATATATATATCATGTTGGTTCTCTTTCTCCGGAGTACCCTGCTTAATACAGTAAGGAAGGAGAAGGGCAGAGCAGAAACAAAATGTAGCACTAAGCTACACTAAGGGTGTAGCCCATTTGAAATGGTGAGATTGACCCTTCAAAAACAGGTTAGACAATTTAATGAGGGAGGAAGTTTGTTTTCAGAGGCCTGTAGCCTTCAGCAGATCTCCGGAGCAAGGGGAAAATGGGGTGAGATATGCGGCAGAGTTCAAGAAATCTATATTCTTCAGATAACAAATGAGGAAACAGACACAGAAGAAAGCTTTCATTTCAGCCTGGCCTGAGAGTGGCAAAGACAGCTATTGAGTGCGGAGTGGGGAAAGAGATGAAATAGATAGATAGACATTCTTTCTCTTCCCTCTTCATCTTCCCTCTTCCTTCATCTTCCCTCTTCCTTCTCCATCCCCCCAGCTTTGCTAGCAGAGAGATATTATGTCTGTTAGTGCTGCACGACCTGAAAAACAGGAGAAAGACCCTTCCTTCTTAGCTATATGCGGCAAATAGGGCCCACAGCGCTGGGGAAGATCAACCGTGGGCCAATGTGCTATGAAAGAAGACACAAGGAGACTCCAAGCAATGAGTAGAATCCAGAAACCGGAAAACAAGCAGTAAGCTTTGTATCTATTCATCAGTAGACATTTAACAAGTGTGTATAGCACAGGCCCCTTGCCAGAATATGACTAAAATCTTGTCACCCAGTGGCCAGCTGCTACAATCTCCTGCCCAAGTGGGATGAGCTGTCTCCTGAATGTGGAGTCAGGAGACAGAGGATTAATCTCAACTTGGCTGCTTGTTAGCACATACCCCTGAACAACTTACGTCGCTTTTCTAGGTCTCAGTTTTGTCATTTGCAGAATCAAGGCATTACAGTAATTTTACAGAACTGTTATGAGATATAAATAGTTAGCGTTATGTGACAAGTACCGGACAAATTCCAGGTGTCTAATAAGTACCCTATAAATGTCATTTTCCTTCCTTCTCTCTTGGTACGGGCTCCAATTTGTCCCCTGTGGCATAAATTTTTTTCATATTCCATTGTAGATGTGCCATAACCACTCCCTGCCCCCGAGTTCCTGTCCTGGACCCCAGGTCGTAGATCTTGTAGATGTCTCCTCACCCCTTCTGGAAGTCTTAACGGCTCTAGGCTTACCCCTAAAATTCCTGCTCCTCCCCTGCCCTGCTTACTTCTATCCCTATTCTTCTTATCTAGAGTATGATCACAGCACACCCGTGGACATTCTGCTAATCCACATTTCTGTTTTGAAAAGTAGCTCTCACTGTTGACATTTACGGGAGTCTGATGAAGGTAGGAACCAGGACATTTGATCTCCAACGGTCTATCCTACCTCCAGAGGGAAGGGACCTGTGTGATGCTGTGAGTGTGGATGTTCCTCCCAGAGGCTTTGCCTGGTAATAGGCACAGCTCCTACAAGGAACCCTTGGTAAATCACAGTCTCAGTGTTACTTTCTCTAGCACTAGGAAATAACCCCAAGGCCTGCCTTCCGGAAGGCCCAGGGTCCCTACGCCCCTTCCTCATATACTTACTGGATGTCTGGTCATTTCATAAGTACTAATGATGACCTGGTCTTATGAGATTCTCCCACATTTAGCAGCTCCTATAATTTGAGAACAGCAAGGATCCCTACAGGCAAATCACAATACATTGTTACTTCTTGCTTGGCAGTTTCCTAACAGTAGGAATTGGGGTTCAATTCATTCATCTTCCTAACAAAACAACAGCACAAATGATGCATTATACAAAAACCAACATCAAACATCTTACATGCTATGTATTTCCCAAACACTTCGTTCTGCTCAACCGCTCTGTTTTCTCTCATCAGCCACCTTTTCCAATCTCATCAGTGACGGTTCATATTTCGTCATCTCTACCCCACTTCCACCCTTTCACAGCAGATGATCTGCCTCCTACACACCAAGGCAACAGAGGTCACTAACCAAAAACTCCGACTTCCCTTTCCTCCACCTCCAAATGTCTGTTATGTGACGATGAACAGTAACCAGCAAATGCATAGCTCTGTACGAGTAGAATCCCATGTGTTGGTCAAAGGGAAAAGCCCTAGAGAGAAATCTGGAAGAAAGAGAAATCTGGATCCTTTGGTGGTGGTGAAAGCTCAAAACAACATTATCTGGGGGAGAGAGGGAAAGTTAGTCATTACCACCAAGCAAAATGAAATGTTTCCTTCCCTTTAGCAAAGTCAGTACTCAGCAAGCGTCTAAGGAAGGAGGTGCCACACTGTTGTATTATATGCAATCTGGGATCTCAGAGGAATCAGGTCAAATTAGAGTTTTAGCATTTGCTTAAAATTCCTTACATCTTTGCCTTTGCATTTCCTGTTTTCCAGCCTTTCAGTCACTCATTTGACCATTTTTGACTGAGACTTCCTACATGATTTTACGAGAGTCAAAAATCCCTGTTTTCATGAAAATGAAAGTCTTCATGGAGTAAATGAAATAAATAAATAAATGCATGGTATGATAAAAGGTGATATTTGCTAGGCAGTAAAAGGGGAATGGGGAGATCTGGTGGGGAGGGGGGTTGATGTAATTACAAATAGGATAGTCATGGAAGACCTGTCTGATCATAAGAATAAATCCTGAAAGAAATGAGGGTGTAAGCCATGCAGATATCTGTGAGAAGAACATTATGAACAGAGGGAAAAGCAAGTGCAAAGGCCCTAAGGCAGGAAGCAGCCTGGTGCCTTCAAGGAACAACAAGGAGCCCAGTGTGGCTGAAGCAGAGTGACTGAGGAGATAAACAGGAAAAAAAAGAGGTTGGAGGGCTGACAGAAGCCACTCATGGTAGTTTTTTCAGCCACTGTGAATAGTTTGGCTTTTATTAGGGGTGAGGAGGGTAGTCATTGGATAATTCTGATATGAGACATGGCAGGTGAATATGTAGAAATAAGCAGTATGCCAGATGTTGAGAACTGCTATGGAGAAAAACAGAAACAAGGGAAAAGAAATGGTGATGCACCAGAAAAAAAGAGAGAGGGGCCAAATGGATAAAATTAGAAATAAGAGAGGAGAAATTACAACCAATATCACAGAAATACAAACAATCATAAGAGAATACTAAGAACAGTTATACAACAACAAATTGGACCACCTAGAGAAAATGATAAATTCCTAGAAACATACCATTTTCCAAGACTGAATCAGGAAGAAATAGGAAATCTGAACAAGCTGATTACTAGTAATAAAATTGAATCAGTAATTTTTTTAATACTACCAATAAACAAACATCCAGGACCAGACAGTTTCACAGGGGAATTCTACCAAATATTTAAAGAAGAGTTAATACCTATCCTTCTCAAACAATTCCAAAGTGTTAAAGAGGAGGGAATGCTTCCAAACTCATTCTATGAGGCCACCATTACCCTGATACCAAAACCAAAGACACTACACAAAAATTACAGGCCAATATCCCTGATAAACTAGATGCAAAAATCCTCAGCAAAATATTAGCAAACCAAATTCAACAATTCATTAAAAGGATCATACATCAGGATTGAGTGTGATTTTAGTCCAGGGATCCAAGGGTGGTTCAATATTTGTACATAAATCAACATGATACACCACATAACATTAATAAAAATTATGTGATCATCTTAATAGATATAGAAAAGACATTTGACCAAAATTCAACATCCATTCATGATAAAAACTCTCAGCAGAGTGGATATCAAGAGTGAAAATCTGAAAGCATTTTCTCTAAGATCAGGAACATGACAAGGATACGCATTCTCACCACTTTTATTCAACATAGTATTGGAAGTCCCAGCCACAGCAATCAGTCAAGAAGAAGAAATAAAAGGCATCCAAATTAGAAGGGAAGAAGTAAAACTGTCACTATTTACAGATGACATGATACTATGGGAAAGGCTAAAGACTTAAAAAAAAAAAAACTATTAGAACAAATAAATGAATTCAGTAAAGTTGCAGGATACAAAATTAAAATGCAGAAATCTGTTGCATATCTGTACACCAAAAATGAACTACCAGAAGGAGAAAACAATCGCATTAAAAAGAATAAAATACCTAGGAATAAATTTAACCAAGGAGGTGAAAGACCTCTATTCATGAACTATAAGACACTGATGAAAGAAATTGAAGACAACACAAATAAATAGAAAGATATACCATGCTCATGGATTGGAAGAATTAATATTGTTAAAATGTTCATACTACCAAAGCAGTCTACAATTCAATGCGATCTCTATCAAAATACCTATGGCATTTTTCACAAACTAGAACAGATAATCATAAAATGTGTATGGAACCACAAAAGACCCTGAATAACCAAAGCAATCTTGAGAAAGAAGAAGCAGGAGGTATTACCCTCCCTGACTTCAAATTATACTACAAAGCTGTAGTAATCAAAACAGTATAGTACTGGCACAAAAACAAACACATGGATCAATGGAACAGAATAGAAAGTCCAGAAATAAACCACACACATATGGTCAACTAATCTATGACAAAGGAGGCAAGAATATACAATGGGGAAAAGACTCTCTTCAATAATTGGTGCTAGGAAAACTGGACAGCTATATATAAAAGAATGAAAATAGAATATTTTCTCACACCATATACAAAAATAAACAAAATGGATTAAAGACTTAAACGTAAGACCTGAAACCATAAAGCTCCTAGAAGAAAACATAGGCAGTACCTTCTTTGACATGGGCCTTAGCAATAGATTTTTGGATCGGTCTCCTCAGGCAAGAGAAACAAAAACAAAATTAAACAAATAGGACTACATCAAACTAAAAAGTTTCTGCGCAGTGAAGAGAACCATCAACAAAATAAAAAGGCAACCTACTGAATAGGAGAAGATATATGCAAATGATATATCCAATAAGGGGTTAATATCCAAAATATATAAAGAACTCATACAACTCAATATCAAAAAAAAAAAAACAAAAAACCTGAGTTTAAAATGGGCAGAGTACCTGAATAGGCATTTTTCCAAAGAAGACATACAGATGGCCAACAAGCATATGAAAAGATTTTCAACATCACTAACCATTAGAAAATGCAAAGGAAACCCACAATAATATCACCTCATATCTGTCAGAATGGCTATCATAAAAAAGACAAGAAATAACAAGTGTTGAAAATGATGTGGCGAAAAGGGAATCCTTGTGCACTGTTGGTGGGAATATAAATTGTTGCAGTTACTGTGGAAAACAATATGGAGATTCCTCAAAAAATTAACAATAGAACTACCATACAATCCAGCAATTCCACTCCTGGGTATTCACCCAAAGAAAATGAAAACACTAATTTGTATGCACCCCAATGTTCACTGTAGCATTATTTACAATAGTCAAGATATGGAAGCAATATAAGTGTCCATCAACAGATGAGTGGATAAAGAAGATGTGGTGTATATATACAATGGAATATTACTCAGCCATAAAAAAAGAATGAAATCTTGCCATTTGCAACAACATGGATAGACCTAGGGGGTGTTATGTTAAGTGAAATAAGTCAGAGAAAGACAAATACTGTATTTTTCATTCATATGTGGAATCTAAAAAACAAAACAAATGAACAAATATAACAAAACAGAATCAGACTCACAGATACAGAGAACAAATTACTGGTTGCCAAAGGGGAGGCCGGTGGGGGATGAACAAAATAGATGAAGGGGTTAAGAGGTACAAACTACCAGTTAAAAAATAAATAAGTCACAGGGATGTAATGTACAGCACAGGGACTATAGTCAATTATATTATAACTTTGTATTGTTCATAACCTACAAACATACTGAATTACTATGTTGTACACCTGAAACTAATATGATATTGTAGGTAAACTATACATCAATTTTTAAAATTTTAATAAAAAATAATAATAAATGGTGATGCAACAGAGGAGGAACACTGTTGTTCTTTTGCCTTTTTCCATCTTTTTGCCTTTCTAACTCAACTGATTCTTTGAAGCTCAGCTCAGATAACAGCTCCTCCAAGAAGTTGTCACTGAATCTCCCTCCCCAAATTGGGTAAGAGTTATCCTTTTCTGTGATCTCACAGCACTGTAAACAATCTTTTCTTACAGCACTTATCACACTGTATTGTGTTTTTAATAAATGCTACCAAAATGTTTGTTGAAGAAATGAAAGAATGGATGGATGGATGGATGGATGAATAGAATAAAAGAGAGAGTGAATCGGAGTAGAGAAAACAGTCCCTGAGGATAGATGGAATAGAAGTAGTGACAATGGAAATAAAAAGGAAGAGCCAGGTGTTAGAGACATTATAAAAGTAAAATGACATATCTGATAATTTTATGAATGTTAAAGTAATCAAGGAGAAAAAGTCCCTTGAATGATATCATGGGTTCTAGTAAATGGAAAGCTTAAGAGAAAGAGAAATTCTTAAAGGAGGAGCTTTTTTGGAAAAGTTTTTTATGATGACCAAGTCTAATTCATTCATCGATTTTAACAGCCTTTTACTGAGCTTCTTCTAAATTTCACTTCCTGTGCTAAGTGCTGGTAAGAAAAAACTAGATAAATCATGATCTCTGCATTTTAAGGCACAGAGGCATAAGACTATACAAAGCAAGGTTATACTTGTACTGAAGTAACATTTGAGGGTACTATTGTATAGCTGAATATGAAGGACTTTCAACTCTTAAGTTGGCACAATGGCATGGGGAAAAGTGCAAGGGCTTCTAAGTCAAAGGGTCCTGAATTCCAGCTTTGCACCTAAATATCTGGGACCCTGAGAAAACTATCTCAAGTCTCTAAACTTGACTTTCTCTCTTCCTCTGCAAATCAAGAGAGAATAAAACCTACTTTGTAATGTTGTTTAAAAAAAATGTAATGTGATAATGTATGGGAAAACATCTGCAATGATACCTTGGAATACTAGGAGCTTTAACAATATCATTTGGCTTCCTTCTCTTTTAGCCCAAAGTTCAGCATATGGCAGGGATTTAAAATTTGTATCAGCCTCATTTTTAGACATGCATCAGTATTGTCCATGTTATAATGCACATTGATAGCTTTATTTTCCAGAGAAAATATTTCTTACTTCAACATCTGGAGACCAAATGTATTATGAGAAGATGGGGGGGAAGAGAGTAGATACCAAATTATTTTTTATATTCAGCTAACTCACAAAAACTAAAAATAATTTTGAAAGTTTTGTACAAACTCATAACGTACACTTAGGACTCATCAAAATCACTATTATGTTTCCACTGAATCATTGGCAAAGCTACATACAGAAATAAAGATAGCTCTTCAAAGAGTTGGTGCAATCTCTCTCATTGGAACACTTCTGCCATTTATAACTGCAAGTACATTTTTCAATACTGAATATTTACACGGTGGAAGTACTGAAATTTCAACCCCATCTGTCACAGGAGAAATTTGGGGGTCAGAGAGAGAGAAACTATTTGAATATGGAGCCCTTTGATCCAAAAAGTTATATAGAGGCAGTCTCAGTTAATCCAGTGACCCTTTGTAATGAAAATTAGGTGAGAACAAAGGAAAATGTGCCTACAGCATAACAAAAACAGGATCTGTTTTTGTTTTTTGTTTTTTCGTAAATAGTAGGGTCAAAGGATAAGAGGAATATACATGCTTCATACAGAAAGGAACATACAAAATGTTTTCTGGAAAAAATTAAATTATTCCAATGGAGAAGCGCATTTGTCATCAAGTATTTTAGGAGAAAAACTGGCTTTAGCTTTGTCAGCAGAGAGAGATGGAACTGAAGCTAAAGGAATTAATGTTCCCTGTGACCAACAGGGAAGTCAGGGGAAGGCAGAGCTGGGTCTAGAATGGGTCTGAGCCTACTGTTTCACTATCCTGAAGGAAGGGCAAAAGTGATGAAGTAAGGGTGAGGGCAGGGACTTTGGGTAGAGAGGACTTAAAGAGAGGACTGAAGAGAGAACATGAGTGGTACTAGAAGAAAAAGAGAGTAGAGGAGTGAGGAAGCATATGTGTGGTTCACCTTCTTGAGGACCTGAGATGAGGCCTTATCCACCCTTCATGGCTCCCAACTCCCTCACCTCTCTGTGAGTATGTAGGTCAAACAAAAGCACAACTGATGATCCCCTCATCTTCATCCCAACACTACATAGTTGTAGGACACTTACTCAAGCCCCTCAGTACAAGAGTTCCTTAAACATCTTAAATCAGAAAAGAGACATGTCTTCAGAAAGGATGAGATTGTAGGAAAAATATCTGCACACCCTACTGAATTGCTAGACCAGAGTACCAATCCATGATAACCATATTGGCTAAAAAAATTAAAATCCCTCTGATTTCTGTGCTTACTCTTACAAAGGATTTATCTAAAACATATCCACTGAAGGATCAAAATGAGAGTCCACTTGTGTATTAATTGTTACTTATTTCCTACCTTACAGTTGAGTTTGCTTAGCACTTTACATACAATTGTGAAAGCATACCTAGGTGATATGGGAGAAAGGAACTGATGAAATCTAGAGTCACCCTAAGATTCAGAAGCACCGATGCTCCTAAAACAGCTACCAAGAAAGAGAGAAAGAAAAATAAGGAGAAGGCTATTAGTTTCAACAAGAAAAACATGCAGTATAGCACCTCCCTGGCATGGCCAGCAACTACTTTTGGGGAAACAAAATTAAAAAAGAAAATCTGCCAACTTGGAAAACCTGTCCACAATAGTAGAAGAGGAAAAAACAGCTTTATAGTTGAATATGCATTAAACCAAAATGTGATGTATGTCATGTGTAATCTGGTAAAGAGATATATCATCCTCCTGTCATAAATAAATGAGAATTTTATTTTACTTTATTTTCCCTTTGGATAAAGGCAATTAGTAAACATGTTTGTTACCTCAATTACCAGGCAAATTTAGGATGAACTATATGTGCTAATCAAGTGCTCTTATTTGAGGAGTAGCTATTGTTTATCTTGAGAACATGTATGAAATGGGTTGCATCTGTTTGGCTATATAAAAGGTTATAAAACAAAATCCAGGGTTCCTATAATATATTGATAGTATGAGAATGTCCAGTCTTTTAATCAAACATTATATGACATGCAAAGAAACAGAAATATGTGATTCAGACTCAGATAGATAGACAGATAGATGATAAAGAAAGGAAGAAAGAAAGAGAGAGAGAAAGGAAGGAAGGAAGGAAGGAAGGGAGGGAGGGAGGGAGAGAGGAGGGAGGGAGGGAGAAAGAGAGAAAGCCAACAGAAACTGATTCTGACTGGGCACAGATGTTAGATTCACCAAATATAGATTTCAAAGCAGATCTAATAAATACGTTCAGAGTTAAAGAAAACTACATTCAGCAAATTAAAAGAAATTATTTTGAAAATTACTCAACAAATACAAAATGTCAATAGAGAAAGTAAAAATATCAAATAAAACAAATGATAATTTTAGAGATGAAAAGCACAACATCCAAAATGAAAATTTTTCTAGCTGTATTTAACATCACATTTGAAAAGGCAAAGAACCAGTGATTTTTTTTTTTTTTTTGGCAGCGTTGGGTCTTTGTTGCCACACACTGGCTTTCTCTAGTTGCGGAGAGCAGGGCTACTCTTTGTTGTGGTGGGCGTGCTTCTCATTGCAGTGGCTTCTCTTGTTGCAGAGCATGGGCTCTAGGTGTGCAGGCTTCAGTAGTTGTGGCAAGAGGGCTCAGTAGTTGTGGCTCACAGGGTCTAGAGCACAGGCTCAGTAGTTGTGGTGCACAGGCTTAGTTGCTCTGCGGTATGTGGGATCTTCCCGGACCAGGGATCGAACCCATGTCCCCTGCACTGGCAGGCAGATTCTTAACCACTGTGCCACAAGGGAAGTCCCAGAACCAGTGAATTTGAAGACAGATTGATAAAAAGTTTGTAATCCATAGAAGAAAGGGGGAAAAAAACTGAAAAAAAAGACCAGAGATCTGTTGAACAAGACCAAGTAGATTGACTTTTGTATAATGAAAAGTCTGAAAGAAAGAGAAAGGAGCAGAAAATATATTTGAAGAAATGAGCAAAAACTTCCAAAATTATATGAAAAATGTCAATCCACAGGTCCAAGGAGCTCAAAAAAACACAAGTAGGATGAATACAGAGATCCACAGCAAGACCTATTATAGTCAGACTTCTGGAAGACAAAGAAAAAGAAAATCCCAAAAATATTAAGAGGAAAACAACTCACCAACAAAATGGTTAATGGCTGATTTCTCATCAGAAATTACGGAGGCCAGAAATGGAATGAATTATTTAAAGTGTTAAGAAAAGAAAACTGTCCAAAAAAGACTTTTATATCCAGCAAACTACTCATCAAAAATAAACAGAAAATAAAGACATTCATAGATAAACAGAAACAGAGAATTCATTGTTAGTAGACCTAACCTACAAGAAATAATAGGAGTAGTCCTTCAAGCTGAAAGAAAATGACAGTAGATGGCAATGAAAATGAAGGAAGGAAAGAAAAATACCAGATATTGTAAATATGTGTGTAAATATAAAAGACTGCCTATATTTTTCTCTTTTTCTTTCTTTTTTCTTGTATTTCTCTTTATTTTTAAAAAATCATTAAAAAACAGATTGGTTAAAACAATAATTGTAAAGATGTATTGTTAGGTTTTTACATCTAATCCAACAGATGAAGTATATTTGACAATAATAACACAAAGGAGGGAGAAGGGAATGGAGCTATAATGGAACAAAGTTGCTATAATTTATGAGATTTAAGTCAGTACTAACTTGAAGTAGATTGTGAAAACTTAAATATGCATATTATAATCTCTAGGGTGACCACTAGGGAAATAATTCAAAACAGCTTTAAAAAAATCAACAAAGGAATTAAAATAGTGCACTAGCACAAAAGAAGGCAGTAAAAGAGGAATATAGGACCCAGAAAAAGACATGAAAATGGAAAACAAAAAAGCAACACGTCAGACATAAATCCAACCACATCAATAATAACATTACATGTAAATTGACTGACTATTCTAATCAAAAGGCAGAGATTGTCAAACTGAAATAAAAAGCAAGATCAAACTATATTCAATCAACAAGAAACACACTTTAAACATAAACAGATGTAAAGTAAACTGATGAAAAAGATACACTATGCAAACAGTAACCATAAAAGAGCTGGAATGGCTAAATTATTATCAGACAACATGACATCAGGCTAGAAATATTGTGAACAAGAGGAGCATTTCACAATGATAAAAGAGTCAATAGAGCAGGGAGATATAAAAGTAAAAATGTTTATGTATCTAACAAGAGAGCCCCAAAATATGTTAAGCAAAAACTGACAAAATAGAAAGGAGAAATAGACTTTTCAACAATTATAATTTGAATCTCAATACTCTTTTCTCACTAATTAATAGAACAATCAGACTGAAAACTCAGTAAGGATAAAGAATATTTGAACAACATTACCTGCTAACTTAACCAAACTGACCTATATAGAATACCCCACCCAAAAGAGTGAAATGTACATTTTTTAAAGTGCACATGGCTCATTTTCCAGGATGGCCCATATGCTAGGCCATAAAACAAGTCTCAGTAAATTTTAAAAGACTGAAATAATACCAGATATCTTCTTCAACAACAATGAAATTAAATTAGAAATCAATAATTGAAAGAACATGCCCAAATATTTGGAAATTTAAAAATGCATTTCTAATTAACCTGTGTGACAATAAAAATACAACATATCAAAATTTACAGGATAGGGACTTTCCTGGTGGCACAGTGGTTAAGAATCGCCTGTCAGTGCAGGGGACACAGGTTTGATCCCTTGTCTGGGAAGATCCCACATGCCGCGGAGCAACTAAGCCTGTGCACCACAGTTACTGAGCCTGTGCTCTAGAGCCCAAGAGCCACAATTACTGAGCCCGTGCTCTACAGCCCAAGAGCCACAACTACTGAGCCCACGTGCCACAACTACTGAAGCCCATGCTCCTAGAGCTCATGCTCTGCAACAAGAGAAGCCACCGCAATGAGACGCCCACGCAGCGCAACAAAGAGTAGCCCCTGCTCGTCACAACTAGAGAAAGCCTGCGTGCAGCAACGAAGACCCAACACAGTCATAAATAAATAAAAATTTACAGGATACATCTAAAGCAGTGCTTAAAGGAAAATCTATACCTTTAAATGCTTATGTTAGAGAAAAAAGAACAAATCAATACAAAGTAAATAGAAGGAAAGAAATAATACAGGTCATAGTGGAAATCAATAAAATTTTAAAAAGAAATAATAGAGAAAATCAATACAGCAATAATGTCTTATTTGAAAAGATCAACAATCTTTAGAACTTAGAAGTAGACTAAAAAGAAAAAAAATGGAGAAGACACAAATTACTAAAATTAGGAATGAAAGAGAAGACATCACTACAGACCTTATAAAATTTTTATGAATGAAGGAGTGACAAATGGTAGCATATAGATGCTCCATCTAAAGAAAACTCTAGAGGAATCATAATGTGCAGTAAACACTGGCAGTACATCCCAAGAGAGCAGCCCTCAACCAGTGACTAACAGGAAATGGTATATTAACATGTGTTTTACACTGACACCCAGAGTGTCCCCAGTGAGATTAAGCTACAGTCACCTACAGTGGTAGCTGGCTTTATAATGCCTCCTTCATAAGCTGCCGTTCCTTCCTTCTTGCTTCCTCACTCCTCTATCAATGCTTCCTTTCACGTCTCCTACCAAAAATAAACTACATACCTACACTTGAATCTCTATCTCAGGATCTGCTTGTGATGGAACCCAAACCACGAATAATTCTAATGTTTATGGTGATTTACTAACTAAGGAGAGAATCTGAAAATCACTTGCATATACAGTTGACCCTTGAACAACATGGGGGTTAGGGGTGTCCACCCCCCACACAGTCAAAATCCGTGACTATAACTTTACAGTCAGCCCTCTATATCCCTGGTTCTGCAGACTTGGATTCAACCAACTGCAGATAATGTCATACTATAGCACATATTATTGAAAAAAAAATCCACATATAAGTGGACCCTCACAGTTCAAACCCATTTTATTTAAGAGTCAACTGTAGTTGCCTTTCTTTTTAATTGGCCTCACTCATGAAACCATTTAGTGATTTAATTTTCTTTTTTCTACCTACTTGTGTAGGTCTCTTCTAATAACCATTATTATCTATCATTGATCTTTCCTTTTCTTCAGAGCACTTATTAAAATTTATAACAGCATTATTTTTTATTTGTCTGCCTCAAAACTGTAAGCTCCAAAAAGGCTGAGATAATGTCTGTCTTATTCAGCTATGTATATAACTCCGTATCGAGCACATCTTGGTTGAATAAATTAATAAATGAAGAAATGGGGTCCCAAAGAGGAAAAGCATTTAGGGTGGAGATTTCTAGTGCTCACCTCCGCTCAGTCCCCTTCTCCTATCTGAAATCCAGAAGATTATGGTTCTCCACCCTTTTGCTGTTAGACAGGGCATATGTCCATTTCTGGCTAATGGTTTGTGAGGGGAAATGGCATGTATCACTTCCAGGCCAGAGTGTTTAACTGCCAGTGAGACCCTTGAGCACTTTCTTCCCTGTTACAGTGGCCACAAAGGCCATGTTTTCCAAATTGTGCCATCACAAGAGGGAAGAGCCCCTATTGGCCCAGGTACCCAGATCTGTTTGGAGCAGAGTAAACCCTCTGCTGACCCACTTTGGACACACTTTGTGAGTGATAAATGAACCTGTGCCGTGTCAAGCCACTGAGATTTAGAATTGTTTGTTATTGTAACACAACCTAGCCTATCTCAACTGACAAAGTATTCTTCTCGGTAGGGATCTGAAAAAAAAGGTGAGCAATGAAAAATGTTTCCAACTCTGTACTCTAAGCTCCCCTCATTTGTTTTTGCTTGGTTGTTTGGTGTTTTACAATAGAACTCTACCTGGTATTTAGTTGGAAAGCTAGTGAAGCCCCAAAATGTATTCAAGGTATTAAATAAACTTTTTGAACTACATTGTAAATGTACCATACATATACTGTAAACATGCCATAAATCTCTTCTGCCATGATGCATGTGGAGCACAGCTCTACAATAAGCCTTAAAGTATATGACCTGTAATATTCGCTCTGTCTCTAGGTGACAAAGTGGCCTTCACCAGTCACCTAATTTCCCCAGTCTCACTTTTCTCATATTCAGAAGATACCCTGGTTAAACTTGAAAAACACTATAGGCCACAGTTGTAAACTTTGGGAATAGTGCTTAAAATCTTTCAAGACTGGACTGGTTATTCCCTCCTCAGTAAGATAAGTGAGAGTTTCAAGGAAAAATATTTATATTCCAGATCTTCAGGAGCATAAGAAACTATGAGAACAGACAAATGGGCAAAAGCTCTTCTTAAAATTTAAATTAAAAATATAAATATATGCATGCACACAAGCATTTAAATGTAAAACAGCTACACCTATTGCTATATTTGCTAAGAGAAAGCAAGATAATTACCAAGATTTTCAAGAGACTTCCACTCCTTCTGGGATATGCATTCAACATTGAATTTCAAAGTTCCTGTGCAAACTTTCCTTGGAATGTAATCTTCAACCTAGAAGCATGTATAGTACATTCACTATGCAAAATATATTTATTGTAGAAAATGGCATCTGTTTACTTAAGTTGTAAGTGAATTGTGTGAATCAGACTCATCACCACGTAAATCATGTAGCTCCTCTCTTAATTAGAAATACCTCCATCTCTGAGTTAAGTTACTCTCTTTGCAGGCTGCATAAAATAAGGGCATTTCCTTAAAGTCTAGTGTTAGGGGTTGAATTATGTCTCCCCAAATTCACACGTTGAAGTCCTAACCCCCAGCACCTTGGAATTTAACTCTATTTGGAGGTAGGGTCTTTAAAGAGGTAAAATGAGGTTATTAGGATGGGTTCTAATCCAATATGACTGTCATCTGTATAAGAAGAGATTAGGACACAGATACACACAGGAAGATCATGTGAAGACATAAGGAGAAAATGCCATCCATAAGCCAAGGAGAGAGGTCTCAAAGGAAATTAACACCTTGATCTCAGACAACCGGCCTCCAGAACAATGAGAAAATAAACTTCTGTTGTGTAAGCCACCCAGTCTGTGGTACTTTGTTGTAGCAGCTGTAGCAAACTAATACATCTGGTTTCTCTGACATTCCTAAATATACTGTTATCTCAAAAGATGTCCCAGGATCCCCAAGACAACAACTGACATTAAAGTGTTTTCTTTCTTATTTTGAATAATGTTTGCTGCCCACAAGGCAGGCCAGCACAATTCAACCCACACGCCCAGTTCTGGTAATCCTAGCTAAAGACAGACTAGCAGAATCAGTAGTTTCTACTATGAAACATACCAATAAATTTCCTGGCTCTATCTAAGGCCTACATCAGAACAGGGTGGGTGAGTATTCAGAAGTCTCTGTTTCACCTGTTCCCCAGGTTCACTCTGACGATCAAGGAGTCACTGTGTTAAATGACTGAATTAATCAAGAAACATTAGGCTGTGCAGTAACAACACCAAAACATCAAGAGCTTAACACAACGGAGGCTTATTTCTAACTCAAAGTTTGCTGCAGATCCAGGGGACTTTGAAGAAACTCCTCCATCCAGCAGCTCAGCAATTCAGATTCTTGGTGCCTTCACTATCCTCTAGCTGCAACATTTAACACTTGCAGCCACCCTGGTAGACACAACAGAGAAAAAATATGCTGGAGGGTCTCACGCTGGCAATTAAATGTGTCAACCTAGAAAATCCAGTTCTGATGTCCAGTTAGCCCACTGGAAAAACACACAATCTAGGCACTTCCTATGGTTTTGAAAAACAAAGTCCAAAATCTCAACATGAGCTTAATGTGCTCATCAAAGCCCTGTGTTATCTGGACCTGCCTACCTTCCCAGCCTCATCTCCTACCTCTCTTCCCCACTTCCTGAGCATACCAGTTACACTGGGTTTTCCTTCTCCTTGAACACACCATGTTCACTCTGGGCCTTCACCATTCTGGCCCCTCTGCCTGGACTCTTGCTTGATCTCTTCTCATAGCTAATTACTATTCAGCATTTGAATCTCAGCCCAAGTATCCCTTTTGAGTCACCCCAGTCAAGGCAATGTTCGTCTTTGTTTTATGGTCTCATAGCACTGAATTTCTCTGTTGCAGCATTTCTCACACTTCTAATTGTTCAACTATTATTTATAAGCATTTGTTTAATGTTTTCCTCCCCTAATAAAGTATGTTTAAGGACCATGTCTCTCTTTTATTTTGAGAACATAGCACAGTTCCTGGCTCACAACAGATGCTCAATAAATATTGATTCACTGTATTCATTTCCTAAGCTGCTATAACAAATTACCACAAACTTAGTTTCTTAGAGCAGCACGAATTTATTGTCTTACAGTTCTGAAGGTCGGAAGGGTGACATGGGTCTCACTGGGCTAAAATTCAGGGGAAGGGAGGGTTGTATTCCTTCCAGATGCTCTAGAGGAGAGTATGTTCCTTGCCTTTTCCAACTTCTAACAGCCTCCCACCTTCCTTGGCTCATGGCTCTGTTTCAGCAATGGCATTACTGTGACCTCTGCTTTTATCATCACATAGCCTTTTCTGACTCTGACTCTCCTGCCTCCCCCTTTTCCTTATAAGAAGCCTTGTGACTATATTGGGCCCTCTTGGATGGATAATGCAGGATAATCTCCCCTATGGCAAAGACCCTAACTTAATCACATCTGCAAAGTTCCTATTGCCACATAAGGTAACAAATGCACAGGTTTTAGGGATTAGGACATGGACACCTTTGGAGGCGGGGGGAGCATTATTCTTCCTACCATGCTGGCTGGTGCTTCATTACCTCATCTCTCACGGAGCGGGGCATTACAACAATAAGACTCGTAAACTTTTGTTCCCCATCTAAGGAGGCAGTTCAGTTCTCTGAAAAAAAGCCTGCCTAGAAGGCATTCCTCATCATCTGGAGTGTACTGATGCTCCAAAAAAAAAAAAAAAAATCTCAACAGGGCCTCTACCCATCTTCCTTTCAATTCCTGTTGCACCACTAACCTTCCTACAGATGAGAAAGTGAAAATAGTGAAAAGGGTAAAATGTCCTCTCTTTGACCCAAAACAAGTTAGAAGGAGCCAGAAATAAAACCTCTCAGTTTGTACCCCAGTGAATGCTTACCATTATACACACTGGGGTACACACGAGGTCCCCACTCCATGGTATTATAGGTCTCCCAGCCGACCTGCTATATGGAAGCCACAGTTCCCACGTTCCAATGCCTTACTGCACCAGGTAGAGAACTAAAATATGTGAAGAAGCTAACTTTGAGACTATAGGGAGTGGTGATTATTATATTGAGTTGAAGAGTTTCTGCATGCCTAAAGACTTTCAGATTCAAAATTGGTATATATCACTATGCTGGCCAAAGAAAACAAGCCTGCAACTTAGATCAGCACGCCCACTCATCACACATGGGTTGCCGCTCCCAAGGTAAACAAAATAATTTCAGATACCAATAAGTTTTGTGAGGATAATAAAGCAAGCTTATGGGATGGCAAGTACCTAATTACGGAGAGGGATGCTTTAGCTTTCAGGGAAGGCCGCCCACTCCAGAGCAGCGCACCTCTGCACCTCTACCAAGAATTTCCAGTGCAGAACTCACATCTCAGAAGAGGCATTTTCTCTGACCCGTGGTTACGAAATGAAGCAATCTAAAGTTCTACTTTGATGAGGAGGGCTTTTAGAATAAACAGAAAGACTGTCTCTTCTTTGGAAAACCTTACAAACTAAAAAGAGTTGAGAGAGTCAGGCTTCAGTAAGTCTGCGCAGAATCTGATAAGAGACAATCGTCTTAACAGAAAATTACCCTTTCATTTTTCATAATGCATGCTAGAAACCACATATTATAGACAGTTTGATCATTTGACACTTCTGAGGTTTGTCTGGGACCTGACTTTGCTCCTTGTGAGCAACTTAACTCTAGTTGTCTGTTGCTTTTCTTTTTTTACATTACACTCCTTCCAATAGAAGTGAGTTTACATCCTGTCTCGCAGTTTTTTCCATGATCTAAGCTATATGACTTTAATGTTTTGTACCTACCCTCAGTGAGATGCTTCACATGTCTGGTCATGTCTGGTCAAAACTGCTTTTTGAATGAGTTCTCTCTAGCTTTGGGGTCTGGCAATAAAAGCATAATTTGCTGTTGTGTTCTCTGTATATAAGAGAGACACAAGCTCCATCTAGAAATGACATGAGCTTTTACGTATAAGTGTAAATGTAGGTATAGGTATAGGTGTAAGTGGAAGTGTAAGTATAAATTACAAGTTCAAGCTAAAGCACAGCCTGGTAGCACATGGGGTCTTAGGTGTGATGGCAGGGCAGTGTTTCTGTATGGGCAACTCTCATTTATACCTGATTGATAAGACAGGTAGGAGACCTTTCAAACCTTTATTTCTCTTTTGGTTCCTAACTGCTCTCTTCAGAGGAAAAGTAGGGAGATAAGAAATACTGATTAGCCAAGTTAATTGATCTAGGGAAAATCTGGGGGAGAAAATATTTTGAAAAGAAAGGAAATCAGTGGACTTTGAGCATTCAATGACCCACGATGAGGCTAGTTAACTTTTAGCTGTGTATGTGTTTTAACAGTTTAGGTCACAGGCCTTAGAGATGATCTTGTTCAGGGAGAGAAAATAGATTTTTTCTCAGTTTCGGCCACCTGGCAGTAGCTGTTTGGAAGGCTGGGAACAAGCTCACAAGAGAAAGGGCCTTGAACAAGTAGTTATCTCTGTTATGGGTATAGGAGGAAGGGTTGACAGTATGCCTACCAGGTATTTGCCTCCCTGATCCAGTCCAATACCCTCATTTCACTAAAAAATGAGAGCCAAGAGCGTTTAAATGACTTGTCCAAGGCTTCACAGCTACTTAGAAGTAGCTCTGGGACTCTTGGGTGTGCTAACTCCAAACCATATTCCTTCCATCACACCATTCCTCCTAGCACCTGACCCCTATAAATGAGAAGAACTCACACTATAGATAAGGTGAGGCTATAACATGACTATGGTAGGCTGAATAAGGGCCCCCCAAAAGATGGGCATGTCCTAATCCCTAGAATCTGTGAATATGTTACTTAGCAGGTGATTAAGTTAAGGATCTTGAAATGAGAAGATTACCCTGGATTATCCAGGTGGGCTCAACATAATCACAAGGGTCTTTATAAAAGGGAGGTAGACTGCTGTGTGATGATCGAAGCCAAGGTTGGAGTGATGTGTGGCCATGAGCCAAAGAATGTGGGCAGCTTCTTGAAGCTATAAAAAGACAAGGATATACATTCTCCCCTAGAGCTTCCAGAAGAAACACAAGCCTGCTAACACCTTGATTTTAGCCCAAACTGATTTTAGACTTATGCCCGTAAGATAATAAAGTTGTCTTAAGCCACTAAATTTGTGGTAATTTGTTACAGCAGCAATAGGAAATTAATACAATGATCTTTTTATATTGGTTTGGGCAACAGTTCAATTCAGTTCTACAAGGGCTTATTAGCAGTGTATCAGATCCCACACAAACCCCACACCTATAGTATTATAGAGAACTACAGGCAGTGCATTTACTTAAAAGCTCGTGTCCTTTCTTTTTCACTTGGAAACACTGGTTTCCCAGCAGAGCTTTCCTCTTCCTAATACACAGTTATTAGTTAATATTATACTGGGCTACATATAACCAAAGAGAGGGAGAGAAAGGGGGAGAGAGAGAAAGAGAGAGAGGGCACAAAATAACACTGCTTTAACAAGATGGAGGTTTACTTCTCTCTCATAGAAAAAGAAATCCAGAGGTAGGCAGTCCAGAGCTGGTATGGTGGCTTTATCAAGTACGGCATTTGGGTTCATTTTGCCATCCTCAGCATGTGGCTTCCACTTTTTGGTCCAAAATGGCTGCTCAAGCTCCTGTTATCACATCCCTATGCAAGCCAAAAGGAAAAAGGATGGGTAAAGAAGGGTATATCTTCTCCCTGGCAAGGATAGTACCCCCCAGTGGCATACAATATTTACACTTAAATTTCATTAGGCCAGAACTTAGTTGCAAGGAAACTGGGAAATACAGTCTTTAACCAGGCATATTGACAACACCTCCCCCCAAAATAAAACTGGGTGTTCTGTTACTAAAAATGATAGAAACAACTATTCACGTGATTGGCAACTGAAAAAACACAGCCACATTACCAAGCAGTGTGGTAGATGCCAGGAGCACTCTGGAGGTACTGTGTAGGACATGCATTCCTTATTTCCCTAGGCAAAGACATCCTGTAAGTGAGTACCTATTGGAGCATCACTTTATTATTATTTTCATAATTTTTTTAACCTGTACTTATACACAAGCCACTAATGTTACAGAGTGTCTGATTTGAGATGCCATTTGTTTATTTCTTTCAGGGGTGTAAGCTTATAACTGTGCTTGACTCATCAGCTGATGGCAAATTGTATTGATATAAAGTTTATTTTAACTCCAAACTTTACTACAAACAATATTTTGGAGACATAATTTTTTGTGTATATGATTTACCTGCAACTCACCAGGCTCACAGAATTCACATCTGAGGACTCCCACTGGTCCTCCTTTTTTGAGCACCCTTTCTGATCCTCCCCAGGGCCCCCCTCCACCAGCCAATTTGCCTGATGACACACAGTACATCTTTCAAAATCTGCTAAACTACCACGTGATTGGCCATGGGAATGGCTGAAATGAAAAGACAAAAAATATCAAGTGTTTGCAAGGAAGTAGAGCAACCAAAACTCTCATCTACTGTTGGAAGTATAAATTAGTACAACCACTTTGGAAAACTGAAGGATCTACTAAGGTTGAATATATTGATAAATAATTAATATTCATCATGGGATATTATACAAAAAGGAGACTGAATGATCCTCACCTATACCCCAAAATACAGATGAATCTCACAGATATAATATTCAGTTAAAGAAACAAGACACACAAAAGAGCACATGTATGATTCCTGTTACTTAAAGCACTAGTTGTAGGCATAAATACTCTAAGCTGTTTGAAGTCAAACAGGTGTTAATCTGAGGGGTTAGTGGCTAGGAGGGAAAATGAGGGATGTTTCTGGGATACTGGCTTACATGGTGTGTTCAATTTGCCAAAATTCATTAAGCTGTACATTTATATACATGTATACTATGTATATATTATATTTCAATGAATTTTTAAAAATACACCCAATTAAAGCATCACCTCTGGTTTCCTAACCACTCTCCAGGATAAAATTGATCATTGCCTTTTTGGTGTTTAATTTTCTCTTTTTTAGTCTCTGTAAGCCATCTGTAACAATGTACTATCTGTCTGTCTCCTCTTCTAAACAGTGAACTCCTTAAAGACTACGGCATTTCTAACCCATCTGAATGCCCAGAGCCTAGTATGTAATAATAAGTGGCTCCAAAATGTTTGTTGAGCTAAATTAATTTCTTCTTTTACAATTAGTTTGTGCCTGGTCATTCTGACAACAATTTATTTATTTTTTTTGAATTTAATTTATTTTTTTATACAGCAGGTTCTTATTAGTCATCAATTTTATACACATCAGTGTACACATGTCAATCCCAATCTCCCAATTCAGCACACCACCACCACCACCCCCCGCCACTTTCCCTCCTTGGTGTCCATACCTTTGTTCTCTACATCTGTGTCTCAATTTCCGTCCTGCAAACCGGGTCATCTGTATCATTTTTCTAGGTTCCACATATATGCGTCAATATACGATATTTGTTTTTCTCTTTCTGACTTACTTCACTCTGTATGACAGTCCCTAGATCCATCCACATCTCTACAAATGACCCAGTTTCATTCCTTTTTATGGCGGAGTAATATTCCATTATATATATGTACCACATCTTCTTTATCCATTCATCTGTCGATGGGTATTTAGGTTGCTTCCATGACCTGGCTATTGTAAATAGTGCTGCAATGAACATTGTGGTGCATGGGTCTTTTTGAATCATGGTTTTCTCTGGGTATAGGTCCAGTAGTGGGACTGCTGGCTCATATGGTAATTCTATTTTTAGTTTTTTAAGGAACCTCCATACTGTTCTCCATAGTGGCTGTATCAATTTACATTCCCACAAACAGTGCAAGAGGGTTCCCTTTCTCCACACCCTCTCCAGCATTTGTTGTTTGTAGATTTTCTGATGATGCCCATTCTAACTGGTGTGAGGTGATACCTCATTGTAGTTTTGATTTACATTTCTCTAATTATTAGTGATGTTGAGCAGCTTTTCATGTGCTTCTTGGCCATCTGTATGTCTTCTTTGGAGAAATGTCTATTTAGATCTTCTGCCCATTTTTGGATTGGGTTGTTTGTTTTTTTAATATTGAGCTGCATGAGCTGTTTATGTATTTTGGAGATTAATCCTTTGTCCGTTGATTCGTTTGCAAATATTTTCTCCCATTTTGACGGTTGTCTTTTTGTCTTGTTTATGGTTTCCTTTGCTGTGCAAAAGCTTTTAAGTTTCATTAGGTCCCATTTGTTTATTTTTGTTTTTATTTCCATTACTCTAGGAGGTGGATCAAAAAAGATCTTGCTGTGATTTATGTCAAAGAGTGTTCTTCCTATGTTTTCCTCTAAGAGTTCTATAGTGTCTGGTCATACATTTAGGTCTCTCATCCACTTTGAGTTTACTTTTGTGTATGGTGTTAGGGAGTGTTCTCATTTCATTCTTTTACATGTAGCTGTCCAGTTTTCCCAGCACCACTTATTGAAGAGACTGTCTTTTCTCCATTGTATATCCTTGCCTCCTTTGTCATAGATTAGTTGACCATAGGTGCGTGGGTTTATCTCTGGGCTTTCTATCTTGTTCCATTGATCTATGTTTCTGTTTTGTGCCAGTATCATAGTGTCTTGATTACTGTAGCTTTATAGCATAGTCTGAAGTCAGGGAGTCTGATCCCTCCAGCTCTGTTTTTTTCCCTCAAGACTGCTTTGGCTATTCGGGGTCTTTTGTGTCTCCATACAAATTTTAAGATTTTTTGTTATAGTTCTGTAAAAAATGCCATTGGTAATTTGATAGGGATTGCATTGAATCTGTAGATTGCTTTGGGTAGTATAGTCATTTTCAAAATATTGATTCTTCCAATCCAAGAACATGGTATATCTCTCCATTTATTTGTATCATCTTTAATTTCTTTCATCAGTGTCTTATAGTTTTCTGCATACAGGCCTTTTGTCTCCCTAGGTAGGTTTATTCCTAGGTATTTTGTTGTTGTTGTTGTTGCAATGGTAAATGGGAGTGTTTCTTTAATTTCTCTTGCAGATTTTTCATCATTAGTGTATAGGAATGCAACAGAATTCTGTGCATTAATTTTGTATCCTGCAACTTTACCAAATTCCTTGATTAGCTCTAGTAGTTTTCTGGTGGCATCTTTAGGATTCTCTATGTATAGTATCATGTCATCTGCAAACAGTGACAGTTTTACTTCTTCTTTTCCAATTTGGATTCCTTTTATTACTTTTTCTTCTCTGATTGCCATGGCTAGGACTTCCAAAACTATGTTGAATAACAGTGGTGAGAGTGGACATCCTTGTCTTGTTCCTGATCTTAGAGGAAATGCTTTCAGTTTTTCACCATTGAGAATGATGTTTGCTGTGGGTTTGTCATATATGGCCTTTATTATGTTGAGGTAGGTTCCCTCTATGCCCACTTTCTGGAGAGTTTTTATCATAAACAGGTGTTGAATTTTGTCAAAAGCTTTTTCTTCATCTATTGAGATGACCATATGGTTTTTATTCTTCAATTTGTTAATATGGTGTACCACATTGATTGATTTGTGTATATTGAAGAATCCTTGCATCCCTGAGATAAATCCCACTTGGTCATGGTGTATGATCCTTTTAATGTGTTGTTGGATTCTGTTTGCTAGTATTTTGTTGAGGATTTTTGCATCTATATTCATCAGTGATATTGGTCTGTAATTTTCTTTTTTTGTAGTGTCTTTGTCTGGTTTTGGTATCAGGGTGATGGTGGCCTCATAGAATGAGTTTGGGAGTGTTCCTTCCTCCGCAATTTTTTGGAACAATTTGAGAAGGATGGGTGTTAGCTCTTCTCTAAATGTTTGATAAAATTCACCTGTGAAGCCATCTGGTCCTGGACTTTTGTTTGTTGGAAGATTTTTAGTCACAGTTTCAATTTCATTGCTTGTGATTTGTCTGCAATGACAAGAAAGCTGTATATTTTCTATTTCTTCCTGGTTTCTATTTTCTATTTCTATTTTCTATTTCTTCCTGGTTCAGTCTTGGAAGGTTATACCTTTCTAAGAATTTGTCCATTTCTTCCAGGTTGTCCATTTTATTGGCATAGAGTTGCTTGTAGTAGTCTCTTAGGATGCTTTGTATTTCTGCGGTGTCTGTTGTAACTTCTCCTTTTTCATTTCTGATTTTATTGATTTCAGTCCTCTCCCTCTTTTTCTTGATGAGTCTGGCTAATGGCTTATCAATTTTGTTTATCTTCTCAAAGAACCAGCTTTTAGTTTTATTGATCTTTGCTATTGTTTTCTTTGTTTCTATTTCATTTATTTCTGCTCTGATCTTTATGATTTCTTTCCTTCTGCTAACTTAGGGTTTTGTTTGTTCTTCTTTCTCTAGTTCCTTTAGATGTAAGGTTAGATTGTTTATTTGAGATTTTTCTTGTTTCTTGAGGTAGGCTTGTATAGCTATAAATTTCTCTCTTAGAACTGCTTTTGCTGCATCCCATAGGTTTTGGATCGTCATGTTTTCATTGTCATTTGTCTCTAGGTATTTTTTGATTTCCTCTTTGATTTCTTCAGTCGCTTTATTATTTAGCAATGTATTGTTTAGCCTCCATGTGTTTGTGTTTTTTATGTTTTTTTCCCTGTAATTCATTTCTAATCTCATAGCATTGTGGTCAGAAAAGATGCTTGATATGATTTCAATTTTCTTAAATTTACCAAGGCTTGATTTGTGACCCAAGATGTGATCTATCCTGGAGAATGTTCCATGTGCACTTGAGAAGAAAGTGTAATCTGCTGTTTTTGGATGGAATGTCCTATAAATATCAATTAAATCTATCTGGTCTATTGTGTCATTTAAAGCTTGTGTTTCCCTATTAATTGTTTGGATGATCTGTCCATTGGTGTAAGTGAGGGGTTAAAGTCGCCCACTATTATTGTGTCACTGTCAATTTCCTCTTTTATAGCTCTTAGCAGTTGCCTTATGTATTGAGGTGCTCCTATGTTGGGTGCATATATATTTATAATTGTTATATCTTCTTCTTGGATTGATCCCTTTATCATTATGTAGTGTCCTTCCTTGTCTCTTGTAACATTCTTTATTTTAATGTCTATTTTATCCGATATGAGTATTGCTACTCCAGCTTTCTTTTGATTTGCATTTGCATGGAATATCTTTTTCCATCCCATCACTTTCAGTCTGTATGTGTCCCTAGGTCTGAAGTGGGTCTCTTGTAGACAGCATATATATGGGTCTTGTTTTTGTATCCATTCAGCAAACCTGTGTCTTTTGGTTGGAGCATTTCATCCATTCATGTTTAAGGTAATTATCAATATGTATGTTCCTATGACCATTTTCTTAGTGGTTTTGGGTTTGTTTTTGTAGATCCTTTTCTTCTCTTGTGTTTCCCACTTAGAGAAGTTCCTTTAGCATTTGTTGTAGAGCTGGTTTGGTGGTGCTGAATTCTCTTAGCTTTTGCTTGTGTGTAAAGCTTTTGATTTCTTCATCGAATCTGAATGAGATCCTTGCCGGGTAGAGTAATCTTGGTTGTAGGTTCTTCCCTTTCATCACTTTAAGTATATCATGCCACTCCCTTCTGGCGTGTAGAGTTTCTGCTGAGAAATCAGCTGTTAACCTTATGGGAGTTCCCTTGTATGTTATTTGTCATTTTTCCCTTGCTGCTTTCAATAATTTTTCTTTGTCTTTAATTTTTGCCACTTTGATTACTATGTGTCTCGGCATGTTTCTCCTTGGGTTTATCCTGTATGGGACTCTCTGCGCTTCCTGGACTGGGGTGGCTATTTCCTTTTCCATGTTAGGGAAGTTTTCGACTATAATCTCTTCAAATATTTTCTCGGGTCCTTTCTCTCTCTCTTCTCCTTCTGGGACCCCTATAATGTGAATGTTGTTGTGTTTAATGTTGTCCCAGAGGTCTCTTAGGCTGTCTTCATTTCTTTTCATTCTTTTTTCTTTATTCAGTTCCACAGCTGTGAATTCCACCATTCTGTCTTCTAGGTCACTTATCCGTTCTTCTGCCTCAGTTATTCTGCTATTGATTCCTTCTAGTGTATTTTTCATTTCAGTTATTGTATCATTCATCTCTGTTTGTTTGTTCTTTAATTCTTCTAGGTGTTTGTTCTTTAATTCTTCTAGGTGTTTGTTCTTTAATTCTTCTAGGTCTTTGTTAAACATTTCTTGCATCTTCTCAATCTTGCCTCCATTCTTTTTCCGAGGTCCTGGATCATCTTCACTATCATTATTCTGAATTCTTTTTCTGGAAGGTTGCCTATCTCCACATCATTTAGTTATTTTTCTGGGGTTTTACCTTGTTCCTTCATCTGGTACATAGACAAGATGAAAAGGCAGAGGGCTATCTTTCTATGAATGTGGTTTTTGTTCCACAGGCTGCAGGACTGTAGTTCTTCTTGCTTCTGCTGTCTGCCCTCTCAACACTGGGCATCATTTTCATAAGGTCCCTTGTGCCATGCCTCTGTCCCTGCTGTGCCTTGGTCTCTCCTCTGTTGGGATGAGAAGATCAGAACCTTCCAGTGCTGCAATCCTGTGTTCCAGGACCTGTAAAATGTCTACTAGTGTTGGAGGGTCTCCTGCAGAGGTGAGGGTTGGCTGTGTCTCACCGTGAGGACAAGGACACTGGCAGCAGAAGTTCTGGAAAGTACTCCTTGGCATGAGCCTTCCTGGAGTCTCAACAAATATTTATTTATTAGGCACTGTGTTAGGTGTTTGGGATAAAAAGACTTAAAACACAGAACCTGTTCTCAAGAAGTCCACAGTGTAGTGGAATGGATGCAAACACAAACGCCATTCAGAGTCTAGGAGTTTTTTTTTTTTTAAGGAAAATTCAAGGACTTTCTTTTTCTCTGTTGCCAAAACAACAACAACAACAACAAATCACTGTACCTGCTCTCATCCAACCATCCAATGGCATTCCTCTTTCTCTCCTCACTCTTTTCACATTAGTGTAGTACACTACTCTGGGCTCATTTTCCTTCATGTTTTCTTCTTATGCTGCATTTCTATCCATCCTGAATCCCATACTTTCATTAACCACTAGCCTTCAAGGAGAGGTTTACCAAGGCCATGATAATGTTTCCAATCTTTCCACTTCAGGAAACACAGAGAAAATTATGCTATTTGTAACATACACTTAAATGAGAGAAATTACTTGAAGCCAGAGGTGAGCAGCCCAGGTGCTCCTGATGCTCCAGGTCCTATCTGGTCAACATCTTGGCATTCTTATAACTCATTCTCTGCACACCATTATCCATAGCACACTGGGTGGGAAGCTTATTGATCTAAGGACATTGGTCAGACCATTTAACCACAGGGTCAGTGATTCACTTATACCATGCACCCTGGCTATGATGATTAACACAGGTAGCAGCCATACTACCAGCCACTAACCTTGGCCTCTCCCCAGTCTGACTAGCCTGGCTGATAACACAGATTCAGTTCTGATTCCACCCTTGGAAAGATCTATATGTCTATCTCCTTTGTTTGGAGGCTTTATAAAAAATTACCTATTGACAGGTAAAGACCCATAAGGCCATGAAATAGATACCTTCTCTCTGAAGTCTTTCCTGGTTTCTCATTTCAAAGCCTGTGCCCTATCATATGAGGGTTGTCAAGATCAAATCTGCACCTCAGAAGTTGTTTGCCTGACAAGTCGCTGCTGACTCTGGCAGAAAAGCCTTTCAAGTGCTTAAAACTTAAACATTTCCTCCCACTATATGTGGGCTGCAATGGCTCAACACAGTGATAAAATACAGCAATTCTGAAGATCAAAAATCACCTTCAAAAAGAATATGGTTACTTCTACCTACCATGTTTGATCTATATTTATGAAAGAGAGGTAGAAATCCTGAGCCCAGCAGTAAAGGTCCAACTAGCCTGTTTGTTTGGTTTTTATTGTTGGATTCCTAAAGATGGATAGCAGATCTAGCTGTGGTACTGCAGGTGACAGAAACAGGAAGAGATCCAAAGAGCTAGGAAAGAATTTAAACAAGAAGACTGAGGCACCTCTTGTAGAAAAGAAACTTCAGAGCAGGACTCACTGGGCGGGCTACAAACCCAGTTGTGAGAAATTAGGGGGTGAGGGGGAAGTAATACCACAAAAAAATATTAAAGTCATCACATGAACAAGAATGAGGCTGCAAGGAAAACTGAAAGACAACACATACCAACACTTGACATCGCTAATAGGACAAAGGAAGCTCTTCACACAGGTTGCTGTGATGGTCAATGGACAAAGAAGACAAACTGGCTAACCAGGATGACTGCAGGACAACAATCCTGGAAATATAAGGAGATGCAGGAAATTATGTGTATTAGAATTCATCTCAGGGATTACTGAATAACTGATAACTTATTTCTTGCAAAGGAGGAAATGGGAGGTGAAATCCCCTCAAAAGTATGCCTGAATAAAACTAGTGTTAAACTGTTAAGATAGGTGGGTCTGGTCAACTGCAGTTTTTGATACACTGAGTGGATCTGCAAATTTCGGCCAGAACAGAATTGCTCAGGACAGTAGAGAAGAAGCAGAGTTCTGCTGCATGAGCCCTGCCTCTCTTCCCTTGCCCACACATCACTGAGCCTCCCCTTATCTGAGTAAGACCAAAGGCTTAAGGAATGATGAGGCGCCACATTCCCAGCCTGTTGAAAACAATCACATATCTCAGTCTGGTCCTATTCACAGCAAGAGTTTGTAACCATGTGGAAGCCAACCACTCTGGAAGGACAATTTGATAATAAATTACAGAAATATTCAAGTTCATAGCCTTTAATCTAGAAATCTAACTTCTAGAAATCTGACTCCAGAAACAAGCACAAATGTGTACAAAGATACTTGTAATTTAGTGCAGCATTGTTTATAATCATAAAAATAACCTTATTGTCCATATATAGGGGATTAATTATGTTAGATCCATATTTTATACCTAAGAAGAATGAAGTAGATACATATGTACTGATATGGAAAGATGTTCATACCACATTGTTCAGAGAAATGAAATATATGAAAAAGCACATATTTTATCATCTCCTTTTTGTTACATTTTAAAATTTTTAAAGTAGATTTATAAATACATATATCCTGGGGTGTGTGTGTGTATATAAATGTATACACACACATATATATATTTGTATACACATACATATGTATACATATTATTTGCATATAATACATAGAAAAACCATGAAGAAACCTCACACTAAACAATGAACAGTGATTACCTCTAGGGGACTGGAATGGGGGGAAAATGACGTTTATTTATTTATCCTTGTTATATTACCTCTGTATTATTGGAATTTTTAAAACTGTGAGTTACTTTTGTAATTTTAAAAACCAGTAAAGACACTTTTTAAGGAAGTTAAAATGATATTACTTTTATGTTGGTATCAATCAGGATTGCATCAAAATTAGACTAATTATATCACCATAAAGTATGATAAAAGAGTATAAGACATTCTTTCCTCTCTCTTACCCTACAACATCTCCAGAACTTATTAATTTTATAAATAGAAGTTTACCTTTTGACCACCTTCACCCATTTTACCCACCCTCCACCCCATATCTGGGAACTACCAATCTGTTCTCTGTATCTATGAGTTTGATGGGTGTTGGGGGGGGGTTGTTTTTTTATTCCACATATAAGTGAGACCATACAATATTTGTCTTTCTCTGATTTACTTAACTTAAAATAATGTCCTCAAGGTCCATCCATGTTGTCACAAATGGCAAGACTTCCTTCCTTGTTATAGCTGAGTAATATTCCATTATATATATTTGTTTGTTTATTTATTGAAGAGACTATCCTTTCCCCATTGTATGTTCTTGGCTCCTTTGTCATAAATTAATTGACATGTATGTCTGGATTTACTTCTGGGTTTTCTATTTGCTCCAATGATCTTTGTGTCTGTCTTTATGCGAATACCATACTTTTTGGATTACCATAGCTTTGTAATATAGTTTGAAATTAGGACGCTTGTTATCTCCTGCTTTGTTCTTCTTTCTCAAGCTTGCTTTGGCTATCTGGGGTCTTCTGTGGTTCCATACAAATTTTAGGGGTGTTAATTCTATTTCTGTGGAAAATGCTATTGGAATTTTTATAGGGATTGAATTTAATCTATAGGTTGCTTTGAGTATTGTGGATATTTTAACAATATTAATTCTTCTAATCCATAAGCATGAAGTATCTTTCCATTTATTTGTGTTTTTTTATTTCTTTCATCAATGTCTTATATTTTCCGATGTACAGATCTTTCACCTTGATTAATCTATTCCTAAGTTTTTTAATTTTTTTTTAATTAATTATTTATTTTAATTTATTTATTTATGGCTGTGCTGGGTCTTCGTTTCTGTGTGAGGGCTTTCTCTAGTTGCAGCAAGTGGGGGCCACTCTTCATCACAGTGCGCGGGCCTCTCACTATCGTGGCCTCTCTTGTTGCGGAGCACAGGCTCCAGACGCGCAGGCTCAGTAATTGTGGCTCACGGGCCTAATTGCTCTGCGGCATGTGGGATCTTCCCAGACCAGGGCTCGAACCCGTGTCCCTTGCATTGGCAGGCAGACTCTCAACCACTGCGCCACCAGGGAAGCCCAAGTTTTTTAATCTTTTTGAGGCAATTGTAAATGGAATTGCTTTCTTAATTTCTCTTTCTGATAGTTCATTTTTACTGAATAGAAATGCAACAGATTTTTGTATCCTGCAATTTTACTGAATTTATTATTAGTTCTAATAGTTTTTTGGTGAAGTCTTTAGGGTTTTCTATACATAATATCATGTCATTTGCAAATATTGACAGTTTTACTTCTTCCTTTCTGATTTCTGATGACTTTTTTTTCTTTTTCTTGCCTAATTGCCATTGCTAGGACTACCAATACTATGTTGAATAAAAGTCGTAAGAGTGAGCATCCTTGTCTTGTTTCTGGTTTTAAAGGAACTGTGGACTTGTCATATATGGCTTTATTATCTTGAGGTATGTTCCCTCTATACCCACATTGTTGAGAGTTTTATCAAAACTGGATGTTGATTTTGTCAAATGCTTTTTCTGCATCTATTGAGATGATCATATTTTTTCCTTTATTTTGTTAATGTGGTTTATCATATTGATTGATTCACAGTTGTTGAGTTATCCTTGCATCCCTGGAATAAATTCCATTTGATCATGGTATATGATCCTTTTAATGTATTGTTGAATTTTTTTTTTATTAGATATCTTTTATTAGATATAATTTAAATATTAATAAAGCCATTTACAAATGAATTTTTAGGACTTTTAAAAAAAGTATCATGATACTTAATGAATATGAAAATAAAAGAGAAAAAAAGTAGGATTTCATAGAGATATCATTAGATTTGTTAGCTAACAGCTAAATGCTAATGCAGAGGTAACATATTTGTATTCTGGCAAAAATACAAATTGCAACATATTTTAAGATCTGTTTCCAAATGCTGAGAGTCATGAATATTAAATCTGGGATTTTCAAGGTATGTGTTATAAACAAATTTGTAAAAAGATCTTAACATTTATTCATTCATTTAAAATTACAGATTGTTTAGTCCTACTACATGCCCAGCTCTGAGAGCAAGACAGACATTTACAAGATTTACTTAATTACCAAAACATTTATCTGGAGTAAGACATTAAAGCTTTCATATGACTTGTAGGATAATTCAAACATATAAGGGAAAAGAGAAAGAGGTGGATATTTAAAAAATCTTATTGGCCATTTTTATGTAAACAGTAACTGATTTATCAAAAAGCAATAAATAGTTGCATAGTAAAATGCATCACTATTACACACAGGAAAGCCATCATTTACAATATGGTGAAAGGATAAAAATATTCAGCAAATATATTCTACTTAGAGAAGGCCAATCTGCGTGGATTGTATGCTGAGTGCAGCACAGAGAACCTACTTGCATTGAGGAAGATAAATGAAACAGAAAAAGAGAGGCAAGGAATCTGCCATCATCAGTCTCAATTCCTGAAAAATTTAAGTACCCTGAAAGTGTGGGCTGCTCAAGTTATAAACCAAACAAAATATAGCATCCCTAGACTCATTTTATGCAAGTAAGTTAAATCTTGTATTGTTGAATTTTATTTGCTAAATATTTTATTGAGGATTTTGCATCTATGTTCATCAGAGATACTGAGCTGTAATTTTCTCTTCTGGTGGTGTTCTTGTCTGGTTTTGGTAACAGGGTAATCCTGGATGAGTTTGAAAGTATTCCATCCTCTACAATTTTTCAGAAGAGTTTGAGGAGAATTGATATTAATTCTTGTTTAAATGTTTGGTAGAATTCACCACTGAAGGCATCTAGTCCTGGTCTTGTCTTTGTCGGGATGTTTGTGATTACTGAGTCAATTTCCTACTCATTAGTCTGTTCAAATTTTCTATTTCTTCATGGTTCAGTCTTGGAAGATTGTATGTTTCTAGGAATTCATCCATTTATTCTAGGTTGTCTAATTTACTAGCAAATAATTGTTCATAGTAGTCTCTTATAATTTTTTGTATTTCTGTGGTATCTGTTGTAACATCTCCTCTTTCATTTCTGATTTTATTTATTTGAGTCCTCTTTTTTTTGGTGAAGGTTTGTATATTTTGTTTGGTTACCTAAAGGCTTTCTTAGCTAAAGGTTTGTATATTTTGTTTATCTTTTCAAACAAACAAAAAAACACCCCAGCTCTTCATTTCATTGGTCTTTTCTAGTCTTTATTTCATTTATTTCTGCTTTGATCTTTGTAATTTCCTTCCTTCTACCAACTTTGGCCTTCGTTTGTTTTTCTTTTTCTAGTTCCTTGAGGTGTAAAATTTGGTCGTTTGTTTGAGATCGTTCTTATTTCTTAATGTAGGCATTTATCACTCTGAATTTCCCTTTAGAATTGGCTTTCCTGCATTCCATAATTCTTGGTATGTTGTATTTCCATTTTCATTTTCTCAAGGTACTTTATTTCTCTTTTGATTTCTTCTTTGACTCAATGGTTGTTCAGTAGTATGTTGTTTAATCTCTACATATTTGTGAATTTTCCAGTTTTCTTCTTGTAATTGTTTTCTGGTTTCATACCACTGTGGTCAGAAAAGATATTTGATATGAGTCTATCATCTTAAATTTATTAAAGCTTGTTTTGTAGCTTAACATATGATCTATCCTGGAAAACATTCCATGTATGCTTAAGAAGAATGTGTATTCAGTCGCTTTTGGACAGAATGTTTTATATATGTTTGTTAAGTCTATCCTTTCTAATATGTCAGTTAAGATCAATGCTCCTTTACTGATTTTCTGTCTATAGTAATCAAAACAGTATGGTACTGGCATAAAAGCATACACACTGATCAGCGGAACAGAGCAGAGACCCCAGCTATAAACTCACCCATACAATGGGGGAAGGATAGTCTCTTCAATAAATGTATTACTCAAATAAACAAAAACTCTTTGGTAACTTCAATAATTTTAAAAAATTAAAGGAGTCCTCAGACTAAAAAGTTTGGGAATTACTGATATACAGAGAGAGATTAGTCTCTCTCCCTTACCTATTTATTCCCAAAGGCACCCAGTTTCCCTCACCAGAGGCAACCCCTCTTGCCAGTTTTCTATGTATTACATGCATATGTAAGTAAATGCATCACATATTTTTTTCTTTTTATAAATGGTAGTATATTACACACACTGCCTGAAAATTTTGGAATAAGAAAAAGTAGTTACCATCATTTCATCACACTTTCCAACTTTTCCTTCTCCATGTCCTTGGAAACACACTGTGTGTTTTCTCTTCCAGAAATTACTGAGGCATTCAAGGGCACACATTTCTCTTTGGATGCCCATCTGCCAATGACAGGGTGAGAAAAATCTATATCATGTCTATGACTATAAGAAAATTTACATTTTTTCACATCATCTTATCTTTGAGCTAATAAGATAGTTCTAAATAATTAGAGCACTAACTCATTTTCTTCCCTTTAGGGGTGTAGTAACTGCTCCTATGCCAAAATAACCAGAATGTAACCCAAAGAGATGTATGGAATCTAGCCAAAGAAAATATCCTTCTTTAACTATCTCTGGTACATTCTTGATTATTTCTGCATTTCTAACTTAAATATTCTGGATTCTCTCTTTAGTTGCATATAGTCTGCAATTTAGCCCTTCCATTGAGGTTTTTTATTGAAATATAGTTGATTTACAATGTTGTGTTAATTTCTGCTGCATAGCAAAGTGATTCGCTTATACAAATATACACATCCTTTTTTATATTCTTTTCCATTATGGTTTACCACAGGATATTGAATATAGTTCCCTGTGCTATTACAAGGGAACTCCCATAAGGCTATCAGCTGATTTCTCTCCATTGAGTTTCTATTATCAATTACTCTATATTTTCCAAAAATTCTGTTTAATTCTTTTTTCAAATACCTAATCTCTTCTGTTTGTAAGGTTTTGTTTCCTTTTATATTTTTATTCTATCATTGATTTATTTACTCACTTGCACATATTTATTTTAAAATTTGAATAATTCCAATATCTGAAGTTCCTGGGAATTAACTCTGTGATTTGTTTTGCAGGGCCTGGATTGAGGGTATGTCCTTCCAGACAGATTTTGCACTTGCTTCTACTAGGTGCCAAAGGATTCACTTTTTTGGTAATTTATTGGTTTGGTTGTTACTAGAGTATGTGGACAATATAAATTTGAACTCCTAAACCATGTGAGAATAGTCCTGTCATTACCATTTATCATGAAACACTTTTTTTCAGTCAGTGCCCAGACAAAAGTAGTTATTTTCCAGTCCACCCTGTTCACTGTGGTTGCCACTGTAGGTCTCTGCTTCGTGCACAAAGATCTCAATGTCAGCTCCAGTAGACATAAGGCCTTGTCTCCTGTCCTTGTGAGGCCATTAAATCCCAAGCACATTGGTTATTAAGACCTACAAACCCTTCCAAGTTTTCATTTTACTCTCGAGTTTTGGCCATGGGAATTTCCCCTCCTTTCTTGTAAATTCTTGTAAATATGCATTGAAAAGAATGCCTGTTGTACTTTGTCCAGCACTTCTAGATGTTTTGCATTGGAAAAGGTACCAGATACTCTAGTCCACTCTATTGCCAGAAACAGAAGTCTTCATCGTTCTTTATTGCTCAAGTTTAGGTCATCTAAAGACAAAACCAAATTTATCCACCAAATTATTTCTCTTCTTAAATCTAAATCACCATACTTCCCCAACTTTGTAAGACAGTGGGAAGGCAGAATCCACTGTCAATATTATTATTATCGACCTAATTTCCACATTCTTCTTTTATGAAAAACTGTAAATTATAGAACTGGTCATGTTTTCCTCTTGCTTTGACTACTAAAGAGTACACAACCACAGCAAATATTAAAAATCTAGGGCTTCCCTGGTGGTGCAGTGGTTAAGAATCCACCTGCCAATGCAGGGGACAAGGGTTTGAGCCCTGGTCCGGGAAGATCCCACATGCCGTGGAGCAACTAAGCCCGTGGACCACAACTACTGAGCCTGCGCTCTAGAGCCCACGAGCCACAACTACTGAGCCCACGTGCCACAACTACTGAAGCCCGCGTGCCTAGAGCCCGTGCTCTGCAACAAGAGAAGCCACCGCAATGAGAAGCCCGCACACCACAACAAAGAGTAGCCCCCGCTTGCTGCAACTAGAGAAAGCCCGCACACAGAAACGAAGACCCAATGCAGCCAAAAAAAAAAAAAAAAAATCTATATTCAACATTTCTATTCTCAGCCTTCCAGGCAGTCTTGTCATCAGAGGATTCTTGCTCTGGCCTTCCCCTGTGCAGCACCTGGTCTCACAGGCCTCTTTTTCTCCCTCCCTGTTTATACATACATTTGAAGCCTCAGCTTCAAATCAATCCTCTCTCTCTTACTCACTCCTTCCCTCCCCTCCTCCCTCCCTCCAGTGCACTCCAGATTAGGTCTCTCTCTGGTTCCTTTCCAAATGAACACATAAAAATTCATCTAGATGTCTGACATATCTAAGGCTTCCCCACTGGCATAGTCCATCTTCCTTAGAAAGCAAAAAAAAAAAAAAAAAAAAAATGCTCCTATACCATCTCAGCTCTATAGTCCCATAATTGCTTCCCATCCTCTTAAATCTCTTAGGGGGCTTTAGACCAAGATTAAATCTACTGTGACCTTGTTCATTCTTGAACTTGAACTAGTAGTTCATCTCCCTCCCTTCCCACCACCCCAGAGAGCCACAATTTATCTCCCTCTCCCTACAATTCAGATAGCTTCTCCTCCTCGGTCTACCTCAGTCTAACCCACCCCATCCTGGTGACCCAGCTGGAATGTCTAAACCAACCCCTAAATGAAGTGAGGATGATTATCAATTACCATGAAATACATATAGTAATCAGTGGCCTGATGCTCCGATATGCCTAACTCTGACTTATAGACCATGGAGCTTCCAAGGATAAAATTTAGAGTTTTGAGCAACTTTTATTACAAAAATAGAAATAAAAAGAAGAACGTTACAAATACTTTATATAAGACAGAATGCTCAAGTATCAAGACCTTTAAATTTCATGACTTTGCCCAAATGGGCCTCTAGCCATTTACCTGAAAAATACTCCCAAATCTTTGGGGAATGTTGGCCACAAACTCTCAGCTAACACTAATTCCTTATGACCTGTAATACCACTCTACAATATACCAGTCTGAGCAGGGGCTTATGGGAGTCAGGTGATAAATGGAGTTCTAACCCAATGGCAACTCATAGTATTCCCCAGGGAGTTCACATAGCCTGTAATTGTTTCTTCAGTTTAAGAGAATAAAATAGCAGAATTCCCTCATTGGCCCTGACCTATAGAATAAGAGCTATCATTATAGAAAGAACCCTAAGAACACCTTGGGGCAGCAATTCCTCCCAAGCCAAACAATAGAAACAAGAGCAGCACCTCAGGCAAAATTAACTTGCATGAGAAATAATGCCTATTGTCTCCCCATTTTCCTGCCTGCACTGGGCATCTGCTCCAGCCCCTCTTGCTCCAGTACAACTCCCCAGTAGGGCAAAGGCTGCTGTTGCCAAAGAGAGTGTGCACCTGGGAGAAATAGAGCCAGTATGGACACAGCATTGCATCTGAACCGGGCAAGGGCAGCTAGTGCTGGTGCTCGCAGAGGCAGCAGGTCAGAAGATGTCTGGAGCTCTGACTGGCATGCTGGGGCCATCCCAGTGCACACACTGACGTGTACTGGGCACCCGTTTCAGCCCCTCTTGCTCCAGCGCTGCACCCTACAGGGGTGAAGATGCCATTGCTGGAAGGAGGGATAGTAAACACACAGAGGGAATACAACCAGCTTGTACCTGACCCTCAGGGCTTCTGCTCCAGCACCTTGGGACCTGTCCCCGACACCTGATAGGGCAGCGATGGCCACTGAGCAGAGGAGAAGCGCCAGCCAATACTTGGCTCTGGCTCAAGCCCCTCCATCTCCAGCTCCACCTCCCACCAAGGTGATAGCTGCCAGCACACCCTGAGGGGAGATGTGACCCATGCTCGCTTCAGACCCATTTCTTCCACCAAAGCCACTGGGCACACACAAACTGCATGGGACACATCCACACAAGGATACTGCTTCAAGACTGGGATAGGTAACTGTTTCACCTAATTCATAGAGATAGAGAAAGTTAAACAAAATGAGAAGACAGAAGAATTTGTTTCCAACAAAAGAATAAGAAAAACCCCTGAAAAAACAACTAATGAAAGAGAGAGAAATTATTTACCATGTAGAGTTAAAAGCATTAGTAATAAGAAAGCTAACCGAACTTGGGGGAAAAGTAGATGAACACAGTGAGAATTTTAACAAGGAACTAGAAAATTTTAAAAAAAAGAACCAGTCAAAGCTGAAGAATATAATAACTGAAATGAAAAACACACTAGAAGGAATTAACAGTAGACTAGGTGATACAGAAGAATGCATAAGTGATATGGAATTTAGAATAATGGAAATCACTCAATTGGAACAGCAAAAAGAAAAACAAATTTTAAAACATGAAGACAGTTTAAGGGACCTCTGGGACAACATCAAGCATACTAGCATTCACATTACTGGGGTCCCAGAAAGAGAAGAGAAAGAGAAAGAGTAGAAAATTATTTGATTAAATTATGGCCGAAAACTTCCCAGAGCTGAAGAAAGAAACAGATTTCCAGGTACAGGAAGCACAGAGAATCCCAAATTAAATGAAACCAAACAGCCTCACACCAAGACATACAATTAAAATGTCAAAAGTTAAAGTGAGAATATTAAAGGCAGCAGAGAAAAACAAATAGTCACGTACAAGGGAAGCCCCATAAGGTTATCAGCTGATTTTTTCCACAGAAACTTTGCAGGCCAGCAGGGAGTGGCATCATATATTAAAAGTGCTAAAAGGGAAAAACCTATAACCTAGGATACTCTACCCAACAAGGTTATCATTCAGAATTGAAGGAGAGATAAAGAACTCAGACAAGCAAAACTAGAAGAGTTCACCAATACTAAGCCAACAATACAAGAAGTGTTAAGGGTCTTCTCTAAGTGGAAAAGAAAAGGCTACAAAAAGAAGTAAGAATATATAGGAAGGGAAAAAAATCCCACTAGTAAAGACAAATATAGAGTAAAGGCAGTACCATCAACCATTTTAAAAAAGCTAGTACAAAGATTAAAAGGCAAAAATAGTAAAATCAAAATAACTACAATAAACAGTTAAGGGATAGACATGAAGATGTAAACTATGACATCAAAAACACAAACTGTGGGGGCAGAGTCAAGATGGTGGACTAGGAAGACATAGAGTTCATGTCTCCTCACAACTAGGGCACCCATCATGCACTGGTGGGGGACCACAGACACCTAAGGGGATGGGAGGAACCCCCAGGTGACGGGTAGGGTAGGATGCGGGGGGGGAGGGAGGCAGGAAGGAGAAGTGGAGGCAGGATGGGACCAGCACCCCTGAGCAGCGGCTGGGAGAGGGGAGGGGTTCCCACGCTCTGAGGGGCCCACCCACAGTGAGGGGATCAACAAAGACAGGCAGAGACCCTTGGGAGAGCAGAGGATCAGAAGGGAATGCGGCCAGCATTTCCCCTGCCGTCTTGGGCCCTGGGGAGCCTGCTGAGGTCCCAGGTCTAATCCTTCACCTGCTGAGGCTCCCTCCAGCTGTGCTGAGCCTAAGCCCTGCCCCCACACCTCCACCCAGGGCCTCACCTCCAAACTCTGCACTCTGAGGCCTCCTCCAGCCGTGCTCCCTTTACTGGATGTGCGGGTCCTGAGCTTAGGCCCCAACCCCATTCTAACCCCACCTGCCTAAGCCCCACCCCACCTAAGCTCGCCCCCCACAGCCAAGGCATTTTCTAGCCCTTTTTTCTTTTTTTTTTTTTTTTTTGAGGTTGTGGTTCTGTTTTACCTTTTTGTTGTTGTTTCATTTATATTTTAATTTTTTCTAACTTTATTTTATTCTTTATTCTTTGTTATTGTTCTGCTCCTTTTGGTTTGCCCCCCCCCCCTTTTTTTCTGTTGTGGTACTGTTTTACCTTGTTCTTGTTGTTTCACTTATATTTTTATTTTTTCTAATATATTTTTATTTTTCTAATTTCCTTTTATCTTTTATTCTTTGTTATTGTACTGCTCCTTTTTTTTTCTTTTTATTTGCTGTGTGGGATCTTGGTTCCCAGGCCAGGCGTCAGGCCTCATCTCCTGCAGTGGGAGTCCAAACTGCTGGACTAACAGAGAACCACAGACCCCAGGGAATATTAATCAGAGTGAGGTCTCCCAGAGGTCCTCATCTCAGCACTAAGACCCAGCTCTACCCAACTGCCTGCAAACTCCAGTGCCGGACGCCTCAAGCAAAACAATCAGTAAGACAGGAACACAGCCCTACCAATCAAAAAAAAAATTAGATGACAAGAAAATATGTTTCAGATGAAGGAGCAAGGTAAAAACTTACAAGACCAAATAAATGAAGAGGAAATAGGCAACCTACCTGAAAAAGAATTCAGAGTAATGACAGTAAAGATGATCTAAAATCTCGGAAAGAGAGTAGAGGCACGGATTGAGAAAATACAAGAAACGTTTAACAAAGACCTAGAAGAACTAAGGAACCAACAAACAGTGATGAACAACACAATAATGGAAATTAAAAATTTGCTAGAAGGAATCAATAGCAGAATAACTGGGTCAAAGAGCGAATAAGTGAGCTGGAAGATAGAATGGTGGAAATAACTGTCGAGGAGCAGAATAAAGAAAAAAGAATGAAAAGACTTGAGGACAGTCTAAGAGACCCCTGGGACAACATTAAACACACAAACATTCAAATTACAGGGGTCCCAGAAAAAGAGAAAGAGATAGGGTCTGAGAAAATATCTGAAGAGATTATAGTTGGAAACTTCCCTAACACGGGAAAGGAAATAGTCACCTAGGTCCAGGAAGTGCAGAGAGTCCCATACAGGATAAACCCTAGGAAAAACACACCAAGACACATACTAATCATACTAACAAAAATTAAATTCAAAGAAAAACTATTGAAAGCAGCAAGGGAAAAGCAACAAATAAGATACAACGGAATCCCCATAAGGTTATCAGCTGATTTTTCAGCAGAAACTCTGCAGGTCAGAAGGGAGTGGCAGGATATATTTAATGTGATGAAAGGGAAAAACCTACAACCAAGAATATTCTACCCAGCAAGGCTCTCATTCAGATTGGATGAAGAAATCAAAAGTTTTACAGACAAGCAAAAGCTAAGAGAATTCAGCGCCAAGAAACAGCTTCACAACAAATGCTAAAGGAACTTCTCTAGGTGATTAACACTAGAGAAGAAAAAGACCCACAAAAACAAATCCAAATCAATTAAGAAAATGGTAACAGGAACATACATATCGATAATCACCTTGAATGTAAATGGATTAAATGCTCCAACCAAAAGACACAGACTGGCTGAATAGATACGAAAACAAGACCCATATATATGCTGTCTACAAGAGACCCACTTCAGACCTAGGGACACATACAGACTGAAAGTGAGTGGATGGAAAAAGATATTCTATGCAAATGGAAATCACAAGAAAGCTGGAGTAGCAATACTCATATCAGATAAAATAGACTTTAAAATAACATCTGTTATAAGACATAAGGAAGGACACTACATAATGATCAAGGGATTAATCCAAGAAGAAGACATATCAATTATAAATACTTAAGAACCTAATATAGAAGTGCCTCAATACATAAGGCAAATGCTAACAGCCATGAAAGGGGAAATTGACAGTAAAACAATAATAGTGGGGGACATTAACATCCCACTTACACCAAAGGACAGATCATCCAGACAGAAAATAAGGAAACAAAAGCTTTAAATGACACAATAGACCAGAAAGATTTAATTGATATTTATAGGACATTCCACCCGAAAGTGGAAAAATACACTTTCTTCTCAAGTGCACATGGAACACTGTCCAGGATAGATCACATCGTGGGTCACAAATCAAGCCTCAGAAAATTTAAGAAAATTGAAATCATATCAAGCATCTTTTCCAAACACAACACTATGAGATTAGGAGTCAATTACAGGGAAAAACTGTAAAAACACAAACACATGGAGGCTAAACAGTGCACTGCTAAATAACCAAGAGATCACTGAAGAAATCAAAGAGGAAATAAAAAAATGCCTAGCAACAAATGACAGTGGAAACACAATGACCCAAAACCTATGGGATGCAGCAAAAACAGTTCTAAGAGGGAAGTTTATAACAATTCAATCTCACCTCAAGAAACAAGAAAAATCTCAAATAAACAATCTAACCTCATACCTAAAGCAACAAGAAAAAGAAAAACAAAGAAAACCCAAAGTTAGTAGAAGGAAAGAAATCATAAAAATCAGAGCAGAAATAAATGAAATAGGTATGAAAAAAAAATAGCAAAAATCAATGAAACTAAAACCTAGTTCTTTGAGAAGATAAACAAAATTGATAAACCTTTAGCCAGACTCATCAAGAAAAAAAGGGAGAGGACTCAAATCAATAAAATTAGAAATGAAAAAGGAGAAGTTACAACTGACACCACAGAAATACAAAGGATCATAAGAGATTGCTACAAGCAACTCTATGAAATAAAATGGACAACCTGGAAGAAATGGACAAATTCTTGGAAAGATACAACTTTCCAAGACTGAACCAGGAAGAATTAGAAAATATAAACAGATCAATCACAAAAAATGAAATTGAAAGGTTAATTTAAAATCTTCCAACAAACAAAAGTCCAGGCCTAGATGGCTTCACAGGTAAATTCTATCAAACATTTAGAGAAGAGATAACACCTATCCTTCTCAAATTCTTGCAAAAAACTGCAGAGGGAGGAAGACTCCCAAACTCGTTATACAAGGCTAATATCAACATGATACTAAAACCAGACAGAGATATCACAAAAGAAGAAAACTACAGACCAATATCACTGATGAACATAGATGCAAAAATCCTGAACAAAATCCTAGCAAACAGAATCCAACAACACATTAAAAGGATCATACACCATGATCAAGTGGGATTTATCCCTGGGATGCAAGGATTCTTCAATATATGCAAATCAATCAATGTGATACATCATATTAGCAAATTAAAGAATAAAAACCATATGATCATCTCAATAGATGCAGGAAAAGCTTTTGACAAAATTCAATACCCATTTATGATAAAAACTTTCCAGAAAGTGGGCATAGAGGGAACCTACCTCAATATAATAAAGGCCATATATGACAAACCCACAGCAAACATCATTCTCAATGGTGAAAAACTGAAAGCATTCCCTCTAAGATCAGGAACAAGACAAGGATGTCCACTCTCACCACTATTATTCAACATAGTTTTGGAAGACCTAGTCATGGCAATCAGAGAAGAAAAAGAAAGAAAAAATATAAATTGGAAAAGAAGAAGTAAAACTGTCACTGTTTGCAGATAACATGACACTATACACAGAAAATCCTAAAGATGCTACCAGAAAACTACTAGAACTAATCAATGAATTTGGCAAGGCTGCAGGATAGAAAATTAATGCACAGAAATCTCTTGCATTCCTATACTCTAACAATGAAAGATCAGAAATAGAAATTAAGGAAACAATCCCATTCACAATTGCAACAAAAAGAATAAAATACCTAGGAATAAACCTACCTAAGGAGGGGAAAGACCTGTACTCAGAAGACTATAAGACACTGATGAAACAAATCAAAGCTGACACAAACAGATGGAGAGATATACCATGTTCCTGACTGGAAGAATCAATATTGTGAAAATGACCATACTACCCAAAGCAATCTACAGGTTCAATGCAATCCCAATCAAATTACCAATGGCATTTTTCACAGAATTAAAACAAAAAAATTTTACAATTTCTGTGGAAACACAAAAGACCCCAAATAGCCAAATCAATCTTGAGAAAGAAAACTGGAGCTGGAGGAATCAGGCTCCCTGTCTTCAGACTATACTACAAAGCTACAGTAATCAAGACAGTATGGTACTGGCACAAAAACAGAAATATAGATCAATGGTACAGGATAGAAAGTCCAGAGATAAACCCATGCACCTATGATCACCTAACCTATGACAAAGGAGGCAAGAATATACGATGGAGAAAAGACAGTCTCTTCAATAAGTGATGCTGGGATAACTGGACAGCTACATGTAAAAGAATGAAATTAGAACACCACCTAACACCATATACAAAAATAAACTCAAAATGGATTAAAGAACTAAATGTAAGACAGGACACTATAAAACTCTTAGAGGAAAACATAGGAAAAACACTCTTTGACATAAATCGCAGCAAGATCTTTTTTGACCCACCTCCTAGAGTAATGGAAATAAAAACAAAAATAAGCAAATGGGACCTAATGAAACTTAAAAACTTTTCCACAGCAAAGGAAACCACAAACAAGACAAAAAGACAGCCCTCAGAATGGGAGAAAATCTTTGCAAATGAAGCAACTGACAAAGGATTAATCTCCAAAATATACAAGCAGCTCATGCAGCTTAATATCAAGGAAACAAACAACCCAATCCAAAAATGGGCAGAAGACCTAAATAGACATTTCTCCAAAGAAGATATACAGATTGCCAACAAACATATGAAAGGATGCTCAACATCACTAATCATTAGAGAAATGCAAATCAAAACTACAATGAGGTATCACCTCACACTAGTCAGAATGGCCATCCTCAAAAAATCTACAAACAGTAAATGCTGGAGAGGGTGTGGAGAAAAGGGAACCCTCTTGCACTGTGGGTGGGAATGTAAATTGATACAGCCACTGTGGAGAATAGTATGGATGTTCCTTAAAATACTAAAAATAGAACTACCACATGACACAGCAATCCCACTACTGGGAATATACCCTGAGAAAACTGTAATTCAAAAAGTCACATGTCCCTTGTCCAGGAAGATCCCACATGCTGGGGAGCAACTAAGCCCGTGTGCCAAAACTACTGAGCCTGTGCTCTAGAGCCTGTGAGCCACAACTACTGAGCCCACGTGCTGCAACTACTAAAGCCCGTGTGCCTAGAGCCTGTGCTCCACAAGAGAAGCCACAGCAAAGAGAAGCCCGTGCATCACAACGAAGAGTAGCCCCCACTAGCCACAACTAGAGAAAGCCCATGCACAGCAACAAAGACCCAACGCACCCAAAAATAAAAATAAATAAATGAATAAATTTATTATTTTTAAAAAGTCACATGTACCCCAATGCTCATTGCAGCACTATTTATAATAGCCAGGACATGGAAGCAACCTAAATGTCCATTGACAGATGAATGGATAAAGATGTGTTACATGTATACAATGGAATATTATTCAGCCATAAAAAGGAATGAAACTGGGTTGTTTGTAGTGTTGTGGATGGACCTAGAGTCTGTCATACAGAGTGAAGTAAGTCAAAAAAACAAATATCGTATATAAATGCCTATATGTGGACTCTAGAAAAATGGTACAGATGAACATATTTGCAGGGCATGAGTAGAAGCGCAGATGTAGAGAACGGATGTGTGAACACAGGTGGGGAAGGGGAGGGTGGGATGAATTGGGAGACTAGGTTTGATATAAATACACTACCATGTGTAAAATAGATAGCTAGTGGGAACCTGCTGTATAGCATAGGGAGCTCAGCTCAGTGCTCTTTGATGAGCTAGATGGGTGGAATTGGGGGGAGGTCCAAGAGGGAGGGGATATATGTATACATATAGCTGATTCACTTCATTGTACAGCAGAAACTAACACAACATTGTAAAGCAATTATACTCCAATACAAAAATAAAATAAAATAAAAACAACAACAACAAAGCCCCACAAAATGTGGTGGAGAGGAGTAAAAATGTAGATCTTTTATGAAGTGTTTGAACTTAAATGACTCTCAGTTTAAAACAAGTAGATATAGTTATAGGTCTTCATACATGAACCCCATGATAACCACAAATCAAAAACCTACAATAGATACACAAAAACTAGAGAGAAAGGAAAACAAGCAAACCAATAAGGAAAATCATCAAACCACAAGGGAAGGAACTATAAAAGGAAGAAAAGAACAGAGAACTAGAAAAGAACTAGAAAACAAGTAAGAAAGTGGTAATAAGTACACACATATCAATGATCACTTTAAATGTCAATGGACTAAATGCTTCAATCAAAAGACATAGGTGAATGATTGAACTAAAAGAGACCCATCAATATGCTGCCTACAAGAAAACCACTTCGGAGCTAAAGACACACAGAAACTGAAAGTGAGTGGATGGAAAAAAGATATTTCCTGCAGATAGAAATGGAAAGAAAACTGTGGTAGCAATACTCATATTAAAAAGTAGTCATTAAACAATGTCTATAACCAAAGACAAAGAAGGGTATTATATAATGATAAAGGGATCAATACAAGAAGAGAACATAACATTCATTAACATATGTGAACCTAATATAGGAGTACCTAAATATACGAAGCAAATATTAACAGACAAAAAAGGAAGAAACTGACAGTAACACAATAATAGTAGGAGACTTTAACAACCCACTTACATGAATGCATTAATCATCCAGACAGAAAGTCAATAAGGAAACAGTGGTCTTAAATGACACATTAGACCAGTTGGGACTTAACAGATATCTACAGGAAATTCCATTTTAAAAAAAGCAGAATATGCATTCTTTTCAAGTGCACATGGAATGTTTTCCAGAATAGGTCACATGCTGATCACAAAACAAGTCTCAACAAACTTAAGAGGATAGAAATTTTATCAAGCATTTTTCCAACTACAACAGTATGAAACTAGAAATCAATTACACGAAGAAAACTGGGACAAGCAGAAACACATGGAGACTAAACAATATGCTACTATAAAACCAATGAGGCAATGAAGAAGTCAAAGAAGAAATCAGAATATACCTCAAGACAACTGAAAATGGAAATGCAACTTTCCAAAATCTATGGGATGCAGAAAAAGCAGTTTTAAGAGGGATGGTGATATAGGCCTACCTCAAGAAACAAAAAAAAAATCTGAAACAAACAATCTAACTTATCACCTAAAAGAATTAGAAAAAGAAGAACAAACAAAGCCCAGTCAGCAGAAAGAAGGATATAAAAAAGATCAAGAAGGAAATAAATAAAATAGAGACAGAAATAATAGAAAAGTTCAATGAAACCAAGAGCTAAATTTTTGAAAAGATAAACAAAATTGATAAGCATTTAGTCAGGCTCATTAAGAAAAAAAAAAAAAGACAGAAGACCCAAGTAAACAAATTAAGAAGTGAGAGAGGAGAAATTACAAATGATATGACAGATACAAAAAAATCATAAGAGCATACTATGAACAGTATGTCAATGAATATGCCAACGAATTGGACAACCTAGAAGAACTGGATAAATTTCTAGAAACATATACTCTTCCAATACTGAATCAGGAATAAACAGATAATCTGAGCAGACAAATCACTAATAGAGAAATTAAATTACTAATTAAAAACTCCCAGCAAATAGAAGTCCAGGACCAGATGGCTTCACAGGGAAATTCTACCACACATGCAAAGAAGAGCTATCCTTCTCAAACTATTCCAAAAAATTGAAGACAGGGGACCACTCCCAAGTCATTCTATGAGGCCACCATTACCCTGATACCAAAATTAGACAAAGACACTACCAAAAAAAAAAAAATTACAGGCCAATATCTCTGGTAAATATAGATGCAAAAATTCTTAATGAAATATTAGCAAACTGAATTCAACAATATATAAAAAGGATCATACACCATGATCAAGTGGGATTTATTCCAGGGATGCAAGGATAGTTCAATACCCCCAAATCGATCAATATGATATACCATATTAATAAATGAAAGGATTAAAAATCACATGATCATTTCAATAGATGCAGAAAAAGCATTTGACAAAATTCAACATCCATTCATGATAAAAACTCTCACCAGAGAATACCCTGGCAGTCCAGCGGTTAGGACTCTGCGCTTTCACTGCCAGGGGTATGGGTTCAATCCCTGGTCAGGGAACTAAGATCCCACAAGCTGTGCAGCACAGCCAAAGGAAAAAAGAAGTCTCACTAAAGTGGGTATAAAGGGAACATATCTCATAATAGTAAAGGCCCTTTATGACAAACCCACAGCTAACATCATACTCCATGGTAAAAAGCAGAAAGCTTTTCCTCTAAAATCAGGAACAAAACAAGAATGTCCACTCCCGCTACTTCTATTTAACACGGCACTGGAAGCCCTAGCCACAGAAATCAGACAAGTTAAAGAAATAAAGGGCATCCAAATTGGAAGGGAAGAAGTAAAACTGTCACTATTTGCAGATGACATGATACTATTTATAGAAAAACCTAAAGTCTCCACCAAAAAACTATTAGAACTAATAAACGAATTCAATAAAGTTACAGGATAAAAGATTAATACACAGAAATCTGTTGCTTTTCTATACACTAATAGTAAACTATCAGAAAGAGAAAGCAAGAAAACAATTCCATTTAAAATTGCATCAGAAAGAAAATACTTAGGAATAAAATTAATCAAGGAGTTGAAAGACATTTACTCTGAAAACTATAAAACACTGATGAAGGAAATTGAAGATGATACAAAGAATTGGAAAGATATCCTGTGTTCATGGATTAGAAGAAATAATATTGTTCAAATGTCCATACTACCCAAAGCAATCTACAGACTGAATGCAATCCCTATCAAAATACCTATGACATTTTTCATAGAACTGAAACAAATAATCTTAAAATTTATATGGAACCACATAAGACTCCCCAATTAGCCAAAGCAATCTTGAGAGAAAAGAGCAAAGCTGGAGGTATCATGCTCCCTGACTTCAGACTATACTACAAAGCTATAGTACCCCAAACAGTATGGTACTGGCAGAAAAACAGACCCATAGACAAATGGAACAATAAAAAGCCCAGAAATAAACTCTCACACTTATGATCAATTAATCTATGACAAAGGAGGCAAAAATATACAATGTGGAAAAGACAGTCTCTTCAATAAGTTTTGCTGAGAATACTGACAGCTCATGTAAAAGAATGAAATTAGAACATCTTCTCACACAATATACAAAAATAAAGTCAAAATGAATTAAAGACCTAAATGAAGACTGGAATCCATAAAAGTCCTAAAACAAAACACAGGCAAACACTCTTTGACATAAATCATAGCAATATTTTCTTGGATCTGTCTCCTCAGGCAAAGGAAACAAAAGCAAAAATAAACAAATGGGAGCTAATTAAACTTAAAAGCTTTCACACAGCAAAGGAAACCACTGACAAAACAAAAAGACAATGAATAACAGAAAATATTTGCAAAGGATATGACTGATAAGGGGTTAATATCCAAAATATATAAACAGCACATACAACTCAATATCAAAAAAGCAAACGACCCAATTAAGAGATGGACAGAAGAACTGAATAGACATTTTTCCAAAGAAGACATACAGGTGACCAACGGAAAATGAAAAGATGCTCAACATCGCTAATCATCAGAGAAATGCAAATCAAAACCACAATGAGATATCATCTCACTCTTGTTAGAATGGTTATCATCAAAAAGACCACAAATAACAAACACTGGTGTGAATGTGGAGAAAAGGCAACCTTTGTATGCTGTTGGTGGGAATATAAATTGGTGCAGCCACTATGGAAAACAGTATGGAGGTTCTTCAAAAAATTAAAAACTGAACTACCATATGATCCAGCAATTCCATTCCTGGGTATATATCCTAAAAAAATGAAAATGAAAATTCAAAAAGATACATGCACCCCAATGTTCATAGTAGCAGTATTTAAAATAGCCAAGATATGGAGGCAATCTAAGTGATTATCAACAAATGAATTGATAAAGAAGATGTGGTGTATACATACAGACACACACACACACACACACACACACACACACAATGGAACATTATTCAGCCACAAAGAATGAAATTTTGTCATTTGCATCAACATGGATGGACCTAGAGAATATTATGCTTAGTGAAAAAAGTCAGAAAGACAAATACTGTATGTTATCACTTATACGTAGAATTAAAAAATAAAACAAACAAATGAATATAACAAAACAGAAACTGACTCACAGATATGTAGAACAAACTAGTGGTTACCAGTGGGGAGAAGGAAATGGGGAGGGGCAAGATAGGGGTAGGGATTAAAGAGGTACAAACTACTAGGTATAAAACAAATAAGATACAAGGATGTGATTACAGCACAGGGAATATAGCCAATACTTTATAATAACTTTAAGTGGAGTATAATCTATAAAAATATTGAATCACTATGTTGTACACCTGAAACTAATATAATATTGTAAATCAACTCTACTTCAATAAAAAAAGAAAGAAAACATTTCCAAACTTAAATAAATGTTAATAAACACAGGACTATTGTTGTACAACCAAACCAAGTTTTACCGCGGTCAACTGGAAGAGAGAAACCTACAAAGGGAAAAGAAAAAACTACTTGTAAACCCCATCTCCACCCTCCAAGTAACTGTCTGCATTACAGTACTTTTTTAAGATTAGAAATAATAGTTTTAAATTATAGTACATTGCTTGACATTCACCAACTGGTAATTATTATTTGTGTTATTATTAGCTTAAGTCCCAAGAGCCTATTCATTCATTCATTGTCGCTCATTGAACATATATTTATTGAGAGGTGATACTGAAATTAGACAGAAAAAAATCTTTCTCAAGAAACTTATTCTCAGGCAAAAATAGGAGGCAAAATATCAGATTTTCCTCAGCTTGGACAAGCCATATAAGAAAGCCCATCCATAACTGCTAAATCAGGCAGTTTGGATGGAAAATAGTTTGGGCAATAATAGAAGAAAAAGCCTTATATTTAGTTTAATATTTAAAAATTATAACCATACCATCCACAGTTCTTAACTATAAATAAACATTTCACAAAACCACTTATGATTCACCATTAACACTACTTAAAGAAAGGGATTTCACCCCAAAGTTCAAATGGAATCACAAGGCCCTAAATTTTGGAGTTTCCATCCTGTAGTCAGGCCATTTTATTTTCCTAACCCAGAGCTGGGAGGGAATGCATGTTTGGTGGGTATAGTGAGGAAGAAAAGGTTATGAGACAGACGGGAACACTGGAGGAGCCGAGGCCCTAGTGGAGTACCACAGTTAGAGACTGGGTGGGGAAGGAAGGTCTGGATAGCCAGAGATGGGCATGAGGCACCGACCTCCTAATGTACCTAATGTACCTCCTAATGTCCCACTGGCCCTATGCGGGAGGACACCCGAATATGGGAGGATACCTGGATGCAGTAGGGAGGTGAGCCCTAAATGCAGGAAGGGTGCTCCACAACTAAGATTCTGCTGAAAGCTCAGCCTGCCTCCTATATCTATTCCCAGAATTCTATTCCAGAAGTCCTCTGTCCCTAACTCACTGCCAGGAGCCCGGGAGCCATTCCTGACTTTCTCTCACCCTCACTCAACATCCTGTGTCATCCGCCACGTCCCTAGCTCAGGGCGCCTTCATCTGTCCTCCGGATCATTTTCACTGCTTCCCACCTGTCCCTGCCTCTGACTTGCCCCTTCTGGGCCCTTTGCCACCTCCAGCTTATGACTATCCAAAATAAATCTGATCCATGTACCGCTAGTATAATGTTCACGCCCCTTAGCAGAGCACAAAATCCCACTCTTTGGCCCTGAGGGCTCACAGCTGCCACCGGGAGATTCTTCTACACTGTGGTGAAAAATTGATAGGTTAATTGATGAAATGGTGAGAGTGGTGTTTCTGAAACTCACCCAAAGAATATAGTTTAAAAGTAGGGATACAATTTTCCTAGAGAAAGATGTTTTTAAGTAAATCATATACAATTAATATCTGTATACCTTTCCTTTAGTAATTCATTCAAGTATGTAGTTCTTCCTGAATTCCACTCCTGAAACAAAATCTAGCACTTACCATTAGCTGAGATATGAGAAACATCTTTACTTTCATCCAATTTGTACAACAAACATCCCATACTGAGTAATTTGTCATAATAATTCTTTCTTCGTATGATATGCAGCAGTATTTTCCATACATTTTCCAATACTATTTTCTTATAAAGAATGAAATTTAATTTCATGCCATTTTTCCTTTGAATTATTTCAAATATTTATATTTCAGCAGAAAGCATATGTTTTTCCCTCATGGTATGTAGCTTTTTGTCTTTCGACATTACAAGCAAGAAACTTCTAAACGACTTCTAAAATTTTATCAGTGAGTTTGGTGAAATGTTATAATGACCTGAGGTTTGCATGATTTTAACCTCATTGAAATGGTTGCTTCATGTTTCTGTTTTCAAAGTTCTTGCTAATCAAGCTGGGCTCATTCTATTGTTTATATTTCAAGGTACACTATATATTTGGGCAAAGCTCATTATTAATAATAAATCAATGTTTCAAAAAATGTTGATAATGTCATATCATATGGCCAACTGTTTGTCAGAACTGATTAGATCATCATTATTTTTGCCTTGTAATGTGGCCAGTGTAAACCTTGTGGTGCTAGAGCTCTCTCATTTTCTTACTGTTCACTTGTACTTGCTTTGTTAATACTGCCTTGAAAAACCATGGCTTCTTTACAACAATATTTTTTATCGTTTGTCTCAATTCTAAGCCTCATTTCCGGTGCTCAGAAATTTTATATTGAGGGGTAAAATTTGTCAGTGTCTTTTATCCTAGGTCAAAGATGCATTCCTAGGTTATTCTTCTCATACCTCAGCCAAAGGTACACTACATTTGCAATCCCGCAAGATTGAAAGATTAATCAAGATTAATACCTGTACTTCCTACAGGCTGATTTGTCATAAGAACCTGGAAAGGCACTTTATCTACTGTTAATTGTCCTTCTGCACTTTGCAAGAGGAGGTTTCAAATAGCCCACCCAAACTAGAGCAGAGCTTTTGGAACTCCGCACTATTCCTGTCACAGCCCAGCTGGTGTACACAACCAGCCACAACCAAAGCCCAGAGAGAGGTAGTATTTTAAGATTTTAAAGCTCCCTTTATTTCAACATCTGACCTAATTATGCAATGCCCTGGGCTTTCCTTCATTCCAATGTGTATCCTACCTTCATTAGTCTGAGAGAATATGTTAAGACAACTAGAAAAGTGGTACAGGGTTTCCCTGGTGGCGCAGTGGTTGAGAATCTGCCTGCCAATGCAGGGGACACGGGTTCGAGCCCTGGTCTGGGAAGATCCCACATGCCGCGGAGCAACTAGGCCCGTGAGCCACAACTACTGAGCCTGCGCATCTGGAGCCTGTGCTCCGCAACAAGAGAGGCCGCGATAGTGAGAGGCCTGCGCACCGCGATGAAGAGTGACCCCCACTTGCCACAACTAGAGAAAGCCCTCGCACAGAAACGAAGACCCAACACAGCCATAAATAAATAAATAAATAAATAAATAAATAAATAAATAAAAATTAAAAAAAAAAAAAAAGAACAGAAAGGAGAATGTTTTAAAAAAAAAGAAAGAAAGAAAAGTGGTACAATCTCAACTTTCCCCAGAGGGCTTTTCCTGCCTCAAGGTCATTACCAAGGTCATTACCAAGGTCTACAAAAGAAGCTCCTTGCTCACCCAACACATAGCTTAGGCACTTGGCAGGGCAGGGCGAGTCCTGGCTGGAAATCTATAAAGAAAAATGAGTGGTCAGTGACTTTCAAACTTTAGTGTGCCTCAAAATCATCCGGACAGCTTGTTCCAACACAGATTGCTGGGCCCCAAGCCCAGAATTTCAGTTTCAGTGAGCCAGAGGTGAGGCCTGAGAATTTGCATTTCTAACAAGTTTTCAGGCGATGCTGATGCTGCTGGTCTGTAGACCGTATTTTGAGAGCCACCCTGGACTAAGATAAAGGATAACCCGGTATTTGTCCTGCATCATCTGCCTAATTATTTCGTCCTGGAAATGCCATCTCTTATCTAACAGCCTTGTGGAGATCATCAGAGCCCAAAGCTCATGAATGTATTTTTATGCTCCAGGATCTTCATATGATATTTAGCAACATAAATTTGAAAATGGCAAATGTCTGGGAACTCCCTAGTTTGTAGGACAATCTATCTCCCCGTGCTTTATATAAGCACAGGGAATGAAGGACTATCAGTTCCACGATGACATCTTCTGACAGATTTACACACATAGCAATTAAGATTTGAAATGGTATCATCAAACATGTAAAAGTACTGAGTATTCTTTCACCAGTTTTGAGTTTTTGTTTGTTTGTTTAGCGCCCGATTCTGCAGGGGAAAAGAGAAATGAATAAGACGTGGTCCTTTGCACAAAGAGACCTGAAAATTTACTGGAAGAAATAAGATGTATAAGAGTAGGTTATTGCAAGGAGTGGAGTAAAGACCAAGAACAGAGAGCACTAGACTTGGAAGCAAGAGACCCCGTGTCTACTGAAGCCTCACTACTGACTTTTTGTGTGATGGTGGGGCAAAACCCTTTGACTGTGTGTGATGACAGACTCTCAGATCTGTGTTTTGTAATTATGCAAACCACAGAAATGATACCTCCTGGGACCATGATTCTCTGGGAACAGTTCTGTCCCTAAGAGCTAATCCCCAGGGATGGGAGCTAATCCTGGGACAGATAAAGCTAAGATATCAGGACCCCGTGTACTTTTACATGTGTATAGAGCCCCTCTGCTACAGTGACTGCCTACCGAGAGTAACCCAGTGCAGCAGCCGACTGCAGAGAGGAAAGTAGCAACTACAACCAGCTGGTACTGAAGAAGAACGATTTTTTGAGAATTTACCTACCATGTGCCTGGCACTATTTTCAGTTAAATGTATTAATTCATTTAATCTACATAACAACCCCATGAGGAGCTACCATTATCCTTCTGGCCTAGAATGCTTTCCCCCAGACACCCACATGGTTCACTTCCTCAACTCTTTCAAGTCTTTGCTCAAATAGTCCTCCTTTTGGGAGGTGTACCCTAATTGCTCTCTTTCAAATGTAACAGCATCTTCCCCATCAAAAAAATCACTATCCACTTTACCCTCCTCTACTTTTTTTTCCAGCACATTTATCACATTCTAACATACTATATATAATTTACTTACGTTTATCATTTACTATCTTCCCCTATTAAATGTAGGTGGCAGATTTACTAAGCAAGGGAACTTATATACAAGTCTTGTCTTATAGATTTCCACATCTGCCTGCCAGAACCTTAAAAGTTTATATAGCTGCTTTAATGGGGTTCAGCCGCATACACAGTCCAGATGGTCTTAACAACACCTTACATTTTTAAGGTTGCATCTTTGAAACAGCTCCAGCTATGGGACGGTGTGGGTGGAATATACATTCCAAGCACAGGGCAGCGGGTAAGGAGCCTTCAATTGCCCAGGTCTAGCTCTAGGGTCAACTGGAAGTGATGTCCTCTCAACGATCTCCTCCTACACAAGGATCTTTGTTTTGTTCACTGATGTATCACAAGTACCCAGAACAGAAAGAGGCAAACTTTTCTGTAAAGTTTCAGAGAGCAAACATCTTGGCTTTGTGGACCATATGGTCTCTGTTGCAACTATTTAACTCTGCCCTCATAATTCGAAAGCAGCTACAGATAATACATAAGCAAACAGGTGTGGCTGGGTCCAATAAAACTTTATTTATGGATATTGAAACTTGAATTTAATATAATCTTCACATACAGAATATTCTTCTTCTTTTTATTTTTTTTCAACCACTTAAATATGTAAAAAACATTCTTAGTTCACAGGCCATACAAAAACAGGCAGTAGGCGAGATTTGGCCATGGGTCAGTTTGAAAACCACTGACCTAGAACATTGTAAGGGTTCGAATGGAAGCTTTTATGCCAAAATACTCAAGGGTATTTCAAAGTGCTATATTATTTTATGTATATTAAGCATTACTTATACAATCATGTTTATGTGGTTATTGTGTTTGCCAAGTGCCTTGCCATAGTCAGTGCAGAGGAAAATTTAACTTTATCCACCGTGAACTATGATATGTATAAATTAGTGAGACTGGAATAAGGACATTCTCCATAAAAATAGTAGATGGTAAACAATTCTGGCCCCAAACATCTCATCCATCTCACATTGTACCTTATCAATAAAACCAAGTTCTACTGTTTAAAAAGCAGGGACTTCCCTGGCGGTCCAGTGGTTAGGACCCAGCGCTTTCACTGCTGTGGGCCCAGGTTCAATCTCTGGTTGGGGAACTAAGATCTTGTAAGCCACATAGCATGGCCAAAAAAAAAAAAAAAGTTTAAATTAAAAACTTAAAAAAAAAAGCAACTGACAGTATTGGAAACTAAACCAGTTATGATGACATGTGCATTTTTGACTGACTCATACTGAGAAAAGATAGAGTTAGTTAATCTCAATGGTATAGAAAAGGCTTCATGGAGTAAAGATGTGTATTATTGCACCTAGAGGATTAACTTAACGTATTTTTGACCTGTGGGCCCCATGAATTAGAGAGCTTTGCTAAGGAGGTGGGGCCAGTTCAATTCCCACATTGGCTGGTTAGTTCAGGGCTTATAGACACATCCTGCCCTCTTAAGACTAAAGTAGACATTTCTCAATTCCGCTTGACACACAGAAAGGAAGCAGGGCCTTGGCATATAATAGGTCCTCAGGAAATATTTGAATGAATGGATGAATATATGGATAGCTTTGAAATATTAGGGGAAAAACCACACTTTCTAGTAAACAGGCCATCAACAAATATTATTTACTCTGTTCTAGTCTTGTCTGCCATGGGAAAAATAAGAAATATTAGCCACTCCCAGGGATGCAAGGATTCTTCAACATACGCAAATCAATCAATGTGATATACCATATTAACAAATAGAAGAATAAAAACCACATGATCATCTCAATTGATGCAGAAAAAGCTTTCAACAAAATTCAACACCCATTTATGATAAAAACTCTCCAGAAAGTGGGCATAGAGGGAACCTACCACAACATAATAAAGGCCATATGTGACAAACTCACAGCTAACATCATTCTCAATGGTGAAAAACTGAAAGCATTTCCTCTAAGATCAGGAACAAGACAAGGGTGTCCACTATCACCATTATTATTCAACATAGTCTTGGAAGTCCTCACCACAGCAATCAGAGAAGAAAAAGAAATAAAAGGAATCCAAATTGGAAAAGAAGAAGTAAAACTGTCACTGTTTTCAGATCACATAATACTATACATAGAAAATCCTAAAGATGTCACCAGAAAACTACTAGAGCTAATCAATGAATTTAGTAAAGTCACAGGATACAAAATTAATACACAGAAATCTCTTGCATTCCTATACAGTAACAATGAAAGATCAGAAAGAGAAATTAAGGAAACAATCCCATTTACCACTGCAACAAAAAGAACAAAATACCTAGGAGTAAACCTACCTAAGGAGGCAAAAGACCTGCACACAGAAAACTATAAGACACTGATGAAAGAAATCAAAGACAACACAAACAGATAGAGAGATATATAATATTCTTGGATTGGAAGAATTAATATTGTCAAGATGACTATACTACACAAAGCAATCTACAGATTCAATGCAATCCCTATCAAAGTACAAATGGCATTTTTCACAGAACTAGAACAGAAAATTTTACAGTGTGTATGGACACACAAAAGACCCCAAATAGCCAAAGCAATCTTGAGAAAGAAAAATGGAGCTGCAGGAATCAGACTCCCTGAATTCAGACTATCATACAAAGCTATGGTAATCGAGACAGTATGGTACTGGCACAAAAACAGAAATATAGATCAATGGAACAGGACAGAAAGCCCAGAGGTAAACCCACACACCTATGGTCACCTAATCTATGACAAAAGAGGCAAGAATATACAATGGAGAAAAGACAGTCTCTTCAATAAGTGGTGCTGGGAAAACTGGACAGCTACATGTAAAAGAATGGAATTAGAACACTCCCTAACACTATATACAAAAATAAACTCAAAATGGATTAAAGACCTAAATGTAAGGCCGGACACTATAAAGCTCTTAGAGGAAAACATAGGAAAAACAGTCTTTGACATAAATCGCAGCAAGATCTTTTTTGACCCACCTCCTAGAGTAATGAAAATAAAAACAAAAATAAACAAATGGGACCTAATGAAACTTCAAAGCTTTTGCACAGCAAAGGAAACCATAAATAAGACAAAAAGACAACTCTCAGAATGGGAGAAAATATTTGCAAACAAATCAATGGACAAAGGATTAATCTCCAAAGTATACAAACAGCTCATGGAACTCAATATCAAAAAAACAAACAACCCAATCAAAAAATGAGCAGGAGATCTAAACAGACATTTCTCCAAAGAAGACATACAGATGGCCAACAAACACATGAAAAGCTGCTCAGCATCACTAATTATTAGAGAAATGCAAATCAAAACTACAATGAGGTATCACCTCACACCAGTTAGAATGGGCATCATCAGAAAATCTACAAACAACAAATGCTGGAGAGGGTGTGGAGAAAAGGGAACCCTCTTGCACTCTTGGTGGGAATGTAAACTGATACAGCAACTATGGAGAACAGTATGGAGGTTCCTTAAAAAACAAAACAGAAGTACGATATGACCCAGCAACCCCACTATGGGGCATATACCCAGAGAAAAACATAATTCAAAAAAACACATGCAACCCGATGTTCATTGCAGCACTATTTACAATAGCCAGGACATGGAAGCAACCTAAATGTCCATCCATCAACAGAGGAATGGATAAAGAAGATGTGGTACATATATACAATGGAATATTACTCAGCCATAAAAAGGAATGAAATTGGGTTGTTTGTAGAGTTGTGGATGGACCTAGAGACTGTCATACAGAGTGAAGCAAGTCAGAGAGAAAAACAAATATCAGATATTAATGCATATAAGTGGAATCTAGAAAAATGGTATAGATGATCTTATTGGCAAAGCAGAAATAGAGACACAGACATAGAGAACAAACATATGGACACCCAGGGGGGGAAAAGGGGGGTGGGGTGAATTGGGAGATTGGAATTGACATATATACACTATTGATATTATGTATAAATAGATAACTAATGAGAACCTACTGTATAGCTCAGAGAACTCTACTCAATGATCTAAATGGGAAGGAAATCCAAAAAAGAGGGGATATATACATACATATAGCTGATTCACTTTGCTGTACAGTAGAAACTAACACAACATTGTAAAGCAACTATACTCCAATAAAAATTAGTTTAAAAAAAAAAGAAACATAAGCTGCAATGTTCAACCACTTACTCATTCACTAATTTCACAACCATTTATTGAATACATGCTATGTTCAGAAACTCTTCCAAGAACTGGGCCTACAAAGCTAACCAAGACACAGAAGGGCTGAATCCTAGGCACTTTTCATGGGCTCTAGGCACTTTTGCCTTCATGGGTCCCTTCCTCCATTAAAAAAATAATAAAAGTTTTATTTTGCATTAATATAAACACATACATACTCAGGCTGGATTCATTATTATAGTCATCATTATTATTATATTCATTATTTCTTCTGAATTTAAAATAAATTAAAACTACAACATTGTGGTGGGCCCCCGAAAGTACCATGTCTACTGTGCCTTCTAGAGAAGTCAGCTGCACTACAGCCTCTGCTTTCCTGCCTTCTCTCCTGAAAATTATTCGAAAGGGCTGAGCATGATAGGTGGGTGGGATTCCAGGCTGTGGGAGTCTTGAAGTGTATTTCTGGAGAGCTTCCACGTGGGGGGCCTGTGGTGACGGGGTGAGGAAGGCATCTGTGTGAAGGGACAGTGACAGCAGTGAGAGGTATTAGGATCTGAGAAGAGCGAGGAGGGAACCTAGTTGTGGGTTGGCGTTACCATAACGATGGCAAGGCAGGATAGCCGAGCAGGAGTGCACGGGGAGGGTGGCCTCACTGCTCAGTGCAGGCTGTCCAAGCCCGAGTGGAGTAAGGCAGATGTCTACACAAGGCAGCAAAGGTGGTGGTGGTGGCCCATTAAGAAGCCACTGGGAGTGAGGAGGGCCTCTGGGAAGGATAGGGAAGCAGAAGCAACAGCCTGGGGTGGGGGCCAAGCAGGATGCAGAGGATATTAGCACAGTCCAGTGTGGAATGTCAGAGCCTGAGCAGGGTGGATCAAGGGAAGCACTGCCAACTTGGGACAACGTGATAACAGATTTGATAAATAATGATGATAACAGATTAGAACCCAATAAATAAAATAGGAATCCATGAGGCCATACTGATATAAATGAATAAATTCATTAATTGATTAATAAGGAGAAGAGAAAGCTTTTCCTTACAGCAGAATGCCAATTGATAAATGTAGAATGAATTAAGAATGAATTAATGAATGAACGTATAAGTTAAATTACAAAATCACGATCTGGGCTTCCCTGGTGGCGCAGTGGTTAAGAATCTGCCTGCCAGTGGAGGGGACACGGGTTCGATCCCTGGTCTGGGAAGATCCCACATGCCGCGGAGCAACTAAGCCCGTGTGCCATGACTACTGAGCCTGCGCTCTAGAGCCGGAGAGCCACAACAAGAGAAGCCACCGCAATGAGAAGCCCACGCACCACAATGAAGAGTAGCCCCTGCTCGCCGCAACTAGAGAAAGCCCGTGTGCAGCAATGAAGACCCAACACAGCCATAAATAAATAAATAAATAGATAGATAGATAAATAAATTTAAAAAAAGAAGAAAATCACGATCTGGCAATCATCATCATAATATTGATTCAGACAAGAATAATCAATGGATTCTAAAATGGATGGGTGAACATTTGATGCAGAATGAGATATTCAAATAGTACGAAAGAACCTCCCACAAAATACTAATTATAAAGGGGAAAAGAATACTTTTACAATGAGGAAACCTGATCAAAGTGAACATCACCACTGATAAAACAAATTAGAATTGTGCACCACCTATTGGAGGCAATGAGAAGACCATCACTGCTGTGATGTTCTTGCCAAAAATAAAATTTTTTAAAGCATGACCTAAATCTAATTATGAGGAAATATCAGACAAATTCAAATTGAGGTACATTCCACAGAAATATCTGCCCTGCAATATAATAAACTGTGAGGGCCCTGAAAATTGAGGGAAGATTGAGAAACTCCCCTACTTCTAAGAAGACTAAAGAGAGGTAACAACTAAATGCAATACGCAATCCTGGACTTGTGGGTGAAACTTACCATGTCTGCAGATTATATGATAATAATGTATGTGTTATTTTCCTGATTTTGATGGTTGTACTACTGTTATGTAGTAGGATGTACCTGTGAGGGACACACTAAAATACTTCAGTGGTTCGGGAAAAAAGGTTATAACACTATTCTTGCAACTTTTCTTTGAGTCTGAAATTATTTCAAAATACGAAGACAAAATTAAATTTAAAAATCTTCCAACGTTTACAGGTAAAGCCAAGGACTACAGAATTTGTAACTGAACTATTGTGTATTCCCTGAACAACATTTGCTTTTACTGATTTATAATATATTAAATCAAGTATTTTTTTTCTGATATAAAAATATGGCTCCCACATGCAAAACTAATCTACAGTATGAGAAGTGAGGACTTTGGTTACCCTGGTGGGAGGATAATGGGGAAATAGTGACAGAAGAAAGTGGTGAGGAGTTTCTGCAGTTCCAGTGCTGTTTCCTGATCTGGGTGCTGGCTGTATATCCTTTATGTATCCCCTCACCCTGCACACTTAAGATTTCTGCTCTTTTCTGTATGCGTGTTATACTTCAATAAATTTTAATTTAAATGAAAAAAGACATAATCCTTAATTTTTAAAAATCCATAATCCATCATATACTCCAGATGATGACAATTTTGTCAAGGTTGCATATCTAATGCTCACAAATCAACAATGAACCATAAAACTAACCTAAGAAGCTCTAAATTGGTGGTTAAACAAAAATTCAAGAGAGAAGGTCGCTGGGGCCAAGAATAGTCAAAAAATACACTCACCAGCTATCCATGTTGTCTTCTCATGCAAAAGCGGAAGATGGATATCAGGATCCAATTTTACTACCCACTGTTATTGCTTTCCTCCAACAATGTGAGGCAACATTCAAAAATGTTTTTGGAGAGGGACTTGGTCAATGGGGAGACCCCCATTATGCTGTGACAGTTATGAGCCTAAGTGAGCCCACGTGGTGCTGGTATCTAAGCAATGACGGTGGCAGGACTCCAAAGGATGTGCGTAAAAATAAATACAGGAGCCCCTCTACTCCTGGATGATGGATGTAGCAGGGATGAACTTGCAGTGCACACCCTGAGGGGGAAGTGTAGCAGCCCTTACCCCCTCACCGAGGGTGAGTAATTGTCACCTAGAATTCCAACTCCCTCAGTCAGGAAAATACCGCAACGGTGCAAGCACAGTGGACCCCTGCTGCCTAGATCAGGCTCTTTACTACACACAACAAACAGTTTTGCCTCCTCTTAGTACTTCTCAGATTTTACCTGGGGACCTCATTGATACGCAGGTTCCGACTGGGTTTGGGGACAATTCAGCTTTCTAACATGGTTGGGCCAGGGCTGCTGATCGGCAGCCTTACCTGGTCAGCAGCCTCACCTGGTCAGCCAGGTGTTGGAGACCAGCTCTCGTTTATTTCATCCATTTGCTTCGCCTTTGTGGGGAAGGGGTCAGCTGGTAAAACTTTAAGTACACCGATAAATCCACTGAGCTACTTTACAATTATACAAATACTCAAAACACATAATAATGAAGCCTTCGAGAAGGGTGTGAATAGATGGTGTCTCCTCCCACTGCTGTAAAAATACTCCATCCTCAGTTGATTGAATCCACAGATGTATCAATAGAATCCACAGAACCAGAGGGCCAACTGTAAAGGACGTGAGCAGCCAAGGATTAAATGCCCGGCAGATACGAAGGGATGGCTGTATTTCTCTCAACTTTGCCCTTCGTGGGTATAGAATTCCACAGTCCTGTGTTAGACCTAGGCTCTGGCACCAACAAGTTATGTGATTTGGGGCGAATTGCTTAACTTCTTTGTACCTCTTTCCTCATCTATAAATCAAAATAATTACACGTACTTTGTTCTTCTTGTATTAAGTAAAATTTAGTCTGAGCGATTTTATATAACTAAGCAATGTTAATAGGTAGTGAGGACATAAAAAGAAGCCACAATAATGGAGAGAAGAGGTGAAAGAGATATACAGGCAGGATAATAATGATAATAATAATAAATAATAGCAGGGAATATGATTATGACTTACTGAGTGGCCAGTCTTGTACTTCAACTTTACATGCTAGAGCTCCACATTATCTCACTCACTCCATAACAACACTGTCGAGGTAGGTGTTACTATTATCCCCCACTTTACAGACAAGAAAACTAAGGGCTCAAGAGGCTATTTGTGTGCAAGAAAATTCAATTCTTAAGTGGTAAAACAGAGCCAGAATTGAAATGCAGGTCCGTCAGAGCCCAGACTCCAAATAGCAAAATGAGTTTCAGAATCATCTATTTATCATAATCACTTGGAGGGCTTGTTAAAAATCACAAACTCCTGGGCCCAAGCCAAGACCTACAAGGGTGATTCTTACACAGCCTGACACCAGTCCACCCAGCTGAATTTAGGAACCTTTGCCAAAATGTGCTGCCTTCCTCTAATCATGTGAAGGAACATTCAAAAGATGTTTGTTGTGAAGGGACATGGTCAGTGTAAAGACCCTAGTGACGCTTTAACAGTTATGAGCATGTCTAAGTGAGTCCTTGTAGGGCTGGTTCTTACAGTCCGTGCGGGGAAAGTTAGAGGCAGGGGCAGAAAATGTCAGAAGACGCCTCATAGAGTCACTGGCTCACCATGTGCCTCCAATTCATCCATGAATACCAAGGCATCCAAATGCCCATCACTTCCCACCTGCTGCCAATGAGAAGACCCTCATGCTCCTTGGAAGCGAGCATTAGCCTCGGATTGCTTGAAGCTGTGAAATCCTGCTTTAAATCCCAGATTCCTGGAGCTGAAGGATGAAGCCCATTGTCCTGGAGTAAAACTCAAGGGGTAGCAGCCCCACTAAGGTGACACTTACCCAGTCTGGAATAGTCCTTGAGATGTGGTTTTTTTCCATCATGAAGGTCTCTAACGCTTCTTTCTTTGACAGGAAGGACTTGGGGGAAGTCCCTCTGATTTCCCCCTGCTGACACTGGTTTGCTTTGGCCCCTTGACTTGTGTGGGCTTCCTGAAGTCTCCGCCACTGCAGACCAGAGGGGATCTCACTTTCTATTTGCCCAGGGTAAAAGGAAGAGAGGAAAACCTCCACCCACTTGAGATAGGCTTAGTCTACGTTAAGCCTGAGACAAAGGGCATGCCATTCATTATCACCACCTCTCAGGCAATATATATTTGCCAGACAGGTGTTAGGGGGAGGAGCTGGGGGAGGCTTTAATCCAGGAGACCTGGGTTTCAGCTGTGGCTCTGGTTTAGCGGTGGTTCTGCCCTAGCTATGATGACAAATTATTTATCATGTCCTCACCTGGGTTCTCTAATCTGTACTGTAAGAAAATGTTTTATATAATTTCTAAAATCCTCCAGAATATAAGCCCCACGAGAGTGTCACATGCAGAATATACATTCGGTACGTACTTTATGGAAGAATAGTTAAATGAACCTTTTCAGAGATCAATTGCCCTGCCACATCCTCTCAGCCTGCTTCTTCATTTCAGCCACAACCACAGTGGACAGTTCCTGGGAGACTCAGACTGGCCTAGTTCTGACACTGCCCCCGCTCAAGGCCAGCCCTGCAAGTCTTTTCTGCTTTCTGCCTCCATTTCTGACTCAGCCTCAGCTCCTCACAACCTCAAATTCAACAAAAAGAAGGAACCATTTATCTCTACCTCCCTCAAAAGTTGCTAACTGGTTCATGGTCCCTGAGTGAGCAAATATTAACAAACATTAACCATAGAAAAGATTAATAAATTGAACTTATGTTTCTAAAGAGACATCATTAGAAAGGTAAAAATGTTAACCATGGGCTAGGTGAATGTATTTGCAATATATGTATGAAGTGAATACTTGTATCTGGACTCATATCCAGAATATATAAAGAATTGCTGGAAATCAATGATAAAGAAAAGACCCAACAACTCAGTGTTTTTTAGAAATGGGCAAAAGCTTAAACAGCCGTTTGACAAAACAGGCTATCTGAAGGCCAATGAGTATATGAAAGTGTTCAGCACTATTAGTCACACAAAAATACAAATTAAAACTACAATGTGATATTGTGATACCCTTTCAAAATAGCTACAATTTATAAGGCTGAAAGTAATAAGTAGGCAAGTATGTAGAGCAACGGTAAGTCTCATATATTATTGGTAGATGTATAAATTGGTACAATCACTTGGGGAAACTATTTGGTAATACCTACTAAAGATATGCATTTTTTTCTATGACCCAGAAATTCTACTCCTGATACATACCCAAAGAAATGAGTGCTTATATCCACCAAGATACATACAATAAAGTACATAGCAACATTATTTAATAGCTCCAAACCAGAAACAACCCAAATGTCCATCAATGGTAGAATGGATAAATAAATTGTGGTATGATTCATCTAATAGAATACCATACAGGTGTGAAAAAGAATGAACAAATACTATATAAAAAACAAGGATGAATTTCACAAATGTAATCTTGATCAAAGAAGCCAGATACCAAAGATTAAACACTATATGATTCCATGTAAGTTGAGTTCAAAAAAGGTAAAACTTCCATCTATGATAATATAAGTCAGAATAGTGATTATCTTTGGATGGTGCATTGACAGAGAGCAGCTGTAAGGGAGCATCTGGGCTGCTGGAAATATTCTACAGTTCCATCTTAGTGACGGTTCCACGTATGTATAAATATATAAAATTCATTGAGCTATACACTTAAGATTTTCACACTTACAGCATGTAAGTTATAGTTCAATTTTTATAGAAGTGCCAGGTTGTCTTAGATCACATGCCTACTCCTAGATCAATCACTGTGGCCATAGAGTATAATGACTGGCTTGGGCCTGGGTCAATATGGTTCATCCCTAGGGCTGGGGGTGGAGCCCACCCAGACCAAGAATGGACAAAGGAGGAAATTTGGAGGTGTTTCTGGAAGATAAGGAAACAGATCTTCTAAGGGAGACAGGCAACTAATTTCCAACAGTCAGGATGGAGGTGGCCCTCACCATGAGCAAGTGGATTGGAGAAACCCAGTCTTCAAGGAGAGAGAGAGAGACAGAAAGAGTACAGAGAGATACACCCAGAGTAACCTGGCTCCTAACTTTCCAATTCCTGGTTCTCGGTCCTGCAAGTGAAGCTGCACTTCCTATTTTGGGGCTCTGTAAGATTCCCCTGTGTCAGCAGGGAACTTTTCATTCTCTTTGGCCATCTGGCATTTTGAACCTCCTTTTATTGTTTGGGGAAGTTCCCCACATTATGAATCTTGGTGGGAGGCAGGGCCACCTCCCATTGTCAATGCCGAAAGTGCCAAATGCTCATGTTCCCAGCCTTTCTTGCAGCTAGAATGCAGGTGGTTCATGTAGGCTCTGCCAAGGAGAGCACTGCTCCTGAACTGCAGGGACCACACGACACATTCATTCTGGAGCATGGTCCAGCAGTGTTGATGCAGTCCAGTCCAACGCTCGGGGTGTTAGAGGAGCGAGCGACAGCGGCCGGTGCTCAGCCGTGCAGGCCTGCGGTCCTCACACACCATTCTACAGTGTGATATTGGGCCCTTTGCCCACTGAGGGCCTACGCTTGGGTCTCCAGCCTTCCTGGCAATCCTATACCTGATTCAGCATCCTTTTAATAGTTCCTTTGTGGCCTAAATCAACCAGAGTTAGTTTATGCTGCTTAAAACCAGGAACCCTAATTGATAACAGGATAGTTCCAGAAAACTCCCCTCTTAATTTATATTAGTTTTGGAAGGTTCTGTTACTTGCAACATGGAGAAACAAAGCCTGAATCCAAAGAAGTGATTCTACTGTAAGAATTACCCGGGCCATCATTCGGTCACAAGGAAGATGTTTGGTGGCAAACAGGCCCTTTACCAGCCCGCAAATCACATGACAGGAGGGAAGGGAACAAGCTAACTAATAAGTGTAGATGGCTGTTAGGGCCTCCACTTGCATTATGTTTGGTTCTCGTAATAGATCCATGAGATGGTATTTTATGGCTAGGGCTGCCGTAAAATACCAGATACTAGGTGGCTTAGACAAAAGAAATTTATTTTCTCACCGTTCCAGAGGCAAGAAGTCCAAGATCAAGGTGCTGGACAATTCAGTTTCTAGTGAAATCTCTCTTCCTGGCTTATAGCCAGCTACCTTCCCACTGTATCCTCACATGGTTTTTCCTCTGTTGCATGCATGGAGAGAGTGAGAGAAAGAGAGAGAGAGAAAGGAGAGAGATCTGTGGTGTCCCTTCTTCTTCCTATAAGGACCCCAGTCCTATTGGATTAGGGTTCCACCCTTATGACCTCATTTAACCTTATTACCTCCTTACAGGCCGTATCTCCAAACAGAGTCACGTTGGGGCTTAGGGTTTCAATATGTGAATTCTGGGAGACACGATTCAGTCTATTACAGGTACTGTCGCAATACTGCAGAAGAGACACATGAGGTTAAAATCCTTGTCCAAGGTCTAAATAAAGCCTTTGTACTTTCCACCCTCACTTGTGGTAGAAAGTATCAAACCCTAGAAACACAAGCTTGCAAAGCACCAGACAAAGAGTATGTGGTTGTCACAGAGTAGTAAGAAATGAACGAACATGGGATGAAGTCAGTGTGACCGTCCAATCATCAGCCCTGAAGTCAGTGACTGGAGTAGCCCAAACTCACCCACAGGCGCCTCTCCGAGCTCCAGCTGCGTCCGCGGCTGGCACACTGTTCATCCCTGAATCTCATCATTCTGGGTCCAGTGTTCGGGCCCTGACTCACACTACTTTGTGAACGCTGACAAAAACTCTCTCCTTGAGCCAACTTTAGTCAGCCTCCTTCACACCCACTTCACCAGGCCTCCCTTGGCCTGCTGAGCCCAGTTTTAGCAAAGAACCCAGTAAGCCAGTCAATCAAGAATCGGCTCACCTTTGATATCCAATCAAGCTCCTCCACCCTCGGCACTTGACCAAGTTTCTCTTAATAATTTTCCATCCGTTCCCTCACCTGCCCTTTGGCAGTGAGTCCCCACTGTTGTATTAAAAGTCGAGTTCAATCTCTCTCACTACTGCAATAAACTTGAATAAAGTCTTCCTTGCCATCTTAAGTCTCAGAATAATTTTTCTTCAACAGTTTATTAGGGGCAAGACTCACATTTCACATTTCTCTTTACAGATCACCCCAGCACTTAGCATGTGGCCCAACTGGTGCTTTGTCAAGAGGTGAGTGATGGGGTGGGTAGTTGAGGGACAGCAAAGAACCCCAGGGGACCAGCTACAGAGACAAGTCAAAAGCACCTTGATGCCTATGAAGGGCGGCAGGTAGGATCAACTTGGAACCGAAAAGTGGAGGAGGACAAAGGGGAGGAAACAGGGGAACCTCGCACACACATCAAAATCAAGCGGAACCACCTTACACTGCCGCTTTGGGCCACTCCAGAAGCAAAGGGCCCCAACCCTGATGGTCCCCAGGGCCCTGGGCTGGGCCTGAGAGCCCCAGGTCTAAGAGGCAGCATTTGGCAGACGGACAAACACTGGGTGATTGCTCTGGCCCTGGCTTGGCGACTTTCAGTTGTATGACACTGAACCTCTCTGATCCTCTCCACGTGTGAAATGAGAGTAACAGCTCCTTCACAGGTGTAAGGAGAGAACTATGTAAAAGGATCTTTGTTTTCTTTTTTAGTAATGCTTGATATTTATTGAAAAGAACGCAAATGCTTTTTCCATGTAGAATTAAGGAGCTGAGCAGAGTGCGTGTTTTTGTTTATTTAGTTTTCAGTAGGCTTTTTCCAAATGTGCACATCTGCAGGCCTGATGCAATTTTGAAAGAAAAATGACTTGTGTAAAACTGACTCATAGGAGAGAAGGGATGTCAGGATTTGATGTCAGGCACACGTACCCAGAGCAGTCTGATGGGGGGGAGAGGACCCTGGGAGCAGGTAGAGAACTAACCAGGCTGAAAGAGTGGCCCCTCTGGGGGTTAGGGAGCTGCCCAAACCAACATCCAGGGGGTGTAGCCAACTCAGGCATCTTCTAGGTTGGTCCTTATCTCCAAACGTGGTGAGCTCTCTCCGGGACGTGGTGGGTGATGGGGAAGTGGCAGCATAGCTCTCTGGGCAGACATAGGCCTGGCCGTCGGGCAGGTGGCAGCGGCCATGCTGTGGGTGGTCTGGCCAGTTTGTGACAGGGGCCGGGCCTGCAGCTGGGGCTCAGGGACACAGCAAACTTTGCAGAAGGGGGGTTCCGGGGCAGCAGCACGCTTCAGAGAGAGGCCCCAGCCCCAGTGGCAGGTAACTGAATCACTATTTGTGGAACAAAGACAAGCAGCGCAGGGGGATGGGGGAGAGAACCTGAGGGCAGGGGAGGGAAGGAGACCATAGGGACCTGGGGGGAAGGGGGCAGCATGCAAGAGCCTGTCCTCCAGGGCACGAGGGTCTCCAGGCCTAGTAACCAACATCTTCATTGTCATCCCAACCAAAACACTGTGTCATTTCATCCAGGACATTATGACTGCTATTTTTAAAACACACACATTCCTGGTGGAAGGTGAGTATTCCCAGCACCCATTTCCTGAAACCTCTTTAATCATCACAACACTGAGACTGCATTGTTATCTCTATTTTACAGACAAGGCAAAGCAGTTTCCTGGGTCAGCATTTCCCAAATGGTGATCCATGGGATGGTAATAATAGTGCTGAGAGATGAGGGGCAGACAGTTACAAAACACTTCTGTAGCCAAACGTGTTTGAGAAATAAGGCAGCAGAGTATCGTGTTCATGAACATGGACTCAGCAGTCACAGAGACCTGGCTTTGAGTCCAGGCTCTGCCAACTATTAGCTTTGGAGCTTGAGGAAGTAATAACTTTGATTGCCTCATCTGTAAAATGGGAATAATAAAACACCAGGTTCATAAGTTTGTTGTGAAGCACAGAGCTGGCACAAAGAAAATCCTCAATAAATGTGAGCTCTTACTGGCACTGTAGCTGGTTAAATACTGTTAAAATCTTAAACATGGTCCTATAGTTCTTCTTAGGAGGAGATCGACTTCATTTAGGAAAACACCTTGATAAACCACTTGGAGGAGCAGGCAGAGATGAGACTCTGAATTTATAAGATAGCAATAGCTAAGACCAAAACTTGGAAAATGAGGTTGGAAAAACCAGAGTCCCATAGTGGGTGGGTCCCCAGTAAGGGGCCTACTGATTTCTCACCCAGGCTGGCATCATCGCAAAGAGCTTGGGGCCACAGGGACAAGGTCTCCCCTAGAGTCTTCACCTCCCTCTTTTGGGCACTACTCCACCCCCTTACACACGCACACATGCACACACTCACACACACACAATTCCTTTTCAGGAAGAAAGCCACATGCTCCAATTGAGTAGAAATCCTACTAATCTAGTTTTCTTTCTTCCTCTTCACACCCTGAATTTTTTCTAAAGGAACCTATTTCTGTAAGCTTTGTTATTTGCAATGAGATGTATTACCGTTGTAACTAGATTAAAAAAGAAAAACTTCTTTAAAAAAATGTTAAAGACTCTGCTCAGTCAGTACGAGCTCCAGAAAGCCTTCCCTGATGACCCCCAAGTTAGGTGCCCCTCTTCTGAGCTCCCAGAACACCCCCTCTATACCTATGCTACCAGCTGAAATTATCCAAGCGTTCATGTCCATTGCCTTAACCAGGTATCAAGCTCCAGGGGTGCAGGGGCCCTGACTTCCTCATCTAGGTATTCCCAGCATCTCAATCCATAGTGGCAGGCAGTACCTTGGCACCGATGGATCTATGACTGAATCTGGACATCTCCCCAGGAGAAGGGCCCTTGGCAAGGGAGCAGGGGTAGGGTCTGAAATGCTACCCCCCCTCCCTGCACGATGGGCGCTCAGACAGTGCACCTTCCAAAGCCCAGAGCAGCGTTCTTACTTATTACATCCCGGAAATCCCCTGGTCGGGGGCTTTTAGGGTGACATCCAGTATGTAAATACTCAGGGCTGGGTCCTGGTGAGCGGCAGCGACAATGACCTGTGTGAAAGTTCCACAGGCAGCAGAGGGCTCTTTCATTAGTCATTTCAATGCACACAGCTGTTAGGAATCTGGCAAAGTTTGATTTGGCTGAGGGGAGTGCATTTTCCACTCGTGGGCGTCTTGAAAACTTTCACACTCGAAAAAAAGAAAAGAAAAGAGTCAAGAAAACCGTCATAGTCCAAAACGGGAAGCCAGAAATTGAAGGCAGAGAGGCTAGGGCAGCAAATATAATGGAGAGAGGCCTGAACATAAACCAAAGACCCAGGTTTCCACTTGGCCCTGCCACTTCCAGGTGTGCCACAGGGCAAGTCAGCCCCTGCTCGCAGGACCCTTCCACGTGAACAGAGATATTAATGCCTCCCTAGGAAGTGGGAAAGGGTCACTGAGTTAGTGTGTGTGAAAGCCTGGGCCAACTGCCAGGCAGTATTCAAAGACTAGGCATGATTTGCAGCTATAGAGGCAGAAGACAGAAAGTTCATAGAAAAGAGAGGAGGATGAATGCTGGGGAAGAGACACTGATTGAACTAGCTTCCACACCTCCCTGCAGTGCCTGCGAAAGACCCATGGGGACAGGAAGAGAGAACAAAAGGAAACAGCTCCAGGTCAGGGTCAGGTCAGGGTCGGGCCAGGAGTAGACTCCACTCACATCTCTGCTATAATGGACTGAAGGATTTTTAAAGGTTTTTTAAAAATAGATTTCTGGGGCTTCCTTGGTGGCGCAGTGGTTAAGAATCCGCCTGCCAATACAAGGGACACGGGTTCCAGCCCTGGTCTGGGAACATCCCACATGCCGCAGAGCAACTAAGCCCGTGCACCACAACTACCGAGCCTGCGCTCTAGAGCCCACAAGCCACAACTACTGAGCCCACGTGCCACAACTACTGAAGCCCGCACGCCTAGAGCCCGTGCTCCGCAACAAGAGAAGCCACCGCAATGAGAAGCCCGCGCACCGCAATGAAGAGTAGCCCCCGCTCACCGCGACTAGAGAAAGCCCGTGCACAGCAACGAAGACCCAATGCAGCCAAAAATAAATAAATAAAATAAATTAATTGAAAAAAAAAAGATTTCTGACTCCACTGATAACATTACCCTGGACTCAAGCCTCCCCTGACTTTAACTTCAGTTTGTTCATATTTACGACGAAAAGCTGGATCCAAACAATTCAGTTGGCCTGTTCTTTGGCAGCATCCCTATGATTCCTTTCCCACTGGTTTTTCCCTCATGATACATCTATGCATTGGAAATGTGTTTATTGAATGAGCTGCATGCAACAGAATGCAAGTAAAAAGCTTGTATTTCTTCTTTTCCTTTTTCCTCTGTCCTTTCAGCTCCACTATCTGGATTTGTGTTTTCCCTGCCATTTGGATAAAAGCTGAACAATACCATGTATTTTCTAGCCACTCTTAGGCATAAAGCAAAGAAGTCCCTTGTCTTGGCCTTTAAAAGACCAGTCCAACGTAACAATCAGCATCCCAATCGATGCAAAGCTTCCCTCTCTGGCTTTTCCCTTCAGTCTTGGAAACCCACTGTACAGAGGAGGAGGGCATGGACGTCACCATTTTCCCTGCTTTGCTTCTTCACCTCCCCTAGTCAGCTGCTAATTCTCAACCTCAAGTCTTGGGAGAGAGAGAACTGAGGGAAAAGACACAGTTGTTCATGGTTCTTACTGTCATGACACAGCCTTAGTGTCCTCTGGATTTGGCAAAGTTCAAACACTGACTTCCCCCTAGGGCTGCTCTTAGGCATGTCGCAGTAAGAGGATATGGCCAGCAGGTGGCGGTAAAGTCCTTTTTTCCTTGTCAGAAGAGCCTACTATCAGGTTTAATATGACCATGGAATTTCCGTAAGATGCTAAATTTCCTTAAGAAAGCTAAATATGCTTTCCCTCCATTTAAAAATGAAACAAACAAAAAATACTTGAAACTACAAACATATCAATCTGACTAGCATACACTAAATATATTTTTTAAATGATACTGACAAACATTCAAAAGTTTAGTCAGGCTCCTGAACTTTCTTCTAGGACCATCTGTACATGTCCTTGTAAAATCTCGTTTTAGCAAGAACCCTGCTGAGTCGGTTTAACCAGAAACCCTCACCCTGGACATCTGATCACCATCAATAGCTGATCAGGTTCCTCCTCCTCCAACATTCTGAGGTAATGTCTGATCACCCTGGCCTGCCTTCAACAAGTCTCCTATTAGTCAATTTAGCCAGATTCCTCCTTACCCCTGGTGTTTCCTCTTAGTAATTTTCTATCCACTGACCCCCATCTGCTTCTTGGCTATAAATACCACTTGCCCATGCTGTATTTGGAGTTGAGTCTAACCTCTCTCCCCCACTGTAACATCCCATTGCAGTGGTTCCCTATACCTACCACAATTGTCCTTAATAAAGTCTGCCTTACCATCTTTAACAAGTGTCACGGAATACTTTTTCCTTTAATAATACCCTAGGGAATAAACTTTTAAAGAAAATCTCCCAAGTAATTGAATAATGATATAATTTACTAATTCTCCCCCCCCCCAATTAACATCACGTAATGCTAAATCTTGTTCCCAGACTTTGCTTATAATTTACCTTCCCCTAAATTTGAGTCAGGAACTTTCACCAAGGGCTCCCTGTAAGGCATATTGTCATTTAAAGGCCTTCATGGGAGCCCCTTGTCGGGCTGTGCCTCTGCTGAGGGGAAGATATTGCTTAAGTACCTCATTCTGAAAGCAGTGTGCTCAGAGCAATGGAATAAAACTAAAGACATACTGATGCACTGAGACTTTGCCGCTGTGGGCTGGAGCGTTCAGAGAACGTTTTCATGAAGGAGCTGGAATGAGAGCAGGACCTTGAAAGGGTTCTGGTAGAAGGTGGCACATAGCAGACTCCAGAACCCACCTCCTCCCATGGATACACCAAACCTATAGACACACGTGGGGCAATTCCCTCTGAAAGAAAACGAGAAACTAGCTGAGTGACTCCTACACACTGGGTGAACAACAAAATACCCACATATAAATGGAGCTTGGTATATCCCCAACTACTGTGAGCCGCTAAGACCAAAGAAAGCAGCTTGGTTTGAGAAACAGCCAAGAGTTCAGACCAGCCTGAACAATAAGTTCATCCCCTACACAAGACCTAGGGAGAGGTAGTTGTTTTATCTAATGCACAGACATCAAGACAGAGAGCCAAGGAAAATGAGAATTATGTATCAAACAAATGAACAAATCTCCAGCAACAGACCTATTGAAATGGCGATAAGTGATTTACCGGATAGAGAGTTCACTAAAGGTCATACAGATGCTCATCATGGCTAAGAGAACAGTGCATGAACAAAGTGAGAATTTAGACAAAGAGATAGAATGTATTAAAAAGTCCCAAACAGGGCTTCCCTGGTGGTGCAGTGGTTGAGAATCTGCCTGCCAATGCAGGGGACACGGGTTCGAGCCCTGGTCTGGGAAGATCCCACATGCCGCGGAGCGACTAAGCCCGTGAGCCACAATTGCTGAGCCTGCGCGTCTGGAGCCTGTGCTCTGCAACAAGAGAGGCCGTGATAGTGAGAGGCCCGCGCACCGCGATGAAGAGTGGCCCCCACTTGCCGCAACTAGAGAAAGCCCTCGCAGAGAAACGAAGACCCAACACAGCCATAAATAAATAAATAAATAAAAATTTAAAAAAAAAAGAAATATGAAATTAAAAAAAAAAAAAAAAAAAGTCCCAAACAGAAATCACAGAGTTGAAAAATACTGAGTAACTGAACTGAAATATTCAATAGAGAGATTCAACATCAGGCAGAAGAAAGGATCACCAAACTCAAAAACAAGGCAGTGGAATTCATCCAAAGAAGAAATAAGAATGAAAAAGAGTAAAGATAGCTTAAGGGACTTATGGGACACCATGAAGCAGACCAACTATGCATCATAGAGGTCCCAAAAGTAAAAAGGGGAGGGAGGGGCAGAAAACATATTTAAAGAAATAATGGCTGAAAACTTTTCTAATCTGGGGAAAGAAACCCAGATCTAGAAAGCCCAGACAATTCCAAAAAAGATCCAAAGAGACCCATATCAGGACACATTATAATTGTCAAAAGTTAAAGATAAGGAGAGAATCTTAAAAGCAGCAAGAGAAAAACAACTTGTTAAGTACATGGGAACTCCCATTAGACTATCAGGATATTTTTCAGCAGAAACTTTGCAGGCCAGACAAATGTGATGCATGTGATGAAAGAAAAAAAACTGCCAACCAAGAATAAACTACCCAGCAAAGCTGTCTTTCAGAATTGAGGGAGAGAGAGTTTTCCAGACAAGTAAAATCTAAAAGTTTTCATCACCACTAGATCAGTCTTACAAGAAATGTTAAAAGTACTTCTTCAGGCTGAACCAAAAGGATGCTAATTAGTAACAGGAAAATACATGAAAGTATAAATTTTACAGGTAAAGTTAAATATATAGTGAAATTCAAAATATTGTTGAGGATTTTTGCATCTATGTTGATCAGGGATATTAATATTTTAACAAACCAAATTCAACACTACATTAAAAGGATCATACACCATGACCAAATGGGATTTATTCCAGAGATGCAAGGGTGGTTCAACATTCACAAGTCAATCAATATGATACACCCCATTCATAAAATGAAGAATAAAAATCATAAGATCATCTCAAAAGATGCAGAAAAAGCATCTGACAAATTCGACATCCTTTCATGATAACAACTATCGACAAAGTGGATATATACATCAACATAATAAAGGTCATATATGACAAGCCATAGCTAACATCATATTCAATGGTGAAAGCTGAAAGCTTTTTCTCTAAGATCAGGAACAAGACAAGAATGCCCACTCTTGTCACTTTTATTCAACATAGCACTGGAAGTTCTAGTCAGAGCAATCAGACAAAAAAAGGGAATAAAGGGTATCCAAATTGGAAAGGAAGAAGTAAAACTGTCACTCTTTGCAGATGACATGATATTATATAGAGAAAACCCTACAGACTACAACAAAAAACTGTGAGAATAATAAACAAATTCAGTGAAGTTGCAGGATACAAAGTCAAAATACAAAAATCAGTTGTGTTTCTATACACTACTAACAAACTATCAGAAAGAGAAATTAAGGAAATAATCCCATTTATAACTGTATCAAAAATAATAAAATACCTATGAATACACTTAACCAAGTAAGTGAAAGATCTCTACACTGAAAATTATAAGACACTGATAAAAGAAATTGAAGAAGACACAATTAAATGGAAAGGTATTTTATGCTCATGGATTGGAAAAATTAATACTGTCAAAATGTCCATATTGCCCAAAGTGATCTACAGATTCAATACAATCCCTACCAAAATTGCAATGGTATTTTTCATGGAATTAGAAAAAACAATCCCAAGCTGTGTATGAAGCCACAAAGACCTCAAATAGCCAAAGCAATCTTGAGAAAGAAGAACAAAGCTGAGGCATCAGGCTTCCTGATTTCAAACTATTATTACAAAGCTATGGTAATCAAAACAGTATGGTACTGGCATTAAAGCAGACACAGAGATCAATGGAACAAAATAGGGATCCCAGAAATAAAAAATATTTTAGTGCACATATGTCAAATGCAATATTAGAGACATACTTACTGCACGGAACACAAATATTTTATGGGGCATATTTGTACTAAAAAATTGTTTATCTGAAATTCAAATTTAACTAGGCATCCTGTATTTTTATTTGGTAAAACTGGCAACCTAACCTCTATTTTTATATCAATAAGAAAACTGAGCCTCCAGGAAGATAAGTAACTTGACCAAAGCTGACACCTGGTTAGCAGTGTCACCAAGCTCTGAACCCCAGGCTCACTGAACCCTGTTCCCTCCATATTATATTGTCCCCTCCTTGTCTGTCCAGGAAGTTCTCCTCATCTGCCAGCTTCTCCCACCTTCTAGTAAAATAACACTTGTCACCATTCCCAGCTAACTAGAAGAAAACTTTCCTTCCCAGACAAGAAGGACTCACTGAGAGGTGAATTCCCATGACTGATTTTCCCAAATCTACATTCCTTGCTAATTTACCTTTTTTGGAAAAGCAATGAAAACCTCCCTCATTTTTCTCACGCTGATATTTATGTTTCTGTAACTCTTTCTGTCTCTGGGAAACAAATTTAAATACAACAGCCCATCCCGACTTGTGCTTCTGGCTTAAATTACCTGAAACATAATACAGTAATTTAGATCTAAATCTAAAGAGAAAAACTGTAGGGTCTTTGCACTATAAGGATACCACATGTTCAGTACTTCTTTTTGTTGTTGTTTTTTCTAGTCATATCTTTCAATACATAATGCTAATAGGTCTAACCAGCTTGTATCTTACTGCAGGATTTGTTGTGCTATGGTGAGACTATAACAGGACAGAACACCTTCACACAGTCAAGGTTAACCTCTAGTGGAAAAGTTTGGCAACAAAGGAACATTTAAAGAAGTTTATACCTGTAAAGTGCTTGAAACAGTGTCAAAGAGTAAGTGCTCAGTAGATGTGAGCTAGTGTCATCATTTTTAATACCTGGGGACAATACTGATGGTCAGATCAGGAAGTGGTTTTATAACTAATAAGTCATAAACAGTCATAAAATGCAGAAAGAGACAGAAGGAATGGTGGTGCAGAGGCAAAAAGGTAAGATTGAGAGAGAATGGAGAAAGCTCACTCATTCATTCAACAGTCATTTAGTAAATGAGTGCTATGTGCCAGTCTTGAAAGGCTGAGGAGTCTGGTAAGGGAGGCAGGTCTTTATAGTACAATGTGATAACTGCAACGAGAGAGTGATGCCCAGTGCAGCATGGAAGCTCAGACAAAGGCAACCAAAGTCAGTTAAGGGGGTCAAACAGGGATCAAGGAAATGGCCTAGAGTGACACGACAGCTGCCTCTTACTGGGGCAGTGAGAGCTGCCCAGGCTAAGGGCTGGGAAGATGGCCCATTCCAGGTAAAAGAGGAACACTAAGCAGACACAGACTTAAAGCAGCAAAGTGTGTGCAGGGGAGGTGGGAACAATTCCGTTCCCCTCTGCCTTGGGAAACCAGCCAATTACTGAGCAATATGTAGTTACTAGAACTATATACACCTAACCATGGTCCCCTACAGAAAGAAGACCAAAGAGAAGACTTCTCCCATCTTTAGCCAACCTGAGCAAGAGGGTGGACACCACAAGATGAGAGACTTGGTGATGGATAAAGGAGTTTTGTCTGCTTCATATACTGACAATTGAAGATGTTGTTACATACTGTATCTTAATTAACTGTATTAATATCACTTGCAACCAAAAGAGATCTAACCAATGCATGGATCTTCCACATTAACCATCCTTACACAGATTTTATTATCCCATCTTACAGATGAGGAAACTGTTTCTTAAAGAGATTAAATTATTTTTCTCAAGATCACAGCCAGTAACAGAAAGAATAGGAACTGAACTTCAATAGTATGCATAATTTTATTTCCCCTTTCTTTCCACCTCTTTAATTGAAACACAGCCTTCAAGGCCCTGTTTGAATCCTACCTCTCTGCAAAGCCTTCTCTGACCTTCATCACAGCACACTGCACAGCCTTTCACATGCCAAGTACTCATTAACAGTTTGATGATTGAAGATGATAATCAATGACTGGATGATTGTTTAGCAATGGTTGATCTGTGTGGGTGCCTCGTAACCACAGGGAAAAGAGCAACCACAGTGGCCTGGACTCAGGAGAGAAGTCTCATAGGAATGGCTAGGCTTTGACCTAGGTCTTGAAGAACGTGGAAGCTATGAATTAGCAAAAGCACATGGGATAGGAAGGGGAGTATCCCACACATGATGGAGAAGAAATAATTTGTACAAAGGCACAGAATCAAAGTAAAAAAAATACGTCCATCTTTCAGGGCTCTGGCTTTAACATTATATTTTGCCAAATCTTTGATAATTAGAGGGGAATAGACAATTCTGATTGAAGCAACTTTGCACTTGCTCCTTTATGCTATACATATTTTGGGTGCCTTCTATGGGCGAGGCTCTGTGGGAGGTACCAAGATGAATTAGTCACAGACCTGCCCTCACAGATAATGTGTCTGTTGGGAGAGGAAGACTTACTCATAAATATCTGTAATAAAATGTAAAAGTGGAAACAACGATAAACAAGGTATGGATGGCTCTAGTTCATTAGAAGAAACTGTCACTTCCAGGTGGAGATCTTTCTGATGGCTTCCTAGAAACAATGGTGTTGCTCCTCGCTTTGCAAGGAGGATAGGATTTGCAAAGATGAAGATGGGTTCTAGGCCATTCCAGGAGGCAGAGGAAACCACATACAAAGAGACATAAAGGTAGGAAAGTTCAAGGCCCAGCAAAGAAGACTGAGGAGTTTGGTTTTACTGCAACATTGGAGACATAGAGAAAAGAGTGAAAAATTAAGTTGCAACACAGGTGAAGCCATGTCATAGAGTGAAAAGAACATGAAACTTCAGAGTCCTAAGATAAATTCCCATTCTGCCATCTCCTGCTTATGTGATCTTGGGAAAATTATTTAAATCTCCTGAACCTCAGTTGCCTCATCTGTAAAATGGGCCCAGACAGGTGGGTCCTCGGGTGTGCAATAATGTGATATCCCTTCTATCTAATATTCTTTAAATATTGATTCAACTTTTTTTAAAGGAGAGGCTGAGCACTGAGTCAGGTAGAGATCCCTGCCTTTCCTCTACTGTCCCAAGCAATTTCAATGTTCCAGCCAGCCAAACAACACCCTGTAGTTAATAAGAGTCTTCTCTCTTTGAACTGTGTTCAGACCCTTCAACAGGAGTTCCTGGTGAATTTGATATCCCTTATAGGCAACTTTGAACTTCTGCCCTTCTGGCCTGCCCCTTGGATCAACTCTGATCAAAGAATGGTTATAAGGATTAATGAGATTACACAACTAGAGTGCTCTGTAAGAATAGCTATTGTTACCACTGAGAGATAAACTGAAGGAGGAGAAACTGAAGTCATGGGGACTGGTTAGGCGGTAATTTAGGATGACTATTACATAATCCAAGAAAAGAATCTGAAGGCCTGAAATAAGAGAACAGTGGTGGGCATAGGGAAGAAAGGATAAATTTTAAAACTCTCATGGAAATGGAATCCCTAGGACTTAGCAAGTAATTGATGTGTGAGATGAAGTAAAGGAAGAGATTGGGCTCTACGAGGACGTTAGGGTCATTAATACAACTAGTGAAGAGGAAAAAGAAGCAGATTTGGAAGAGAAGTCATTGCATCTGTTTGGGACACGCTCAGTTAGGGGCCAGTAATAGTGCAATCGGGGAAAAAACGTGAGAGACAGAAATCTTTGTAGATTCTCTCCTTGACCAAACTCTACTCGGGCTCCCCAGAACTCTCTTCTCAACTAGGCCCTGATTTTTAAGCTTCCATGTCCATCTCTGCATTGTAGCAAGAATTCTTCTAAGTCAGGTTAGCCAGAATCCCCCATGCTCCATATGTGATCACCCTCAATACCTAATCAGGTTCTTCATCCTCCACCATCGCCCAGGTGATGTCTGATCACCCTGTTCTGCCTTTGGCAAGAATCCTGTTAGGTCAGTTTAGCCAGGACCCCCCTTACCCTTGATGTTTCCTCTTAGTAATTTTCCATCCACTGACCCCCCCCACCCTGCTCCTCCCTACTTGTCCTTCTATTTGGAAATGAGCCCAGTTTATAGTGAGATCTCTTTTATCCTGCTGCAATAGTTTTTCTAAATAAAACCTACTTTTACCATTTTATGTCCAGCTCTGGTTTTTCTTGACAGTAGTTAAGAATTCAGCCTGTTCAAGGGGAGAAATGAGAGACGGTAGAGGGTTAACGCACATACAGTGTTCTGTGTGTCCAAAACAGCAGCAGGGAGGCTGAGCCAGAGCACTGTGACTAAATCATGGACTGTTCCTACATTCTACACACTTATGGTCTCTTTTCTGTTAAAATCATTCTTTGTAAATCTCCTGATAATTTTCTACTCTTTCTGACTCTCAGTTATACGAGTGTGATAGGCAGAATAACGGCTCCCAAAAGATGTCCATGTCCTAATCTTTGGAACCTGTGAATATATTACCTTATGGGACAAAAGGGACTTTGCAACCCCGATTAAGTTGAAATTTTTTAAAATGGGGGCTTATTCTGGGCTATTCCAGGGCCCAATGTAATCCCAAGGGCTCTTATAAAAGGGATACAAGAGAGTCAGAGAGAGAGAGAGGTAGGAGGATGCTACTAGCCAGCTAGCTTTGAAGATGGAGAAAGGGGCATGAGCTAATGAATGCAGATAGCCTCTAGAAGCTGGAAAAGGCAAGGGAACAGATTCTGTCCTAGACGCTCCAGAAGAAATACAGCACAGTTGACACCTTGATTTTAGGCTAGTGAAACCCAGTTCAGACTTCTGGCCTTTGGAATTATAAGATAATAAATCTGTATTGTTTTAAGCCACTTCTTCAGCAGTAATTTGTCATAGTAGCAATTGGAAACTAATATAATAGGTGTGGTGAATGGCCTAGGCTATTCAATTGATTAGCCCTTGAGGAATGAAAGGTTGTGGACACATAACATTTAGGAACTGATGGCTGGTCTACTGTGGTTCTCAATGAGTGATTTGGCCCAGCCTCCCTAGGGGACATTGGAAAAGTCTGGAGATATATTTGATGGTCCCAACCACAGGGTGGATGTTACTGTCGTCTAGTGAGTAGAGGCCAGGATACTACTCAACATCCTGTAATGCACAGGAGAGCCCCCCACAACTAAGAATTATCCAGTCCAAAATTTCAATAGTGTCAAGATTAAGAAACCCTGTCTTACAGGCCTCAACTAAGTTCAGAAACCACAGTGACATTATAAAGAATGCCATGTGAAAAAGTTAAAGATAAAGAGAGGATTCTAAAGGCAGCAAGAGAAAAACAAAGAGTTAGTTACAAGGGAACCCCCATAAGGCTATCAGCTGATTTCTCTACAGAAACGTTGCATGCCAGGAGGGAGTGACAAGATATATTCAAAATTCTAAAAGGGAAAAATATGCAGCCTAGAATACTCTACCCAGCAAGATTATCATTTAGAATATAAGGAGAGAGAAATAATTTCTCAGACAAGCAAAATACAGCAATACTAAACCTATCCTAAAAGAAATATTGAAAGTTCTTTGCTAAACAGAAAAAAAGCAAGAATCTATAGGAAAGAGGATATCACAGTTGGAAAGCAAATCATTTAAACAAGCCAGTACAAGATTTTTTTAAAGATCAAGACATTTTCGTGACAGCAATAACCACAAAGAACAGCAACAGGATAAACATGAAGATGTAAATCAGGACATCAAAATCATAAAATGTGGGGGAGGAGAGTAGGAAATGTTGATTTTTTTTTTCATAATGTGTTTGAGCCTATTTGACTACCAGTCTAAAGCAAGTAGATATAGGAAGGGGTTAACATAATTCAAAAACAGGGTAACCACAAATCAAAAATGTACAACAGCTTCACAAAAACCAAAAAGGAAGAGAACACAAGTATAATACAAAAGAAAATCATCAAACCACAAAAGGAAAAACAAAAAGAAAAAGAAAGGAACAAGAAGAAATACAAAAGCAACAGGAAAACAAGATTTAAAATGGCAATAAATACATATCTATCAATAATTACCTTATATGTCAATGGAGTAAATGCTCCAATCAAAAGACATTGAATGGCAGATTTGATTAAAAAAATAAGAGGCTACAATATGCTGCCTCCAAGAGACCCTCTTTAGGGCAAAGACCCTCTTTAGGGCAAACATAGACTGAAAGCGAGGGGATAGAAAAAGACATTTCATGCAAAGAGAAATGACAAGAAAGCGGTTGTAGCAATACTTATATAAGACAAAATAGACTTTAAAACAAAGGCCATAAAGAAAGATAAAGAAGGACACTGTATAATGATAAAAGGATCAATACAAGAAGAGGATATTACACTCGTCAACATATATGTACCCAATATAAGAGCACCCAAATACATAAAACAACTACTAATAGACATAAAGGGAGAAATTGATGGGAAACCAACAATAGTAGGAGACTTTAACACCCCACCCACATCAATGGCAGATCTTCCAGACAGAAAATCAATAAGGCAACAGAGATCCTAAAATAACACAATATAACAGTTAGATTTAATTGATATTTTCAGGACATTACATCCAAAAATACCAGAATACACATTCCTTTCAAGTGCACGTGGAATATTCTCTAGGATTGACCACATACTAGGGCACAAAACAAGCCTCAACAAATTTAAGAGTATAGAAATTATTTCAAGCATCTCTTCTGACCACAATTGCATGAAACTAGAAATCAACCACAGAAAAAGAAAAGAGAAAAAATAAATCACATGGAGAGTAAACAACATGCTACTAAAAAACCAATGGGTCTAGAAGGAGGGGATATGGGGATATATGTATACATATAGCTGATTCACTTTGTTACACTGCAGACACTAACACGACATTGTAAAGCAATTATACTCCAATAAAGATGTTATAGAAAAAATTAAAATAAAAAAAACAAAAAAAAACAATGGGTCAACGATGAAATCAAAGAGAAAATTTTAAAAATACCTTGAGACAAATGACAATGAAAACACAACCATACAAAATCTATGGGATGCAGCAAAAGCATTTCTTAGAGGGAAGTTCAAAGCGATACAGGCCTTCTTCAAGAAACAAGAAAAATCTCAAATAAACAATCTAACTTACCACCTAAAAGAATTAGAAAAAGAAGAACAAACAAAACCTAAATTCAACAGAAGGAAGGAAATAATAAAGATCAGAGAGGAAATAAATAGAGATTTAAAAAACAGTAGAAAAAATCAATAAAGTCTAGAGCTGGTTCTTTGAAAGGGTAAACAAAATTGACAAACCTCTGGCCAGGCTCACCAAGAAGAAAACAGCAAGGGCCTAAATAAACAAAATAAGAAATGAAGGAGGAGAAATCACAACTGATACCACAGAAATACAAAAAACTACGAGAATACTATGAACAATTATATGCCAAAAAACTGGACAACCTATGGACAATTATATGCCAAGAAATGGACATGTTTTGTTTCTAGAAACATACAGCCCACCAAAACTGAATCACGAAGATATAGATAATTTGAACAGACTGATCAATAGAAGTGAAATAGAATCTATAACAAAAAAAAAACCTCCCTACAAAGAAAAGTCCAGGACCAGATGGCTTCACAGGAGAATTCTACCAAACCTACAAAGAAGAATTTATACCAATCCTTCTCAAACTTTTCCAAAACACTGAAGAGGAGGGAACCCTCCGAAAAATATTCTATGAAGGCACCATCACCCTGATACCAAAACCAGACAAAGACACCACCAAAAAAGGAAAATTACAGGCCAATATCTTTGATAAATATAGATGCAAAAATTCTCAACAAAATATTGGCAAATCAAATCCAACAACACATAAAAAAGATCATGCACCATGACCAAGTAGGATTCATCTGAAGTTCACAAGGATGGTTCAATATACACAAATCAATCAAGGTGATACACCACATCAACAAAAGAAAAGACAAAAACCACATGATCATCTCAATAGATGCAGAAAAAAGCATTTGACAAAATTCAATATCCATTCATGATAAAAACTCTTACCAAAGTGGGTATAGAGGGAACATATCTCAACATAATAAAAGCTCTTTATGACAAACCCACAGCCAATATAATACTCAATAGTGAAAAGCTGAAAGCCTTCCCACTAAAATCTGGAACAAGACAAGGATGCGCACTCTCACCTCTTCTGTTCAACATAGTATTGGAAGCCCTATCCACAGCAATCAGACAAGAAAAAGAAATAAAAGATATCCACATTGGAAAGGAAGAGGTAAAACTGTCAATATATGCAGATGACCTAATGCTATATATAGAAAACCCTAACGACTCCACACAAAAACTGCTAGAACTTTTAAACGAATTCAGCAAGGTAGCAGGATACAAGATTAACATACAGAAACCTGTTGCATTTCTTTACACTAACAATGAAATATCAGAACGGGAATGTAAAAAAACAATACCTTGTAAAATCACACCCCCAAAAATAAAATACTTAGAAATAAACCTAACCAAGGAGGTGAAAGACTTACATGCTAAGAACTATAAAACATTAATAAAGGAAATTGAAGATGATTCCAAGAAATGAAAAGATATCCCATGCTCTTGGACTTGAAGAATTAATATTGTTAAGATGGCCATACTGCACAAAGCAATCTACAGATTTATTGTGATCCCTATCAAATTGCCCATGACATTTTTCACAGAGGTAGAACAAATAATTCTAAAATTTATGTGTAGCCATAAAAGACCCAGAATCACGAAAGCAATTCTTAAGAAAAAGTATAAAGTAGGAGGAGTAACCCTCCCAGACTTCAGACAATACTACAAAGCTACAGTAATCAAAATGGCGTGGTATTGGCACAAAAACCGACATATGGATCAATGGAACAGAATAAACCCACATACCTACAGTCAATTAGTCTTCGACAAAGGACGCAAGAATATACAATGGAAAAAAGACAGTCTCTTTAGCAAGTGGCATTGCGAAAGTTGGACAGCTGCATATAAATCAATGAAGTTAGAACACACCCTCACACAATACACAAAAATAAACTCAAAATGGCTTAAAGACTTAAACATAAGACATGACACCATAAAACTCCTAGAAGAGATCATAGGCAAAACATTCTGTGACATAAATCATACCAATGTTTTCTTAAGTCAGTCTCCCAAAGCAAGAGAAATAGAAACAAAAATGAACAAATGGGACCTAATCAAACTTAGAAATTTTTGCACAGCAAAGAAACCATAAACAAAACGAAAAGAAAACCTAAAGAATGAAAGAATATATTTGCAAATGATGCAACAGTCAAGGGCTTAATTTCCAAAATACACAAACAGCTCATACAACTCAACAATTAAAAAACAACAACCCAGAAAAACAGGCAGAAGAAATTGAGTTATTTGTAGGGAGGTGGATGGACCTAGAGACTGTCATACAGAGTGAAGTCAGAAAGAGAAAAACAAATACCGTTTGCTAACACATATATATGGAATCTAAAAAAAAAAAAAAAATGGTACTGAAGAACCTAGGGGCAGGACAGGAATAAAGACGCAGACGTGGAGAATGGACTTGAGGACACGGTGGGGGGAAGGATAAGCTGGGATGAAGTGAGAGTGGAATGGACTTATATATACTACCAAATGTAAAATAGCTAGCTAGTGGGAAGCAGCTGCATAGCACAGGGAGATCAGCTCAGTGCTTTGTGTCCCCCTAGAGGTGTGGGAGAGGGAGGGTGGGAGGGAGATGCAAGAGGGAGGGGATATGGGGATATATATATACATATAGCTGATTCACTTTGTTATACAGCAGAAACTAACCCAACATTGTAAAGCAACTATACTCCAATAAAGATGTTAAAAAAAAATACATGCACCCCTGTGTTCATAGCAGCACTATTCACAATAGCCAAGACATGGAAAGAACCTAAATGTCAGATGAATGGATAAAGAAGATGTGGTACATATACACAACAGAATACTACTCAGCCATTAAAAAAAAAAGAACAAAATAATGCCATTTGCAGCAACATGGATGGACCTAGAGATTATCATACTAAGTGAAGTAAGTCAGAAAGAGAAAGACAAATACCATATGATATCACTTATGTAGAATCTAAAACATGACACAAATGAACTTATCTACAAAACACAAACAGACTCACAGACATAGAAAACAGACTTGTGGTTGCCAAGGGGGAGGGGTTGGGGGGAAGGATGGAGTGGGAGGTTGGCACATCCTCCAATCCTCCACAGATGTCTGTGTTTTAGAACCACCATGACAGTAAATTGACCTCACCACTGCAAATGTAGGGCTACCTGTGTTAGCCAAGAATTTTCAGGGAGGTGCTGGGCTGAAGCTGTCAGCTGCTGCTTTGTCAAATAAATCCCATAGTTAAATAGCTACTCTTCACAAGTCCACTCATGTGCTGCACTTTATTTTTAACCTTTAGCACAGTCCTCAAGATGATAGAGTGTGGAGTGTCTCGCCCACAGCTGTTGACTCACACCTAAGCTCACTCCACCTATCCTGCTCTCGGGCTAGAGAGCTACTGTACAGCAGGCATGCTGTAGAGTAGAGGTAACAATACTGCATGATATACTTAAAAACTTGTTAAGAGGGTAGATTTTATGTAAGTGTTCTTATCACAAAATAAATAAATAAACATATTACATAAATACATAAAGAAGTAGGGTGGGAGGAAACTTTTTGGAGGAGACGGATATGTTTACAGAATATATCGTGGTGATGGTTTCACGGGTGTATAGTTATCTCCAAACTCATTAAGTTGTATACATTAAATGCAGTTGACCCTTGAAGAACACAGGTTTGAACTGCCTGGTTCCACTTACATACAGATCTTTTTTTCAATAATACATACTACAGTACTGCACGGTCAGTGGTTGGTTGAATCCGCCAATGTAGAACTACAGATAAGGAGGAACCAAGGATACAGAGGAACCACTGATACAGAGGGCCAACTATCTGTTTCTTGTTTTGTTTTGTTTTTGAATTTTAGAATTTTATTTATTTTTTTATATATCAGGTTCTTATTAGTTACCCATTATATACATATTAGTGTATATATGTCAATCCCAATCTCCCAATTCACCACACCAACTATCTGTTATACTCGGATTTTCAGCTTCCCGGAGGATCAGGTTCCGAACCCCTGAGTTGTTCAAGAGTCAACTATATGTACAGTTTTTTGCCTATCAATCATACCTCAATAAAGAAGCATTGCTGAGCTTGCTATTCAAAGAAATATGGGGTCAAAGAACACAGAAGGTTTCGGGGGAATCCAATACTCAGGCAGCACTGAGAAAGAACAGCCTGCCGATTAGAATGGTCTTTACTTACCCAGCCAGCTATCTACCTATCAGACACAAATATATTTCCTTTCATACTGAGGGTGCAGAATTCACAGCTGCTTTATTAGCACACTCCTGCTGGTCACCAATCTTTTTCCACATTTTTATGTTTAATGTAAATAACTTTTTTTAAAGTCTTCCACTTTTTCTGTGTCAAGAGCAGATGTTATGAAACTTTCTCAAAAACAAACATTTGATGGCCAAATGGGTTAGGGGAGAGAATGCCAGAGGAGATGCTTTTAGCAAAGAGAGGGGAAAGTATCATTGGGAAGAGGATAGAACAGGGGTTTCATTGCTTTCTTCATGTTGCTTGTTATAAGAATAATTATCTTGGCATTCACATTCCCCAACAGATTCTTCTGAAAAGTGTGTGCATAGTAAGTAGGATTCCATTCTTATGGTGAAGAGACTAGGAAGGTGTTCACAGCAGGAACTAACTTCATACTCTGTATGAACAAATAATTGTAGTATAAAACATATGCAATCCCAACATTTATGTAATTTGTCACTTAGGTCAGATGTGACTCAAGCTGTGTACTTAATCCTAAAAAAAAAAAAAAATTCTCAAGACAAGAAACTCTACCCCTAGTGCCCAAAGAGCCCACAAACCCCTACCTTCTCAGATTCTCAGAGCTCTGCTGGGGTGAGGATAATTGGCGGTTAAGCCTAGAACTATGCCGAAGTCTTCTGTAAAACGAAGAATCCGTTTATAATGTGAATACCAGCCTCCGAAGGGATATGTTTGAATTTTCACCTTTCATCTTAGTAAGATTTCTTAAAATGTTATTTAGCCAGTAATTATTTTTAGGTTTTCCCCGCGGCCATCCTCCAAAGAGCTAAAGAGCATGTTGTTTACATTGTTAAATGAATATTTCTTATGTACAGACTTAAAGTGAATGAATTACCATAGTTGTTTCAACTTTCTTTAGAGAATAGTTTTACATTCTGAATATCTTCCAATACAATATTTTTTTAAGAAAACGTTGGGTTCCTTAAATAGCAATCTTCAAATTGGGTTTGAAATTCAGAAATACTGTGGTGCCTTCCAGGTTAAGGTTCTTAGAGGTCTTTACCTTCTTTCTCGAGTGAGATGCTGGGCGGCAGAGGGTACTTTCACCATACTGGGGCAGTAATTGTTAGAAGCACAACAGAAGAGGAGCCCTGCGCTGTCCCCTGGGCTTTGGACCCTGCTGGGGCCTCCTACCAGAACAGAGACACACTGCTTTCTTGTGCCTTCATTGGCCCTCAGTGGCAAAGTACCAATTCATCTATCTTTAGTGAACCAACCTCAGCTGAGCTTTCTCCCCAGGAGGAAGGTTGGCTGCTAAAAAGATTCTTTTTGCCAGTACTTGCTTTCTGAATAAAGTCTTTCACAGTTGACAGATTGCTTTCAAATGCATTACCTTGCATGCTGTCCTCTACTGACAGTAGACCATGGTCTCAGTATGCATGACATAAAAGGAGCAGTCAGGAACATAACCCGATTTTGATGTTTGATGAAGTTGGGAGTTGAGTTTAGATCCTGGCCAAGCACTTACTTGCAGGTGACCTAAGGACATGACCTAGCCTTTGAGCACCTCTGACCCTCATAGTAGAATGGGCTATATGAGAAATAAGTAAGGTAATGTATAAAAACACCCACCAAGGGCTGGTTGCTCAAAAAATGTTAGCTTCCTTGTATACAAGGGCCTTCTGGTGAGGACATACAACACCAAGAACTAGAAAAGCTGGGAAACTTTCCATGGGAGGCAAATTTGAAAAGGGGAGCCAGGTAAAGGGTAAGGAATCTCTCCCCAGCCCCCTGTGGCTTGTGATTCAGGTCATGGAGACACATGAAAGGGAAGTAGAAAGAGCCTGGCCCCCTCTCTGTGCTGGCCATGGAGAGTCCTTCTTGGAGGAAGCGAACGTCAAGATGAATCATCACTATGTGCTCATTTCCTTGGCCAACTTATTCTTCTCCAGCTACACTTATGACCAAAGATGTCTCGTGAACATAAGGCTAGCATTAAGCTCAGTATGGAGCCCTGGGATCAGCGGATGTATGTGATGAGAGCTGCAAAGAGAAATAAGCAGGGTATGGCAATGCCCTGAGAGAGCCTGCCAGAAGTGGGGGGAAGGAAGCCATGAGGATTGATAACTAATACCTAATAGCTATCACCTAACAAGGTGAAGGAAGACGAGGCCTCCACAATGAGCACTTGGTACATAATCAATGTGAAATAAGACACATCCCTTTTCAGGAATATTCTGTAAAAAGGTGATAGGGGTTGTTCCCCAGGAAAGAACCCAATCCAGACCCAGAGACTCGTTCTCTCTGAAATGCCCCGCCGAGCCCAAGGCAGCTGGATCTTTATTAGAAAATTGCAGTTAGAACCAGAGTTTTATGGACTGAATTGTGTCCCCCCTGAAATTCATATGTTGAAGCCCTAACCCCCAGTGTGACTGTATTTGGAGATGGGGCCTCTAATGAGGTAATTAAGGTTAAAGGTGGTCACAAGGATGAGAACCTAATCCTATAGGACTGGTGTCCTACAAGAAGAGGAAGAGATACCAGAGAGCTCTCTCTGCACACAAAGGACAGGCCACATGAGGAGATAGTGAGAAGGTGGCCATCTGCAAACCAGGAAGAGAGGCTCACCAGAAACCAACTCTGGTGACACCTTGACCTCAGACTTCCAGCCTCCAGAACTCTGAGACAACAATATCTGTTGTTTTAGCTACCCAGTTTGCAGTGTTCAGTTATGGCAGCCCTAGAAAATTAATATACAAAAAAATTTTAATGACTTTACCTTTCCTTATATTTTCTTGCCTTATATCTAATTATGATATTACATGTGCATGGTAACTGTTATTATTATGATCTAGTTGCTTTTTAGTCCCTGTTAAGTCTCATAAATTACCTTGTGGCATTTTCTCTTCTCTTTGTACAAAAGATCACTTAGGAGACCTGGCAGAAAAATTGGTGAATAAGCAAACAATGGGTGTGCTGCAACATAATAGGATATTTTGATGTAGCCAATTTGATCATTAACCTTTCACCTTTTTTATCACCAAGTGCTGAATCAGTAGAAGATGGCAGTGAGGCTCAGCATGGGAGTAGGAGTGAAAGATGGGGTGTGAGCAGAGACAGGGTGAGAGACCATGGATATGCTGGGAGGTATGTGGTGGGGGGGGTCTTCACACTACTTAGTAGTTTTCTAAAAGTTATCATTTAATATTTGGGAGATTTTAGGGTCATGAAATGGGGTAGATGTTAAAATGTGCAGGCATTCAATGCCACAGGGACCAAATGGGAGATGACAGCAAAGACTCTCCTCTGCAGAAGCTAGCACCCATAATGCCATCTGAGTAACTGATACACAGTGTCCAAAGATAATGGCGAATATAGGCATGGATCACATGGGCTTTTATTTCAGGTGATCTAATCTGGCAGACAAAAGAAGGAAATCCAGAGAAATTCTGCTGACAGGTATGCTCTTGCCTGGGAGAGCATCCAATGCCCCTGCAGGAGAAGGTGAAACACTAAATAAACAGAACCCTCATCAACTGGCCTAGGGTTCCTCCCTAGGTTGAAGACTGGAATGCTGGGCATGAATAATACTGAGGTTTCACCTACAGGCTGGGCCAGCAAAACAGGACAGGGGACAGGGGGTGAGGGGGACAGCAAATGGAAGTTTGTGGGGACTGCTGAGACTCCAAGCTACATGGGTACTCATGGTCATCTCTGGCACTCTGACGCCACATGATAGGAAGCAAGGCTGAATCTTTTGGGTAATGACATCAAATGCCCCTATTCTGATGGATCCAGAAAGTGATAGAAGACAGGGCTGTGCCTACTAGAGATACTCATTAAAAGATATAACCCAGGAAGCTGGAAATGGCCAAGGCAAAGCAAATAAGAAAGTTCTAGAACTCACTAAATAACTGAGTTATTTACCAATATATGCTGTGGACTGAATTGTGTCCTCTCAAAATCCATATGTTGAAGCCCTCACCCCCAGTGTGGCTGTATTTGGAGTAAAGAAGTAATTAAGGTCAAATGAGGTCATAGGGTACAGCCTTGATCCAATAAGATTGGTGTTCTTTTTAACAGAGACACCAGGGAGTTCACTCTCTCTCCCCACCACAAGAGGACACAGCAAGAAGACAGACATCTGCAAGCCAGGAAGAGAGTCCTCACCAGGAATGGACTCCACTGGCACCTTGATCTTGTGCTTGGCTGCTGGTAGGTGATCTCTAGGCTGCCAGAAGGCCCTGACTGATGACAGTATCTTTGTTTTCCTGGGAGATAGTCTAATGACGTGATTTATGATAGGGCCTTTGAGCCATGCTGTACCAGTTTTGACCTCTGGAGGAACTAGAGACCATTAGTCTGAGCTCCTGGGGGGGATGGAAACAAAGCCAGCCATGTGGACAATATGTGATCAAGCTCCACTAAAAACTCTGGACGCCAAAGCCTCAGGTGAGCTTCCCTGGTTGGCATTATTCTGTGAGTATTGAATAATAAGGTTGGCATTATTCTGTCACATATAGTGGCCAGGAGGCAACACCATCCATGACTCTGTGGGGGGAGGACAATGAGAAGCCCCATGTTTGGACCCCTCCAAGACTCTGCCCTATGTGTCTCTTCCTTCTGATGATTTTAGTCTATTTCCTTTGACTACAATAAAACTTTAATTATAAATATAGTGCTTTCCTGAGTTCTGTAGTCCTTCTAGTGAATTATCAAACCTGAGGGACAAGGACAAGCTCTTTAGGCTTTTTCTTTTATTAAGGATTTTAACTTTGTGTTGTTTTTTGTTCTAAATAGTTATTTACTTATTAATTTAACTTGTGGTAGTTTTAAATTATTGTGTAATCAGCTCTATCAATCTTTCCCTTTATAGTTTTTGTTTACTTAAAAAGGCCTTTCTCACTAGAAAATGATATAGGCATTCATCTTTATTTTCTAGTTTTTTAAGTGTCATTTCTCTTTATTTAACTAATTCCATTTGGGATTTGTTTTGTTATATGCTACTAGGTAAAAATCTATTGTTATTTTTTTCGAAATAGTTTCTCAGTTGACCCAGCACTATCTATTGAATGATCATATTTTTCTACTTTGTTATCACATGCTAAATTCTCACACATACTAGGGTTTATATGTGGTCACTCTATTCTGTTGGATCTACATGGCTGTCTTTCAACTACCCTGCCTTTAGTTTTCTTGGATTTACAACACATATTAATATCCCACTGCAGGCATCTTTCCTATTTATATTGTTCCTATTTAAAATCTTCTTGGCTTACTTTCCTATTTATTCTTTCCTAATAAATTTTTCTGTGCCCCAAGAAAATACTTTACTCAGAACATAAAAGAAAAATTTAAATCACTTTGTCAATTCCCATCAACCTCCCAAAATAAAATACTAATAGAGTTTTTCACTGGAATTGCATTAAACTTAAAAATTTGGGGAAAATTGATATATGTATTTATAAGGCTGACGCTTTCCATGCAGAAATATATGTCCCACAGTAAAAATAAATACATTAAAAAAATGTTTAAGTTGATATTCTTTATACAGGTCTAGCAGGTTTCTTGTTAACCTCAAGGAAATAAGAATTTTTATGGCTCTTAATGCACATTGTTATATTATCTCTAGAAAATTTTCACAAAATATAAGATTAAAAATGTCCCCTTGCCAGTCTGAGCAGGTAAAAAAAGTATCTCACTATAGATTTAATGTGCACTTCTTTGACTTTTCGTGAGGTTGAATGATTCTGAATGTATTTATTGATTAGTTGTATTTCTTTCTTTGTGAACTTTTGCCTATTTTCTATATTAAGAAGCATAACACTTTGACTTACAAGGTAGAAGTATTTTTCCCAGTACATTATTTGCCTCTTAATTTTGCTTATTACATTTTCTGATATATAGAATTTTAAAATTTTCCATCTATGCAAATCTATTCTTTATGGTTTCTTCATTTATATTTAGAAGTCCTCCAATTCAAAGATCATATATTTGTGTAAATTTTCTTCTAGTCATTTATATGTTCTTCTATTTGTTTAAATTTTAATTCCCATATCCACATTGGATTCATATCAGTTTATGATATAAATGAAATAAAGATTGGGTTTCATTTTGAGTTTTAAGGGTTGGTTTGTTTGAGTCTGTATATTGAACCATGGTCATTTTCTTTTCAGAAGTTATTCTGTGTCAAAGTTATTTGGTTTACTTAGTAATTTTTAAGTACAGAATTTCTTGGCACACACTCTTCAGTGGAGTAATAAAATGTTCTCATTATGAAAGGAATTTAAGCAATTACATCTGAAGCCTTCTTACTAGTGTATCTAACAAGGTACCTTTTAGCTTAAAGAATGTGGAATATCATTCAACTGCCAGCTGCCATTCCACTGGGGCTTTTGTGAGTCCTCTGAAAGGCTGCAAAGAGTTAAAGAGGTTATTTTACCAGCACTGTCTATAAAAATGTGTTTCTACAATTCACTTGGAAGGCTCAATCCCCCAAGGGTATAAAGAATTAATTTACAGTCACAAGTTTGGCATTCTTAACAGAAAGCTGCTCAAACAACGGGAAACATAACCCTCTGAGAAATCAGATGTGTTTGGCAGACCTGATCCAAGATTTCCAGCAACGTACTATCTACACAGCAAAGCTAAGGAGCAGCAGAAACCTCTCCCGAAATCAAATACGGTACAGTACAAGAATATTATATTGAATATCTGAAAACCTGAAGTCCTTGTTCCAACACCAATTATTTGATCTTTGTAAGTCACTTTAATGGGTGTCAATTTCCTCTCTTATGAAATCGGTGACCTCATAGGACTGTAGCAAAAACTAAATGAGAAAATTTATATGAATGTGTTGTGTAAACTGTAAAGCACTGGTCAAAATATTTGTAGTTATTAATTAGCCTGTAATTGAACTTATTCTACTTCTCTAACTGAAGAGGAGAAGGTAGCACCTGCTGTCCGTGGCCTGTTCATCCTGTCCTGGGGAAACGCTACCTGGACGCCCGCTACCTCCCCTCCAATCATGCCCCACTTCTGAACCACACATGCTTCCTGCCAGCAACACTTCCCAGGACAGACATATACATTAGCTTAAGCCTAGGGCCTTCAAGAAAGTAAGCACTGCATCTAGGCAGGCAAAAGAGGAATAACATTTACTGAACACCTACCATGTGTGGAGCACTGAAAGATATGCCAGCAAAATAGAGATGAGTGAGTACAGTCCTGTCACTTTTTGCTTTAATTTTCAGCTGTACCAGACTCATGAGGTCCATAATGATCCAACATATATCACAGGCCAGAGGGTGTTTGCAAGTACGAACTACATTTCCACCCTTGGGCAGTATTAGGACTGGGAAAGAGAGAGAAATTTACATGCAAGTTGGGTGGAGTCAATGGAATACTTGTAAAATGGTTTAAAAGTTTAGCTAGCTCAAAGATGTGTTTGTGCATCTGTAAGAATTAGGTCTAAAATTCTTGACATGCACCAGGACCAAGTCTGGGCTCTTCTTTCAAGAAAACTGCCCAAGTCATGATAAAGTCAAAACATAATGGGAAGGCATTGAGGAGGGGAAGGGCATGATCAGATCTGTGCTTTAAACAGAGTACTCTGGTTACGAGTTATCACCTCATACCGATCAGAATGGCCATTATCAAAAAGTCTGCAAATAACAAATGCTGGAGAGGGTATGGAGAAAAGGGAACCCTCCTACACTGTTGGTGGGAATGTAAACTGGTGTAGCCACTATGGAGAACAGTATGGAGATTCCTCAAAAAACTAAAAATAGAGTTATCATATGATCCAGCAATCCTACTCCTGGGCATATTTCCAGACAAAACCCTAATTCGAAAAGATCATGCACCCCAATGTTCATAGCAGCACTATTTAGCCAAGACATGGAAGCAACCTAAATGTCCATTGACAGATGAATGGATAAAGAAGATATGGTGTATATATATATATATATATATATATATATATATATATATACACACAATAGAATATTTTTCAGCCATAAAAAAGAATGAAATAATGCCATTTGTAGCAACATGTCTGGACCAAGAGATTACCATACTAAGTGAAGTAAGTCAGACAGAGAAAAACAAATATCATATGATATCACTTATATGTGGAATCTAAAAAAAAAATGATACTGATGAACTTATTTACAAAATAGAAACAGACCCACAAACAGAGAAAAAAAACTTATGGTTACCATAGGGGGAAGGGACAAATTAAGAGTTTGGGATTAACAGGCACACAATACTATGTATAAAATAGATAAACAACAAGGACCTACTGTATAGCACAGGGAACTACATTTAATATCTTGTAATAACCTATAATGGAAAATAATCTGAAAAAATATATATATATAACTGAATCACTTTGCTTTATACCTGAAACTAACACAACATGGTAAATCAACTCTACTTCCATTAAAAAAAAAAAAGAGAACTCTGGTTGCTGTAGAAACAACAGAGGGGAACACTGCAAGAAGGGAGCAGGAACCCCTAAGCCGTGGTGTACAGCTGCTGGCTTGCTCTGGCTCAAGAAACTTGACTGTGTCCGTATCTTCCCAAGGCCACATCTAGTGCCATCAGGTTAGTAGACTGAACTAGGCCATGGTATAAGTTTCCTTATACCAAGAAAACTTACAAATGCTACAAATCAGGGCTTTCCTACCTTCCTGCTCTCAAGAGCCAGCTTACCAGCACAGTACTGCCTAGAAGTTTTCTACAGGAGACCAGGCAAGAAGGGCAGTTTGATCTAGGGTGGTGACAGTGGAGGTGAGGGAAGTGGATGGATTTGGAAAGCTATTTGCAGATGGAATTAGCAGAATGTGCTGACGGATTGGATATGGGATGGGGTGGTCACGGAGAGGGGAGAGATAAGAATACCTCCCAGGCTTTAATGAGTATGTAAGTGTGAGCATCAAAGGCAATGTTTTGAGTCTGACTTTGAGACAGGGAATGTCCTGGACTCAGACAATGAGGTGATTTTAGAACTACACACTCCACAGTTTTCAGTCACTCATGACCTGGCCCCAGTCCACCCTCCCAACTCATCCTGGGCATTATTCTCTTCCTCTCTGCCCTAGACTCCAGCCCCACCAGCCACCTTTCAGTTCTTCATTTAGAAAATTTGTTTAGCCTCCGGGCCTTCCTTCATACTGTTCCCTCAGCCCAGAATGTTCTTATCACAGCTCTCTGCATGGCTGGCTTGTTTTCTTCCTCAGGTCCCTGCTAATAGAGGACACCTTCTCCCTCCAACCATACCCTCCCTGTTAGTTTCCTTCCTGGCACTTATCACAATTTATAATCATATATTTTTATGACTACTTGTTTGTGTTCTGTCTCCCTCACTGGACTGTAAGCATTTTTTTTAAATTGATCTCTGATTCTTCAGCATCTAACACAATTTGCCGAATAAATAAGTAAGCAAGAAAAATAGCCTGCCAGCAGCCTATAGACAAGAGACCAATGTTGTACCACCTCTGCAGCGTAGACCTCTAAGCACCCGCAATAAAAAATCTGTATTTAGAAAAACAGTTGAGACTCTGCAAGTAACCCATCCACAGGGCAGGGTGTGACAGGCAAGGGCAAGTCCAGGCTTGGGACTTCCCCAAGTCTAGATCTGGCTAAAGAACTGGGAAGTTCTCACAGTGAAGGTGACAGCTGAATAAAGACTTAAAGGATGGGTGTATTACATTTCTATAGTAGTTCCAAGCTCACAAAAGGAGATTCACATTTGTTGGATAAAAGTTGTTCAGAAGGTGTGACCGCAGGTTGACCCTAGAGCTGGACCCAGGCAATCGGAGGTGCCTCATTAGCACCCCCTGTCCTTAGAATGTACGTTCCCTGCACCACTCACACTTGGGAACCATTTTCAAAGACATAGCCTTGAAGGAGTAAGGTGTTGTTGAGACCATCTGGACAGTTCACGTGATTGAACCCAGCTATATATAAACTTTTAAGATTTTGGTGAGCAGGTACCGAGATCTACTCATCTTGTGCCCTCCCCCCAAGGCAAGCCTTGCAAGTAAGTTCCCTTGCTTATTAAAACCATCACCTGCCCATCTGGAGTGGTCTGACTCTTTCGTCAGTCTCTCCTTGCCCTTCACGTACAGGGAGGAGTTTGAGAACCAACAGCATTTTTCATGAATTCTTACATTAACCCAGTGAAGTAGGCAGAGCAGAGATCGCTCTTCCCTGCATAGAAATGAGAAAGTTGACAAGTACAAAACCGAATTAAAGTTGAGGTCATCTGCCTCCAAGTTCAGAACTCTTTGCATTCTCTATTTCCATTTAGAATGTATGTTTGTGTACCTACTATGTGACAAATAAAGGGGGGTATATGGGAAATATAAAGCATAATCCTTGACCTAACAGAGTTAAAAAACTTGCAAAACAATTTGAGACTGCTCCCACCATCAATCAACAATGCATGTTGAGCTGACAGGCTGTAGGAACTCGGAGACAGAGAGTGTGTAGGCTGAGAGCCAGGAGAAGCTGTTACAGAAGGTAAGTTTGAGTTCTTCAGACCAGTCCTAATGCCCTGTTAATGCAGAGGAGTAGACTTGAGTTCACTGTGCCCCTGCTGAGCTCATTTCCTTGACTTTCACTGATGAAGACATTTCAGAGCAAAGAGCCTCTTTTCTAATCAACAACATGCTGTACATGCAAATATCTGACAATGTTACAGCCACTAGGACTCTTCTCACTCCAATTATTCCCTGATCAGTCTCACATCCTCTTGTTTCTGTTTTCTGCTCTGCCAGTTTCTACCTACAACATTCAATTCCTATTGACTCAGCACCAGACAACGTTTTTCTTCTCCAGAATCCTCTACCATCTCCATAGTGAGACCCCACCATTTCTGATCACAGCTGCCTTCCTTTCAATCTCCGACTGTCTACAGCATGTGAAAATAGGGGTACCAGTGGCCTCCATCTACCCGATCTCCTCAAAGAGTGGATGCCATGCCACCCCTGGGCATCACTTTCATGCACCCTGAGTGGCAGCCAGTGGCCACAATCCCACTATCCCTCACAGAAGTCAAGGAAAGAAGGAGCAAGAGAAGAGAGGAGTAGGAGAGGAAAGTTGTATGTGATGAGAAGTTAAGGGCCACCGATTATTGCTTTAGGTCAACAGTCCCCAACCTTTTTGGCACCAGGAACTGGTTTCATGGAAGACAATTTTTCCACGGATGGGGGCAGGGGGATGGTTCAGGCGGTAATACGAGCGATGGGGAGTGGCAGGTGAAGCTTCACTTGCCTGCCACTCACCTCCTGCTGTGCAGCCTTGTTCCTACCAGGCTGCAGACGGGTACCAGTCTGCGGTCCAGGGGTTGGAGACCCCTGCTTTAGGTGACAGTCAGTGACACTGGGACACAGGCTAAGTCTGCCAGAAAAGCTGCTGAATGATTCTGCAGACTCGCTTGTGACCAAGAGGCAAGCGTGACCCCTGCCCCTACCACCACCATCAAATACACAACTTGTAAATAATCTCTCAAATATACCCTCCTCACAGGTGGGAAACCCAGTTCTGTACATTCTTAATTCCAAGAGCTTGAAGATGATACTGTTCTTCCATGCTAGAGGAGACAGTGTTGTCTTACAGCAGAAGCCTCAATCAGAATCTAATTTTCATCCTTGTAGACGACTGGGCCTCATTCACTTTCTCACTCAAGTAAGAACCAAGCATTTTGCTCAAAGCAGCTAAATAAACAATAAATCAGTGAAGCCTCCTGTTGAAATATCTTTTCTCATTTATATTTGTTTGCATTGTATGTTCTTCATACCAAGTTCTAAATAGACCAAAAACAGATTTATTTTTAAATAAACTTTGTTTCCAGGTATAATCTATACACACTGTGAGATGAGGCATTTTAAATCTCTCTTAAAATAATACAATCTGTCAAGTTTAAAAGCCATCAAAGCAAAATACAGGCTATATTTATATGATCTAATATAAACTACTAAAATCTTAAATTCTAAATAATTTTGCCACAAGGTAAAGATGTTCAAAATTCCATGAGAAAATACTCTCATTGTCAAAAATAAACAATAAAGTGGAAAATAAGAATAAAAGCTTCTGGGGGGTGGGATGAATTGGGAGATTGGGATTCATATATATACACTAATCTGTATAAAATAGATAACTAATAAGAACCTGCTGTATAGCACAGGGAACTCCACTTCACTGTACAGTAGAAACTAACACAACAGTGTAAAACAACTATACGCCAATTAACAACAACAAAAAAAAGAATAAAAGCTTCCATCACCAGATGACTGGATAAAGAAGATGCTTAACCCTGAACTGCACAAGCACACAACATATTCAAAGCAGCCTAGCAAAGGTTCCAAAAACTGAGGTGCTATTGGAACTATCACTCACAGAACATAGACAGTCTGAAGCAAACCAAGTGGATTATCTGTTAAAACAATCAAACAATTCAACATATGCTATCTCTTCTAAAATAGAGACATAAATGGGTCAAAAGTTAAAGGATGGAAAAATAGTATGCAAACACTAATCAAAAAAAATATGGAGTGGCTATATTAATATCAGACAGAATAGACTTCAAGGACTACTACCAGGGGTGGGGGAAAAAAAGATATTATATAATAAGAAAAGAGTGAATTCACCAAAAAAAATAAAAATCTTAAATGTGAATGCACCTAACAAGACAACTTCCAAAAACTTAAAAACACAGATAGAACTGAAATGAGAAATAGATAAATCCACGATTATACTTAGAGATTTCAACATTTCTCTCACAGTAATTGATAGAAGTAGACAAAAAATCAGTACCAACACAGAAAACCTAAACACCATTATAAACCAGTTGACATAATTCACCTTTACAGAACACTCTACCTAACAACAGTAGAAAACAATTTTTTTTAAGTGCACATGGGATATTCACCATGATACACCAAATTCTGGGCCATTAAACAAATCTTAACAAACTTATAATAATTGAAATCACATAAAATATCTTGTTGGATCATAATGGAATTAAATTAGAAGTTAATACAAGAAAGATATCTAGTAAATCTACAAATATTTGGAAATCAAACAACACACTTCTAAATTACCCATGGGTCAAAGAAAAAGCCACAAAGGAAACTAGGGGGAAATGAAATGAAAATAAAACTACAACATATCAAACTTTGTGGGAGGCAATTAAAACAGTGGTTCAAATGGAATTTATACCATTAAATGATTATATTGGAAAAGAAGAATGTCTCAAATCAATAATATAATTGTACACCTTTAAAAACTAGAAAAAGAAGAGCAAAATAAACACAAAGCAAGTAGAAGGAAAGAAATTATTAAGGTAAGAGCAGAAATCAATTAAAATTGAGACTAAAAAAAAAAAATCATACTCAAGAGTGAAAAGCTGAAAGCTTTTCCTCTAAATCAGGAGCAAGACAAGGGTGCTCACTCTCACCACTTTTATTCAACATAATATTGGAAGTCCTAGTCAGAGCAAATAAGCAAGAAAAAAGAAATAAATGCATCCAAATTGGAAAGGAAGAAGTAAAACTGTCACTATTTGCAAATGACATGATATTACTCAAATTCAGTCAAGTTGCAGGATACAAGATCAATGCATAAAAATCTGTTGTGTTTCTACACACTAATAATGAACTATCAGAAAGAGAAATTAAGAAAACAATTTCATTTACAATTACATCAAAAAGAATAAACTACCTAGTAATAAATTTAACCAAGGAGGTGAAAGACCTGTATACAGAAAACTACAAGACACTGATGAAAAAAACTGAAGAAGTTACAAATAAATGGAAAGATATTGCATGATCGTGGAATTAATCATAAGAATTAATATTGTTAAAATTTCCATACTACTCAAAGCAATATACAGATTCAATTCAATGCCTATCAAAATTCCAATGGCATTTTTCACAGGAAGAAAACAAATAATAGAGAAAATTAATGAAACCAAAAGCTGGTGCTTTGAAATGTTCAGTAAAAGTGATAAACCTCTAGTCAAACTAAACAAGAGTAATAGAAAGAACATGAGTTACTAACAACAGGAACGAAAGAAGGGACATCACTACTGATCCCACAGACATTGAAAAGATAATAACGGAATTCTAGGGAAAACTCTATGTCTATAAATTTGATAATATATATGAAATGAACCAATTCTTTGATGAACAAACTATCAAACCCACACAGGAAGAAATGGATATATTTCTATTAAAGAAATCTATTTATTTTTTATATATATTGTATCTATTAAAGAAATTGAATTTGTAGTTTTAAGCCTTCCATAAAGGATACTCCAGGCCAGATGGTGAAGTCTATCAAACACTGATAGAAGAAATAACAATTCTACACAATCTCTTCCCCAGAAAGAAGGGGAGGCAATACTTCTCAACTCATTTTCTGAGGTTGGCATTAAACGATAAAACCAGATAAAGACATTACAATTAAGAAAATTTCAAACCAATATCCCTCATGAACATAGATACAAAAATATTACAAAATATTAACAAATTGAATCCAACAGTCTATAAGAGGGATACGTCACAACAAAGTGGGGTTGCTCCAAGGAACGCAAGGTGTGTTCAACATTTGAAAAGCAATCAATGTAATTTACCATATCAACAGTCTAAAGAAGAATAATCACATAAACATCTTACTGGATGCAGAAAAAGCATTAGAATAAATTCAATATCCATTTATAATAAAAAATCTCAGCAGACTAGGAATAGAAGGAACTTCCTTAATCTAAAAGGAGGTATCTATGAAAAACCTACAAGGAACTTCACACTTAATGATGAGACTAAATGCTTTCCCCCTAAAATTGAGAACAGGGAAGGAATGCCCTCTCTTACTACTCCTAGTCAAATGGTACTGAAAGTCCTAGTCAGTATAATAATGCAATAAAAAGAGGTAAAAGACATATACCAGGTGGGCCAAAATGTTCGTTTGGTTTTTTTCTGTAAGATGGTTCTAGTAGCACTTAGTTGTCTTTAACTTCATTCGAAACAATTTTATTAGATTGTATGTGACAGCTGTCATACCAGCGTGCATTTAAAAAAAGACTTATCAGAATTGGTGAATTTTTGTATAGCCATTTTTTTTAATTTATTTATTTTATTTATTTTTGGCTGCATTGGGTCTTCGTTGCTGTGCGTGGGCTTTCTGTAGTTGTGGCGAGTGGGGGCTACTCTTTGTTGCAGTGCACGGGCTTCTCACTGCGGTGGCTTCTCTTGTTGCGGAGCACAGGCTCTAGGTGCGTGCGTTTCAGTAGTTGTGGCACATGGGCTCAGTAGTTGTGGCACATGGGCTCAGTAGTTGTGGCTCGCAGGCTCTAGAGCACAGGCTCAGTAGCTGTGGCACACGGGCTTAGTTGCTCCACAGCATGTGGGATCTTCCTGGACCAGGGCTCAAACCCGTGTCCCCTGCATTGGCAGGCGGATTCTTAACCACTGCGGCACCAGGGAAGCCCTGTATAGCTATTTTAATATTGAAGATGGAAGAAAAAAAGCAACATTTTCAGGATATTATGCTTTATTATTTCAAGAAGGGTAAAAATGCAACTGAAATGCACAAGAAGATTTGTGCAATGTATGGAGAAGGTTCTGTGACTGATCGAATGTGTCAAAAGTGGTTTGCAAAGTTTCGTGCTGGAGATTTCTTGCTGGACGATGCTCCACAGTCGGGTAGACCAGTTGAAGTTGATAGCGATCAAATCGAAACAATAATTGAGAACAATCAACATCATGCCACACGGGAGATAGCTGACATACTCAAAATATCCAAATCAAGCTTTGAAAATCATTTGCACCAGCTTGGTTACGTGAATTGCTTTGATGTTTGGGTTCCACATAAGTTAAGCGAAAAAAACCTTCTTGACCATATTTCCACATGTGATTTTCTACTGAAACATAATGAAAACGTTCTGTTTTTAAAACAAATTGTGACGGACGATGAAAAGTGGATACCGTACAATAATGTGGAATGGAAGAGATTGTGGGGCAAGCGAAATGAACCACCACCAACCACACCAAAGGTCTGTCTTCATCCAAAGAATGTGATGTTGTGTATCTGGTGGGATTGGAAGAGAGTCCTCTATTATGAGCTCCTTCCAGAAAACGAAACGATTAATTCCAACAAGTACTGCTCCCAATTAGACCAACTGAAAGCAGCACTCGACAAAAAGCATCCAGAATTAGTCAACAGAAAACACATAATCTTCTATCAGGATAACGGCAACACCGCATGTTTCTTTGATGACCAGGCAAAAACTGTTACAGCTTGGCTGGGAAGTTCTGATTCATCCTTCGTAAACACCAGACATCGCACCTTCGGATTTCCACTTATTTAGGTCTTTACAAAATTCTCCTAATGGAAAAAATTTCAATTCCCTGGACGACTGTTAAAGGCACCTGGAACGGTTCTTTGCTCAAAAAGATTAAAAGTTTTGGGAAGACTGAATTATGAAGTTGCCTGGAAAATGGCAGAAGGTAGTAGAACAAAAGGGTGAATATGTTGCTCAGTAAAGTTCTTGGTGAAAATGAAAAATGTGTCTTTTATTTTTACTTAAAAACTGAAGGCACTTTTTGCCCCACCCAATAGATTAGAAGGTATGAAACAAAAATATCTTTACTTATAGATAACAAAATTGGCAATGTCGAAAATTTCAAAGAATCTACAAAAAAATCCTAAAACTAATAAATCAGTTAGCAAGGTAGCAGGATACATATCAATATACAAATCAATCTTATTGCTATATACAACAATTGAAATTTGAAATTTTTAAAATACCGTCTACAATAGTACCAAAAATAAGTGAAGTACTTAGGTATAAACCTAACAAAATATGTGCAGAATCTATATGCTAAGAACTACAAAAGACTGATGAGAGAAACAAAAGATCTTTAGAAAATGCAGAGACATACAGTATTCATGCATTGGAAGATTCAATATTATTAAGAAATTGTTTCTCCCCAAATCAACGTATAGAGTCAAGGCCATCCCCATCAAAATTCCAGCAGGACTTTTTTTTATAGATACAGACAATCTGATTTAAAATTTTATATGGAAAGCCAAAGGAACCAGAATAGTTTAAACACACACACACACACACACACACACACACACACACACACAAATAGAAAAAGAACAGAGTTGGAGATCTCACACCACCTAACTTCAAGACTTATAGACAGAATGATAATGTCAAAAAGATAGGAATATAGATCAATGAAATAGAATTGAGAGTCTAGAAATAAATCCTTGTATTTATGGTCAGTGGATTATTGACAAGGCTACAAAAGAGTTCAGCAAAGAAATTATGGTACTTTTAACAAATGGTGCTGGAACATTTGGACATTTAAAAGCAACTAATATATGTATTTCATATATATGTATATGTATACACATACATAAGAAATATAGATCTTGACCAATACCCCACACCTTATACAAAATCAACTCACAGACCTAAATGTAAAATCTAAAACTAATAAGATTCTAGAAAAAAAGGTAGCTTGCAGTCTCATCACAAGAAAAAAATTCTCTATGTCCAGTGACAATGTTTACTAGACTTATTGTGGTGACCATTTTGCAATATATATAATTATCAAATACTTACACTGTACACCTGAAACTAATATAATGTTGTGTGTCAATTATACCTCAATTTTTTTTTTTTTAAAAAAAAGGAGCTTGCTCTTCTGTATCTGAGGATCTGAGGAGCCTTCCCCAATACACAAAAACCTTATAATTACCTTACCTGGAGCAGATACCTCACAAAAGAGAGGATGCCCATCCTCCTTAAAACCTACCCCAAACACCCCCTATTGCCATTAGACCCATAACGAGGGTTAACTCTCAGCATGTCCTGGTGGCCTGTAAGTGGTAGCAGTTCTCTGCATATAACTGGTGCTGAGTCCAGGTTCCCAGATTTGCCCCTTCTTCCAGGGAAACACTACTTGCTCTTCAGAGTGAGTATGGACCAAGATAATCTATATATTATGTCTTCACTAAACACCTACTATAAAACAGGCTGGGATATGCATAATTCCCATCTCTGGCCTTGTTTATGATCAGTGGTTATATAATCCTTTGACCCACAGTTTCTGGCTCCAGTTGAGGACCCAAAGCTGAAGTACAAAAACAAACTCCAGCTTGGAAGGGAAGGTGGAAAAGTTTGTTCTCACAGAATTTGTCCCCTTGACCACTGAAATAACCAGCCTAGATTCTTAATTTTTATTCATTGCTATCAGTAAATATTTATTAAGTAATTACAACAGATTTATTGGACAAGTAAAGCAGGTCATGTGCTATGCAACCATGAGAAGACACAAAACCAGAGTCCCCAATCCTACATAGTCCATTCTAGATGAAGAGTAAACATACACCTTTATGTTTTCACAGAGTGTGTTTATGTAGCAATTCCAAACTCTCTTCATTGGGCGACATGCCTCTGTGTGACTAAATTTTCTAGGCTCCATATGGGCAAGGTAGCTGGGCAGAGAGAATCCCCTAAAACTCAAATTATTTCTAAGGGAAGTAGGGGTTGCACTTATGCTGGAGGAGATAGACTTTGAAATAGCACAGGGTTAGAGCTTAGAGTCCATCATCATGGAACTGATCTCAGTAAGGTAAGGGTCTCATTGCTTGTACTACCCCAAGTCTCCAACTGTCTCACTAGCAGGTATTGTTGGTGACAAAGGTAAAATGCAGGATTGCAGCCCATCATTGCTGTAAGAACTCCTCAAACTTTCCTGATATGAGTTAGCTGTTTCTTTAAGCAAAAAAAAAAAAAAAAAATTATCATATGCTTAAATAATAATGTATAAAAGAAAAAGGGGATGGGAAAGAGGAGGACAAAGAAGAAATGTTTAGGGGAAAGAGGAGGACAAAGGGATGAAAAAGTAGAGAAGAGATTAGGAAAGAGAACATTACACTATAAGCTCATTGAGGCCATATACCAATACCTTGTACAGTTCCTTGCACTTAGAGAGGGAAATGCTTATTCAATGGATGAATGAATGAATGAATGAATGAACAGGAAAAAGGGGAGAGAAACGAGATATATGAATAAGTTTTAACTTGTAAGTAGCTTTAGCTCTTTAAATATTAAGCAAATCTGTTTTTATATAAAAAGACAACACCAATGATACTCCTTCCCAGCTCCTCCAATCAGAAATGTGTACTTTCTATTGTTTATCCTCTATTAATATAAATCAGCCATATAGCCTACCCAGCTCCCTTTATGACCAGGATGTTGATCCCAGAGATAGGGCCATGGAACAGAGCAAGATTAAGAGATGTCCATTAGGCCCAAACCCACGGTTTGGTTTTTGGTGGAACTGTACTCTCAACCAACCTAAGATGGAAATGAAGGCTGAATACTTATTGACAATAACTGACTACATACCTTAGTGGGTACACAAAAAAAATAAACCAGAGGTATAAGATGAAATTCTGCACTTCCAATCCACAAATCTAAATTTCACAAAAGGTTTTGATTGTTAATTGCAAAATAAACCTATCTGCCCACGAGGACCCTTGGGAAAGAGTGTCACCGACTGCATAATACATGTAAATACTTTGTTTATATAACCTTAATTGTCTGGCTTCCTGAAAAATGAAGGAATTTAGTTCAGAGACACTTGAGCTCAGTATCTAAGGACTGCTTTCCTTCTCCTTAAAGGAACATAGAGATCCTTTATTTCAACGGCTAAATACCAGCCATTTGGTAAAGATGACTCAGTGCCCAGGAAGTTCAGGAGAAAAAGTCTCAGAGAAAGAGAAACTGCCTCTGCCAATGCCTCATTTCTCCCACCAATATCTATATGCCACCTAAGTATCACCCACGTGGTCTGAAAGCTATCAAAGAGAAACAATGCTGACAGGTCCAGAATCGAACAATAGTTACCATATATGTTTAAGGAGAATTCTTCCATTGAAGAGCCTGAAAATTACCTCTCAAATAGTTTTTTGAAGCCATGGTGTTGAAAGACATTGGCTGAGAATCTGGAGCCAAGTGTTTATTGAGCTTATCTTAGTCCAAACTCACTCTACAGAGCAAATAGTGATTCCTGGAAGAAGGGGCAAATCTGGGAATCTGGACTCAGCACCAGTTATACTCAGGGACCTGCTACCACTTCCAGGCCACCAGAACCATGCTGAAACTTAACCCTAGTTATGGGTCTAATGACAATAGGAGTGTTTGGGGTAGGTTTTTAGGAGGATGGGCATCCCCTCTTTTGTGAGGTATCTGCTCCAGGTGAGGTAATTGTAGGTTTTTGAGGGAGAAAAAGACTCCTCAGATACAGAGGTACAGGCAAGGGGGACTAAGAGTGACTCAATATTCTCAATTTTATTTGAGTCCAACCAAAACTCCTCATTTCAAGTTTTAGGAGGTCATTCCTTTCTGACTAATGACCTAACTTTCACATGGAACACTTTGCAAGGCTGTGAAGTCAACTGATGTAATTCTGCAATCTGCACAACTAAATTTTGCATTTGATTTTCAATAATATCAGCCCTGTGACTATAAAAAAAAAAGATCATTTTAGGGCTGCTGTGGAAGCTCTCTGGCTCTCAGACCAAGAATTGAACCAAGAGTTTAAGGTCCTGAGATTTTCATTTTCTTTCTGTAAGGACTCACTATACTCAGAAATATCTAACCTGCAGCGAGGTCATTGCAGTGATCACTACTGCCACTTGAGTCAGGTGCAGCAGCCACTTGAGCCCCCAAAGCACATGCATTTCATCACAGTCAACACGTGTGATTATTTGATTGTGATGCCACTGAATGTCATGTATAACTAGCACTGCATCTCCCCTTGGCAAGGGGCTCAGACCAAACCAACAACAGAAAGCAATCTTTGAGAGTTTTTCTCCTAGGACTACTCCTAGTACCAATTTCTATTTCAGTTAGGGTCCAGTCAAGACACAGAAACCACACAGCAATTCAAACAGAGGGAGCATAATATAAAGAATTGTTCACTTGGTGAAAAGGTGGTTAGCTACTAAAAGAGCAGAAGAGAATTTTATGGGAATAGAGGCAGCAAACACAGACTACAACTATCACTCTTAAGGCCAAGGGAAAGGTAAACAAGGAGGAAAGGTCAAAATGTAAAGAAAGGCTGTACCAGGCTAAGATTCAGGCCTCTAAGGGGGATGGCTCAGAAACATGTCACCCACCGCTAGGATGAAGAAGAAAGCTTCTGGAGGACATTTACTAGCTGGAACCATGGGAGCAATCCACCACCACAAGGAATACCGCCAGGGCCAGCTGTATGCTGATTCATTCACTGTCATGTGGAGAAAAAAAATCAAGATAAGTGCCTCCTTCTCCAGCTTTGAGAATCCCTTCAGCACACTCTTCACCCCCAACTGGCCAAACCCAACATCTGGCAGAGAAAAAAATGTAGTTTGCAGAGTATAGCTCGCGGGTCATAAAGCAGGACAAAGAAAGGTAGATTTGGAGCTTAAGGAAAATAAATTAATAACTGGAACACCTGAATACAGAGACTAGGAGTAAAGATGGAGAGAGATAAACAATTACAAGATATACTTGGGAGGCAGAATCACTTGTACTTGATGTCGAGTCCTTTTGGAGGTGCGTTAAAGGAGGACTCAGGATGACTTTCTCTTAAGAGAGAAGGGGAAAACTGGGGATATTCAGTCTTGTATCAGATGAGTTTGTTTGGTGGGGGAGGTGGGGAATTAAGAATTAAATCTTGGACATATTTCATATGTTTGTGACAGAGGTCAAAATGTCAAATGGCAGATAGATGGCAATGCAAATCTTGAGGTTGGCTGAAGATAAAAATGGGCATCAGCATGTGGTTGTTATTTAAGGTCATAGGACTAGATGACATCACTTACAGAGAAACTGTAGTTAGATAAAAGGGTCAAGGAATGTGCCTGTGAAGCTCCAACACTTAGAAATCAGGGAAAAGACGAGGAGTCAGTAAAGGAGACAGATTAACCAGTGAGAGAGGAGAAAAAAATCAGGAGAGTTTGTTGTTATGGAAGCAGAGTAAGAAGCGTTTCCCCAAAAAGTAGTCAGTTCTGTCAAACACCAATTCCATTGGATTTAACGAGATGAGTTTTAATGGGTAGAGGAAGAAAAAGAGAAAGGAACAGAGAAGTGAGTTGTAGCAGGAGGAAATGTTGGGTCAAGGTAGGACTTTTAAACTGAGCTGTCTAATATGGGAGCCACTAGTCACAGGTAGTTATTGAACACTTGAAATGTGACTATTGCAAACTGAGATGTGCTATAGGTATAAATAATGTATCAGATTTTTAAAACTTAGTACAAAAAAGTATAAAATATCTTGTTAATAATTTTTATGTTGATTGCATATTAAAATGATAATATTTTATATATATTGGGTTAAATAAAATATATTACAATTAGTTTTACTTATTTCTTTTCACTTTTTTAAGGTGTCTATCATAAAATTTTAAATTACATATGTGGCTCACCTTATATCCCTATTAGACAGAACTGTACGAGGGCATGTTTGTATGCTAATAGAATGAGCAGTGGAGAAGCAGAGATTGATGCTGTAGAAAGAGAAAGAGTAAGGAAAAGAAGGAAGACATTAATAAGCTTTAGTAGATAGGGAGGAATGGGGAAACAATAGTAGATTGATGGACAGACAGAAAGACAGATGTACACAGGCAAATATTTGTCAGAGTCTTTAAACAGAGACTATTCCTTCTTTTTAAATGGCCATGAAGCATTGATAAACACTTATCAAGGTCTAGGTTGCAAATAAAATCTCAATATGCTTCCAAAGGTACAGATTATATTGCAAGAAAACAAGAAATTAATAAGAAAAAGGTAGCAAACCCAATCTAATCCCATGAACGTTATAAAACAGTTTTCTAATAACTCTTGGGTTAAAGTAGAAATCAGTGCTAAAATACAGAATGTTTAGAAATTGAAAAACACACTACATTTCAGAACTTATGGGATATCACCAAAGCTTGACTGAAAGAAAAATTCAGAATTTTTAGTGATCTGATTAACATATAGAAGACAAAGTAAATGATTTAAGCATTCAATTCAAGAAACTAGAAAGAGAACATCAAAATAAACCAACAGAGAATAGGAGAAAGAAACTAAGTAAAATAAAAGTAGAAATTAATGAACTAGAAAGCATAGCAAAACTGAATAGACCTGATAAATAAAACAATAGTTTTGTTCTTGTTTTGTCTTTGAATACTACAACATAAAAACCATTAGTAAGTAGAACCAAGAAAAAGGGAGAGGAAATAAAAACACATTAAATGAGAAAGGGAATATAACCAAAAATAGATTTAAATTATAAAATTTCCAACATACGCCAATAACTTAGAAAATCTACATGAAATAGACACATTTTGGAAGATATAAATTACTAATATTGACTCTTGAAGAGAGAAAATTAGCCCAATAATCAGAGAAGAACTTGAAAATGTACCAAAAGTTCTAACTTCAAAACAAGCACTAGTTCCAGACTGTTTTACCAGAAAGTCCAACATATCTTAAAGAACAAATAATTCCTGAGCTATTTAAATTATTCAGATAATAAAAATTAGGACAAGCTTCCCAATTTACTTTATTAAGAAGTTTATCCTGACTATCAATGTTAGCAAAAATAAAATAAAATAAAATAAATCTTGGGTCATTTTCACTAATGAATAAAAATTTTTAAATCCAAAGTAAAATATTAGTAACTCTAATTTATCAGACTATAGGATACTTTTGACAGCAAGTAACAGAAACCCTGATTCAAATTATCTTTAACAATATGGGTATTTCTTGACTCAGCAGGAAGGCTAGAGGTAGAATAAGTTTCAGGATGGGTTGTAGTTCAATCGTGTTATTAAGAATCCAGATTTTTTTTTCCATCTTTCTGCTCTGCCACTCTTGGTGTTATGTCATTCCTGGTCTTTTATAAACATGACTGCAATATTTCCAAGCAGCCAGGCACAATTCTCAGAGGAAGATGAAAAAATGACTCCCTTTGGTTTTCACTTAGGAGCAAGGACACTTTTCCCAGAAGTTGCCCTAGTGGATGGCATATCTCATTAGAAAGAGTTAGATCAAATGCCTGTCCCTGAACCAATCCCGATTAATGGCATGGTTTTGTTTTAGTCTGTAGCATCAGAATCCCCTGGAAGACTTATTAAAACACATTATCACAGGGTCCAATCCCCAGTTTCTGATTCAGTAGGTCTGGTGTGGGGCCTGATAATCTGCATTTCTAATAAGTTCCCAGGTCATGCTGGATTATCTTGGACCAATTAGGACTATCTCTGGAGCTGGAGGTAAGATCAGCTTCCCTGAGGCACCTGGCTGGATGGAAGATGGATAGATACCTGCTTAGAACTGTGGCTTACATAGCATCTTCAACAAGGAGAAATAAATTAGTACAGAAATGGCTGGACAGAGGAAAGTTGTTTTAGGCTTCCAAGAGTGGTAAGCTGTGGGAAGGTAAATATATGTGAGGAAACTAATGGAGTAAAGTTTGCTTGCAGATTTCTCTGGTGTCATCTCTGAGCAAAGAGTCTGTCTCCAGCAAAAGGAGAATTTATATACTGCCTTTAGGAAGAAAGAGGCAGGTTTTTCTGACTTTGATGCTTCTTAATTGCCTTCAGCTCAAAATAATTTTTATGTCAAAGAAAGAGGCATATTTTGAGGTGACATTCTGGTTTCCTTCAGTTTCCCATTTGACACTTTATCTTTGGAAAATTTCATACATATATTTTTTAAAATAAATTTATTTTATATTTATTTTTGGCTGCGTTGGGTCTTCATTGCTGCACACGGGCTTTCTCTAGTTGCGGTGAACGGGGGCTACTCTTCATTGCAGTGCACAGGCTTCTCGTTGCAGTGGCTTCTCTTGTTGCAGAGCATGGGCTCTAGGTGCGCGGGCTTCAGTGGTTGTGGCATGCAGGCTGAGTAGTTGTGGCTCACGTGTTCTAGAGTGCAGGCTCAGTAGTTGTGGTGCACGGGCTTAGTTGCTCTGCGACATGTGGGATCTTCCCGGACCAGGGATCGAACCCACGTTTCCTGCATTGGCAGGTGGATTCTTAACCACTGCGCTACCAGGGAAGTCCTGGAAAGTTTCATATATTAAAGGCTGAGTTGGTCACTGCAGAAAGATGAGTTAGATGTTGTGAGATAAGAGATCAAGCCAAGGAGAAGAAAACCATAAATTGGAACAAGCAGAAAAGAACAAATCTAATTACATTGTCCCATATCTTAATTAATCAGTCCCTTAGTCTTGGGAATAGGTCAGTCCAGTTAAACAGTTGTGTTTCATTTAAGGAGTCAGTGTTGCAGGTGGGCTTCCACCTAAATTCGGCCTCTGTATGTGCAAGCAATCAGGTATTTAATGAGGCAGTCCTATGGAAATGTTTTTAAAAACAAATTTTAATGATAGGAGCGAATTATAAACTAAATTTTTTAGTCTGGAGGGCAGCCAGTAAAGACCATATCTAGATATGGGGCTTCATTTGATGGTGGAGTGAGGATGGCAGTGGTAGTCTTTGATGAATTTCCTGGTTTGTAGTTTGAATGCCTATAATGTTGGTGTTGGGTGTTCTGGCAAACTTTCTGAGTGGCCTACATAGCAGCAGGCATGAAGGATGTCCATATATCACATTTGTTGTGGTGATTTCTCTGAAGTTCATATCAATTCATCCAGCTGCAACTTGCAGTGTTTTGGAAAAAGGGCAGTTGTCGTTCTTAGTGATTCCAAGTTCAGAATGTTGGGAGAAAAATTGAAAACAATAATTTGGAGAGCTGTAGCCAGGTGCTGGAGGAAGCTTGAAGAATTCAGGATCCAGTACAGTTTATAGGTAAATAGTAAAATCTCAAAGACAATGAACAGGGCTAGAATCTAATATCCACAAGAGTGTGCCACTTTTTCTAGCACTGATAGTTTTTCTGTCTACAATAAGACAAATTTGTTTTCAAAATAAGTCTAATCTCATTAAATTTGGCCTGATTACTTACGTAAGTGCAGCAAGAATAGTGACTGACCAAGGGTCTTTTGAGTTTGCTTTGCTGGAACTTTTCATAAGGAATCTCAGATTTGGGCTTTTAAAAGCATCTCAAGGCTAGGAAGCCAAGCCAAGGAGTCACCACAAGACTTTGCCTGTAACACCTATGGATTTGGGTGAATTCCTCTCTTCTTAAGGTCCCCCAAATATTCTGAGGTTCCTGGGCCTGCCAGGTAGTGATCTCCCTTACTCACTGTGAGGTGAGAACACTATAAGCAAGACACAAGTTGGTTTTTCAAAGTGGTCTTTATTAGCTCACTAAAGTCAACCTTACTTCCTTAAAGCTATCTGGTCAGATCTTATTCTATGCATCATTCTCAAATATGACATTCCCGTCAAAGCCTCAGTAATATAACCAATGCTTCCAATTGTGTCCTGTTATAAGGAGAACAGATTCTTATTGAATTTATAAAAATAATTACACTGTCACAAAAATAAGAATATTCAACAAGCTTTTCCAAATTCTGGAGGGATCAGGTAGGGAGAAAAAGTCATCGTTTCACCTTTGTCCACACCTTTTCCTAACTTACCAAGTTGCTGTAAGTTAGAGATAGCTAAGAGAAAAGAGGAAAACATTTTCTTAAATCTGAAAAACAAAATTTTAAAGAACCAGCAATGTTTCAAACAAAAACTCATAAAAATTATAATCATCCTCATCAGTTCATTCAGTGCCATGTAATTAATTGTTATTATGTTTAATATTGGGTTTGCAGTTTTATGAATCCACCAATTTTTCCATTAGAGTTCTGAAAATTCATACCCAGTACAATGGTATGATCTTAAAAGTTATCAGAATTCTGTATTCTAGAGTATTTGTCAGGGTCCTTTCCATTAACCTCTTTGAGGACAAGCAATTTTGGATCATAGCTGCTTGCAAAAGTTTTCGGGAAAGCATCAGAGTAAAACAATAACTGTGAATGACAAGCGACTTAAAAATAGCCACGGTTAAGGATCTAATAAGAGTTTATATACAATAGACAAGAAAATTTTGTTATTTCTGTGACATACATTTTAAGATGATAACTGGAATTTGACTATAACATTATACCAGGACATTTCAGATTTCTAAGAATTTCATACAATTTCTGGAACACTTACATTAATAATATATATCCACACAAATATAACCCAAAAAGGCCAAACATCACTTCTTACTTGACTATGCTTCCCATGTAATTTGACATATCAAATAAGCCTAAATAGTTTACTATCTCTCTTTTTATAAGGAGAGAGAACAAATCTCTTGAGATATTCTGGGGCTCTCCAAAAAATTCCCAAAGTTAGATCAGGGTCAACAGACTTCATTTAGAACTTGATTTTGGGAAGTTTGTCAAAAATGTCAAAGGTTTAAAACACAGGATTAAATAGGATCACAGGTAATTGTGACATGATTAACCAAAGTGACAACTAAAGATTTTGAAGGCAAATACAGAACGTTACATAGCTGTTAAAAACAAATGAACAAAAATCCTTAGCTCTTTTAATATTGAGAAAATTCAGTTTTTGTTAAGTAATCAAAGCCCTGTTAAAGACAACAATAAAGCACAGAAAATAATTAGATAAGACCAAAAAAATCTAAAAAACAAAACATGGTATCCTAGGTAGGATTACTTAAAAGGTAAAGAAAACTTTTATAGTCTCTTATTAAGAGCAGACCAATAATTCAAGAAAACTTTGTCATTTTAACAGAGGAATAAAATTAAATTTTAGATTTGCATAGGGACACTATTGATTGTGAAGCTTATTTTTTAAATCCTTATAATAATTTCATTTAATTTTTAGCCAGCTTGATTACATAAGATAAAATTTTCTCTCTCCTTCTTTCTCTTCTTCCCAACTTTCTATATCCATTTAGTTTTTGTCCTTTATTCTCCTCTTTTTTAAAAAATTCTGAACCAACTTTAAATAACCTCTAAACTAGGACAAAATTTCTTTCCATTTTCTTTAACAAAAACACAACTTTATACCTCATATCTTTTTTTTTTACCAAAATCATATCCTACTTTACTTGTATACTTGCATGCATAGTTTTTGTTCTTATTATTTCTAGTACTTTTAGTTACATGTATTGATCTAAATATTTAACTCTTAGTAATGCTAATTTTCAGTGAAAACTAAGACTCAGGCAATTGTGAACTGTTTGTCACATACTAACTTCTGTAGTAGATTGGCAAATTTATAAATACATCATTTCATAATTTCTAGACGCATATGACTTTTTTAATAGACTTTTTTTTCAGTGTGGCTAGAAGAATATGTTATTAACAGACCTATCTCTTCTCTCTCTGTAATAAGAAGCTAAAATTAGATACATTTATGTTTAGCATTTAATATTTCAGTATTTTATCTTACTTGGAAATGACATAGATATTCAATGAATATCCATCATTTAATTTAATTTATTGTAAATTTAAGGATTCAAGTTACCAAAAATATTTTGGAAACTACGTTTAAGCAGACATATTTTATAAAACAATCATTGTTGAAAATGAATCACACATATAAAATGAATATATATATATATAAAACCGCAAACATCACGGAAACAAAGCATCTAAAAAGTTAAACATGTGGCTTTTCTCTCTCTCTCTCTTTTTACTTCTGTGCTTTACAAACATTAAGCAATTTCTTTTTATTATATTTTTGTTCTTAGATTATGAATTCATAATTTTATAACTAAATATGTAATAGAGACAACATAAGCCCATTTGACTAGTCTTAATTTATATAAGCACTTTTTTAAAGCAAATTAAATAGAGCTCTGTTACAAGTTACTTTTGGCAATACCATCTGAAGGTAGAAAAGTATCACATATACATAGCATACATACACAGACATACATAAAGATACAGACGCAAAGAGAAATCTTACCGTTTTCATTTGCAAATTTTGGCCATAAGACATGTACGAGAACACAAAACTCACTAGTTTATAAAAGAAAAGTTGGATCCAAATTGTGTTTCTGGCAGATGGAACAAGTTAAGGTTACCCACTCAGATCACTAAAGATTTTTTACTAATATTTGTGGAAAAGACTTTTAGCATTGGCATTTGCCCTTGATAGGTAATCTTATGGAGGTTATGGGCTAGATTTTGGTCAAGGAAGCTTCCATAGCAGTTCATTTTTTAAAAAAGCTTCTTTTTCCTTTTTACTTTTTTTTTGTATACAGTCTAAGGTAAGAGTCCAACTTCATCCTTTTGCATGTGGATGTCCAATTTTCCCTACACCACTTGTTGAAGAGACTATCTTTCCTCATCAAGCGGCCTTGGCACCCTTGTCAAAGATTATTTGACAATATATGTAACGGTTTATTCTGGGTTGTCTATTCTATTCCATTGGTCTATTTGTCTGTCTTTGCCAGTAACACACTATTTTGATAACTATAGGTTTGTAACATGTTTTGAAATAAAAAAAAAAATAAGACCTCCAACTTTGTCCTTCTTTTTCAAGATTATTTTGTCTAATCAACATCCCTTAGAATTCCATATGAAGTTTAGGATGGATTTTTTCATTTCTGAAAAAAATAATTTTGGGATTTTGATAGGAATTGCACTGAATCTGTAAATTGCTTTGGGTAGTATTGACATCTTAAGTCTTCCAACCCATGAACATGGGATGTCTTTCCATTAATTTGTATCTTCCTTAATTTCTTTTAGCAATGCTTTATAGTTTTCAGTGTAGACATGTTTTAAATTTTTTATTTGTATACAATTTTTAAAGGTTACTTTCCATTTACAGTTATAACAAAATATTGGCTATATTCCCCATTTGTACAATACATCCTTGAGCCTATCTTACATGCAATAGCTGTACTTCCCACTCCCTCACTCCTATACTGCCCCTCCCCACACACACTGGTAACCGCTAGTTTGTTCTCTATATCTGTGAGTCTGCTTCCTTTTTGTTATATTCACTAGTTTGTTGTATTTTTTAGATTCCACATATAAGTGATATCATACAATATTTGTCTTTCTCTGTCTAGCTTATTTCGCTTAGCATAATACCCTCCAAGTCCATCCATGTTGCTGCAAATGGTAAAATTTCATTATTTTTTATGGCTCAGTAGTATTCCACTGTACATATATACAACATCTTCTTTATCCAGTCACCTGTTGATGGACACTTAGATTGCTTCCATACCTTGACAATTGTAAATAATGCTGCTATGAACATTGGGGTGCAAGTATCTTTTCAAATTACTGTTTTGGGGATTTGGGGATATATACCCAGGAGTGGAACTGCTGGGTCCTATGGTAGTTCTATTTTTAAGTTTTTTGAGAAACCTCCATACTGTTTTCCACAGTGGCTGCACCAATTTACATTCCCACCAACAGTGTACAAGGATTCCCTTTTCTCCACATCCTTGCCAACACTGGTTATTTGTGTTCTTTTTGAAATAGCCATTCTGACAGGTGTGAGGTGACATCTCTTTGTGGTTTTGATTTGCATTTCCCTGATGATTAGTGATGTTGAGCATCTTTTCATGTGCCTGTTGGCCATCTGCATTTCCTCTTTGGAAAAATGTCTCTTCAGTTCTTCTGCCCATTTTTTAATTGGGTTGTTTGTTTGTTTTCTTTTATGTTGAGTTGTATGAGCTGTTTATATATGTTGGATATTAATCCCTTAGAGGTCATATCATTTGCAAATATTTTCTCTCATTCAGTAGGTTGTCTTTTGATTTTGTCAATGATTTCCTTTGCTGTGCAAAAGCTTTTAAGTTTAATTAGGTCCCATTTGTTTATTTTTGCTTTTATTTCCTTTACTTTAGGAGATGGATCCCCAAAAAATATTGCTACATTTATGTCAGAGTGTCTGCCTATGTTTTCCTCTAGGAGTTTTGTAGTATCCAGTCTTACATTTAGATCTTTAATCCACTTTGAGTTTATTTTTGTATATGGTGTTAGAGAATGTTCTAATTTCATTCTTTTACATATAGCTGTCCAGTTTTCTCAGCACCACTTATTGAAGAGACTACCTTTTCTCCATTGTATATTCTTGCCTCCTTTGATGTAGATTAACTGACCATAAGTGTGTGAGTTTATTTCTGGCCTCTCTATCCTGTTCTATTGATCTATGTATCTGTTTTTGTGCCAGTACCACACTGTTTGATTACTATAGCTTTGTAGTATAGTCTGAAGTCAGGGAGCCTGATTCTTCCAGCTCCATTGTCCTTTCTCAAGATTTGGCTACCCCAAGTAGCCAAAGTAGCTTTGGCTACTTGGGGTCTTTGGGTCTCCATACAAATTTTAAAATTTTTTGTACTAGTTCTGTAAAAAATGTCATTGGCATTTTGATAAGGATTGCATTAAATCTGTAGATTGCCTTAGTTAGTATGGTCATTTTGACAATACTGATTCTTCCAATCCAAGAATACAGTGTATCTTTCCATCTGTTTGTGTCATCTTCAATTTCTTTCATCAGTGTCTTACAGTTTTCAGAGCACAGGTCTTTTGCCTCCTTAGGTAGGTTTACTTCTAGGTATTTTATTTTCTTTGGTGCGATGGTAAATGGGATTGTTTCCTTAATTCCTCTTTCTGATACATTGTTGTTAGTGTATAGAAATGCAACAGATTTCTGTATATTAATTTTCTATCCTGCAACTTTACTGAATTCACTGATGAGCTCTAGTAGTTTTCTGGTGCCATCTTAGGATTTTCTATGTATAGTATCATGTCATCTGCAAACAGTGACAGTTTTACTTCTTCCTTTCCTATTTGGATTCATTTTATTTCTTTATTAAATAAATATTTTATTTCTTTATATTAAAAAGATCATACACCATGATCAAGTGGGATTTATCCCAGGAATGCGAGAATTCTTCAGTATCTGCAAATCAATCAATGTGATACATCACATTAACAAACTGAAGAATAAAAACCATATGTTCATCTCAATAGATACACAAAAAGCTTTTGACAAAATTCAACATCCTTTTATGATAAAAACTCCTCAGAAAGCGGGCATAGAGGGAACACACCTCAACAAAATAAATTCCATATATGAAAACCTCACAGCTTTTCAACAGTGAAAAGCTGAAAGCATTTCCTCTAAGATCAGAAGTAAGACAAGGATGCCCACTCTCGCCATTTTTATTCAACATAGTTTTGGAAGTTTTAGCCACAGCAATCAGAGAAGAAAAAGAAATAAAAGGAATCTAAATAGGAAAGGAAGAAGTAAAACCATCACTGTTTGCAGATGACACAATAGTACGTACATGTTTTAAATTTTAAACACAAAAATTCCAAGTGGTCCCTCGTAATAAAGTAACTTGAGTTCTGTTACTTCAACTTTATAATCATTGAGTTATTGTTGCTTACTTCAAATCTGTTGTTTAAATGCAGGAATTATTACCACAGGAGTTGGAGACAGAAACTGTGCTAGAAGACAGCTTGAACCACAATCAATTCACTCTTGAAATAAATGAGGTCTATATACAGAGAGAGCTGATTATATAATGGAGAATTCTCCAAATTAACTTCTATGTAGAAGACCTTTTTAAAAATAAAGGATAAGTAATTACAATGTGCCAATCTGCAGCTAAGGTATATACATTATTAAAACTCAACAGTGACTGCAGCAATTGTTTATGATTTAGACCAGCATCAAGATTTGTCTAAGAGTACTGTATCACTAACATTGCTTGGAACAGCCAGATCTTGGTGATAATAGCAAGCAGGTTAATATTATTATTATCATTGTCACCATCTTTAAATTCTCAGAAAATCCATAGCTTGATTGCCTGTACCTGGGGAGGACTTCTCTCACCACCCAGCTTTAGTTCACCCTGGCACTAGGCCTCAAAGAATTTAAGTTTGGGAGCTAGCAGGCTATTAGTATCCTGTGTAAAGTATCCTTTAATGACTAGATAGGTTATCTTGCACCCTTCAGCATCAGTCATCTGCTGCTCTGCTTCTAGAGTTCCTGCCACTCTCTACTCTTCTCCTGGCTGTCTCATGGCTTCTGCTTACTACCTTACCTGACCATCTTTCAGCTTCTACCCCTACTGTGAACTGCTGCCTGAATCTGTTTTCTTGCATTCCAGCCACCAAAAGAAGATCCAATAATAACGCATTTTGTACCAGGCCCCCACAAGCTGTTAGGCAGTCTGTAGGTTGATTGCCTTTGAGCCAGACACCCAGTCCTGTGCAACCACTGATGGCAAGAGTGGCAGGGCCATGTGGTCAGTTTTCCTTAGGAGGAGTCTGGACAAGGCAGGCATTCAGATTGGTTCCTCTCCAAAACACTTCTTTTTTTTCCCCTTTTTCTTTCTTCTTCCCTTTCCCAGCTCCTATGACTTCTTTGCTCTCTGCTTTCTCTCTTTCTCTCTTTACCTTTCCCCTCCTTCCTCTCTATGACAATCTCTTTCTCTCTCTCTCTCTCTCTCTCTCTCTCTCTCTATATATATATATATACATACACACACATACACACACACACACACACACAGATATGAAGCTTCACGAATTGATATTCACTGCCCACTCTGTAAAAATCTTAATTTTTTTCCTTTAGAGCATCAGGCCTTTTATGCTTAAGTAAAAGCAGAAAAAAATTGGTTAACTCAACATCCTTTAAGCAATTCCAAGTTGGCTTTTGGTCTTTATTATATCATGTTTTAAAATCTAATCCTTTAACCATTTATGAATAAATTTTCCCCCAAAAAAAATCATAATTTGTGAAACTTACTAAACAGTCTCTTTCAGTGTAAGCAGTAAACTTTCAGGAAAAGTGCTTTATTTGAGAAAAGAAGTGTCAGAACTTACTGCTCCAAAGCCCCTCTGAGAACGATTCATCGTTTTAGCATTTTAAAAGCTGTTTTGTTTTCATTTTTACTCCTACGTATCCTATTGGGTTGGCCAAAAAATTCGTTCAGGTTTTTCGTACAATCTTATAGGAAAACCTGAATGAACTTTTTGGCCAGCCCAATACTTTGCTTTCTTTCCAGATTGTAGGATATGATAGGGAGGAGTACCCACATAAAACATGATAAAGAAGAGCAGTGGAGAGATTATCAGCCCCACTCACACAGCAGGTTGATAGCACTGCCCTGATCAGTAGAGTTTCCTGTACTCCAGCCCTCTTTCTATTTTTTTTTTTTCTGAAAAGAAAATCAAATTTAACAAGAAAGCTTTATAAGAATTGTTTTAAAAACATCATCCCACCTTCCTAAAATTAATTTCAAATTTTATATATCTCCTCCCACATGCATAAGAATTTTTACCTAGCTACAATTATAACTAGGGACACATTGCTCTTTTATTTCCAGCAGAAGGTGGGCAAGAAGCTTTGCTGTGTGCCTGTAGGAAGGTGCCCAAACGCTTCTTCAATACTTTGTGCAATCTAGCTCCACACCACTATGTCTAACAGGTCACAAATATTTATCAATAACATACGGTCTAACCTTTAGGAGTTCACAACCTAGTGAGAGAGGAGACATCCTAATGTACTGTTGTTCTTCCAAATGGCCATTGCCAATCCCTTCACCTTTTCCTTCAGTCTGTCCAAAGCAGTAAGGACAGAAGAGACTATCAATCAGCCAAGAGTCAGAGCCCTCTGAAAACCCCTGCAAACCCTTCTTAATTCTAAGGACTTCAAGTTCTCCCCAACCCTGCCAGCTGTCAGAAGACATTTTTTTCTGATAAAGCCTCCACCCTCTCTGCAAAGTAAATCCTTCCCCTTAGCCTAACTCTCCCTTTTCCACATTCTGGTCTCTCCCTGGGATGCCTCCCTGGCCCCTCCTCCTTTCTCATGGCACTTCTTGCTTTTCCCTCTACAGTGGGGCTTAGCCCACTGTAGTTTAAGTTTGGAAGCTAGCAGGCTATTAGTATCCTGTGTAAAGTATCCTTTAATGACTAGATAGGTTATCTTGCCCCCTTCAGCATCAGTCACCTGCTGCTCTGCTTCTCGAGTTCCTGCCACTCTCCACTCTTCTCCTGGCTACTACATCTTCCTTCAGTGTAGTACAGAGGTTAAACTCAACTACCTACGAGAGTTAGGCAGGACAGTTGGTGTTCTTTTGACTTTGTCTGCATATTAAGTATATGGGAACATTCTCTGCTTTTACGAAGAAATATGCTCTACCTTGTTCCACCTTGAAACATACGGTCCTTAGTCAACCTTTCACTTTTACAATTTTTGCCAGAGATAGGGTTACATTAGGATGGGACTCATTTTCCTCCTAATTCTAACCTAAGAAAAATAACAGGGCGAGAGTGTGGTTAAACTGCCAATAGACAATGTCAGTAAGTGGTGGGGCGTCTTCTGAATAAATAGGAAATATATGCGCTCTTAGAAGGCTACTCTCCAGTCACTGTTTGCCAGGTGCAACATGAGCCCAGTGTGGCCAGCTCTTCTGACTTTTGAGGAGATAGAAATCCAGATATTTTTGTGGAAAATCGCATTTTTTAGATGTTGACGGCTAACTCAAAAGAATTAAAAATGCTAGAACGGCTAAAGCAAACAAGTCTGCAGTCGACAAGAGGACTGCCAGTGTGCAGTCTCTGGAACAGACATTTATTTTATCACAGTTGCTTAATTTATTGTACAACAGACAGTTTGATAACTATGCCTTTTCTAGAGATCCGTAATCTGTTTGTGTTCATTCTCCATATTTGTGGTATACCTGTATTTTCCAGCCTATCTCCACAACATTATTAATAGTGCCTTAAGTTCAAATTACCCTCCTTTTCCTCTTCTTCTCTTTCTCCCCTACAAAAGGAGTTAAAACATAGCACTTTTAAAACCAAAGCTTGGAGTCATATTAGTTTACAGATTAACTTATATAGTAGCTTCACAGAGTTTTCCAGAGTGGCTAAGAAATTTTTCCAGTAATCTTACAACAAGTCCTTGTTCAGAGGAGAACTGAGAAAGTATGATTAGCATGCCCACACACAAAAACATCACTATGATGAAAACAAATCTTAGTATGTGAGTCACTTCTCTTCACACTGCCCTGTGCCTTTTTTAAGCCTGAGGAGCCCCACCCAGAGAATTTTTCATACCGTGGGACTCTAACAGTCTGGCACCCACCCCTCCCCACAACCCTCCATCAGCACTTACGTTTTTATCGTAACTGTATGTACATCTGCTTTCCCTGTATGAGCAGAGACTGTATCTCTTCTCTGTATCACCAGGTCTGGCACAGTGCCTAGCAAACAGTTGGCAGAACAAGGGTTATTGCATAACCTACTATCATCATCCAAATAATAGCTACCATTTCCAGAGCACTTACTATGTAAACTAAAATAGTTGTGGAAACAGATGCAGCTGATAACTGGTTGTTTTGGCCTGGAAGTTGGGAGCTCATCCCCAAAAAGGAACACTCCAGGCACAATGGCGGCAGTAACTACTTATAGTTTACCTACATTACCCTGGAGGCTTTCCCAGACCAGACCACCCAATCCAAGCAGCACCTCAGTTACCCTCTAGCACATAATCTTATTTTCTCTGAATAGGATTTACTATTGTCTAATATATTCTTGGTTAAATATGTATCCCTGGGCTTCCCTGGTGGCGCAGTGGTTGAGAATCTGCCTGCCAATGCAGGGGACACGGGTTCGAGCCCTGGTCTGGGAAGATCCCACGTGCCGCGGAGCAACTGGGCCCGTGAGCCACAACTACTGAGCCTGCGCGTCTGGAGCCTGTGCTCCGCAACAAGAGAGGCCGCGATAGTGAGAGGCCTGCGCACCGCGATGAAGAGTGGCCCCCGCTTGCCGCAACTTAGAGAAAAGCCCTCGCACAGAAACGGAGACCCAACACAGCCAAAAATAAATAAATAAATAAATAAAATATTTTTTTAAAAAAATGTATCCCTCACTATAATGAAAGCTCCAAGAGAACAGTCATCTTGGCTACCTTGTGCTTGGCACATAGAAAGTAAATAAATGAATCTAAACTTCCCACGTCCTTGGGTGGCAGAGTGGACTTGCACACAATAGATCACAATAAGTATGTTTTAAAATTTATATTTAAACTTCAGGATAATTGTGTTGAATACCTTATGGCTCATAATGAACTCTGGGAGTGGAATAAAAATAAAAGTTTGGTCACATTCCCCCAAGCACTTACTGATATGGGTGCTGGAATTTTTGCTGCAACAAGAAAGCCACTTCCTCTGACGCAAGGTGCCCCACATGCTTGGGTCTTGCCACATCCTCTGATACAGAAATCAGGATGGCTAGTCTGGCTGGGGCGCTCAGGATGCCAGACGCTCACACTAACAGAGCGGGGAGTGCAGGGGTCGCCAGAACCCTCTGCCAGGAGTCGGCCGTGAGTGGGTGTGCAGGAGGGTAGCAGCGGATTCGTGCGGCTCCTCAGGGCGGCTGTCCGCCGTGGGGCTCCCATTCCTACTGCGTTCCGCTTCCTTTACCTCCAAAGCCCAGAACGCACCCCCAAGCCTCCAAAGGGCGACGTCATTGAGTCCCCTGTCACGTGAGGAGAGCGCGATAATGTCCACAGGCTCCCGGCAGGGCAGAGGCCTGGCGGGGTGCCGGACCCGGCCCAGGTCTGTCCTCCCCTAGCCCAGCCCCAGACTCCCGCCGGTTCCGGACTCTCGCTCGCGCCCACGCCAGCCGCGACCCCGCCCGCCCCGCCCACGGCCTGGCCCCGCCCCTTGTCCCTCCCATCGCTCCCGCCGCGACTCCGTCTATCTAGGCTTTGCTTTGGTCCCGCCCACCCCGCCCCCTCCCGTTCCGCCCCTGGAAGCTCCATTTATTCCGCCCCACAGCACACACGCCGGAACCAGCCCGCTGGTGGTTGTCGCCGTTGCACCTAGTCCTCCTTCCGTGTCACCGCTGCCGCCATGCCTGGAGGGCTCCTTCTCGGGGACGAGGCTCCCAACTTCGAGGCCAATACTACCATCGGCCGCATCCGTTTCCATGACTATCTGGGAGACTCGTAAGTGGCCACCTCTTCACCCTACCCTGACCTCGGGTTACGCCCGGACTCAGAGGTGCCTTCCCTTGTTTCTCCCTTCCGTCCTCCTCACCGCTCAGCCCCCTGCTCGCCGCCCGCCTCCTCCCCGCACCGGTTCCTGCACGTGCCTCTCGTCGTGTGGCCCCTGCCCCGCGGCGGCCGAGCGCTGCTGGCTGGCCGCGACCCTCCGGCCCGCCCTGCGCCGGCCATTGGATCCTCTCTCGCCTTCCGTCCCCCGCGTGGTTGGGCCGGCTCCGGGGTGAGGAAGGGGGAGGGGAACAAAATTGGGATCGCGCAGGTCCCGGGTTCGGGAGGCCGGTGCGGAGGAGAGTTCGTTGTCTGTTTGCCTCTGTTTGGTAAACTGTGCAAGTAGTATGGTCCAGCCGAGGGCCGGAGAGGGTAGCATCGGCGGTCAATTCCCCGGTACTCGTGCCCAGGGTCGCACCTCCTCCCTCCCTCCGTTATGGAATTTGCTCCCTGGGGAAGGTTGGTGTCCAAGGCCAGAGTCAGAGGACACTGCTACTGGCTGAAGGTTCAGGAAGGGCCCAGCGTGTTATGTGAGGGTTCTACTTGCTGCAGTGGTATTTGCAGGCTTCTCAGCACAAAAAAATTGAAACCACCAGCTGCCAGATAGTGGCTGAAAGACTTTTTGTCCAGAACCTCCCCCAGCTGCTAGAATGTGATTTGATAACAGATTTGGGAGGAACCCAGAACGCTCTGTATGTGTGTGTGTCCTTCATTCCAGAACTTGCAACACCTTGAGGGAAGGGCTTTTCTGAGGTTGTTCAGTTGCAGTGGCCATGGATAGCCAAGCACCTGGACACCCGTACCTCCCCCCCTTTGAGACCCTTTTGTTCCACTGCAGAGTGCCTCTCACTGCCCCCTCCCCCTTCTGCCTCGCTTCCAGCCGCAGGTAGACTTGCCAAATTGGTGACCCATGATCTAGCCTGGCAATCATACCTTTATGACTAGGAGTATATTGGCGTTACTGTGGTTTTACAGCTCCTGAATCGGCAAACGTTAAGTTGATTAGATTTAATGTGAAACATTCCAGATGTGTCTAGTTATATTATGGTTCTGGAGTTCCAGTGGCCCCACTACACTGTGGTCTAAGGTGTTAGAATTCCTTCTTGCTTTGTATCCCTTTTATATACAGTGTCCAGGTACATATATTACAGACAGAGGGTGCAGTTTATGAGATTAATCAAGGATTGGACAGGCCTGTGCAGAGCACCTGGGAGAGATTCTTATACCTTAGGCCTAACCAACCCCTTACAGTCCCTTAAATCCATTTTCCAGCTACTGATTAAGGGAAGAGCTAAGTTTTTTGCAAGAGAGGACTAGGCTAGAGAAAGGATGAGAAATGGTACATTCAGCCAATAAAGGCAGGGAAAGACTTCAGAAATACAGACTACGTCCAGTCTCGTACTCGGAATTTAGGTATTGGTATTTCTCCAGACCTCCATGGGATTTTCAGATAATGTTCCTTCCCATTCCTACCTACAGCCCTCACCCTCATAAAACAAAATTTTCCCAGAACTCTTAGGTTGTAGATAAATATTAATATAAAGCATATTTACTGTAGCAATAGTTATAAATGATGTCACTATTTAAGCTAACCCTATTCGTTTGGGATTTTTTTGTTGTCATTTATTGTCCTCGATCTATCTTAATTTGATTAAAAGTGGTACCTTCTCAGGGAGCCATAAGTAGGAAGATGAGAAAACTATCTGCATCTATAAACAAAAATATACAAGTCTGCCTTGGGTCAGGCATGGGATAGTACTATTCCCCGCCCTCCCCCGAAAATAAGTTTGAGCCCTTTATATCATTGTAATACACGGATCTTTGCCCGATATAATTTTATCAAACTCCATTCTTAATGTGATTTCAATTCATACTATCAATTTTTGATCCAGGTGTGTTTTGGAGAAAATTAATTTCAAACGTTACAGGTTCTACCCTGCCCCTGACAGCTGGAAACAACTAAGGGGCTTGGGTGCTGCATTTAGTGAGTTTATTGAGGCCAGTCACTGTTTCTGTATGTGTGTGGTATAAGCAGCTTCCTCACAGTACATCTTCACCAAACAAAACATGGGTTTTCCTTGGGTTTTCTGGGGGTTAGTGAGTGGGGACCCCTCCCTTAAATGAAGAAACCTTTTGTCTTTTGAAAATGAGGAAAAAGGAATGGGGATAATGTAATTGTATTCCTCTGAAGAGCAGCAGTAGGGAGACTTAGAGGGGAGGCAGGCCATAGTAAGACATTCCCAGAGTTTATCCTGTTCCTAGCCATGTGGCAAACCATAGAGTTTTGGCTTCTGGGAGAGGGGAGGATGTGAAGTGGCCTCAAACAAGTTCCTTAACGTGATTCAGCAATACAGTCTCTTGACTCACAATGGAAAGAGAATGCCTGATTTTTCTAATTAATCACCCCTTTAACAATACAGGAAGAAGTGCCCTGCTCATTTTTTCTCAAGTTCTGGAGACTTTCCTTAAGTCTCATCTGACCCTTAAACAGATCCTTTACCACAGACTCTAAGGCCTAAATTTTACTCATAGCTAGCTTATTTCAAAATATACGTTATGTCTTATTGCCCTTTATCAAAAGTAAACATACCACACCCCTCCACAATGGTAAAAATATTACCTCTCTCTTTCCGGTCTTGCCATAGGGCCATCCATCCTTTTTGTAAGAAGGTCTTTTCCTTTCCTGAAACCTTGGGAGTTGAGTGGCAGATGTAGCTGGGAATTAGGTACCTTGAATTAGGTACCTTGTCTCTGCTTTCTTCTTTGTGCTTCAGGAAACTTGGCAAACTTTAGGGAGGTCAGCTTGGCATCTAGGCTAGAGTTAGTCATCTACTAGTTTAGGATCCTGCTTTAACGTTGTTAAGTCAACAGGAGTGTGGAAACTGCGTGTTAGGTTTTCCTTTTCAGTCGAAAGAGTAGTTTCTGTTGCCCAGGAGAAGGAAACAGTACTCCAAAGTTCTTGGTGACTTTTAGCTTGAAATGTGCTTAAAACTTACACCAGTTTAACCTTAGGCAATGATGATTTAGATATTAGTATTTCCCTAAGAATCTGTAATTGTAGAAATCGACATTGGAGGCTATCATTTTTCTACCCACTTAGTCTAATGCAAAAAGAAGAATAAACTGCAAATGAAGAGATAGGTAAAACTCTTAAAATACTGTTGTTTGGTCAGGGTACAAATATTGGGTGTCCTGTTTAGCAGGTTAGATCAGTAAACTAGTTTTACAAAAGTTTTTATATCTGTTCGCTTCAAAGAACCAAGTGTCAGCTTTCATTTTACATATAAATAGAGGATAGAAGCCTCTTTATTTCAGATTACATAATCTGTTTATTATTGTAGTCAGGCATTGGTCTAGATTCAGGGCATATTGGAACATCCATTATTGGAGGTGAATGTCAGCATATCTGTGCTTAGAAAACAATGTAGAAAGGGTAAAAAGAAAAAAAAATTATTTCAGTAAGTACTTGGTTTGAGTAGCACAGATTTTATTAGCTGAAAAGGACTCAGGGTGGCTCTAGAGTTATTAAAGGAGGCAACATCCTTACAGTCTGTTTAAATATTTATCATGTTGAATTTCATATCTTTGATTGAATTGGGCTTTAAACATAGGCTTTTCTGGAGATAAGATCAAAAAGCATTCCTCAACAGAAAAGTTTAAAAGTAATTGTCTTCATAAGCATTCATTTGAAAAAGAAAGTCATTTTTGATCTAGGATTTGTGATTTTTCATTGTACATGATGCTGGTGATAATCTCTTCATTCAACTGTGACCTTCTTTTCCTTCATTCAGATGGGGCATTCTCTTCTCCCACCCTCGGGACTTTACCCCAGTGTGTACCACGGAGCTTGGCAGAGCAGCAAAGCTGGCACCAGAATTTGCCAAGAGGAACGTTAAGATGATTGCCCTTTCAATAGACAGTGTTGAAGACCATCTTGCCTGGAGCAAGGTACAGTACCCGTTGGCATATGCTTTGAGGTTACAGATTAAGCTATAAATTTTATAGAGTAGCTTGGTTTTTTGAGGTGAAGGTACAAGAAAGGCTCAGATTCAGACTTCACTGATTTTTTGAAAGTCTGACTTGGACTGCACAGTGACCTCCACCTTGCTAAATCCAGTGGTCACTTCTCAGCCCCCTTCTTTCTTGGCTTCCAGGACACCACTTCTCTAGCTGTTCCTGCTCGTGTGCGGCATGAGCTGCCTCATCTTCCCAACTCCTAATACTGAATATATGCTGGAGTTGCCCTGGACTCACTTCCTGGACCTCTTCTCTTTTTATCTACACTCTTCACCTTGGTAAACTCATCCACCCACATCTATATGCTATGATTCCCAAATTTCCATCTCTAGGCCAGACTCTCCTGGCTTCCAGATTGGTGAAACCACCGCCTACAGCATCTCCCCTGGGATGTCCTATCATCTCAAATCCAGCATATCTAAAACGGGGCTCCTGTTCTTAATCCCAGGGTCTTACTCATCTCAGCTAATGGCATCTGCATTTTTGTAGTTGCTCAGGCCAAAAATCCAGGAGTCATCCTTAATTCCTCTGGTTTTTTCACTTCACATGTCTGATTCATCAGCTGACTTGCCTGCTCTACCTTCAAAATATATCCAGAATCCTGTTTGGAAGACTCTTTCCCCAGGTATCTTTGTGGCTTGCCCTCACATCTTTCAGGTCTCAACTCAAACGATACCCATTAAGGCCACCCTTGGCCTCCTTGTCTAAAATTATAACTCCCCTCTGTACTCCCCATCCTCCCCTGATTTGTCTCCTTAGCACTTGTCACCGTCTAAAATACTCTGCACATTGCTGCTTTCGTTTGTTTGTTTCTCCCCACCAGAGTGGAGGCTCAGCAGGGCAGACTCCTGCTTCTTGCACTGCTGGAACAGTGCTCAGTACTCAGGACCTCCTAGGCAGGCAGGCAGTCTGTATTTGTCAAATGAACTGAAGGAACTGTCTACTCCCAACCAAAGGATTCACTTGGATAATAAATGTGGTGGCCTAGATTTAACTTGAGAGCATTTTAATGACTTTGCTACAGTGTCTACTAAATAATGATAGGGAACTTTCAAAGGATGCTTACTGTGCACTAGGCACTATGTCAGGCACTTCACATGCAACTGAATATACGATGTAGTGCTGACTTGTGAGCTGGCCACCTGGGGCTGCATCCCATGGCCACTTTATACCAGTTAATTCTAAGTGTCTGAGATTAGAAGCATCATGTATAGGAGAAAAGGGAAGGCATTTCTCTTTCTTGAGGTGGACTGTTTTCATTCCTTACACTTGGCTGTGAATGGTCACTGGCATTTCCACAGTATGCTCACAGGCAGTTTCTCATTAGTTTCTGGGAGCAGCCCTTCAGGGGAGATATATGGTTCCTGCCCCCAGCTTTTCAGATGAGAATACTTTTTTCACCCAGGCAGCTGGAAGGACACACTAAAGATTTCCCTGCAAGAAAATGGTGGCAGTGGGATTTGAACCCCAAACCAATACTCTCGCTGATACTAGATGATAGAGAGTAGGAATTGGCTTGATTTTAGGATAAAGCCAAAGCATATTGTTCTTTGCTTTTCATGAGTGTAATGTAATGCCTATCATGCGAATGGCAGGGCTGAGAATTACTGCAGAGCAATCACTGAAGGTACAGGTGGCTGAAGGAAGAGTTTATAGCCAATTATATAATACCCTTTAAAGTATAGGAACACACCCAGGTTCATTTTCACGGGTGAGCTTGTGCCTTAGAATTTTCAAAATTGTGATTGCATTAAATAGGAAACAAGTCCCAACTTTCAGAAGCAGTGTCCAAACTTTGACACACAACTGGTTACGCAGGAAACCTCAAGGTGCCTCTAGCATGAAACCATATTGATTGTTATTTTAGCTGTGGCGACCTGATAGACCGCCAGTGACAGCAGAAGGGAAGTTAAGCTAATAAAATTAAGAAACATGTTAGGGGCTTCCCTGGTGGCGCAGTGGTTGAGAGTCTGCCTGCTAATGCAGGGCACACGGGTTCGAGCCCTGGTCTGGGAAGATCCCACATGCCGCGGAGCAACTAAGCCCGTGAGCCACAATTACTGAGCCTGCGCGTCTGGAGCCTGTGCTCCGCAACAAGAGAGGCCGCGCTAGTAAGAGGCCCGCGCACCGCGATGAGGAGTGGCCCCCGCTTGCCACAACTAGAGAAAGCCCTCGCACAGAAACGAAGACCCAACACAGCCATAAATAATAAATAAATAAATAATGTGAAACCTTTAAAAAAAAAAAAAAAAAAGAAACATGTTAAAATTTGTTGTTATCCATTTCAAAGTTCATGAATGCCACTTTTATCCTATGGCATCTCTGTTGAGAAATCCACCAAGGTTCTATATCTGCTATGCCATCAACTCCTGTTTTACTTTCAAGGCTCCACATAATAAACAGACCTTATGCCAACTTTAATGCCTCTTTTTCACTACTTCCTAAAACTCTACCCAGATGAATTCCTCTTTCGCTAGTCAATAGTTTATGCTCAGACTTGCCTACATGTTTCATTAATTTTGCTCCCCCTCCCTAGAATGCCTTTTTTTGCCCTGTGAAAATCTTATCCACCCTTCAAAGGCCCAGGTAAAAGTCACAGGCCTTTCTTGAAGCCGCTCCTAACTCAGCAGTCTTACAAATGGGGATGCTGGTGTACTTCAGCATTTGCCATTTACATATTACCGTCTTGGCGTTTGTTGCTACTTCTTAACGGCAATCATCCAACTAAATTAGAAGTTCCTTTAAAGGCAGGAACCGTGTCTTCCTCATCTGTATCCCACACGTACTTACCATAATGCTTAGCCCACCTTAAGTGCAATGTCAACACCAGATCAAATAACGAAGCTAGATTTTTTTTTTCTCCCAAAAACTTCCCAGGATAGAAAAATGAGTGAAGTTTTTAACTAGGGGAGGAAGGGATAGAGAGTGGAAGCAAGTACATTATTGTCCTTTAGTTCAGACTTGAAATGCTTTGTTTTTATGTGGATTTCACCCTAGTGTAAATTCACCTCTGCCTTTTCACCCATTTTTACCTTTGACTTGTCCTTGAAGTGAATATTCAACTCTCCATTCTTGTGTTTGCTTTAAGTTTTGTGTTTTCTTTTCATGTCTTAATATCTTTGTTACAGTAGCTTAATGTCTGAGTCAGGGTGCTTTTGAGGCAGGGGCCAGATCTATAAAATTATCTTTGTACGTGCTATAATTTCTGGATGTGAACTCATCGTTACTGATGGTTTTTATAGTGTTTGGGTACGCAGAGGTACTCTGGATTGAAGTCTAACTCTATAGTATTCAACTTTTAAAGAGTTTAATGCTGCTTTCTCAGAGGAGTAAACACCTGCTGAATTTTAAGAGACTTGGGCATGAGAAGGCTCTAGGTTATAACCTAAGTACTACACCCTACCATTATTCCTGTCAATGAACAGTTGGGATGAGGAGTGTTCATTCATTAATTTTCTTCTTAAAATTGCTTAGAGAAATGATGATGATTATGGCCCTCTCTTCCCTGTCTTACAAGATGATGACTGTTAACTGACTGAATTCAGAGGCTATGCCTGGTTTAGATTTCTCTTTTCTCTTTCCCCTGCATTTCAGGATATCAATGCTTACAATGGTGACGAGCCCACAGAAAAGTTACCTTTTCCCATCATTGATGATAAGAATCGGGACCTTGCCATCCAGTTGGGCATGCTGGACCCAGCAGAGAAGGACGAAAAGGGCATGCCTGTAACAGCTCGTGTGGTGAGTTGTATACGTCCATTACCTAGTCGTTGTGACTGACCAGGCTACATATGTCCAAGTAAATGCTTGGACCAACTAAAGGAACTGGGGGACTATGTCCAATTAGGATATGGGTGTCCTGGTGGCACTCTCACTTTTTATCTAAATGCTGGTACAAAGTAAAATTTTTCAGCTAACCTTTTAAACTGCTTAATTCACAGCTTTTGAAAATACATTAAAATAGTTATCCTAGGATGTCACCTGGAATTGAGAAATCTTTTTCTGTAGTCCTCCTGACGGCCCACTCTTTAAGGCGGTGGGTCATAGCCTTCTTCATAAGGCATCCCTGGTTTTGAATTCTTATTTGTTCTGTCCGTACCCACTAGAGAACAAACTTATTCTCACATCTGCAGAAATATACAACAATTTGAGGACCGGGATCAACTCCCATTAGTATTATTTCTATGATAATCTTCCGTAGTTAACATAGTACCTTCCTGAGGCCTCTCCTGGATTCAGTTCGCAAATCAGTTTTTCTTACTGAGACAGCCAGAGCCAAATATAATTTCCTTCAAGTTTAGAAATATAACATGGAGAAGAAAATCATATCTACTCCAGCCACCCAGTTTGTTTGGTGTATCTTTCTAGATAGTTGCAGATTTTTGTTGTTGTTTTGTTTTGTTATACCCTTGAACATTTTTAATGACTTAAGAGCCTTCTAAGAGGCTTTAGTATCAAAAACATTCAAAGAGTTCTTCCTGTTTATATGTCTGTGTGCTTTGCAGGTATTTATTTTTGGTCCTGATAAGAAGCTAAAACTGTCCATCCTCTACCCGGCTACCACTGGCAGGAACTTTGATGAGATTCTCCGAGTAATTATCTCTCTCCAGCTGACAGCAGAAAAGAGGGTTGCCACCCCAGTTGATTGGAAGGTAAAGATGTTAAAAGGGCAGATACCCAACTTGCCTGGAAGGCCTGTGGGGCCAGTCTCTCAGTGGCTACCTCCAGGGTCAGTGATACGTGGGGCTCTTGTTTCTGGCATGCAAGTACACTGGGAGGGCTTTTCCTCCTGGCTGAGTTTAAGATTTGCTGAGAGGCCATTTTCAGGGTCTTTAACCCCTTTTATACAAACTCCCTGTATTTCTAACTTTTAGATTATTTGGACAAATTAATTGGTCAGAATGATTCCTTTTCCTAATAAAAGGATTTTTTAAAAAACCTTTAACTCTTCCCTGATGGCAAAATATTTATAGCAGAACTTAGACTGGCCACTTAAGTCATGGGTATAAACCTATGTGGTATATTAATGTCTTGAAACATTTCATTTCTCTTAAGCGTCAGTCTTTTACACCTATGTAGAATTCTCTGAAACCTGTTCATGAACTTTTAATCTCTAAGATTCCTGCCATATGTAGGACATGGATAATATCACAAGAGTGTCTTACCATTGCTACATTTTTTTAATATGCTAACCTGAACACCTGGTTTTGTTATTTTGTTTCTTCTGACAGGCAAACAATTTATATTCTGTATCCATTCTTTGATCATATGTTTATTGAGCCCAGACAATAGACACTGGGATGCAGCAATGAACAATCAGTGTAAAGTCCCTGCCCTCACAGAACTTAAATTCCAGTCGGTAGAGACAAACAATAAACAAGTTTATAGTATATTAGGTAACGATAAGTACGACAGAGAGTAATCAAGCAGAGGTGGGGCGAAGGGGAGCACAGGTGGGAGGGTTGGTTTTATATTTGGCTGTCAAGAAAGGCCCTTCTCTGAAGGGACCTTTGGGAAGGACATGAAGAAAGTGAGAGACCAAGTCACGCGTATTTAGGAGGGAAGAGCACGGCAGGCTTGAAGGAACAGCTAAGAAGCTTTTCTAATAGTGAGCTTGGCATGTTCAAGGAATAGGAGAGCCACCATGCTGGAAAAGCAGCAGCAGGAGGTGTGGGGAGAGGCCGGGGATGGGAGAGGAAGCCGGATTCAGTCACGCAGGGCAATGATAAGGACTTAGGTGGCAAGCCATTACTAGATTTAAAACAGGACTATTTCTTGTTAAGGTGGGGAAATACTTCCCTTCCCAAAAGTGTCAAAGATCAACTTGTGAAAACAAAATTCCTCAGAGGGGATAGAGCAAAGGAGATTTGATTATTCTCATCAGCAACTGTAGCTACTTTTCTAAAGTTAATTATTGCCTTTAGCCTTCACTATAAGATTGAATTTCACCATTCACAATGTCTTTTCAATAGAATGGAGACAGTGTGATGGTCCTTCCAACCATCCCTGAAGAGGAAGCCAAAAAACTTTTCCCTAAAGGAGTCTTCACCAAAGAGCTCCCATCTGGCAAGAAATACCTCCGCTACACCCCCCAGCCATAGGCTCTCCACGGAGTTGGTGCTGGAGCTGCTCACTGAGCACCGTGAGCCAGAGGATGCCAGCTGCCCATCATGTTTTCCTGCAGCAGTACCATAAAAACATCCTGGTGTGATCACAGCCAAGGTCTTTAGGTTGCTATACTACTGGCTTATTAAATGAAAATGGCACTGAAAATTCCTTGGGATTCTTTGCTCTGTGCCTTTAGCAGCATTCTCTTCTGTTCATATATCTTAGCATTCTCTGCTGACTCTCTTTGAAATTTGAGGCTCATCTTGTTGGATCTCTGCAGGGTTTATGACCAACAAGGTGGTAACAGTTTATGGTTGAAAAAGCCTGCTTTGCTCCATCATAGAATGAGTATCAGGTTTTTTCAGCTGTTCTAATCAAATCCTCTCTTCTGTTACCCATTTTGGGAAGGAATAGAACTTGGGGTTCAACTTCCTCTGTACATATCTACGTGTGTAACCTAAGAACTTAGAGTAACCCAGATGTTCTTCAGTATTCCATGTTTTGATCACAACTGGGGGCAAAACCTTTTCAATTCTGTAATTTTCCAGTAGATACCTGAAGGATGAGCAGGGGGAAGGAATCTTTAAGTATTTTGCGATCAAGAAAATTTTTCAATAAATTTCTATTGAAAGTGAGAAGCTACAGAAAAGGTTCCACTTGCCTGCCAGGGAGGTGTACCAGAGGCATGAGCAACACGACAGTGCCAGGTGCCTTTCAGAGTATTTCTGGATGTCAGTTGGCTCTACGATGAAGTGCACATGAAAGGGCACACCTTGGGAAGAGGGGAGAGGATGACTGAAAATGTTTTATTATAGATTTATTCTTGCGGTGGGGGAGGGGGACTATTTTCTGAATTTTACTTCTTAGTGATCAGCAAGTAAATCCTTTGTTAAAACGTGATCTGAAAATTCTGTTGTCACATTTTCAAGTACTAGTTCAGACTCATGTCCTGAGGGCAAATGTTTCCTTGCTAGATTTGACACTGATGCTTTTCTCCAAAGACAGATACATAAAATTTCATATAATGAAAATGGAGGAGCGGCTGATGAAGATGTGATTCCAGGGACTTCCCTGGTGGTCCAGTGGTTAAGACTCCGTGCTTCCACTGCAGGGGGCATGGGTTTGATCCCGGGTCGGGGAACTAAATCTCACATGCTGCCCAGTGCGGCCAAAAATAAAATAAAATAAAATAGTGTTTCCTTTGCTTTGAAAAAAAAAAAAAAATAGAAAAGAAAATGTATTCCATCACATCTCTTGGCCTACTTTGCTCCTTCATGTTACTTGCCTGGGTCCTGTGGAATCTGTGACCCCCACTACAAAGAACTCTCCTAACCTGATACCTTAATGGGATTCCTAGATTTAACAATATGAATCTTGGGGCTTCCCTGGTGGCGCAGTGGTTGAGAATCTGCCTGCTAATGCAGGGGACACGGGTTCGAGCCCTGGTCTGGGAAGATCCCACATGCCGCGGAGCAACTAGGCCCGTGAGCCACAGCTACTGAGCCTGCGCGTCTGGAGCCTGTGCTCCTCAACAAGAGAGGCCGCGATAGTGAGAGGCCCGCGCACCGCGATGAAGAGTGGCCCCCACTTGCCGCAGCTAGAGGAAGCCCTCGCACAGAAACGAAGACCCAACACAGCCAAAAAATAAATAAAATAAATAAAAATTATTAAAAAAAAAAAAGAATATGAATCTTGAGGATAATGGGACATCTTTTGCTTTTCTGGAAAGAGTACTAAGTATTCTGAACTCATAGTCTCTCAGACTTATTATGCTGTGCTAAGTCCCAGGTTTAGAAGGAAGTGTCCCATACCTGGTATAGTCTCTTGCCTGTAGCACTCTATACTTTTATTGAGTATAATAATGTAAAAGCTGATTCCTGGCGCCATGTTTTAGAGAAGTCAGTAAGCTTTTAGTTTCCGTGATTTCTCCACATGTAAAATTTGGGTGACCCTAAGAAGGTTAAGAAGGAAGGTGGAAATTCCAAGTTACATTATATCCTAGGGAATGCTGGTCTGAAAGAGACTTAAGACTGGCATCTTGCTGTCACCTCTTATCCAAGTCACTATAATGTTTTGGCCTTAAAGAACTAAGACTATCTGGTCCTCCTTAGCACATCTCTTCTGAACTAATCCCTGAGTCCTCGCATTTTGTCACCTCCCTAACTGTGAGGTTCCACACTGCTGTCTTCCCTTGGCTATTTGCTTCTTCAGTCCTTGTCTCTCGGAGAGTCTCGCTTCAACTTTCTCTTATGGTGACAATTCAAAGTCTAAATCTCCAACAATCAAACTTGAGTCTTATCTTTACTGATCGATGGAACATTGGCCATTGAATTTATAAATTCAAAATCAAATTAACAGTTCTTCCCCCAATAAATCTATTGCCCCTTTTATCACTCACTCAGGCACCCAAACTTTGGTGGGCTATATCTACTCAACCCACATAGATGCTGCCAGTGTGAAAACGCTGAAACACTCAAGGAAAAGGGAGGTCATGTACCCACAAAATGATTTCTGGTTCTATCATGAAGCAGCCATGAAGCCATGAGACTGTGAAAGTATTCTTCTCCAAATATAAAATGTTACATAATGAATATGCATTGCCAGGGTAGAAGTGATCCTAAGTACACTTTTTAATATACTATGGGGCTTGGAGAGGAGAGTTCCCCTTTCCAGGATTGTTGCTCTCAGTTTTCATAGGGAGAACAGATTTAATAAATCCAAAGATTTATTAACTGTAAGTGAATTATACGGCCACTGTGGCTATGAGACAAGCATAGGAATTTGAGAGGCAGTCCACCATGCGCCTTCTCAGACAATCAGCAAATGCTCTGGCTAGAAGAGACAGTCATCTAAGATTAGCAAAGTGATCAACTTGAGGCTCCTGTGTGGTCTTGCCAGAAGTCTGACCTCCCCTCCAACGTCTACCCTAAGGGTAGGAATATGCATTAAGAAGCTCAGGAAAGGGTAAGGAGCCAGAATGGCTGTGTCTAAAGGGCCAAGTCAAGATGCCAATTGGATGCAGTGAACTGGCACAGTGATTTACTCCATTTGACCCCTCCACTTTGGGGCAATGCAAATTGAGGAAGTACAGCTTTGATTCAAGCTTAAAGGGTGCATTAACTAGTTAAAAGGTCATTGCCACCTTCTCAGTGATTGGTTCAGAAATGGGCATTGAGACACAAATAGAAGACCATCAGAGTTTCTACAAGAATTCTTTCTCACACGAGAGCAACTGGGAGGCACTTTTCTCTCTCACACTGAATATGAACAAGAAAACATTAAACTGCTGCTGGCAGCCAAGTTACAACCTGGGAGCAGGGATCCAGCCATAGAATGAGGCTGTAAAGGTCAACAGCCAAGTGGAGAGAAAGAAAAACATCTGATTCTTTATGATCTTCACTGAATCTACCAACTGCGAACCTGTCCTACCTCTGGACTTCTATTACATAAAATAATAAATAACCTTAGTGTTTAAGCCTTTTCGAGTTGGGTTTTCTGGTACCTGAGGCCAAAAGCATCCTAACTGATATGCATGGAATGAAGTATCCTCCAGCTGTTTCAAATACATGGCAGTGTGCCTCGTAAGCAAGACTGTAGAGCAGACATCTGTTTTCTGCTACTTCTTTATCCCTTACCTTAGGCATCTCAAGCTTCAGTATGCATTAAATCACATGAGGAATGGGTTAAAATGTGCAGGCCAGGGGCCTACCCCCAGAGATGGATTCTACAGATGGCCAGAAGTGCTTCATCTGTAACAACCCTATCTATAACAGGTATGGGATTGTGATGCAGAGTACAGCAGACACTGTAGTTCACCCGGTATCCATTTCCCCTTATTCTTTACGAAAAATACCCAGATTGTATGAATGGTGGCAAGTTGAGGTGCCAGTTAAAATTCATCTTAAGATGACAGATCAGTGTGGTCATGTGATAGTGCTGGCCTGGGGTGGGGGTCCCTTCCTGACTAAAAGGCAAAGCCTAATAAAGAGAAAGCACCTTGCCTCACTGAAAAGCAAATGGGATGCCCAAGTTACAGATGTCATTTTGCCACCCTGAGGATAAAAGTCACAAGCCAAAGCTGAAGGAGAAGGAGGCTAAAAGGAGACTGGGTCTGTGATAACTTCCTTAAACTGCCAGGCGGTCCTGTGGGTCTGTAACGTGCAGCCACACCTGGCACTTGTTGAAACACAGGTGCTCCGCAGGCCACTCTGAGAAATACTTTCCTATTCTAGGTATCCAGAAGGTTCGTAAAAGGCTTGACTTTTTCTCTTGTGTTTCCTTCTGTTCTTACTTCCATTATGGTTTTCCCTGGAGTAGAGAATAATAGTAAAAGTAACAATAATAGCAAAAGGAATAATAGATTCTAAATAATAATCAGATCATAAAATTCTATTTTATTTGACTTTTTAAAATAAAATGAAAAGTGATATCAAACAATACTATGCAATGTAAGATTGTTAATTTCTCCTAAACTGTGCTTTCAATAACTAAAGTTATGGAACCTATTCCGTTTTTCAGTATTTACTAAACTGGGGATGGGGGAAATGATTTTACTCTGAAAAACATTAGGGAGGCACTAATCGTAGCAATATCACAAATCAAAATTATAGGTCCTATGCTTTAGATAGTAGTATGTTAATTGTACAGTGCTTTTGATAACTCCTGCTCTATTATAACTTGCTCTCAGCTGGATGCAGGATTTCATTTGCTAGGCCATAAGCTTTAGGATATCTTATATTATCCTGAGGGATTTTGAATATCTTAAGTATAATGCAACTACTTAAAATTAGAGCTCTTGCAGCAGTCCATCAATTGCTTGTAAAATAAATGCAGCAGTAAGTTGTTTTAGCAACTTCTAAGTAAACTCCTTGCCAGACAGTCTTTCAGCACTTGAGTCAGGATATTAGCTCGGTCTTTAACCTGACTCCACGTATCACATAAGTGCCATTAATGTCCTTTTCTAAAATGGGATCCAGTTTCCAACTGTAAAAGAAAGTCAAAAGTAAAATATTTGACTATGAGCATTTCAGAAAAAAAAACTCAAGTGCAATCAGAAAACTTACTGAAAAGCATCCATTATCTGGAACACTCCCTTTAAAACATCTTACATATTAAGGACTTTGAGTTAAGTACATGTGCATCTCTATACCATCAAACATCATCTTGTAAAGAGAGATACATTAATTCAATTAGAGTAGTGTATCAAAGGCGCACTTAAAGAGAAATGTTAGGAGAGTTGAATTCCAGTTAATTTTGTGACTGATTGCAAGGTAAGCTGGAAACTTTTTTCCTAAATTGGAATGAGAATTTTTTTAATAATGGGGCCTGGAAAAGACAGTGGCAAGTGCGGAGCCAAATCACTAGACTCCCAGTTAGGTTCCCCATTTGTGAAATAGGGTCCCTTTAAGAAAGGAGAGGATGACCTAGGAAGACCGCCTAAAAAGATTTAAATTGCTTTGTTTAAAGGAACAAAGAACTGTCAGTTTGGTCAATGCCACTGTCCTTCCCCCAAGAAACACACTGCAAACCACCGTGATTGTCATAAATAATAGTGGCAGGACCAGAATTTCTATTAGGAGGGTCTTAGGGTGGCTATCTGGTTGGGGATGTGATGGGCCAAGGGACTTCTCATGAAGCTGCATTTACACAGCACATCATTTTTCCTTAGAAGACGTGTATTTGGAGTGACTTGGCAACTGGCGGAGGAAGGGTGCTGAAGGCCCCTGAAGCCCATTCTTGGCACCGTTACTGCTACCTGGCCTACTTCTGCATTTGCCTATCACCCTATTGCTCTGTCAGAGCTGTCTTCTCCTCCCCTCCACTCAGCAGTGGGCTCTGGCCCAAGAGAACTCTGTTAGGGGCCCTCACAGAGACACCCCCTTGCAGGCTACCCTTCTCCCCACCAGATTTGCCTCTACCAGCCCTCTCCCTCCCCAACTCTAGGCCTGGCTTCCAGCACTTCTCAAACTTTTCTAAATTAGCTCTGATTGCTGAGGAAACTAGGAAAAAATGTCAGGGCAACACATAAGTGACTCTCCATAATAAAATGTTTTGAGGTCTCGTGTTTCATCTTAAATTCATGCAAATTTGTCATCCTACTCCATAGTATGTTTGTTTCAATATAAAATATTTTAAGTAACCTAACAGTAAAATGAGTTAACTTCTCCCTTTGAAAGACTGTCAAATAAAATTGATACCCTAGGAAGATGTCCGTGATCTACCTGTGCACCACACACCCCCCACCAGAGAGACCCACACATCCATGGGAACCCGCACTCCAAAGAGAGAAGCATCCATATTTACATACTAATGTCTAACTGTGTGTATGGTGAATGGCCCTCCCCATCCTTAATCCCAGATAGCCCTACTTTTGAACTAAATATCAGGGGGGAAGGGAGTTAGGAGGGGGGAAGTTGGGAGAGGGGGGCTAGGGCAAAATTACAGTTTTCAAAAATATTCTATAATTTTAACTGTTAAGTAATTCAGGTGAACTTTAATCCCAATTTTCCCATATTAACGAGCTGCCATTTTTCTCACCACCTACATGTTGCTACTTGACTTTACAATTTATTTTCACTGTGTAGTTTAATATTCACAGTAAGAAAAATCTAATCAAAGTGTCAAGTTTATTACCTCATTTTTTCTCTTCCAGTGATAGTCTCTCCTGGTCATTCCAAGACTGGTGTTGACTGAGCCAATCCAAATAAATGCATTAAACAGAAAAACTAAATTAGGAATTTAAGAGTATAGGTAGCAGGAGGATATTTTGAAATTTCAACTTACTTCCTCCCTGTAAGTGTCGCCTTTCTCTTCTCCCCTTTCAAATAGGCTTTTTACTTTTTTCCCTCAAAGACATTTGTTACTAGGCTCCCAAAAGTCCAATACAAGGGCTGGCAAACCCAAATGAGAAGAGGCAGGTCACACAAACAAAATGGTTTGGATATAACACAAGAGGGAGTGGACTGAGGCAAACCCTAGAGCATCTGCTTCCCCTGTAGGAGCCAGAGATGCTCAGCTCTGATTGTTGCCACACATAGATATGAGGACCGAGGGTTGGCAGACTTTCTGATTTTTTTTTCAAGTAAAGCTCAAAATCTGGATTTTTTTAAAATGTGAATTTCTGGATGTTTACATACTTGACAATTTAAAAATTTTTAAAGAAAACATGTATGTGGGCCAAATCCAGTGTACCGGCTGGATCAAGTCCATGGGCCTACCATTTGTGACCTTCCTCCCAAACACATCGGGGAATGCAGAGTGATATATTTCCCTCACTCTAAAATAGCCCTCAGGGTGCCCTAAGGGGGCTGACATTAGACCCTGAGCTCCCAGCCTTGCCATACACTCCTGTGCCCCAAGAGTGCTGGGGAAGTAGCAGAGTGACAGACCTAAAGACACTGTGAAGGCTGGGGTAATAGTCATCTCAGTGTTAGCCAACTTGGACAGGAGACCCAGGAGCACAGGGAGCTCCCAATATCATGGTGCTGCATATGACCCCAGAACAGGGCATGCAAAGTGAGCTGTAAGAATGTCTGAGGTTGAATTCGCTTCTAGGGGAGAAGTGAAATTACTTCTTGAATATCTCTGACAAGGGCAGAGGCCTTGTTTGCTCACTCACCAACTAGTGCTTTGCACAGTGCCCAGCATACTGTGGGGTTGCATTTTATAAGAATTATGCAAATGAGGAACACTGAGATGTAAACTATTGATAAAATGTGCCCTTTATGCACACAATTTGAAATCACGTAACCCCCTCTCCCACAAATTAACAATTCATTAAGAATGCCTGAGCTAGCAGGTTACATGAATCGTAAGCACTGGGATGGTGCTAATTAGAGGAGCAAATCAAGGTTGATTGTGTTTTCAAGCTGGGGTAGCTTGGAAAATGGTGACACTAGGCTTGGTAAGGCAGGATGCTGAGCACTGAGTGAAAGATCTTGAATGTATTTTCCCTACAGCAAGGCCTTCCTATCCAGTCTTCTTTATAGTATGCTTAGCACCATGATATAAGCAATTGGGTACTAATATGCATTAAGTGACAATAATTACTTAGTGACTATCAAAGTGCACCTCAAAGCAAGTCACTTGAGTTGTGGCTATGACCGTGGCTTTCAATGAGCATGGGTCAGATCCTATATTCCCTTTGGTCGTTGAGAGAAAACCGGCTCCCACACCTGGGCCTGCTGTGTGAGTCTATCCCCTCCCCATTCCTGCTCCGCCCCCAACAGCACTATGGGACTCCAGCCTATAGGATCAGAGTACAAGGTAGAAGCTGCTGTCCTCCCACAAGGTTGTGGAGGGAAAGGCATGAGAGAGAGCAAGAGCCACCTGGATTTCAGTGTCTGGAAATCTCTGATATGTGACCTCCCAGAAGCAATGTGGCAGCCAGGGAGGGCCCAAGAATGGAGATGGATGATAAACCCACACAAGGCCCTCAAATCATTTTCTTAGAATAAAATGAATCTCATATGTAACAAAATTCCTTCTCAGTGGTTTTCTTACCACTAAAGGGCTACCCCTTACCTGTGACCTTGGCATTATTATTATTTTTGGCAGGCGCAGGTGCTTGGATAACCAGCAGCTTGCTTAAATCTGAAGTTCCCTGCACCTAAAGGAGAAAAGTCAAAATTAGTCAAAAGAGCATTCTTTGATCTCTAAGATGGCTGCTTCCTAACCTTTACCAAAGAATATAAGACATAAGCCAAAACCTAGAACTCGGCCTCCAACCTAAGCTCTATCTTTTTCATTTCAAATCCTCTTTAACCTTGTTTCAAAAAGTCTTGGACCAGGAGGTTATCTTTTGGATATTTATAAACATCAGAAAGGAAACTTCTACACCTTACTTGGAACGAATTTGGAAAATGCAATCCCCAGCATCCACTGAGTTACTTTTATTCCGACATTGACATTCAAGGGCTCAGGCCCCAGCCTTCCCAGATAGGAAAAAGAGCTCTCTTCCTCAAGCTTTTGCCCCATGTGCCGCAAAATCTGCCCTCCCAGAATGCAAGGAGCATACATAAGTAACAATTATAACTATCATTTCTAGATATTATCATGTATTATCTCATTTAATCCCCACAAGAACCTTAGGAGACGACTGCTGCTGTTATCCTCATAACTAAGAGGAAACTGAGGGTCAGAAGGCACCTTTCCTCCGCTCACACACCTAGTGGGCACAGGTGTCAGGTTTTAAATCCAAGTATGCCTGACTCCAAACTCTGGTGTCTTAACAAACTAAACTGTGGGATTGCTCCCACTGTCCCCCACCCCTTGTTTCAAAGCTAAAGTGATTTTCATTTTCTATTTAAAAAAAACATTTAAATTACCTTCACCCTCTGAATTGTTGAGAGGTCGACAAAATAAGAACATTAGTTAGGAAAGTGGCAAATGCACTTTTTAGGAGGTTCACCAACTTTTCCAGGACATAAAATTTCATTAAATTAGTGAACGTTCCTGGCCTGAACAAGCAGAAAGGGTCTCTCCCAAACTTGTTACCAGATTAAAGAGATGTCAGCTCTTCTCATGGCCTCTTGATCCTCTTCATTCTTGGGCTCTGTCCTCACATCACTCCTGTGGTCCGACGGCAGATGGCTTGGCCCAGTAGGGACCTGGCTTCTACTCTTCCCATCCCCTGTTTTGTCCTAGGTGTTCACACTTCCCCCTTCCTTACAGAGGTGTGGAATGATGAGGCCCAGGGCCATCTATCAAGTTGTGCCCCTAGCCCCTAATGTGTCAACAAAGTGACATGGCCCCAACGCATCTCCCTTCGTATCAACCAGTGCAGATAACTTCCAGAGCCATGCTAGCAGGCAGTGTCATTGCCTTGGCGTGAACTAGGAAAAATGTACCCCGTCCTTCCTCTGGGGAGGCACAGCCCATGCCAGGGCAAACAGCTTGGCAAGCAGAGAGCAGGCAGATTCCTGCCCCCCTTGTCCCTCAGTGACACTCTTGTGCAGGGCACAACTTGTACAACAGTACACAGAAGCCCTGGGTACATTTTGACTGTTTTGTTAAGGGCAGGTGAGAACTGTAGGGTCTTTCTAGGTTAAATTTCCCTTTAAGGTGGTTGGTTGAGTTTTAAAGTCACTTACGGGGCACCATGAAAAGCAAATGACTCTTTAGAAATGATCCTCCTTACCTGTTCACAGGTTTTAGGTAAAATGCAAGGTGCAAGATATGGTACCTCTGTCTTAGTATCAATAACACTGCCGTATACAAGAATAACGAATTTCATGTTCACGTTATCAACAGTCATTTCGTTATAGCTTGATAAAGTCTCCACATATGCATGATTGAGGGCCACGCACTTCTGAAACTTTAAGTCCTAAAATAAAATGAGATTTTTGTCCTAAAAATCATACAAAATGACACACGGTATCAAGAAGAAAGCATATTCCACATGAAAAGATGCTCGACATCATTAATCATCAAGGAAATGGAAACCAGCTCACACTTATCAGAATGGCTATCATCAAAAAGACAACAAATAAGTGTTGGCAAGGATGTGGAGAAAAGGGAAGCTTCGTGCACTGTTGCTGGGATTGTAAACTGGTGCAGCCACTATGGGAAATAGTAGGAGGTTCCTCAAAAAATTAACAATAAAACTACCATATGATCCAGCAATCCCACTTCTGGGTATTTACCCAAAGAAAATAAAAACACTAATTTGAAAAGATATATGCACCCCTATGCTCACTGCAACATGATTTACAAGAACCAAGATATGGAAGCAACCTAAATGTCATTGATAGATGAATGGATAAAGAAGATGTGGTATATATATATATACTGTTGGACTGTTGGACTGACCTCTAAGTCAGTATATATATATGGAATGAATACTACTCTGTCATAAAAAAGAATGAAATCTTGCTATTTGCGACAACATGGATGAACCTAGAGAGTATTATGCTAAGTGAAATAAGTCAGATAGAGAAAGACAAATACCATATGATCTCACTTACATGTGCAATCTAAAAAACAAAACAAATGAACAAACAAAACAAAACAGAAACAGACTTACAGATACAGAGAGCAAAATGGTGATTGCCAGAGGGGAGGGGAGGTGGGAGGTTGGATAAAATAGGTGAAGAGGATTAAGAGGTAGTAACCTCCAGTTACACAATAAATAAGTCACGGGAATGTAATATACAGCATAAGGAATATGGTCAATAACATTGTAATAACTTTGGAGCAGGTGGTTACTAGACTTATCATGGTGAACATTGCATTATGTATGCAAATGTCAAATCATTATGTCGTATACCTGAAACTAAGATAACATTGTACGTCAACTATATTTCAATTTAAAAAATAATGACTAAAATAAAGGAAAGATCAAAAGTTTAAAAAAAGAAGAAGAAAGCAAATTCACTGATTTAGCTGAGTTCTTTGAGGGCGCCAAAGGGCAAATAGACCCTGGGGCCAACAGATAGAATTTATCTGGAGTTCAGAATGACTTCCGACAAGATTCTGAATTCAGAACTTTTATATTGACAAGATTCTGAATTCAGAGCTTTTATATTGCTACTGTTTAGTGGCCCTGAATGTGGTTGCCCAGCCCTGATTTATTTATAATCAGCCACAGCAGGGCAGTCAGCTATGCCTCTTGGATTTCTATTTGCACAAGAACCAGAGTCCTAAATATGCACAGGTTTTACCTTCCAGTAAGCAAACGTCCCACTTGACAAGGGAACAAACAAAACAAAACAAAACTTAAGCATAAGCCAAGGCTCAGAATCATAGATTTTAGAGCTAGAAGAGAGCTGTTATGGATTGAATTGTGTCCCTCCAAAATTCATATATTGAAGTCTTAAACCCCAGTACCTCAGAATGTTACCTTATTTGGAAATAGGGTCATTGCAGATGTAATTGTTTAAGATAAGATGAGGTCAAACTGGAACAGGGTGGACATCTAATCCAATATGACTGGTGTCCTTATGAAAAGGGGAAATTTGGACACAGACATACATACAGGGGGAACTCCATGTGAAGATGAAGACAGCCATCTACAGGCCAAGGAGGGAGGCCTGGACTAGATTCTCCCCCATAGCCCTCAGTAGGAACCAGTACTGCCAGGACCTTGATTTCAGATTTCTAGCCTTGAGAACTATGAGACAATAAATTTCTGCCGTTTAAGTCACCCAGTTTGCAGTACCTTGTGACAGAAGCCCCAGCAAACTAATATAGGAGCTTAGAGGTCAGTCCAACAGTAGTAATATCCTGGATGGTGCCCTGACAGCAGCCATCAGCTCATTCTGAACATTTCCAGCCACAGGAAGTACACAGCTACATGATTCAGCCCTCAGATCTTGGTCCCTGACATGCAAGTCAAACACGTAATTGCCGAGGGCACCAGCATAGCTGGGGCACCAAAAACATAAGAAAATTAGCAAACTTATCTAGAAATTTACAACCAGAAAAATCTCTTAAAAAGGTATTTTGGTTTTTAAATGCATATAAATTTTGAGTTGTGTGGTCTAGAGGAGGGGGTTCAGCATAATCTTATTAGTCCTTGGGGGTTCTAAAAAGTCTTAATTGGTTAGTTCTTTAATAGTAAAAGACTAGAAGGAAATAAGCCAAATTGTTAAACAGAGATTTTCTGGGGAGTAAATTGGGGTAGAAAATTATTATTATCTTCTTATGTTTTGTAACTGTGTTTTTTAAATTTATATAATGAATATTTGTTGCTTGTGAATTTTTTAAAAATGAAAGGACATTCACCTTATTTTTGAGTTAAGTCTCACTCCATAGAGTTTCAACTTTTGGGTCCCAATTCTCTTCTCTGGAGTTTCATAGTAGACTCTAAACTTGTCCTACTGCTCATGAAGAGGCAAAGCAAAAGGAAAAGAATCTAAATCTCCTTACCCTTCTGTTAAAATTTTTCTGATAATTATTATTGCCACACAGTAAAAGAAACATGACTGCCTTAGCATGATGTGCTAATTTTTTAAGACAATTTTTTAGAGTAGTTTTAGATTCACAGCAAAACTGAGAGGAAGGTACAGAGATTTCTCATAACCCCCTGCCCTTATACATGCGGAGCCTCCTCTATTATCAACATTCTCCACCAGAGTGGTACATTTATTACAACCACTGACTCTACACTGATACACATAATCACCCAAAGTCCATAGTTTACATTAGGTTTCACTGTTGGTGTTGTACATTCTATGGGTTTGGACAAATGTATAAAGACAGGTATCCATCATACATGTATCGTAGAGTATTTTCATTGCCCTAAAAATCCTCTGTGCTCTACCTGTTCATGCCTCCTCACCCCAACTCCTAGCAACCATTGGTCTTTTTATTGTCTTCATAGTTTTGCCTTTTCCAGAAAGTCCTATTGTTGGAACCATAGAGTATGTAGCCTTTTCAGATGGCTTCTTTCACTTAGTAATATGCATTTAAGTTTCTTCCATGTCTTTTTCATGGCTTAATAACTCATTTCTTTTTAGCACTGAATAATATTCCATTGTCTGGAAGTATCACAGTTTATCCATTCATCTACTGAAAAACATCTTGGTTGACTGCTTCCAAGTTTTGGCAATTATGAATAAGGTATTATAAACATTTGTGTGTAGGTTTTTCATAAACAAAACAAACAGAAAACCTACAGAATGGGAGAAAATATTTGCAAATGATGCAACCAACAAGGGATTAATCTCCAAAATATACAAACAGCTCATACAGCTCAATATCAAAAAAACAAACAAACAAATCAAAAAATGGGCAGAAGATCTAAACAGACATTTCTCCAAAGAAAACATGCAGATGGCCAAAAGGCACATGAAAAGATGCTCAACATCACTAATAATTAGAGAAATGCAAATCAAAACTACCATGAGGTATCACCTCACACTGGTCAGAATGGCCATCATCAAAAAGTCTACAAATAATAAATGCTGGAGAGGGTGTGGAGAAAAGGGAACCCTCCTATGCTGTTGGTGGGAATGTAAATTGGTGCAGCCACTGTGGAGAACAGTATGGAGGTTCCTTAAAAAACTAAAAATGAGCTACCATATGATCCTGCAATCCCATCCTTGGGCATATATCCAGAGAATACCATAATTTGAAAAGATATATGCACCCCAATGTTCATTGCAGCACTATTTACAATAGCCAAGACATGGAAGCAACGTAAATGTCCATCGACAGATGAATGGATAAAGAAGATGTGGCAGATATATTCAATGGAATATTATTCAGCCATAAAAAAGAATGAAATAATGCCACTTGCAGCAACATGGATTGACCTAGAGATTATCATACTAAGTGAAGTAAGCCAGACAGAGAAAGACAAATATCATATGACATCACTTATATGTGGAATCTAAAAAAAAAGATACAAATAAACTTATATACAAAACAGAAATAGACCCACAGACATAGAAAACAAACTTATGGTTACCAAAGGGGAAAGAGAGGGGAGGAATAAACATATACACACTAATATATATAAAATACACACTACTATATATAAAATAGACAGCCAACAAGAACCTACTGTATAGCACAGGGAACTATACTCAATATTTTGTAATAATATATAAGGAAAAAGTACATATATATGTGTATATATATATATATATATATATATATATATATATATATATATATAACAGAATCACTTTGCTGTATACCTGAAACTAAGAGAACACTGTAAATCAAATATACTTCAATTTTTTTAAAAATCCATGTGTAGGTTTTTGTGTGGACATAAGTTTTGAACTCCTTTGGGTAAATATCAAAGAGAGTGATTGCTGGGTCATATGGCAAGAGTATGTTAGTTTTGTAAGAAACCGCCAAACTGTCTTCCAAAGTGGCTATGTACCATTTCGCATTCTCACCAGCAATGAATGAGAGTTCCTGTTGCTCCACACCCTTGCCAGCAGCTGGTGTTGTCAGTGTTCCAAATATTGGCCAATTAATAGGTTTGTAGTGGTATCACATTGTTGTTTTAATTTGCATTTCCCTGATGACATAGGATGTGGAGCATCTTTTCCTATGTTTATTTGCCATTCGCATATCTTCTTTGATAAGGTGTCTGTTATGATCTTTGGCCCATTTTTTAATCAGGCTGTTTTTTTTTCCTACTGTTGAGTTTTAAAAGCTCTTCGTATATTCTGGATAATAGTTCTTTATCTGATGTGTCTTTTGCAGATATTTTCTCTCAGTCTGTGGCTTCTCTTCTCATTCTCCTGAGACATGCTAATTTTTTAACCCAATATTTATATTCAGATATATATATATCTCACAATTCAATGAATATTGTTGAACTTCAGGTCTGTCACTTCTCCAGTTGCTGACTCATGATAGGGGCTCAAAAAATTACTAAATGGGACGTAAATATGGGGTTGTAAATTGTGCCAGTCCAAGAACAGACTTGAACCACTACTTTTTGGAGAGAAAGTTCATAGATGAGGCTTAGTAAACTCAGTAAAAATTTGAAAAGGCAGGAGATTTATATTAACGTAGGTAGATAGAGTAGACTATAATAAACACCAGACTGAATGCTCATTAACTCATTCGAATTAATGCTATGCTTGATTCTTGGGGATCTACCTATTTAAGATTTGCTGACTTTATTATTTTTAAGGGATGACTGCAGGTAGCCTGGGAAAATCAGCTGTCACAAGGGGACTGATGACCTATAGGAAGTCAGGATAAGTGAGTGATGAGGACTTTGAAATATTACTTTGAAAGATCAGACACACCTTCCTTTCTTTGTCTCCAAAATATGAAATGCATTTTGTAAAAAATACAGTAAATAAAATTTCATTCATATTTTAATCATGCAACTTACCTCATCAATGAGACTTGATTCAAAATACTGATAGGCAATACTGAGAGCAAGCTTCAGCCATATTTTATATTCCAGGGATGGCCAGAAGACATCAAAGCCTTCATATAAATCCTCCAGGGAGATAAAGCAAGCCTGAAATGACAAGGTATCGAACAGTATGCTTGATTTGAAACTAAATTACAAGACCATCAGAAAAAAAAATGCCTGTAGATTTCACCTTCACCTAACCTCCTAGAAAGAACTATCAACTCTACTATAGTAATTATGATACTCTGCCGTTTAAGCATAAGATGATAAAATGTACAGTCCAATTAAAGCTATAAACTTAAAAACAGGCCAGGAAATTTTATACCAGTCAATAGGTAGGATAATCATGAGCCCAAGATTAAGGAACTAAGCCACATAAACTTATCTATTTTTATGGTCACAGTAGGTCACATTGGCTCATTCATAGTATTTGTTTCCAGCAAAGTGCCAATCCAAATAAGGAAGACAACTCTTTGAGAATTCACTGAAGTTCAATTACCTGAACTTCAGTGAATTCAATTCAGCCTTGTGAATACATTTATGCCTTCTATCCTCTTCCAAAAATGAAATGGTATGAAACTGATAAGGCGACATTCCTTTCTGTTTGTCACACTCCTAAGACTCTGGACCCTGCTCTGTTGCATCTAACAGTCCCAAAAGCTTGAAAATTCTCTGTAAGTGGGAACTTTCACTAATTTCAATTTGAATCGCCCACAGCTAGTGCAATATCAGGCCATTTATTTGTTAAATAAACTTCTTACTTAGCAAGGGAAAAATGGAAGAAAGAGGGTTGAAACACAAGTATACTTTAAAAACACCACTCTCATTATGGTGGCCATTTATTGAGCACCTAAACATGCCAGGCACTTTACATATATATTTTCCTTATCTTCATAACATCAAAAGTTAGATATTTTCTCTTTTAATAAAAAAAACTGGCATAGTCTCCTTGGTTAAAATATCACCCTCCAGATCCCATAGCAGATGTGAGACACTAAATTGGCCTCTCTCAGCTAGTCTACACCTGCTTCACAGTAGCTGGTTGGGTGACTAAATAAGATAACAGAACCCAGAGGAAGCAAAGATGCTGGCACTCCTTATTGACTTGAGGAAGAATTAACTAACAACCCACAATATAGACGGAACCAGTTTCTTACCTGTAAAATAGTTTCACAGATGGCAGTATATTCAATTTCACGCTTAAGCAGACAGCTCAACTCTCCAATTATGTCTCCACTAGTACAGTACTCTGTAAACCTGGTCGTGGACTCTCTATCAGCGCTTAGGCTCCTGTCTATTCCAAAGGTAGGAGGTGAACTCTGCAACTGCAAAGGGGAAAAAATTGTGCCAAGGGAAGTATAAAATTAAAAGCCCTTGACCAAACGCCAGGAGCTCCCAGTTTTTCTTGCAATTATTACAATGGAAGGAAAAGATTCTTTATGAATCCTTTCAGGTGTAAAGGAGGAATTAGGCTTCACAAGAATCATGGTTTCTTTCACATTTCAACTCTCCAAGGCAACATTGTTTCTAATCTTTAGCTTTACAGATTACCCCTATTTACCTTCTTTGTATAAAAATTCCACCAAAAGTAGTCACTGCAGTCTGCCACTAATGCAAGCACCCACTCTAAGTCTATTAGATATTCTTAGCATAATAGGCTAGTGTCTCAGGTGGAAAAAACTTCTGGTTGCATGGATGCATAAATCGGATATCATGAATTAATATGCCTCCAAACCAAGCCGTGATTTCAGTAGAAGCCTTGCTTCCCGTAAGATGCTTAAGAATAATTACCATGAGACATTAACAGGAAAAGGTTTTAGGATGAACACAGGACGGTTGGGTTACTTCAGGAAAAGAACTGGTAGGTGTGGGTGGGGGTAAAGAAAGGTATCAGATTTCAGGAGGAAGATGCAGGAATCAACCAGAAGGATTACACAACTTTCCAGAAAGTTTAGCTGTAAATATCAAAGAGGAAAGCTATTGTTCAAGACACAGGAAACGGAAAAAAAGGTCACTGAAGGAGTTGCTATGAAAACTGTACCCTCTCCTAGTGATTATCATTCAAACGTTTAGAGGCATTCATGCTTCCAAAGGACTTGATATTTTTTTAATTTAATTTTGAATGCAATTCAAAGTCCTTCTGAGTAATCAAGAATGTCTCTGCTTTTTTGCAAACCAAGGAAAGGGGATAACATCTGTGGTAAGCAGAATTCTAAAGAAATCCTTCCAAGATTCCTGTCTCTTTGCTATTCAATCAAACATTAATCTATGAACTGCTGTGAAGGGATTTTGCAGATAGAATTCAGGTTACTGCTAATCAGCTAAACTTAAAGAGATGATTCTGGATTATCCTGTTGGGCCCAGTGTAATCACATGAGCCCTCAAAAGTAGAAGAGGAAATAGTTGTCAAAGATTGGTGGCGGGGGGACAAATGAATTGATTTCTCTGTCCATCAGTTTTCCACTTTACATGAGGTTGATGTAAGGATTAAATGTCATAACATACTGCCATTCTCGACCATCCTTTTAAATGTCACAATTAGCCATCTTCATCTCTCCATCACCGCTAACATACTATATATTTAACTTATGTATTTTGTCCATTGTCCCATCTCCTTCTATGCCTCTACTAGAAATTAAACTCTAAGAAGACAGCGATTTTTGTTTTTGTCGATTCTATGCCTAGAATGAGCAGTGCCTGCTGCATGATAGTAATGAAGTAAATATTTGTTGAATGAATGAGTGAATGGATGAATGAAAAGTGCCTGACACTTAATAAATGCTACACATGTGTTAGTTAGGATTTACTATAATAGTTTATTTCCATGATTAATTTTGGTATTTTTAAGGTCTGAAACACCCATTCCAAAAATAGAAAGCCAAATATATTATTTGCACTATAATAAGGGTTTGTCACTTGTAAATGTCATCTAGGAATTATGTTGGTCATAGCTGGGGCTCACCCATGGATTCAGCTACTAGTATTCAGTTTCTAAAGGATTCTTGTCCCTATCATTCTACTGACACCAAAAGCCTCCTACAGGTTAAAAATTGTATGATTTTCATCCTATCTGACCTCTGGAAGAATCTGATGCTGTGGTCTATTTCCTCATTCTTGACACTCATTTCCTTTAGATGAGTAACCCAACCACTCCAAGTATTGGGTTCCTTATCTGAACATCACAGAAAAGACTGTTCCTCCCAAGACTGTTGTGAGGAATAAGTAATAATTATGAAAGCATTTTGTAAGATGGGAAGCACCTTTCGGATGGTGGGCATTATAATTATCTCTCAGCTGTAGTGTTCACTCTGAACAGAAATGGTTTCATCTGGAAAACAAATTATGTTAAAAATTTCAAAATATCTTAGTTCCTAAGTTTCTCCTTATGTGATAATTACATATTTCAAAATACATTTTCAGTAAAAAATAAATAGTCCCTTACGATCGCCATTCCTGAAATAATTAAGTAGATTCCTTGTGGCATTTCACCTTCTTTACAAATGACATCTCCATAGTCAAAATAGGCAAGTTTGGCTCTCTCCTGAAAGAAACAAAAAAGAAGAAGAAAAGAAAATGAAAGAAAAAGAGAATTAACACAAATCTTTACAGTCTACTTCTGTAAATAGAAATAAGATTTTAAAGCATAAAAACAAACTATATTCTTCGGTTTCTTAATGAATTACAACATTTTTGTATACCTCATTAACTTTTAGGTAAAAAAGGGACAAGCAAGCAAATTGTAGACTTTGTGCTTAGGACCTAGCAGAGTGGTAGAAACACCCAATAAATGCTAGGGTGGATAAATGTTTACAATAAAGTGTAATAATTCTGATCAGGAGACAAGGGCATGGCACTCTGGGAAAAAAATTCAGAAAGGCCACAGGGTCCTGTCTTGGGTGTCCAGGGGAGACTTCACAGAGGAAGGAACAGCTAAGCTGAGACCTGAAGGAAGAGTAACAGATAGCCAGGATACGATGAGTTGACGACCATTTACGGCAGAGGATTCAGTTTATGCAAAGACCCAGAAGCAAACAGAATAACTGCACTGGGGGTAACCACAGAAGATTCAGTACATCTCAGGCAGGCAAGGAGGGGTGGAGACCAGGGCTGAGTTATGCATTAGGCATCAATAGGCACAGTGTCCAGGGTTCACAATACTTTTCGGGATTTACAACAATGTTTTAGTTTCTTTTAAAATCAAAAGAACATAAAAGAACTTTTAGGTAGAGTAAAATGTCTTAATACTAAAACATCTAATACTAATATATTTATCTTTATACTAACATGATCATAAAGTATAATTTTTTGGTGCTTTTTTATGGAGGAAAAGGCAGAAGTGCCTGGGGCCCAGGAAAGTCACATTGTAGCCCAGGTGGAGGCAGGACTGGAGAGGTGAGCCGAAGCCAGGTCTCCAAGGAGCTCACAGGCACGGTAAAAAGTCTGGGCTTTTCCCAAAACCAGGGGGTAGCCACTAAAAGGTTTGTAACAGGAGAATTATGGTGACAGATTTGCATTTTACAAAGATGTGTGGGAAACATACTTTTAAGTCACGCATAGTTGTTATCTCGAAGTGTGGGGTGGGGAGTGAAAGGTTTTCACTTTTCACTTCTGATTTATTTTACAGTGTAGAAATAAACATGGATGACTTCACAATATTTTTTTTAAAAGCTCACCTAAAGCCAATTATCCCCCTTATGTATTATTCAGACCTTGTTTTTTCTTTTTTTTTTTTTTTGGCAGGTGCCATTCTTTTTTTTTTTTTAAATACAGCAAGTTTTTATTAGTTATCTTTTATTTTTAACATCTTTATTGGAGTATAATTGCTTTACAGTGTTGTGTTAGTTTCTGCTGTATAACAAAGGGAATCAGTAATATGCATACATATATCCCCATATCCCCTCCCTCTTGCATCTCCCTCCCACCCTCCCTATCCCACCCCTCTAGGTGGTCACAAAGCACTGAGCTGATCTCCCTGTGCAATGCAGCTGCTTCCCACTAGCTATCTATTTCACATTTGGTAGTGTATATATGTCAATGCTACTCTCTCACTTCGTCCCAGCTTACCCTACCCCCTCCCACTGTCCTCAGGTCCATTCTCTACGTCTATGTCTTTACTCCTGTCCTGCCCCTGGGTTCAGGAGAACCTTTTTTTTTAGATTCCATATATATGTGTTAGCATATGGTGTTTGTTTTTCTCTTTCTGACTTACTTCACTCCGTATGACAGACTCTAGGTCCATCTACCTCACTACAAATAACTCAATTTGGTTTCTTTTTATGGCTGAGTAATATTCCATTGTATATATGTGCCACATCTTCTTTATCCATTCATCTGTCGATGGACACTTAGGTTCCTTCCATGTCCTGGCTAATGTAAATAGTGCTGCAATGAACACTGTGGTACATGACCCTTTTTTAAAAAATTTATTTATTAACATCTTTATTGGAGTATAATTGCTTTACAATGGTGTGTTAGTTTCTGCTGTTATAACAAAGTGAATCAGCTATACATATACATATATCCCCATATCTCCTCCCTCTTGTGTCTTCTTCCTACGCTCCCTATCCCACCCCTCTACGTGGAATGGCCCATTACAAGTATGGTTTTCTCAGGGTATATGCCCAGTGGTGGGATTGCTGGGTCATATGGTAGTTCTATTTTTAGTTTTTTAAGGAACCTCCATACTGTTTTCCATAGTGGTTGTATCAATTTACATTCCCACCAACAGTGCAAGAGGGTTCCCTTTTCTCCACACTCTCTTCAGAATTTACTGTTTGTAGATTTTGTGATGATGGCCATTCTGACTGGTGGGAGGTGACACCTCACTGTAGTTTTGATTTGCATTTCTCTAATGATTAGTGATGTTGAGCATCTTTTCATGTGTTTGTTGACAATCTGTATATCTTCTTTGGAGAAATTTCTATTTAGGTCTTCTGACCATTTTTGGATTGGGTTGTTTGTTTTTTTGACATTGAGCTGCATGAGCTGCTTGTATATTTTGGAGATTAATCCTTTGTCAGTTGCTTCATTTGCAAATATTTTCTCCCATTCTGAGGGTTGTCTTTTCATCTTGTTTATGGTTTCTTTGCTGTGCAAAAGCTTTGAAGTTTCATTAGGCCCCATTTGTTTATTTTTATTTTCATTTCTCTAGGAGGTGGGTCAAAAAGAATCTTGCTGTGATTTATGTCATAGAGTGTTCTGCCTATGTTTTCCTCTAAGAGTTTTATAGTGTCTGGCCTTTCCCTTAGGTCTTTAATACATTTTGAGTTTATTTTTGTGTATGGTGTTAGGAAGTGTTCTAATTTCATTCTTTTACATGTAGCTGTCCAGTTTTCCCAGCACCACTTACTGAACAGGCTTTCTTTTCTCCATTGTATACTCTTGCCTCCTTTATCAAAGATAAGGTGACCATATATGCGTGGGTTTATCTTTGGGCTTCTATCCTGTTCCATTGATCTATATTTCTGTTTTTGTGCCAGTACCATACTGTCTTGATTACTGTAGCTTTGTAGTATAGTCTGAAGTCAGGGAGTCTGATTGCTCCAGGTCCGTTTTTCTTTCTCAAGATTGCTTTGGCTATTCAGGGTCTTTTGCATTTCCATACAAATTGTGCAATTTTTCGTTCTAGTTCTGTGAAAAATGCCATTGGTAGTTTGATAGGGATTGCATTGAATCTGTAGATTGCTTTGGGTACTATAGTCATTTTCACAATGTTGATTCTTACAATCCAAGAACATGGTATATCTCTCCATCTGTTGGTATCATCTTTAATTTCTTTCATCAGTGTCTTACAGTTTTCTGCATACAGGTCTTTTGTCTCTTTGGGTAGGTTTATTCCTAGGTATTTTATTCTTTTTGTTGCAATGGTAAATGGGAGTGTTTCCTTAAGTTCACTTTCAGATTTTTCATCATTAGTGTATAGGAATGCAACAGATTTCTGTGCATTAATTTTGTATCCTGCTACTTTACCAAATTCATTGATTAGCTCTAGTAGTTTTCTGGTAGCATCTTTAGGATTCTCTATGTATAGTATCATTTTATCTGCAAACAGTGACAGTTTTACTTCTTCTTTTCCAATTTGTATTCCTTTTATTTCTTTTTCTTCTCTAATTGCCGTGGCTACGACTTCCAAAACTATGTTGAATAATAGTGGTGAGAGTGGACATCTTTGTCTTGTTCCTGATCTTAGAGGAAATGCTTTCAGATTTTCACCATTGAGAATGATGTTTGCTGTGGGTTTGTCATATATGGCCTTTATTATGTTGAGGTAGGTTCCCTCTATGCCCACTTTCTGGAGAGTTTTTTTAATCATAAATGGTGTTGAATTTTCTCAAAAGCTTTTTCTGCATCTGTTGAGATGATCATATGGTTTTTATTCTTCAATTTGTTAATATGGTATATCACATTGATTGATTTGCATACGTTAAAGAATCCTTGCATTCCTGGGATAAACCCCACTTGATCATGGTGTATGATCCTTTTAATATGCTGTTGGATTCTGTTTGCTAGTATTTTGTTAAGGATTTTTGCGTCTATGTTCAACACTGATATTGGCCTGTAGTTTTCTTTTTTGGTGACATCTCTGTCTGGTTTCGGTATCAGGGTGATGGTGGCCTCATAGAACGAGTTTGCGAGTGTTCATCCCTCTGCTATACTTCGGAATAGTTTCAGAAGGATAGGTGTCAGCTCTTCTCTAAATTTTTGATAGAATTCGCCTGTGAAGCCATCTGGTCCTGGGCATTTGTTTGTTGGAAGGTTTTTAATCACAGTTTCAATTTCAGTGCTTGTGATTGGTCTGTTTATATTTTCTATTTCTTTCTGGTTCAGTCTTGGAAGGTTGTGCTTTTCTAAGAATTTGTCTATTTCTTTCAGGTTGTCCATTTTATTGGCATATTGTTGCTTGTAGCAATCTCTCATGATCCTTTGTATTTCTGCAGTGCAGTTGTTACTTCTCCTTTTTTATTTCTAATTCTGTTGATTTGAGTCTTCTCCCTTTTTTTCTTGATGAGTCTGACTAATGGTTTATCAATTTTGTTTATCTTCTCCAAGAACCAGCTTTTAGTTTTGTTGATCTTTGCTATTGTTTCCTTCATTTCTTTTTCATTTATATCTGATCTGATCTTTATGATTTCTTTCCTTCTGCTAACTTTGGGTTTGTTTTTTTTTTCTTCTTTCTCTAATTGCTTTAGTTGTAAGGTTAGGTTGTTTATTTGAGATGTTTCTTGTTTCTTGAGGTAGGATTGTATTTCTATAAACTTCCCTCTTAGAACTGCTTTTGCTGCATCCCATAGGTTTTGGGTCATCGTGTTTCCATTGTCATTTGTTTCTAGGTATTTTTTTATTTTTCTTTGATTTCCTCAGTGATCTCTTGGTTATTTAGGAGCATATTATTTAGCCTCCATGTGTTTGTATTTTTTACAGTTTTTTTCCTGTAATTGACATCTAGTCTCATAGTGTTGTGGTCGGAAAAGATACTTGATATGATTTCAATTTTCTTAAATTTACCAAGGCTTGATTTGTGACCCAAGATATGGTCTATCCTGGAGAATGTTCCATGAGCATTTGAGAAGAAAGTGTATTCTGTTGTTTCCCAATGGAATGTCCTATAAATATCAATTAAGTCCATCTTGTTTAATGTCTCATTTAAAGCTTGTGTTTCCTTATTTATTTTCATTTTGGATGATCTGTCCATTGGTGAAAGTGGGGTGTGAAAGTCCCCTACTATTACTGTGTTACTGTTGATTTCCCCTTTTATGGCTGTTAGCATTTGCCTTATGTATTGAGATGCTCCTATGTTGGCTGCATAAATATTTACAATTGTTATAACTTCTTCATAGATTGATTCCTTGATCATTATGTAGTGTCCTTCTTTGTCTCTTGTAATAGTCTTTATTTTAAAGTCTATTTTGTCTGATATGAGAATTGCTACTCCAGCTTTCTTTTGACTTCCATTTGCATGGAATATCTTTTTCCATCCCTTCACTTTCAGTCTGTATGTGTCCCTAGGTCTGAAGTGGGTTTCTTGTAGATGGCATATATATGGATCTTGTTTTTGTATCCATTCAGCAAGCCTGTGTCTTTTGGTTGGAGCATTTAATCCATTCACATTTAAGGTAATTATCAATATGTATGTTCCTGTTACCATTTTCTTCATTGTTTTGGGTTTGTTTTTGTAGGTCCTTTTCTTCTCTTGTGTTTCCCACTAAGAAGTTCCTTTAGCATTTGTTGTAGAATTGGTTTGGTGGTGCTGAATTCTCTTAGCTTTTGCTTGCCTGTAAAGCTTTTGATTTCTCCATCAAATCTGAATGAGATTTTTGCCAGGCAGAGTAATCTCAGTTGTAGGTTCTTCCCTTTCATCACTTTAAATATATCACGCCCCTCCCTTCTGGCGTGTAGAGTTTCTGCTGAGAAATCAGCTGTTAACCTTATGGGAGTTCCCTTGTATGTTATTTGTCATTCTTCCCTTGTGGTTTTTAATAATTTTGCTTTGTCTTTAATTTTTGTCAGTTTGATTACTATGTGTCTCAGCGTCTTTCTCCTTGGGTTTATCCTGCCTGGGACTCTCTGCACTTCCTGTACTTGGGTGCCTCTTTCTTTTCCAATGTTCGGGAAGTTTTTGACCATAATCTCTTCAAATATTTTCCCAGGTCCTTTCTCTCTACTCCTTCTGGGACCCCTATAATGCAAATGTTGGTGCGTTTAATGTTGTCCCAGAGGTCTCTTAGGCTGTCTTCATTTATTTTCATTCTTTATTCTTTATTCTGTTCTGTGGCAGTGAATTCCACCATTCTGTCTTCCAGGTCACTTATCCGCCTCAGTTATTCTGCTATTGATTCCTTCTAGTGTATTTTTCATTTCAGTTATTGTATTGTTCATCTCTCTTTGTTTGTTCTTTAATTCTTCTAGGTGTTTGTTCTCTAATTCTTCTAGGTCTTTGTTAAACATTCCTTGCATCTTCTCGATGTTTGCCACCATTCTTTTTCTGAGGTCCTGGATCATCTTCACTATCATTATTCTGAATTCTTTTTCTGGAAGGTTGCCTATCTCCACTTCATTTAGTTGTTTTTCTGGGGTTTTATCTTGTTCCTTCATCTGGTACACAGTCCTCTGCCTTTTCATTTTGTCTATCTTACTGTGAATGTGGTTTTTGTTCCATAGGCTGCAGGACTGTAGTTCTTCTTACTTCTGCTGTCTGCCCTCTGGTGGATGAGGCTACCTAAGAGACTTGTGCAAGCTTCCTGATGGGAGGGACTGACGGTGGGTAGAGCTGGGTGTTGTTCTGGTGGGCAGAGCTCAGTAAAACTTTAATCTGCTTGTCTGCTGATGGGGCTGAGTTCCCTCCCTGTTGGTTGTTTGGCCTGAGGCAACCCAGCACTGGAGCCTACAGGCTCTTTGGTGGGGCTAATGGCAGACTCTGAGAGGGCTCACGCCAAGGAGTACATCCCAGAACTTCTGCTGTCAGTGTCCTTGTCCCAGCAGTGTGCCACAGCCACCCCCCGCCTCTGCAGGAGACCCTCCAACACTAGCAGGTAGGTCTGGTTCAGTCTCTATGGGGTCACTGCTCCTTCCCCTGGGTCCTGATGTGCACACTACTTTGTGTGTGCCCTTCTAGAGTGGAGTCTCTGTTTCCCCCAGTCCCGTCAAAGTCCTGCAATCCAATCCCACTAGCCTTCAAAGTCTGATTCTCTGGGAATTCCTCCTCCCGTTGCTGGACCCTCAGGTTGGGAAGCCTGACGTGGGGCTCAGAACCTTCACTCCAGTGGGTGGACTTCTGTGGTATAATTGTTCTCTGGTTTGTGAGTCACCCACCCAGCAGTTATGGGATTTGATTTTATTGCGATTGTGCCCCTCCTACCGTCTTGTTGCAGCTTCTCCTTTGTCTTTGGATGTGGGGTATCTTTTTTGGTGAGTTCCAGTGTCTTCCTGTCGATGATTGTTCAGCAGTTAGTTGTGATTTCAGTGCTCTTGCAGGAGGGAGTGAGTGCACATCCTTCTACTCTGCCATCTTGAACCAATCTCCCAGGTGCCATTCTGAAATCCTCCCTCTAGCTCTTTTGGACCTTTTTTTTTCAACTGTTGTCTTTAGGCTTATCTTCGTATACTATTACCTTTTTAATTAACCACACCAGTTGGAGGGTGAAAGAAGGGAGGAGTAGTGAAAATTAACTATTGTTGCTGTGATGGAGACCAAGACTGAAATCAATGTCTACAATGAGGGGTGTTTGTTTTGTTTATTATAGGAGTTTTAGTTATCCACGCAATCCCTGGGCTGTTCCTAATGAGAATAATGCCCATGTACTCCCAATTCATCACATTTTTCTTTACCCTAATGAAATCTGACTTAAATGGCTATCAAGAACCAACATATTAAGGAAAAGGGCCACTTAAAGAGTGAGCCGTATCTGTAAGTGGGTGGAGAGGGTCCGGCAGCTTTGCATTGGCATGGCAGGTTAAGGAGGAGAAGAAGGTTGTGCCCTGGTTATAGAGTCACCTCAGGTGTATGGAAACCATTAATTTCTGGAGTTCTCTCTCATTGTTTTTCCCATTCCTCCCCCATTCACTGCAGGATGGTCCATTAATTATACTTGTGAAAGTATTACCTATAAAGAACCCCAAATTCAAATTTTATTTTCAAGTTGGATATTTTAAAAAACTGAACAGGATGCAGATTGTAATAAACACCCTTTAGATACCTTCTTTCCAGTCCAGGCCCATCCCTCACCTCCCACCCTCGTTTATTTGAGGTCTGTTTTCCAAACTACCCCCAATGGCCCCTGCCCATCAGGTTTCCTCCCCCTCACAGCCACACTTGTCCTTCCCAAAGCTGGAGATCTGGTTCAAGCTAAGCCAGTTGGATTTCTCTCTCAAGAATTTGAACTGAGGGACAAAGAGCCTGGGAGTTGAGAACTGAGTCATCATAGCCAAGTGCTACAGGAAGGGTCCACAAATTCCTACCACTGACATCCCAGAGCTGGCCTGATTCCCACCCTGCTCAAGGTTAGTTTGTCAATTGTTTCTTAGCTTCTGTATACCACCACAATATATTTTCAGTAAGCTCCCCTTTTGCTTAAACTAGTTCAAGAAGGGTTTTGTTACTTTCAACCAAAGAAGTCTTAATTTAACTCAATTCAAAATATGAAATCAATTTCAAAAGAAAAATTCAAATATTTCTGGCATGAAGAAAACATTAGTATGGCCTAAATGAAATCAGATATTCAAAGCTCAGTAGAAACTCCACTATGATCACTGTCTTTCTAGAAAACAAGGAAAATGTCCCCTCATTATGGGGACATATATCTCCATGACTACACAACAAGGTACAGTACAACCAAATTTGTAGTAAAGCAAGTACCGTTCTTCGTCAAAGAGTTTTCCTGATTCCAAAAATCTAACAGGTTTTAACAAGTTGACAAAAAAGTTATTATCCCTATAATTCATATAATAGCCATTTAAAACTAAAGCCACAAACTGGTGGTCCGTGAGTCACACCCAATCCACAGATATATTTTGTTTGGTTTGCACTGTATTTTTAAAATTCTGAACTTGTTACCAAGTTTTAAAATTTTGGAATTTTCACCTAAAAATTCAGATTTACGGATCCTCTTTTTTAAAAAACTGACCTCTACATTATTAAATCTAATAGTTAATTTTCAGTCTTCATCTTATTTGATCTCTCAGCCTCATTTGACATAGTTGATCACTTTCTCCTTCTTGAAATATTTTCTTCACTTGGCTCTGGGACACCATTCTTTTTTATTTTCCTCCTATGTGATAGATAACTCAATTCTTTTTTTCTCAGTTTTATTGAGATATAATTGGCATACAGCACTATATAAGTTTAAGGTGTACAGCATAATGACTTGACATACACATATTGCAAAATGATTACCACAATAAGTTTAGTTAACATACATCACCTCATATAGTTACAAAAAAATTTTTTTCCTTGTGATAAGCACTTTTAGAATCTACTCTCTTAGCAGCTTTCAAACATACTATAAATATATGACTATATAACTATAGTCATCATGTTGTATACCCAGTATTTATCTTATAACTTGGACGTTTGTACCCTTTGACCCACTTCAACTCACCCAGCTTCCTCTCCCCACCTCTGGTAACCATCAATCTGATCACTTTTTCTATCCTCAATTCTTTTTGCTAATTCTTCCTCATCTCCCCACCTCTAAATGTTGGATAGCTCAAGACTCGATCCTTGGTTGTCTATAATAATTCCTTAAATTATCAAGTTTCAAGACCTTAAATATCAGCTCTATGCTGACAACTCTGAAATGTCTTTCTCCAGTTTGGCCTCCCACCTGCCGTCCAGTCATGTATCTAACTGCCTACTTAGCAGTTCCACTTGGATGTCTAATAGCTTGCTCAAATTTAACCTCTTCAGAAGCAAATTCTTGTCCCTCCCCATATAAATCTTCTCTTCCCCATCCAAGTAAATGGTTACTCTATTTTCAGACTATTTTCTAATTTCAGACTAAAATCCTAGAAGTCATTCCTTCTCTCTAACACTCACTCCATCAACATCTATATGCTCTCTCTTCAAAACCTATCAAGAGTCTGACCATTTCTCACCACTTTCACTCATCCAAGCCACTGTCATCTCTTGCCTACATTATTGTAATCACCTCCTAACTGGATTCCCTGGCTTGCTCTTGACCCCTTACAGCCTGTTCTCAACACATCAACAGATGATCGTTTCTAAGTATAAGTTAGATCATGTCTCTTCTCTCTTCAAAACCTTTCAATCTGTTTCCATTTAATTCAGAGTAAAAGCCAAAGTACTTACAATGACCTACAAAGTTCTACAAACTCAGGCTCTCCACAACTGCTCAGGCTTCATCTCCTCCCTCCATCATTGGTCCGGCCACAGGGGCCTTTGTGATGTTCCTTGAATACAACACACCTCAGGGCATTGCATTTGTCTTCTCCTGGGTATCTATATGGTATGCTCCCACACTTATTTCAGATCTTTTTCCAAAGGAAACTTATTAGAGCAGTCTTCCCTAACCACCCATATAAAATAGCTGCCTAACTATATTCCCTTTTTTCACCTTTTCTCCATATAGCATTTGTCACCATCTGACAGACTATACATTTACTCGTGGGTGTGTTTATTGTCAATCTCTATCCATAAAATACAAAGTCCATGAAAGCAGGGACTTATTTATTTTGTTCACTGCCATATCCCCAAACCTAGAACGGTCTCTGGCACAGAGGCTAAGATGGAATTGGTAATAATCAGGTAACATAGATAACTCACCCTAAGCAGATAAGCAATTATAAAAAATATCTTTGCCCTTTAGGCTCAAAATGAAATCTACTCTACTGGGTTTTGCTAGGCCTCCGTTTTGACTTACCCTTCACTGGTCATTAAAGGATTCTTGCTTTGGATAAGTTTTTTTGTTAATCTTGCATTAGGGAGTGGAAAAAATGAAAAACAATTATCATTGAACCTGAGCTAGAATAGAAGACAGAATCTTTACCTTGAAGAACTCAATGAGAACATCTTTATTTTCTAGCCAAATGATATTATGAAGATATTTGTCAGGAGTAGGGGGCGGAATTGCCATTGGAAAGTTATTCAGTGATTTTATTTTTGCAAGAAGCACCTAAAAGAAACAATCAAAATAACGGTGATCAGATCCTGTAACAGAAAAGGGACATTAGGTAAAAATGAAGGAAATCTAAATAAAATACTGTTATGCAAATCTAACCATGATTTTGACTCAGAGCTTCTCTCACCCTATTTAAATTGTCCTCTAACCTTTTTTTTGTCCCTATTCTCCCCCTTATTACTATCTTTATTACTATTTCCACTGGTATATTAACTCATATTGAATTTATCATTTTTATAATCCAATTAACAGTTGTAGTCTACCCTATCTTTTATGGATAGAGATTGACAATAAACACACCCACGAGTAAATGTATAGTCTGTCAGATGGTGACAAATGCTATCTTAAACTCAAATTATCTAAAATTCACAGTTGATTACCGTATGATTTAATGCCACTTTCTCTCAAATTTTTTTTCATGTGAATAATTTGCTTCTCTAAGTTCTTCTAATTTTGGAGGATATATTTCTAGTTTTGTAGCCTCTTAGAAGCCTTCTCTGACTCCCCTCACCGGGTAAGAGATAATCACTTACCTGCCTTATTCCCATGGCATCTCTTACAAATCTCCCTTATGGAACTCATTACATTGTAGTATTATTATTTCTACTTATCTGTTACATGTAACTTTTGTTGATTGGCTGAATAAGTGACTAAATGAAAAAAAGAGGAAGAGTCCATGGACTTTTCAAGACCCCATGGCATGTAGTAGGTGTTCAACAAATATTTACTCAGTTAAACTGGCTAGATTTACCTAGCTCTTTATGACCTGGGATTAATAATTATATCTCTTTAGCTGACAATTAGGCAGTTAGTAGGCATTCAATAAATAACTGTTGAATGATTGATTTACCCATTACCTTTCTAAATAAACGTATAGGAAAAAATAAGACTCTCTCTTCATAAGGGCTATTATTTATTTATTTTAACTAATGGGTATCAAGCATTCAACTGAATCTTATACAATATCCAAAGTAAGAAGGGAACAATATACAAAAATACAAAACACAATGTGCACAGAGGTGTAACTTGAAGAATACTGTAAAGAGGTCTTTTTCGTCCCTTTGACAGACACTAAGGAGAAATCATATTACCCATTTAGTCCTGGGCCATGACCTTGTAGAGACTAATGAGATAGAGCTATAACAGGGAAAGCTGGCCTGTCCCACGCCCACTTCCCTTCTGGGGCCATGGAGAGGGACTATGTGCAGGAAATATCCAGAAGCACAGTCCATGTGGCCTGTGGCTGAAAGGCACCAGTAGGAAGGAAAAGCATGTGACACCCAGGAGCAGCTTATCCTTGGGAATACACAGGCAGAATGTGGGACCAGAACTTCCATTTTTCTTCTTTATGCTAGGAAGCCGATAGACCCTTGTACAGAATAGAAAAAAACTTTCCTATTTTCACAATTCGCAGTCTAGATGGTAGAAGTGATAGAGTGGTAAGATTAAACATTAAACATTTTTTCCTCTTATGTTCCTAATTTTTTTTTGCAAATTTATAATTTTTCAAAAGTCCATTTATCAGCTAACCACTTAGGGTGTCTTCCCTGTTCCTCTCAGAACCGTCCCCTCCCTGATCTTCACCAACACACACACATACACACACACGACGGTCCCCTCCTGTCTATGTTAATATTATGAAATTATCACCTCCCTTGCCACAGCTGGTGGGCCTGGGCACTACATATCCCACCAATGGACAGACAGGCAGAAAAATCTAATGACTTTGTAGAGGGAGCCAAAAGAAGATGCCACAGAGGGGCAACCCTGATAAGAAATGGAGAATCTGAAAACTTTCTACGTCATTGTTCAAGTCCCTTCCTGAGGCCTGGCCATGTGGTCTGGTTACCATGGGATCTGTAAAGTGCTCTGTGTCCTTATAATAAATCCTCCAACTCCATTTCTTTGCTAAACCTAGCTCAGATTGGTTCTGTTACTTGCAACCAAGTGGTTTTGACATGGAGTGAACCAGGTAGTGCTGGCACTAGTTGCCATTGGCATTAACAAAGACTTAGGCAATTACAAAGTTTACAACTGTCATGACTCACCCTTTTCCCAATCTCCCTCACTAATTACACTCTGCTAGAGTAGTACTGCAGGCTTGAGTGTTCGGCTTATGGAATCCAGCAATATGGAAAATTGCTTTCTTACCTTATTCATCTCAATGCCCTCATGTTTATCAATAATGCCTCTTGACCAAAGGAAGGTGAGGCTTTTCAGAGCTTTAGCAATCACGTTCCGGATTGCCTGCTTAGTCTTCAAAGCAATGACAACATCACGACCCTCATGCTCTATGAGTCCTGAAGCAAATAAAATTATCAATAAGCAAACAATTCAATAACCATAATAATAACAAATATTTGCATAATAGTTATAATTTCCGAAGTATTTATATAATATCCTTTCATTCCTGTCTCATATAGAACTTGTGAGACCAGTAGGACTAAAGTTATTTTCATCTTTATTTTACAGATGAGAGAATTGAAAAAAGGCTTCCTTCACCAGCTAAGAGAAAATCACTCCATCTTATTCCCATGGCATCTCCTACATATCTACATTATGAACTCATTACATTGTAATATTATTATTTTTCCTTATTTGTCTCATCCTCCATATTATATAATTTTTGGTGGGTGGATGAACAAATGACTGAATAAAAGTGCCCCTGGACTTTCGCTGGTGGGTCTTTCTGAGATCAAATCTCATATTTTTCCTCTTCAACAAGCATGAGAAGTCAAGGGACTAACTGGGAGTCAAGGCTTAAACTGCACCTGTTTCATCCTTGTAATCCTAACCTTGAGCACAACGCCTGACATCTGGAAGGTACTTGATTGTTTTTTAACTGAAATGAGCTGAGCAGTGAATTGAAGGACAGCATGGTAGAGAACATAGGTTTTAGTGTCTGATACACCTGGGCTTGAGATCTAGCTCACCATTTACCAGCCATAGGACCTCAGGGGAGTTAACCTTTCTAAGCCTCTGTTTCATTATCTATAAAATGAAGATGATAATGGTATTTGCCTCATGGAGCAATTATACAGATTAAATGAAATAATGCATATAAAGCCATTAACACAATTCCTGATATAATTAGCATTCAGTAATAGCTTGCAGTAACCACACAGGAACAGGCACTCCCTTTCACATGACTGAACCAAGAAAACTTCGTAATATTCCATAGTGATCTAAAACATAAGACAGCAACTCCTAGGCCCCTAATCTTTAAAAGCACGGAAATAAAAATCTGCTTAATACATAAATGGAAACAATGGGTCCTGGATTTTCTGAGACACTGCCAAAATATTCTGACCTATTGTCTCCAAACTTACAATTTCGTTCATTAGACCATGTTCTTTCCGTTTTGATGTGGAAAGTATGATCCTCATAAATCCATATGGCATCTTATAATGTGGTTATGAATACAAAGTGGTTTTGCTTTATTTCTTTTACAATAACGTCCATTTGTTACGATGTTACCATATGCCAGGCTCTCTACTAGATACTTTTGCACATGCTGAGAGCTTGGCCCACAGCCCCCATATGAGAAAAACAGACCCGAGAAGTTTTGTATAAAATCCTAGGACTCCCCCGTACGTTTCAACTCCAGCAGAGTGACTGTAAATGCTCAAGAAATGACATCCCTTGCAGCTCCACATTCCTTTGCAAAGTAAAGCAAAACAAAAACAACACCCTCTGTCAAAGGTAATCTTCATGTGTCTTTTTCTTACAACCTTAAGGCAGGGGTCCCCAAGCCCCAGGCCATGGAACAGTACCAATCCGTGGCCTGTTAGGAACCAGGCCGCACAGCAGGAGATGAGTGGCGGACGAGCGAGCAAAGCTTCATCTACATTTACAGCCATTCCCCATCACTTGCATTACCACCTGAGCTCTACCTCCTGTCAGATCAGTAGCGGCATTAGATTCTCATACAAGTGTGAACCCTACTGTGGACAACGCATGCAACGGATCTAGGTTGCGTGCTCCTTATGAGAATCCAATACCTGATGATCTGAGGTAGAGCTGAGGCGGTGACGCTAGTGCTGGGGAGTGGCTGCAAATACAGATTACCATTAGCAGAGAGGTTTGATTGCACAGAAACCATAATAAATCAATTGCTTGCAGACTCAAATCAAAACCCTATCAGTGAGTGGCAAGTGACAATTAAGCTGCATCTGGTGGCAGGCTTTATAGTGGCAAGTGAGTTGAGGTACTTCAATTGTACAGCTGCATCTGGGGGCAGGCTTTAAGTCAGAATCCGACAGTTATTTTAGGCCGTGCATGGCCCGCCCATTATTTTATTTTTTTTGCCCATTATTTTATTCTCCATCTCCATCTGCACCTCTTTCCCGCACTCTGCACTTGTCTCAATCACAGTTTTGGTAAGCCCACAAGCTAACCCTAGCCAAAATGAGTAAAAAACAAGCATCACTGGAGAGCTTCTTTGAAAAGGGGTTAAGACCCAATGATGATACAGCAGAAGACTCTAAGACTGCCAACAAAAAGAAAGCTGCACTTAAAAGAAAATACGGGGGGGGCGGAGTCAAGATGGCAGCATGGGAGGATGCGGAGTTCACGTTGCCCCACAACTAGGGCACCTGCCGGACACTGGTGGGGGAACTCGATGCCCAAGGAGGCGGGAGGAACCCCTGAGCGACCGGATAGGACGTGGGGGGAGTGAGGGGGAAGGAGAAGTGGAGGCCGGACAGGACCAGCACCGCTGAGGGGTGGCTGGGAGAGGGGAGGGGTTCCCATGCCTGCAGGGACCCTCAGGGATGCAGAGGATCAGAGGGAACCACACCTAGTGTTTTCCCTGCCCAATCGGCCTGCAAGAAGCCTGCTGGGCTTCCAGGCTGAGTCTTTCACCCTCCAAGGCCCCCTCTGAATGATGCTGGTCCTGGGGAGGGGGGACAAAAAGGAGAAGCGGACAGGGAGGGGCCCTCCGGGATTGGAGGAGCAGGAGAAGTACCGTGGGCGCTTTCCCTGCACACGCGGGCCCTGGGAAGTCTGCTCCTGGGCCTGATCCTCCACCTCCAAGGCTCCCTCCATCTGTGGGGGTCCTAGGGGCATGGGGTGGGGGGCAGAAGAAGAGAGGCCAATGGGAAGGGACCCTCTGGGACCGGAGGATCAGGGGGACATGCCTAGTATTTCCCCCACCCACTGGTGCCCAGGGAGCCTGCCGGGGTCCTGGACCTGGTCCTCTGCCCTCTGAGGCCCGAGGCACTCCTGGGCCCCTCTTGCCACAGTGAGCCTAACTCTCACCCCCCATCCCCCTAGGGCCTTTTCAGGCCCTGTGGGTCCTAAGCATAGGCCCCACCAACCGCCTAAACCCCGCCCCTGCCTAAGCCCCACCCCCAACAGCCAAGGCCTTTTCCCCTTTTTCTTCTCCTCTTTTTCGCTATTGTGATTCTGTTTCACCTTCCAGTTGTTGTTTCATCTATATTTTTATTTTTTCTAACATATCTGTTAGTTTTCTAATCTTATTTTCTGTTTTACTCTTTGTTATTGTTCTGCTCCTTTTTTTTTTTCTTTTTCTGCCCTGCAAGGCTTGCAGGATCTTGATTCATGAGCCAGGGGTCGGGCCTGAGCTCCTGCAGTGGGAACTCTGAGTCTAAACCACGGGACTAACAGAGAACCTCAGACCCCAGGGAATATTCATCAGAGTGAGGTCTCCCGGAGGTTCTCATCTTGGCAACAAGACCCAGCTCTAGCTAACAGCCTACAAACTCCAGTGCTGGAAGCCTCAGGCCAAACAACCAGTAAGACAGGAACAAAATCCCACCCATCAGGAAAAAAAACAATGAGATGACAAAAATATATGTCACAGATGAAGGACCAAGGTAAAAACCTACAAGACCAAATAAATGAAGAGGAAATAGGTAATCTACCTGAAAAAGAATTCAGAGTAATGATAGTAAAGCTGATCCAAAATCTTGGAAATAGAATGGAGGCACAGATCGAGAAAATAAGAGAAATGTTTAACAAAGATCTAGAAGAACTAAAGAACAAACAGAGATGAACAGCATAATAATTGAAATGAAAAATACACTAGAGGGAATCAAGAGCAGAATAAATGAGGCAGAAGAATGAATAAGTGAGCTGTAAGACAGAATGGTGGAAAAAACTGCCGAGGAGCAGAATAAAGAAAAAACAATGAAAAGAATTGAAGACAATCTCAGAGACCTCTGGGACAACACTAAACTCACCAACATTCAGATTATAGGGGTCCCATAAGAAGAAGAGAAAAAGAAAGAGTCAGAAAATATTTGAAGAGATTATAGGCGAAAACTTCCCAAACATGGGAAAGGAAATAGTCACCCAAGTCCAGGAAGTGCAGAGAGTCCCATACAGGACAAATCCTAAGAAAAACACACCAAGACACATATTACTCAAACTAACAAAAATTAAATTCAAAGAAAAAATATTAAGAGCAGCAAGAGAAAAACCAAAAATAACATACAAAGGAATCCCCATAAGGTTATCAGCTGATTTTTCAGCAGACACTCTGCAGGCCAGAAGGGAGTGGCAGGATATACTAAAAGTAATGAAAGAGAAAAACCTACAACCAAGATTACTCTACCCAGCAAGGATCTCATTCAGATTCGATGGAGAAATCAAAAGCTTTACAGATAAGCAAAAGCTAAGAGAATTCAGCACCACCAAACCAGCTTTACAACAAATGCTAAAGAAACTTCACTAGGTGGGAAACACAAGAGAAGAAAATGACCCACAAAAACAAACCCAAAACAATTAAGAAAATGGTGATAGGAACATACATATCGATAATAACCTTGAATGTAAATGGATTAAATGCTCCAACCAAAAGACACAGGCTCGCTGAATGGATACAAAAACAAGACGCATATATATGCTGTCTATAAGAAACCCACTTCAGACCTAGGGACACACACAGACTCAAAGTGAAGGGATGGAAAAAGATAGTCCATGAAAATGGAAACCAAAAGAAAGCTGGAGTAGCAATACTCATATCAGATAAAATAGACTTTAAAATAAAGACTGTTAGAAGAGATAAGGAAGGACACTACATAATGATCAAGGGATCAATCCAAGACGAAGATATGACAATTATAAATATTTATGCACCCAACATAGGAGCACCTCAATACATAAGGCAAATGCTAACAGCCATAAAAGGGGAAATCGACAGTAACACAATAATAGTAGGGGACTTTAACACCACACTTACACCAATGGACAGACCATCCAAACAGAAAATAAATAAGGAAACACAAGCTTCAAATGACACAACAGACCAGAAAGATTTAACTGATATTTATATGACATTCCACCTGAAAGTGGCAGAATACACTTTCTTCTCAAGTGCACATGGAAGATTCTCCAGGACAGATCATGTCTTGGGTCACAAATAAAGCCTCGGAAAATTTAAGATAATTGAAAGCGTATCAAGCATCGTTTCTTTCTTTTTTTTTAATAGATCTTTATTGGAGTATAATTGCTTCACAATACTGTGTTAGTTTCTGTTGTACAACAAAGTGAATCAGCCATATGCATACATATATCCCCATATCCCCTCCCTCTTGAGCCTCCCTCCCACTCTCCTTACCCCACCTCTCTAGGTCATCGGAAAGCACTGAGCTGATCTCCCTATACCATGCTGCTTCCCACTAGCTAATTATTTTACACTCGGTAGTGTATATATGTCGATATGAAGCATCTTTTCTTACCACAACGCTATGAGATTAGATATCAATTACAGGGGAAAAAAACTGTAAAAAACACAAATATATGGAGGCTAAACATGCACTACTACATAATCAAGAGATCACAGAAGAAATTTTAAAATACATAGAAACAAATGACAACGAAAAGAGGACCACCCAAGACCTATGGGATGCAGCAAAAGCAGTTCTAAGAGGAAAGTTTATAGCAATTCAACCTCACCTCAAGAAACAAGAAAAATCTCAAATAAACAATCTAACCTTACACCTAAAGGAACTAGAGAAAGAAGAACAAACAAAACCCAAAGTCAGTAGATGGAAAGAAATCATAAAGATCAGAGCAGAAATAAATGAAATAGAAATGAAGAAAACAATAGCAAAGATCAATAAAACTGAAAGTTGGATCTTTGAGAAGGTAAACAAAACTGATAAACCTTTAGCCAGACTCATCAAGAAAAAAGGGGAGTGGACGCAAATCAATAAAATTAGAAATGAAAAAGGAGAAATCACAACTGACACTGTAGAAATACAAAGGATTATAAGAGACTAGTACAAACAACTGTATGCCAATCAAATGGACAACCACGAAGAAATGGACAAATTCTTGGAAAGGTACAATTTTCCAAGACTGAACCAGGAAGAATTAGAAAATATAAACAGACCTTTCACTAGTAAAGAAATTGAAACTGTAATTAAAAATCTTCCAACAAACAACAAAAGTCCAGGACCAGATGGCTTCACAGGCGAATTCTATCAAACATTTAGAGAAGAGCTAACACCTATCCTTCTCAAACTCTTCCAAAAGACTGCAGAGGGAGGAACACTCCCAAATTCGTTCTACAAGGCCACCATCACCCTGATAACCAAAACCAGACAAAGATATCACAAAAAAAGAAAATTAGAGACCAATATCACTGATGAACATAGATGCAAAAATCCTCAACAAAATACTAGCAAACAGAATCCAACAACACATTAAAAGGATCATACACCATGATCAAGTGGGATTTATCCCAGGGATGTGAGGATTCTTCAATATATGCAAATCAATCAATGCGATACACCATATTAACAAATTAAGGAATAAAAACCATATGATCATCTCAATAAAGGCAGAAAAAGCTTTTGCCAAAATTCAACACCCATTTATGATAAAACTCTCTAGAAAATGGGCATAGAGGGAACTTACCTCAACATAATAAAGGCCATATACAACAAACCCACAGCAAACATCATTCTCAATGGTGAAAAACTGAAAGCATTTCCTCTAAGATCAGGAAGAAGACAAGGATGTCCACTGTCGCCACTCTTATTCAACATAGTTTTGGAGGTCCTAGCCACGGCAATCAGAGAAGAAAAAGAAATAAAAGGAATCCAAATTGGAAAAGAAGAAGTAAAACTGTCACTGTTTTCAGATCACATAATACAATACATAGAAAATCCTAAAGATGCCACCAGAAAACTACTAGAACTAATCAATGAATTTGGTAAGGTTGCAGGATACAAAATTAATGCACAGAAATCTCTGGCATTCCTATACACTAACAACAAAAAATCTGAAAGAGAAATTAAGGAAACAATCCCATTTGCCATCGCAACAAAAAGAATAAAATACCTAGGAATAAACCTACCTAAGGAGGCAAAAGACTTGTACTCAGAAAACTATAAAACACTGATGAAAGAAAACAATGATGACATAAACAGATGGAGAAATATACCATGTTCTCGGATTGGAAGAATCAATATTGTGAAGACGACTATACTACTGAAAGAAATCTACAGATTCAATGCAATCCCTATCAAACTATCAATGGCATTCTTCACAGAATTAGAACAAAAAATTTTACAGTTTATATGGAAACACAAAAGACCCCGAATAGCCAAAGTAATCTTGAGAACGAAAAATGCAGCTGGAGGAATCAGGCTCCCTGACTTCAGACTATACTACAAAGCTACAGCAATCAAGACAGTATGGTACTGGCACAGAAACAGAAATATATATCAGTGGTACAGGACAGAAAGTCCAGAGATAAACTCACACACCTATGGTCACCTAATTTATGACAAAGGAGGCAAGAACATACAATGGAGAAAACACAGCCTCTTCAATAAGTGATGCTGGGAAAACTGGACAGCTACACGTAAAAGAATGAAATTAGAACACTCCTCACCACCATACACAAAAATAAACTGAAAATCGATTAAAGAACTAAATGTAAGACTGGACACTATAAAACTCTTAGAGGAAAACATAGGAAAAACACTCTTTGAGATAAACCACAGCAAGATCTTTTTTGATCCACCTCCCAGAGTAATGAAAATAAAACAAAAATAAACAAATGGGACCTAATTAAACTTAAAAGCTTTTGCACAGCAAAGGAAGCCATAAACAAAATGAAAAGACAACCTTCAGAATGGGAGAAAATATTTGCAAACGAAGCAATGGACAAAGGATTCATCTCCAAAATATACAAAGAGCTCATGGAGCTCAATATCAAAAAAACAAACAATTCAACTAAAAACTGGGTGGAAGACCTAAATAGACCTTTCTCCAAAGAAGACATACAGATGGCCAAGAAGCACATGAAAAGATCTCAACATCACTAATTATTAGAGAAATGCAAATCAAAACTACAATGAAGTATCACCTCACACTGGTCAGAATGGCCATCATCAAAAAATCTACACACAATAAATGCTGGAGAGGGTGTGGAGAAAAGGGAACCCTTTTGCACTGTTGGTGGGAATGTACATTGATACAGTCACTGTGGAGAGCAATATGCAGGTTCCTTAAAAAACTAAAAATGGAACTACCATATGACCCAGCAATCCCACTACTGGGCATATACCCTGAGAACACCATAATTCAAAACGACACATGGGGGCTTCCTTGGTGGCACAGTGGTTAAGTATCCACCTGCCAATGCAGGGGACAAGGGTTCAAGTCCTGGTCCGGGAAGATCTGACATGCCACAGAGCAACTAAGCCTGTGCGCCACAACTCCTGAGCCTGTGCTCTGGAGCCCATGTGCCACAACTACTGCATCCCACATGCCACAACTACTGAATCCTACGTGCTACAATTACTGAAGCCCACATGCCTAGAGCCCATGCTCCACAACAAGAGAAGCCACCACAATGAGAAACCCGCGCACCGCAACGAAGAGTAGCCCCCACTCACCGCAACTAGAGAAAAGACTGCATGCAGCAACAAAGATACAACGCAGTCAAAAATAAATAAATTTAAATAAAATTTTTTAAAAAAAGGACACATATACCCCAATGTTCATTGCAGCACTGTTTATAATAGCCAGGACATGGAAACTACCTAAATGTCCAACAACAAGTGAATCAATAAAGAAGATGCGGTATATATATACAATGGAATATTACTCAGCCATAAAAAGGAACGAAATTGGGTCATTTGTAGAGATGTGGATGGACCTAGAGTCTGTCATACAGAGTGAAGTAAGCCAGAAAGAGAAAAACAAATATTGTATAGTAATGCATATATGTGGATTCTAGAAAAATGGTACAGATGAACCTATCTGCAGGGCAGGAATATAGATGTAGACGTAGAGAACAGACATATGGACACGGGGGGGAAGGGGAGGGTGGGACGAATTGGGAGATTAGGTTTGACATAAATACACTACCATGTGTAAAATAGATTGCTAGTGGAACCTGCTGTATAGTACAGGGAGCTCAGCTCGGTGCTCTGTGACGACCTAGATGGGTGGAATGGGGGCAGTGGGAGGCGGACCAAGAGGGAGGGGATACATGTATACATATAGCTGATTCACTTCATTGTACAGCAGAAACTAACACAACATTGTAAAGCGATTATACTCCAATAAAAATTTAAAAATTAATTAAAAAAGAAAGAAAAGAAAATACCAAGAGTCTTACTTAAATTATAGGTTCATTGCAACAGGTGATTCACATTCTCCAAGCCCACTTTGTATAATATGTGGCGACCTGCTATCCAATGAAACTATGAAACCTTCAAAACTGCTTTGCCACATGGAGACCAAGCATGCTGCATTAAAAGACAAGCCTTTGGAGTTTTCAAAAGAAAAAAGTGTGAACACGAAGAAAAGAAGCAATTATTGAAGGCCACCATTTCATCAAATGTGTCTGCACTGAGAGCATCATTCTTAGTGGCTAACCACATTGCTAAAGCCAAGAAGCCCTTTACTATTGGTGAAGAGTTGATCCTGCCTGCTGCTAAGGACATTTGTCATGAAATTTTAGGAGAGGCTGCAGTTCAAAAGGTGACACGTGTTCATCTTTCGGCTAGCACCATAACTAGATGAATTGGTGAAATAGCAGAGGTTAGTGAGGCACAACTGTTAGAGAGGATTAATGAGTCACCGTGGTACACAATCCAGGTTGACGAGTCTACTGATGTTGACATCAAGGCAACAATGCTTGTTTTTGTGCGATATATATTTCAGGAGGATGTGCATGAGGATATGTTATGTGCACTTTTGTTGCCAACCAACACCACAGCTGCAGAACTATTCAAGTCTCTGAATGATTACATATCAGGAAAACTGAATTGGTCATTTTGTGTCGGTATATGCATGGATGGAACGGCTGCCATGACTAGACATCTTTCTGGTTTCACTACTCGGGTCAAAGAGGTCGCTTCTGAATGTGAGTCTACGCACTGTGTCATCCACAGAGAAATGCTGGCTAGCCGAAAAATGTCACCTGAACTTAACAACGTTTTGCAGGATATGATTAAAATTATCAACCACATTAAAGTACATGTCCTTAACTCACATCTGTTCATGCAGCTCTGTGAGGAAATGGACATAGGGCACACACGTCTTCTCTTATACACAGAAGTGAGATGGCTTTCTAAAGGTAGATCACTGGCCAGAGTTTTTGAGTTATGAGAGCCACTCCAGAGATTTCTTTTAGAAAAACAGTCACCACTGGCAGCATATTTCAGTGACACAGAACGGGTCGCAAAACTTGCTTACTTGTGTGACATATTCAACCTGCTCAACGAACTCAATCTGTCACTTCAGGGGAGAACGACAACTGTGTTCAAGTCGGCAGATAAAGTGGCTGCATTCAAAGCCAAACTGGAATTATGGGGACGACGAGGGAACACTGGGATTTTTGACATGTTTTAAACGTTAGCAGAGATTTTGAAAGAGACTGAGCCAGGGCCTTCTCTCTCCCAGCTGGTGCATGATCACCTACCTCAGCTTTCAAAAGAGTTTGAGCATTACTTCCCAACCACAAAAGACCCCCGAACTGGGAAGGAATGGATCTGCGACCCATTTGTGAATAACCCAGGTGAATCGACTTTGTCTGTGCTAGAAGAAGATCAACTGCTTGAGGTCGCAAATGACGGTGGCCTTAGAAGTATGTTTGAGACAACTTCAAATCTCCATATGTTCTGGATTAAAGTCAAGGCAGAATACCCTGAGATTGCCACAAAAGCCCTGAAAAGGCTGCTTCCATTTCCAACATCCTATCTTTGTGAAGCAGGGTTTTCTGCAGTGACAGCCACCAAAACGAGATTACGGAGTAGACTGGACATAAGCAACACAATGTAATAATAATAGAAATAAAGTGCACAATAAATGTAATGTGCTTGAATCATCCCAAAACCATCCCCCCATCTGTGGAAAAATTGTTTTCCAGGAAACTGGTCCCTGGTGCCAAAAAGGTTGGGGACCTCTGCCTTAAGGAATCTGATCTTGCCACCTTAATACACTTTCTGCACTCTTCATTTTTTCTTTTATGCTTCCATAGCAAATAATAGAACTCCTCTTTCTGCAATTATCTATTGACATGCTCACACTTCCCACCAGGATCTACACTTTATGTACACCTGGCCCATTAAATGGGTTCAATAAATGCTTATTGAATGAATAAACGAATGAGTCAATGATTGAATGAAAACATGAACTTGTCTTCCTTTGGTTAAATTATGGGATGATAAGGGGTGATTTCAGGAAATTAGATATTCCAACTACTTACCTAGTTCTTTGACAGCATCTCGTTTGTTGGTTTCCAAAATTTCATATAATTTCTGTGAGAAGTTAAGAAACACATTAATTTCTAATTACACCAAGTGCATTACTGGCTTTAAAATCTGAGAGAAAGAAGTATGGTAGGGGCTTCCCTGGTGGCACAGTGGTTGAGAATCCGCCTGCCAATGCAGGGGACACGGGTTCAAGCCCTGGTCTGGGAAGATCCCACATGCCACGGAGCAACTAGGCCCATGAGCCACAACTACTGAGCCTGCGCGTCTGGAGCCTGTGCTCTGCAACAAGAGAGGCCACGACAGTGAGAGGCCCGCGCACCGCGATGAAGAGTGGCCCCCGTTTGCCACAACTAGAGAAAGCCCTCGCACAGAAACGAAGACCCAACACAGCCAAAAATATAAATTAATTAATTAATTAATTAAAAAAAAAAAAAAAGAATCCGCCTGCCGATGCAGGGTACACAGGTTTGGGCCCTGGTCCAGGAAGATCCCACATGCCACGGAGCAACTAAGCCCGTGTGCCACAACTACTGAGCCTGTGCTATAGATCTCATAAGCCACAACTACTGAAGCCCACGCGCCTAGAGCCCGTGCTCCATGACAAGAGAAGCCACCGCAATGAGAAGCCTGCACACCACAACAAAGAGTAGCCTCCGCTCGCCGCAACTAGAGAAAGTCCGCGTGCAGCAACAAAGACCCAACCCAGCCAAAAATAAATAAATTAAATAAATAAAATTTTTAAAAAAAGAAGTACGGTAGAAGAAATCTCACTTAGATTAGCATTTGGGGGAGATATTTAGCTCAAATCTTCCCTCTCTGTCAATTCTGCTGCTTTCCCCAGGCTCACACTCATAGTGCAATGGATGCTGTGTAGTAGCTCACATAACTACTGTGCCTAATATTTCTTAGAAAACACTAGTGTACACTTCACTGTGCATCAAGGAGAATTCTCATAGATAGCGTGCCACTAGAGGGTGGCCAACAGAGAAGCTGTTTGGGGAGCCAGTCTATCGGGAGTGCAAAAACAAGTGGAATAATGAGAAAATATGGTGTCAAGTAGGTCATGTTTCCTACAGATAACTCCTGACATAACTGAAGAAAGAGGTCCACTCTGGGCTAACCAATCTCTGTTCATTCATGCAATAGGTATTTGTCCAATTCCCACCATGTCCCAGGCATGGCTCTACATGGAGCTTGTCCTCTAGGTTTGAGTCCTTCTGGAGCTTCCACTTGGCCACATCAACAGCCCTGGGACTAAACAACTGACAGTTCTCTAGGATGGTCAGGTACAGATGGCTGAAATTCTGCACCCAAATCATGCATGGTATCTTCCTATTTACAAGGAACAACTGGTTTGTTATCTAAAGTTTAAGCAGTTAAAGTTAAGTGTGTATTGTTTTTGGTTTAGAGAAGTCACATTAATCACTCATTTTGGATATAAGAATGAAGTATACAATTTTTTTTTCTTTTTTTTTTTGCCACCGCACATCTTGCGGGATCTTAGTTCCCTGACCAGGAATGGAACCCTTGCCCTTGGCAGTGAAAGCACGAAGTCCTAACTACTGGACCGCCAGGGAATTCCCTGAGTATATAATTTTTATTAAATTGTTGCCTCTCACTTGATAACACTGAATCAGCAATGGGAAGGTACCAAATTATTAGCCTGCACATGCACCCACATACTGTGCTCCAGCCCTGCTTGCAACGGTTCATAGACAGCAGCTAAGCCCCCTTCATACTACCAGCTCTGTAAAACTGCCACAGAATGACGTTGCATAAGACACCATTAGGAACTGACTCCTCCCACAAAGAGAAAATAGTCATGAAAGCCTGGACATACATGTGACTTCTCTAAAGGTGAGGTACCACTGACCAGTTTCTTGAACCGTGTCACTTTCAGAATAAACACCAGTTTGATATCTAAACACATCTCAATAAGACATTTAAATGTTTACTGAAGTCTCCTTTAAAAATGCTGAAGGGGAATTCTTTTCATGTCTTACACTTCCAGGCAAATCTCTGCCCCCAAATCGCTACGCCTTCACCCAAACTCCTCAAAACACATTCTTAATTTCCCCCACTGGCTCTTGTTTTTCTTCTCTCCTCTTCCTGTTTCTGAAATATTTTCTCCTATGAATAGCTTTATGTTCTTTCTAATATAGATCAACCTAAACTTTCAGTAGTTCTTTTAATTTTCTTCTCCAATATTCTAAGTAAATCAACAGGATAGAATTCTGTTGCACATTAATATTTGATCCAATAATCAATACTCCTGTGATAAATCTAGATAATATTTCTCTATCCAGTCTATAAGGATATCGTAAAAGATGTCAGATGCCTTCCTAAAATTCAGGTATACTCCTCCTATAGTGGTACCTGATTATAAAAAAAAGAAATTTTAAATGCTAAAGATATTTAACAATATGTCTTTTATGTATTTTAGAAATTAAAAATTAAAACATTAAATTAGGTGTCTTCACAGCCTCTCCCTCTCCTGAATTTGATAAAGAAAGAGGCTCTCTTTCTTGGCTGAGAACCTGAGGCAACCAACAGTCATCACAAAAAAATAGGCATAACAACTGGAAGACATAACCCCCAGCCCATCCTGATTTTGTTTTTATGCACACAATTATAAGATCTAGGGCTTCAGGCTTCCCTGGTGGCGCAGTGGTTGAGAATCTGCCTGCCAATGCAGGACACACAGGTTCGAGCCCTGGTCTGGGAAGATCCCACATGCCACAGAGCAACTGGGCCCGTGAGCCACAATTACTGAGCCTGCACGTCTGGAGCCTGTGCTCCGCAACAAGAGAGGCCGCGATGGTGAGAGGCCCACGCACCGTGATGAAGAGTGGTCCCCACTTGCCGCAACTAGAGAAAGCCCTCGCACAGAAACGAAGACTCAACACAGTCATAAATAAATAAATAAATAAATAAATAAAAGAACGTGAATTTCTTAAAAAAAAAAAGATCTAGGGCTTCAGTAATTAGGATTTAAATTCATTCTTGGATTAAAACTCAGGAGTCTCACTTGGGCTGAGAAAACACCCTTTAGCTATTGCTACTACTCAATTTAGACTTTCATCTACATATATGAAAATATAACCCAAAATCACCAAACATCAGGTGAAAAACAGAATGAAAGATAAGAACCAAACACAACAAATAGAAGAATGAACCTCAAAGAACCAGAATTGATACAGGAAACAGAAATTCTTAAAATAAAGAGATTCAAGAGAATATCACATTCATTTAAAAACAAAAAAGAAACAGTTACTATGAAAAAGAAGCAATCAAAGTTCTTGATTGCTTGACAAAAAGTATTTGTCAAAAAAAAAAAAGTTAACAGATGGGCTGAATAACAGAATAGACACAGCTAAAGACTGACTTAGGAACCTGGAAAATCAAACTGGGGGTTCTCAATGCAAAGAGGAAAGAGTTGAAAGTTATGAGGAAAGTTGAAAGAGGGACCAAACACAGATATTCAAAACTCTCTTTAAAAGAGTGCCAAAAGGAGAAAATAGAAACCACAGAGGGGAGAAAATAATCCAAGAAGTAATGGAAGGAGGATGATAATCTTCAGATTATAAAGGCTCCACTACATGCTGAATGGGACAAATTTAAAAAAAAAAAATCACACGTAGACACATCTTGGTGAAATTTCAGAACTCCAAGAATAAAAAGAAAATCCCAAAGGCTTTAAATAGTGAGGGAAAAAGTCACCTACAAAAGCAAAAGTAAAATCAGTCTTGTACAAGCAATGCTGAAGACAGAGGGGCAATGACTTCAGAAAAATGGTTTTGGAGAGTCAAACTATTAAAATAAAAATGAAAACACAAAGAATTTTGGACTTACGGAAAAATTTTGGACATATGGAAAAAATTTCTTATGGACATAATCTGGCATAATAGAAAGGAAAGTAAAAAGGGAGCTCACATGAGACTCCAGAAAGAGTGGCTGAGGAATATAACCTAAAGGAAGAGAAGGAAGGTATTGTTTTAAAAAATTAATTCATTTGCTGTTTCATAGAGAAGAGTCTCCTTCAAGTACGAAAGGTTTAATGACATTGGATCATATTTCCTTTGTTATGGATTCAATCAAATGATAGGTTCTAGAGTGAATAACATTTATACAATCATAATATTTATATAATCATAAAGTAGAGGTTGTTTTTTGGTTTTCCAAGTATAGTCATTTACTGAAAAGAATGAAGAAAATTATACTTACAGCATAGAATGTAAATGTTATAAACTGTTTCCCTGTAAAAAATAAGAGCTCCAAAAATTTAAGAGATAAAAAGAAAAGGTTAAAGGAGATGAATGTTTAATCTCCTTATATTTCACGGCAAAGAGTATATAAAGGCTGTTTAGAAATAATAAATCAAGAATTAGATCCACCAGAGGGCAGAGGGCAGAAGCAAGAAGAACTACAATCCTGCAGCCTATGGAACAAAAACCACATTCACAGAAAGACAGACAAGATGAAAAGGCAGAGGGCTATGTACCAGATGAAGGAACAAGATAAAACCCCAGAAAAACAACTAAATGATGTGGAGAGAGGTAACCTTCCAAAAAAAGAATTCAAAATAATGATAGTGAAGATGATCCAGGACCTCGGAAAAAGAACGGAGGCAAAGATCAAGAAGATGCAAGAAATGTTTAACAAAGACCTAGAAGAATTAAAGAACAAACAAACAGAGGTGAACAATACAATAACTGAAATGAAAACTACACTAGAAGGAATCAATAGCAGAATAACTGAGGCAGAAGAACAGATAAATGACCTGGAAGAAAGAATGGTGGAATTCACTGCTGTGGAACAGAATAAAGAAAAAAGAATGAAAAGAAATGAAGACAGCCTAAGAGACCTCTGGGACAACATTAAACGCAACAACATTCGCATTATAGGGGTCCCAGAAGGAGAAGAGACAGAGCAAGGACCCGAGAAAATATTTGAAGAGATTATAGTCGAAAACTTGCCTAACATGGGAAAGGAAATAGCCACCCACATCCAGGAAGCGCAGTGAGTCCCATACAGGATAAAGCCAAGGAGAAACACGCCGAGACACACAGTAATCAAATTGGCAAAAATTAAAAACAAAGAAAACTTATTGAAAGCAGCAAGGGAAAAATGACAAATAACATACAAGGGAATTCCCATAAGGTTAACAGCTGATTTCTCAGCAGAAACTCTACAAGTCAGAAGGAAGTGGCATGATATACTTAAAGTGATGAAGGGGAAGAACCTACAACCAAGATTACTCTACCCAGCAGGGATCTCATTCAGATTCAATGGAGAAATCAAAAGCTTTACAGACAAGCAAAAGCTAAGAGAATTCAGCACCACCAAACCAGCTCTACATCAAATGCTAAAGGAACTTCTCTAAGTGGGAAACACAAGAGAAGAAAAGGACCTACAAAAACAAACCCAAAACAACTAAGAAAATGGTCATAGGAACATACATATCGATAATTACCTTAAACATGAATGGATGAAATGCTCCAACCAAAAGACACAGGCTTGTTGAATGGATACAAAAATAAGACCCATATATATGCTGTCTACAAGAGACCCACTTCAGACCTAGGGACACACACAGACTGAAAGTGAGGGGATGGAAAAAGATATTCCATGCAAATGGAAATCAAAAGAAAACTGGAGTAGCAAAATTCGTAGCAGACAAAATAGACTTTAAAATAAAGAATGTTACAAGAGACAAGGAAGGGCACTACATAATGATCAAGGGATCAATCCAAGAAGAAGATATAACAATTATAAATATATATGCACCCAACATAGGAGTACCTCAATACAAAGGCAACTGCTAACAGCTATAAAAGAGGAAATCGACAATAACACAATAACAGTGGGGGACTTTAACACCTCACTTACACCAATGGACAGATCATCCAAAATGAAAATAAATAAGGAAACAGAAGCTTTAAATGACACAATAAACCAGATAGATTTAATTGATATTTATAGGACATTCCATCCAAAAACAGCAGATTACACGTTCTTCTCAAGTGCGCACAGAACATTCTCCAGGATAGATCACATCTTGGGTCACAAATCAAGCCTCAGTAAATTTAAGAAAATTGAAATCATATCAAGCATCTTTTCTGACCACAATGCTATGAGATTAGAAATGAATTACAGGGAAAAAAACGTAAAAAACACAAACACATGGAGGCTAAACAATACATTACTAAATAACCAAGAGATCACTGAAGAAATCAAAGAGGAAATCAAAAAATACCTAGAGACAAATGACAATGAAAACATGATGATCCAAAACCGACAGGATGCAGCAAAAGCAGTTCTAAGAGGGAAGTTTATAGCTATACAAGCCTACCTCAAGAAACAAGAAAAATCTCAAATAAACAATCTAACCTTACACCTAAAGGAACTAGAGAAAGATGAACAAACAAAACCCAAAGTTAGCAGAAGGAAAGAAATCATAAAGATCAGAGCAGAAATAAATGAAATAGAAACAAAGAAAACAATAGCAAAGATGAATAAAACTAAAAACTGCTTCTTTGAGAAGATAAACAAAATTGATGAACCATTAGCCAGACTCATCAAGAAAAAGAGGGTGAGGACTCAAATCAATAAAATTACAAATGAAAAAGGAGAAGTTACAACAGACACCGCAGAAATACAAAGCATCCTAAGAGACTACTACAGGCAACTCTATGGCAATAAAATGGACAAGCTGGAAGAAATGGACAAATTCTTAGAAAGGTATAACCTTCCAAGACTGAACCAGGAAGAAATAGAAAATATGAACAGACCAATCACAAGTAATGAAATGGAAACTGTGATTAAAAATCTTCCAACAAACAAAAGTCCAGGACCAGAAGGCTTCATAGGTGAATTCTATCAAACATTTAGAGAAGAGCTGACACCCACCCTTCTCAAACTCTTCCAAAAAATTGCGGAATAAGGAACACTCCCAAACTCATTCTATGAGGCCACCATCACCCTGATACCAAAACCAAAGATATTACAAAAAAAGAAAGTTACAGACCAATATCACTGATGAATATAGATGCCAAAATACTAGCAAACAGAATCCAACAACACATTAAAAGGATCACACACCATTATCAAGTGGGATTTATCCCAGGGATGCAAGGATTCTTCAATATATGCAAATCAATCAATGTGATACACCATATTAACAAATTGAAGAATAAAAACCATATGATCATCTCAATAGATGGAGAAAAAGCTTTTGACAAAATTCAACACCCGTTTATGATTAAAAAAACTCTCCAGAAAGTGGGCATAGAGGGAACCTACCTCAACATAATAAAGGCCATGTATGACAAACCCACAGCAAACATCATTCTCAATGGTGAAAATCTGAAACCATTTCCTCTAAGATCAGGAACAAGACAAGGATGTCCACTCTCACCACTATTATTCAACATAGTTTTGGAAGTCCTAGCCACGGCAATCAGAGAAGAAAAAGAAATAAAAGGAATCCAAATTGGAAAAGAAGTAGTAAAACTGTCACTGTTTGCAGATGACATGATACTATACATAGAGAATCCTAAAGATGCCACCAGAAAACTACTAGAGCTAATCAATGAATTTGGTAAAGTAGCAGGATACAAAATTAATGCACAGAAATCTCTTGCATTCCTATACACTAATGATGAAAAATCTGAAAGAGAAGTTAAGGCAACACTCTCATTTACCATTGCAACAAAAAGAATAAAATACCTAGGAATAAACCTACCTAAGGAGACAAAAGACCTGTATGCAGAAATCTGTAAGACACTGATGAAAGAAATTGAAGATGATACCAACAGATGGAGAGATATACCATGTTCTTGGATTAGAAGAATCAATATTTTGAAAATGACTATAGTACCCAAAGCAATCTACAGATTCAATGCAATCCCTATCAAATTACCAATGGCATTTTTTACGGAGCTAGAACAAAAAATATTAAAATTTGTATGGAGACACAAAAACCCCGAATAGCCAAAGCAGTCTTGAGGGAAAAAAACGGAGCTGGAGGAATCAGACTCCCTGACTTCAGACTATACTACAAAGCTACAGTAATCAAGACAATATGGTACTGGCACAAAAACAGAAACATAGATCAATGGAACAAGATAGAAACCCCAGAGATAAACCCACGCACCTATGGTCAACTAATCTGTGACAAAGGAGGCAAGGATATACAATGGAGAAAAGACAGTCTCTTCAATAAGTGGTGCTGGGAAAACTGGACAGCTACACAGAAAAGAATGAAATTAGAACACTCCCTAACACCACACACAAAAATAATCTCAAAATGGATTAGAGACCTAAATGTAAGACTGGACACTATAAAACTCTTAGAGGAAAACATAGGAAGAACACTCTTTGACATAAATCACAGCAAGATCTTTTTTGATCCACGTCCTAGAGTAATGGAAATAAAAACAAAAATAAACAAATGGGACCTAATGAAACTTCAAAGCTTTTGCACAGCAAAGGAAACCATAAACAAGATGAAAAGACAACCCTTAGAATGGGAGAAAGTATTTGCAAATGAATCAACAGATGAAGGATTAATCTCCAAAATATATAAACAGCTCATGCAGCTCAATATTAAAGAAACAAACAACCCAATCCAAAAATGGGCAGAAGACCTACATAGACATAGACCTTCTCCACAGAAGACATACAGATGGCCAAGAAGCACATGAAAAGCTGCTCAACATCACTAATTATTAGAGAAATGCAAATCAAAACTACAAAGAGGTATCATATCACACCAGTTAGAAGGGGCATCATCAGAAAATCTACAAACAACAAATGCTGGAGAGGGTGTGAGGAAAAGGGAATCCTGTTGCACTGTTGGTGAGAGTGTAAATTGATACAGCCACTATGGAGAACAGTATGGAGGTTCCTTAAAGAACTAAAAATAGAATTACCATATGATCCAGCAATCTCACTACTGGGCATATACCCAGAGAAAACCATAATTCAAAAAGACACATGCACCCCAATGTTCATTGCAGCGCTATTTACAATAGCCAGGTCATGGAAGCAACCTAAATGCCCATCGACAATGAATGGATTAAGAAGATGTGGTACATATATACAATGGAATATTACTCAGCCATAAAAAGGAATGAAATTGGGTCATTTGTAGAGACGTGGATGCATCTAGAGACTGTCATACAGAGTGAAGTCAGAAAGAAAAAAAACAAATATCGTATATTAACGCATATATGTGGAACCTAGAAAAATGGTACAGATGAACCGGTTTGCAGGGCAGAAATTGAGACACAGACATAGAGAACAAATGTATGGACACCAAGGGGGAAAAGTGGCGGGGGGCGAGGGGTGGTGTGATGAATTGGGCGATTGGGATTGACATGTATACACTGATGTGTATAAAACTGATGACTAGTAAGAACCTACTGTATAAAAAATAAATAAAATTCAAAAAAAAGAATTATATACATATGCATATTATTAAAATTATTATTGCCAAACAGTAGAGGAATTTAACCCAGGAATGGTGGCTTTGGGGCTGTCTCTGGGAGATGGTAGAGTGGAGGGCTGAGAGGGATAATTTTATTTCTTTTATTATATTATTTTCAAGTTGCAAAATTATGCATGGATATTTTTTACCATAAGTGTTCTGTGTGTGTGTGTGTGTGTGTGTGTGTGTCTGTGTGTATATATTCAAAGACCTTACCTCTTAGGCCATGGCATTGAATACTCTGAAGCAGAAAATCATATATGAAAGTTAAAATAGCCCTTTTAGGAATGTGACTCTGCTAAATTGCAGAGGGGCCTGAAGTGGACAGACTGGTGTGAGGGAACCTGGTTAGGAGGTGATTCATTCCACCTATGAGTTCCTAATGTGCTTATGTCCTCATCTCCCATTTGGTACTTACCTCATCCTGCCTGGAAATGAGGAGGATCTTGAATGATAAAAAATAATAATAATAAATACTACCACTCATGCACTCCTCAGTACCAGCATTTGAAGTTTTCACTGTCAAATCTTTGTTCTCTTTCCCTCTCTCTCCCGCCACTTCAGACCTACCCTTTCCTTAAAGCCTTGTTCATGTCTCATTTCCTACATGAAGCCTATTTCAAGTGTCCTACCCTTCAAGAGTGTTACAGAGACAGACAGAATCTCTACTCAGCACTCAGAAAATAAAAACAAATAGATTTTCTTCTCTGAAGATCATAAGTGTGATAATCATAGCTGAAATTTAAAGAGCAGAGACTGTTCTCTGCAGCACCTCGTATCACATAATAAACAACTGAATCCCTTTCACTTGATATAATTTATCCATTGGGTCAGATACATGCAGAAATGGTCTTCAAAGAAATCCAGACACCTAAGTGATGTTTTCCCCAAATTACCAGTGTTTGTCTCTCACCTGATTTATTGATTCTCGGCTAGAAATCTGTTTTATTAAAAACTTGGTATCCTCTTGACTTTTGACATAGCCTTTTGTAATACTATACATCAAGCTGAGGCGCTTTTTGATCTGCACATCTACAATATTCATCAGCAGTGGTATTAGTACCTGGAATAACGGAGAGAAAAAAACTGAAAATTTAATTAGGAAAAGCACCCTCTAAGGCAGATGTTCTCAAAGTGTCATTTCTCACAAGCTTGTTAGAAACACAAATGCGATGCCATTGCTGAAACACAAATTCTCAGACCCCACTCCAGACCTGCTGAATTAGAAACTCTGGGGATGGGTCCCAAAATCGGTGCTTTAACAAGTCCTCCAGGTGATTCTATGCACACTCAAGTTTGAGAGCCACTCTAAAGAAATGAAAGCTCAATGAATAACTGTTCTGTAGCTTTAAGGGGAAATCCCTACCCTGCGCTTTCCCTCATTCTCCATATCACCAGTTTTCAGGAGACAAGAGAGGTCACCCCAATAACCTGGGTGATAGTAACCAACCGAATAAATCTTCTCTCTACACCTCAGTTTCTCCACTTGTAAGATAAGGACCTCAGGGTATCTAAGATCCTCCTTAGCTCTAAACTTCTCAAATCATAAGCTGAGGAAGGAGAGTGCAGTGACTGAGGAGAGTGGGACTTTTAAATATAAACCTGCCTGGGTTCAAATACCAGCTCTGCTACTCACCAGCTCTGTGACCTTGAGCAAGTTACTTAGTGACTCCAAGGACTCAGTGTCCTCATCTGTTCAATGAGGATAATGATACCTAAGTACCAGAATTCCAGTGGAGTGGCCCTCACGAGCAATGCAGTGAACCACAGAGACAGATGCACATCAGAGCACAGGGAGGATGGTGAGGGGCCAGGTAACACAAGAGGAAGATGTGACCAGGAAAAGAACATCACAGAGAAGGAGTCACAAGAGCAGAGAAGGGACAGATTTTTTTTAAACTGTTATTCTGGTTGTGAAACTTTGGGCAGAGGGAGAGATATTAAAGAGGATTTTTATAAAGTTTTATTCCATGATGCACTGGCACCCCCTGGGCCGATCTGAAGTAAAGGTCTCCAATATTCTTCAAAGTTTTCCAACACAGATTTGTTTCTTTTGAAAGCCATACTCTTCTGAGACTGGCTATTAGGACACCTAACTTGATAAAGTGGTGACACCTACTTCACAGGGCTCTTATAACAATTTAACTAGATAATGTAAGTAAAGTGGTCTGCACAGTTCCTGGAACATAGTAACTGCTCAGTAAACAAAAGCTAATCATGACTATATTTACTTAAATACACTCCACTGGGACTTGTCAGAGCATGTTAAACAGAAATAGCAACTAGTTCACACTTTAAATAGGGTTGACTTCCACAATAACACATCTTTAAATCTTTATTTCACTCAGAGAGACTTTTTGCAAAGTATTCCTTCTAAAATAATTATTTTACATTCATCTGCATAAGATCCCTGTATAAAAATTGATTATCTAAGGACGCCTCTACCTTCCACATTAAGACTTAGCCTCATTCTACATATCCTCATTTCTAGAGTCGTTTGTATTATGGTGGGTTATACCTTATGTGGGCACTTTGCTCTAAACTCAGCTCATAGGGAAAAAATCATAAATAAATTGTGTATACAACTCTGTAGAGTCATTCTTATGAACACCAAAAGTTTGGTAACATTAATATAGAATCAAGGAAGGAACAAAAAAAGGAAGTCAACACGCACAAGTCTGGGCATTCAGACGATTCTGCCTTTAAGATCACTATTAAATTGCTTGGAGAATGGGGACTAGCTGGAGGATTCTAATGTATGCCTTTTGCCGTCAGGGTTTACAGCAATGCTTTTTAATATTAAGCCTCTATAACTTCAATACATACTAACAGACTTATTTGATGTCATAAGAATTAAGCAACTCAAAAATATGGAGTGGCAAGTGCAATCATCTAAAGCACCCAAGCTAAAAGCTTATATAATGCAACTGCATTGGAAAGAGAAAGGAGGCTTAAGAACGGAGACTGAAAATCTGAAGCTCTACCTTCAGAATCAAAACCAGAGCCACGAAAAGAAGAAATGGTCATTGTTAAGGAGACTGAAGGCCACAGTAAAACTGAACTTCATAGGCAGTGGGCTATGTAAGTAGTGTGGGCTCTAGGGTAAATATTTTTATGCTTCTGCACAGTTAGGGCTTTATGAGAAAATTTTACTAAAACTTGGAGAACTTGTTTCTGGGTTATCCTGCTGCAAGGGGCACCATTGTTTTCATTTATTCATTCAATACATAATTTATTAAGTACTTACTATACGCTAGGTACCATTCTGGAGCCATAGGTTACATCAGTGACCAAAACAAAGATCCCTACCTCGTGGAAAGCACATATAACATACAGTAAAAAGGTGATAAGTGCTACGCAGAAAAATTAAAATTTAAGCAAGTGGAGGGGGATCAGGGAGATGGGTGGAACACGCTGGGAGTATGGAGGGCAGGTTGCCATTTTACGTAGCGTAAAAGGTCAGGGAAGACCTTCTCCATGAGAAGGTGAGATTTGAGCAATGACTTGAAGGGAGTCAGAGAGTGAACCATGCAGATATCTATAAAGAGAGGGTTCCAGGAGAAAAGACAGCTCCCTCCCTCATTGCTTTCAAAATAGTGAGGTTTCTTAATTCATTCGACAAAGAGTATAGAAAAAATACAGTATTTTAAAATGTGAAGTTTTACCTTGATAAGAGGAATAAATCTAATTACTCTGAAATAACCTATTATTACTGTAAATTGAATAAGAACCAAGTGGTCTGGTCTCAATCTGACAAAGTATATACAAAATATATCAACGATTCCAATAAGCACGATAAAAAATTCCAAAGTATTCCAATGTTGATGAAAATATCTGCTTTTCAAAATTGTTATCTGTTTAGAAAACATATAGAATGTACATCATTTCATAGCACTATACAATGATATGGGGAGGGGATTCTTAAAAATTAACAGTTAAATCCTCAACTACAAATGAGTTATATTCCAAAAGTTGGGTTTTAAGTCATTCATTTGAACTTCAAAAAAATCCCACATCAAAAATTATAATTTGATTCCAAATATACATAATCTATTATGAAGCTGCAATGCCAAAGAAAAGCAATGAAAAATACTAAACAGATTCATTGCAATACTATTAATTATAATTAAAGTATGAAAACAGTAATGCTGATAAATCATCTTTGAAGCATTTATCCTCAAAAGTAGTTCTCATCTTATATTATGACAAGTAACTAGCAAACCATTTTGGTTTTATTCACTTATTTATTCTTTGCATCGTTACAGGGAGTATTTGAGGGAAACAGCAAATGTCTAGACTTTCAATTCTTTTTTGCCTGATCTTTGAGACTCTCTCCACTTTTATGCTACTTCTCTTATCTGATATCCAACACTAACTGTTTTACTGATTTCATTATTAAACTCAGAAAATTCAAAAAGATTACTAAAATTCCAGGATCCTATCAACTGTTACAGCCAAAGGCTTCTAGTATCAATTATTTCAAAAAAATGACAAAAACAGATTCAGATTATCTAAACTGTTCTTTTTATAGGATACATTTCTATTTTAAACAGTACCTTCAATGCTGATTCTAACAGATATAAAAATACAAAGTAGTAGTTTACTAATATCAGTGCTGACACATTTAATTCTCTTGCCATTGGCCATAGATGCATTATCATAGGATAAATGTACATTATTCCTATAATATGTCTGGCATATTCAAATTCTTCTGAAAATACAATGCGATATATAAAAATCAGAAATTCATTATTCCTGAAAAAAAAGAGATCAAATAAAATGTCAGATCACTTTAAAAGTATAACAATTAAAATCTGAAGTTCATTTGTTTAAATAAATATTAACATTAATTTGAAGAAAGATACAAATAATATGAAACAATAGCTAAGCAAAAATACAAACCATACTTTCTAGACATAAAAATCATAAGGGAAAAAGATAAAAATATGGCTCTTGGTAATCTAGATCAGGGCTGAGGAGCTTTTTTTTTAAGTTAATGGCTTATGCTTATTATGCACCCAGGTAGAAGAAACATTTTCATTAACCTTTGCCAAAACATTAGGTACTGTAAATACATATTCATTTGGGAGGGTGGCTTTTAGGGGAGGGGGCGTGTTTTTTTCTTCCAGTTTTCTTAAGATATAATTGACATACAGCACTGTGTAAGTTTTAAGGTATACAACATAATGGTTTGGCTTACCTACATCACAAACTGATTATCACGGTAAGTGTAGTGAATATCCATTATCTCATACAGATGCAACATTAAACAGATAGAAAATTTCTCCTTGTGATGAGAACCCTTAGGACTTACTCCCTTAACAGCTTTCATATGTAACATGCAGCAGTGTTAACTATATTCATCATGGTGTAGTACATTACCTCCCTGGTACTTATTTATCTGATAAATGGAAATTGTACCTGGTGACTGTTTTCATCCACTTCCCCCTCTCCCACCCCTCACCTCTGGTAACCACAAATCTGATCTTTTTTTTTTCTATGGATTTGTTTGTTACTTTGTTTTTGAAGTATGATTGACCTAGAACACTATGTTAGGTCCTGTTACACAACACACTGATTCAACATTTCTAGACCTTTTAAAATGATAACCACCATAAGTCTAGTTATGATATGTCACCATACAAAGATACCACATAGTTACTGACTATATTCCCCACACTGTACATTTCATACTGGTTACTCATTTATTTTGCAACTGGAAGTTTGTACCTTTTAATTTCCCTCACTATTTCTTTCCTCCCCCGACCCCTCCCTTCTGGACACCACCTGTTTGTTCTCTGTATCTATGACTCTGTTTCTCTTTTGTTAAGTTTATTCATTTGTTTTGTTTTTTAGAATCCACATATAAGTGAAATCATACAGTATTTGACTTTCTCTGTCTGACTTACTTCACTTAGCCTAATACCATCTAAGTCCATCCACATGGCAAATGGCAAGATTTCATTCTTTTTTAGGGCTGAGTGATATTCCATTATATATATGGAATATATACATACATATTGAACCATCCTTGCATCCTTGGGACAAATCCCACTTGATCATGGTATATGATCCTTTCAATGTATTGCTGAATTTGGTTTGCTAATAGTTTGTTGAGGATTTTTGCATCTATTGATATACTCATCAGTGATATTGGCATGTAATTTCCTTTTTTTGTGATATCTTTGTCTGGTTTTGGTATCAGGGTAACGTCGGCTTTATAGAATGATTTCAGAAGCGTTCCTTCCTCTGCAATTTTTTGGAATAATTTGATAAGGATATGTGTTAACTCTTCTCTAAATGTTTGGTAGAATTCATCTGTGAAGCCATCTGGTCCTGGAATTTTGTTTGTTGGGAGTTTTAAAATTACTGATTCAATTTCAGTACTGGTAATTTCAGTCTGTTCATATTTTCTACTTCTTCCTGCTACAGTCTTGGGAGATTGTACCTTTCTAAGAATTTGTCCATTTCTTCTAGGTTTCCATCTTACTGGCATATAATTATTTGTAGTACTCTCTTGTGATCCTTTGTATTTCGGTGATTTCAGCTGTAACTTCTTTTTCATCTGATTTTATTGATTTGGGCCCTCTCTTTTTCTTGGTGAGTTGGGCTGAAGGTTTATCAATTTTGTTTATTTTTTCAAAGAACCAGCTCTTAGTTTCATTTATCTACTCTATTGTTTTTTAGTCTCTATTTTACTTATTTCTGCTCTGATATTTATGATTTCTTCCCTTCTATTAACTAAGGGTTTTGTTTGTTCTTCTTTTTCTAGCTCCTTTAGGTGTAAGGTTGGATTGTTTGTTTGAGATTTGTCTGGAGAGCATTTTTTAAAATCAAGTCTAATCGCACATAGGAACAATGCAAAAATTCATACATCAAAAGCAAGAAACAAATTAATTTAGAGAAAAACATCAACACTGCTTAAAATTAGGAACAGAATGAAATATTCTATTCAATATTACTATGACATTTAAAAAATTTTTTCTATTCATCTAAAGTAGAAGCTGACAAAAAGAGGTTACCTGGATATATGTCAAGATCCTAGGGTTTTAAATTTTTATATTTTTCTGTAAACTTAATAAATGGAAGAAAGTAAAAAATTACCATAATTTGTTATGAAAAGTATGTTAACACCCACTTAAAATTTATTAGCATTAATGGTCCCAGTATTTTCTCATTTGACATCTTTTGTTAGTAGAAAAACCTTGTCTTTCTGCTCTAAAAAGTATATAAGCTCACAACTTATACAACAAAGAGTCTACACAACTTAAGAAAAATCTGTATCTTGCGATATTTTGGACGTTGGTTATAAGTATTATTAAGGCCATGCTGTATTTTTCCTAATTACAGACATCAACAGAACCATCCCATGGCACAGATGAAATTAAGTTGAGAGCTAGATTTAGTCTTTGGGTTTGCTCTTTCTCACCCCTGCTCATCCCAGAAGAATACCAGAAGAATATGAAAGAAGTCCAACATGTAATGTGACCCTAAGACAAGGTAATTAAAACTTGAGGAATCCAAATATGACCATCCTTTTCATCTTTTTTCTACCCACTCTCTAATAGAGGTGCCAATGAAATTGGTAAAACAGAATGGAGAAAGAGAAGCAAGCACTTTGTTCCTTCCTCACTCAATCAATAAGACTTGACTATAATATTAGTTGGGTTTTTTGTTTGTTTGTTTTTTTAGGGAAAATCAAAGTAATCTATTCTGACAATGTAGAAAAGGTCATATTTTCAAGTACATTGCTATTAAAGGTTCACAGTACTTACCCATATAGAGAAAGAGATGCCTTATCTTTATGATATTCCAAGAAAGTTAATATGTTTTTAAACTTCATAAGCCAACTTCTAGCTCTTACATAAGTTGAAACATCATAAATACTCATGAATCTAATAGAGAAAAATATACATACATGTTATAATGAAAAGCAAGTGCTATACCTTTGGGTAATATAAAACAGAAAGTTATACTAAATATAAATGTAATATGGGTTTATTAAATATGCCTCTGTATCCATCCACCTACCCACCCATGGTCATGGAACAGAAACATTTTTAGTGGAAGACTCCTGCTGTCCATGTTCCTGGAACTATCCATGACCTGAGGTAGAACATAATTAAAACTTCAGAATCCAACTCTTTGTGGTTCAGAATCAAGCTTCCTTTTGTCATGCCTTGCCTAGCCCAAGATTCTCAAAGGCTCTGAAGTCCCTGTCCTTCCCAAACTTTATTTAGGAATTGATGCTACATCTCCCAGATATATTACCAGGCTGCTGAAATGTTAACTATCACCCAGACAGAATCTCCTGTCACTGTTGCCCCACAGGTTTGTCTTAGACCATCCACTATCTAATGTTTCAGGACTGTAACCAGATATCAATATATCTCTAAGATACTGAGCTTTTCCCATCATATTTAATTGCATCTATCAGTTCCATGGGTTGGATCAATTCCTCCAGAACCTATGATCCTATTCCACCCCAGAGAGCAGTTTAATGGCAGGCTCCAGGCCTCCTTACTTCCCCTATGCAGTAATTTAGTGAATATGATATAAAGACAAAATAATTATCATCATAATTAAAACTATATGGGTTCTTTTTCATGGCTCCCCTGTCTCTCATATAATTGCTCTGTAGTCAAATCTTCCTCCAGAAACTCCCAATGTCATCAAAGTTACGAATTTTCAGGGAGAAAAGTATAAACAAGAAAAATAGGAAGTAAAATAGAAAAGTAAAGTAAAGTAAAATAGGAAGTAGATGGATGGATGGATGGATGGATGGATGGACGGACAGACAGATAGATAAGATAAAAAGATTGATCAATCTGGACACTGAACTCTCAGTTTGTTCATTCTCTATCACATACCCATTCAATTTTGGAAATATCAATTAAAGAAGTATTACACTTACTTTCCTTGGATGTGGCAATAGCTTTTGGTTGCACCAATTAATGTCCGGGCTGCCTCTACACTGAGGACTCCATCGTTACACTGTTTTTCAAAGCTACTCTAAACATACAATTTTAAATAAAAATTACAAAGGACCAAAACATTAATGTAACGTACTCTGCTTGACCTTTACATACCCCTCACTATTATTATTGAACTCAATATATGAAAATATACTATTCAAAAACTTCTAGAGCAAGAAATAAATTTCATTCAATTTAAATATTTACAGAATATTCCATTTTTGCAAAGTACTCTCTTGGATGTTATAAAAGATACAAAGACTTCTGGCTTCAGGAAACTCAAAATCTATACAACTCAAAGAGTTTACTTCAGATGTTCAACATCACTAATTATTAGAGAAATGCAAATCTAAACCACAATGAAGTATCCCCTCATACTGGTCAGAATAGCTATCATCAAAAAGGCTACAAATAATAAATGCTGGAGAGAGTGTGGAGAAAACAGAACCCTTGTACACTGTTGGTAGGAAATGTAAACTGGTGCATCCACTAGGGAGAACAGTATGAGGTTCCTTAAAAAACTAAAAATAGAGTTATCATATGATCTAGCAATCCTATTTCTCGGTATACATCCAAAAAAAACCCCCAAAACTCTAACTCAAAAAGATACATGCACCTCAACGTTCATAGCAGTACTATTTACAATAGCCAAGACATGGAAACAACCCAAGTGCCCATCAACAGACAATTGGCTTAAGAAGATGTGGTATATATATATATATATATATATGAATATTACTCAGCCATAAAAAAGAATGAACTATGCCATTTGCAGCAACATGGATGGACATAGAGATTACCATACTAAGTGAAGTAAGTCAGACAAAGACAAATATTATATCACTTATATGTGCAATCTAAAAAATAATACAAATGAACCTACACACAAAATGGAAACAGACTCACAGACATAGAAAAAAAACTTATGGTTACCAGAAAGGGAAGGTGGGGAGGACAAATTAGGGGTATGGGATTAACAGATACAAACTACTATACATAAAATAGATACGCAATAAGGATTTACTGTATAGCAAAGGGAATTATAGTTAACATCTTATAATAACCTACAATGGAATATAATCTGAAAAAAAAACTGAATCACTATGCTGTATGCCTGAAACTAACACAATACTGTAAATCAAATATATTTCAATTTTTTTAGAAAAGATAACATGGAGTGGGTCATTACATGGGATTGTTGGTTTAAAAAGTAAATGTGGTAGGTCATTATAACAATGGTCCCAATGTAGCATGCCTGTCCCATGCCTCTTTGTAACTAACACTGCTGCTCCTTCCTTCAAAGGTGGGGTCTTCTTCACTCATTGAATCTGGGCTAGCTTTGTGATTTACTTTAACTAATAGAATGGGCGTAAAAGTGATGTTATTCAACTTCCAGAGCCTAAGAGATACAGAGGGCTTGCATCTTGTCCTCTCACCCTGTTGGAACCCAGAGACCACCAGGTAGCAAAGAAGCCCAGTTCACTCTAGTGGAAGATAGGAGGCCATGTGGAGGAGAACCAAAGTGCCCTGAAAGACAACCAGAGTCAACTGCCAAATCTGTGAGTGAGGACATGCTGGACCCTCCAACCCCAGTTGAGCTAAGATGGTGGCAGACATATGAGTGGTCCCAGGCAAGACCGACAACAGAATCATCCAGGTTGCCAACCCACAGAACTGTGAGAAATACCAAATCATTGTTGTTTTCAGCCACTAAGGTTTGTAATACAGCAAAGGCTAACCAAAACAGAAATCAGTACCAACTGTGCAGAGCTTCCATAACAAAACGCTAAACCACGTATCATTAGCTTTGGGACTAGGTGGTGAGCAGAGGCTAGAAGGAGAGGCTAGACTGTTAGTGGAAGCTGGAAGAGCAGTGAGAAAACTGATGTAGAAGGCTGGAGGGAGGCAGCTGTGCTATGAAGAGACAGCACAATTGGCAATACTGTCACCTAAGGCAAACTTGGAAAGTAGAGGATGTACCTAATGAATTTATGAATCTGGCTTCTAATATTCTAGAAATATTAAAGTGTCAACCTTTTTAGCTGCATATGATAAGGTATGGGAAGAGAGAGATAAACCGAAGGGCAACAGTTCAATCTGCAAGCAGGTATTACAGAAAATATAAAGAGGCCATGATTTGCCAGGTTGAAAACCAAACCTACTTCTCATCTGCAAGTCTCTCCAGGTGGCAAAAGATCTGGGAGTAAAAATCAAATCTAGAGTTCTGCCAGTAAAATATGGCCTCAGGCTCAAGATCAAATCAAGGGTGTGGCTCAAGACCCTTGGATAAGACCACTGAAAGGTTAAAGGTGGTCCTTAGCCTACCCTCTCAAGCAGACTAAAGGCTTTCTCAGACTCATATTGTCTGACATGTGGCCTGCATGAAAAGGAATTACAGAGTAGAGTGGCCTACAATCAGACTCATTGAAAACACATGAGTTTTTAAGGAAACTATCAGATTGGACTAAAAAAGACAGAAAGAGTTCTAAATAAATAGGAATTTCCATTTCTACTGGCAGAAATCAGTCTGAGAAGGTTACTCAGCCACAAACATGGATTATTTCCTACGAAAATGTAGAGAATGGGGAGAACTGGGACATATGCCCAGCTGGATTTCAGAATTGCCAAGGACCCGTGATTAATCAGTGCTTCCTGTTCTTCCCCTTCTTGAACAGAGGTGTCTATTGATCACCACTGAATGTTGTGGGTGGAGGTGAGGGAGACAGATAACTTCTCTTTTTAGTCCACAGGTCTCTGGATCAAGAGGAATCATACTTCAGGAGATACAACCCAGAGGCCTCAGCAGACCTAGACTAAATGCACATCATGAGATACTGGACTTTGAATCTGATACCATAATAGGATGAAGGCTTGCCAGGGTTCAGGGCGGGCGTGCAGTGTCTTAGAAAAAGATGAATGTGTTTTGCTTTGTAGGAGGGGTAAAAATATTTGTGGCCAGTGAGTGGAACGTGGTACATTAAATATGGTGACAAATTCTTTGCATCTCTTACCATCATGAGGTTGAATCTACTGTCCCAAGCCTCAAATTAAAGTGATTCCATTCCCAAGTCTGGTAGTAGGGTACTGCCTCTCGGCTGTATGCCTCAGGTTACTTCTATGCGGCCTCTCATTCTTCAGAGGCTAGGCCAGCTTCCTCACATGACAATCTCAGCGTGGTATTCAAAGTGGAAGAAGGGGGAAATTGCAAATCTCCTCAAGGCCTAGGCTCCAGTACATTCCCAAAGTCCTTTTGCTACATTGTACTGGTCAAAACAAGTCACAAGAACAGCCCAAATTTAATGGTGGGGAGGGATATAGACACCACCTCTTAATAGGAGGTCTTACAAAGAATTTGTGACCATACTTTACCTCTCTGGGTAAGAGCCTTTCAAATTCTGAGAACATTTTAAATTAAGTATAGAAGTGTTTTTAAAATGAAGATATAGTGTTAATATTTTTGTATTAAGAAGAAATATGTTCTTCAACAGAAAAAATAAAAGGAGGAATTTATAGATTAAAAGAGACAAAGTACATATTCATTCATTGCAATACGTGAGTTTAATGAAATGCAATTTAAAAATATACACTGTGAAAATACGCCTTAATCACATTTATGAGATAATTGGAAATTTGATCATTGACCCAATATTTGATGTTATTAAGGAATTATTAATTTTTAGGTGCAATATTAGTATTTTACTATGTTTTTTAAAAGACCAAAATTTAGAGATACATACTGAAATATCTGCAGATGAAATGATATAATATCTGGGATTTGTTTCTAAATAATATGGAAGATGGAGGAGTGAATGAGGGTGCAGATGGGGCACAGTTGGTCATGTGTGGATGGTTTTTAAGGCTGAGTGATGGGTACTTAGGAGTTCATTACACTATTTTATCTACTTTTGTATATTTTAGAAATTCTTCATAATAATAAGTTCTAAAATGAAAGTAAAAAGAAGGATTCTGGGCATAACGAGTATTTTATATACTTTTAAAATTGAATAAAATTTGTACTATTAGAATAAAACCCCAATTTTAAATGTGCAATTTGATAAGTTGATTTAAACTTGATTTTACCTAGTAATCTTCCTATGTTTATAACATTTAAATATTAAATCATAAATATTTTAAGAGAATTTTGTTTCATTAGATTTATTTTAACTTATTAGATTTACAAGAGTTAAATAAGCACTTGAGAGAATTTTGTATAAAAGGAACTCAAATATGTTAAATTTATAAAAGCAGTTTCAAATATTTGAAGATTTTAATTAAGTACATAAATGGCACCAAACATTATTCAAAGACTCCCCAAAAGTGAACTGCTAAAATTAGCTAGACTTAGAAATAGAATAATAACATTTGTGACTTGAATTTAAATCCTAAGAGATTTCTTTCTTTTATTTTTTAACTTTCATAAATCAAACATAAATTTTAACAACCAATCAAAAGATGAAAAAAAATCTTCTAGTCACCTGAAAACCATACATAAGAATGAAAAGCATTGCAAGAATAATAAATAAATAAAAAGCAGATTATGTGAAGGGTACCAACCATTTGTATTATAGCTACATGCAATCTGGCCTCTTCTATTAAAACTTCATCTGTTGGGGACTCCTCCTTCACTTTTTTATCACATGAAACATGAGGAAACTGAACAGTATCAGACTAAGTTTAAAAACACACAGAGATAAAGTTACAAATAAGTAAAAATGATTCGGAGCTGTCAAATACTTCGCTCAACCAAGATTCCAATAACTCAAATCAGAATCGCTAAAATGAAGGGGTGTATAAGTGAAAAACGTTCTCCATATTAGAAATGTTGCTTTCAGTTGTGGCGAAGTAACTATTCATTTGGGGAGATTTAGAAGCCAAATTCTTCCCCAGGCTAGTGTATGCTTGACTGCTCTCTGGAGCAGCCTATGTTTTCTGCTTTTGATAGTACTTATACAAGGAGAGATCTCTCACTTCCTCAACCAGTTGGAAACGTCACCCTGGCAGAGGTCATTCATAGTTACTCAACCAGCCAGTTTGTAAAAACACCAGTTCTCCTGTATTTGGCAAATAAGGCTAGATCACCAACACCTTCTCTTTAGAGACAGAATTCAAACTATTTTTGCCAATATAGCAAAGCTAGTAAATGTATCTCCCTTCAGTATCCTGACATATAACTAGCAGAATCAAGTTTTTTATAATAAACTAAAGAAAGAGGCAGGCCAGAAAGGGAAAGGACTATTTTTTGCCAGGTATCAACTCACAGGAATGATGTATTCAATCTTTGTTTTTTCTTCTACTAAGGTCCAGTTAACGTTTGTCAAAATTTTTTCTGTTTTAAATAAAGTTATTCTGTTCTGTATTATCTCCTGGATGTGCTTAATGGCATTTTGCATGGCCATTTGTCTTGGAAGGGAGATGGCACACAAACCTGTGACAAAGGAAAGGAAGGGCCTTGATAAAATACAGTGAAGATTGCACACGGAAGTGAAATGTCGCATAATGTAGTGAAATCTTGGCATCACTTGCATAGCCAAACCAGAGTGCTTAGAGCAAGGACAACTATTTGTCCAAAATTTTCCAAAAAATTACCCAACTATCCATTTCCTTTTGGCTGTACAGCTCAACTTTTTCTGACTCAAGTGCTAAAGAATGTCTTCTTAGTTTCTTTTTGTTCCCTATAGCTAGAAACATGACTCACTATTTAAAGGCATCCAATCAGTATTTCTCCAAGTATGGAAAGCTACCTGTGTCTACAGGTAAAGGAGCTGCCTATTAAATTATGCAAATTCCAGAGCTTTACGCCATGTCTGGAGAATCAGAGTGGCCTGGGAATTTGCATTTTAACAACTTCTCCAACTGATTCTTATACATAATAAAATTTAATGGCCACTGCAATAGAGATCCCTCAAATTTAACATCTCTGTTTCCTGGCCAGCAAATCTACATGTCCAAAACTTGTAGCAGTTTGTATCATCTTGAAGTATCACTTTGAAGTTATAGATATGAGGCTTGCTTACCAAAAAGAAGAATTTAATTAGTGAATGAGCTTAGCCTACTCATTCAGAATTCCACCTCAATAAAACTGTTCTCAATAAACAGCAAGGTTCTACTGTATAGCACAGGGAAATATATTCAATATCCTGTGATAAACCATAATGGAATAGAAGATAAAAAAGAATGTATACATATGTATAACTGAATCACTGCTGTACAGCAGAAACTAACAAAACATTGTAAATCAACTACACGTCAATTAAATAGATAAATAAATAACAAAACTGTTCTCTCTTCATAATTGCATATGAGATGTCTCATAAAGAGTTTTAAATGTTTCTACATGTTTCAGTTTAACTTTATTGCATTCTCTACAGGACACTGTGGTGCGCTGTATTTCAAATTTTCAGGGATTCAAAAAGGTTTGTAATCATATCCCTCTTGGTTCTCTATGGTCCAGAGCAAAGATGCATCTGACTGCCATGCTAAAGAGTTAGAATGTGTCGGCTTTGGATTTAAATTTTCCATGGCTGAGAGCACACAAGGAGAAAGTTTATTCATTTGCCTAATTACATCCCACCCATTAGGATGGAGCAACGGCCACTTTCCAGTTGCTCTGGGGAAACACGGGTATAAGTGGACCACTCGATGGCACCAGTACATTTGAACAAACTCCTGTGTTTAAGATGATCCTGGAAGAATATGAGGATGGATCTCTCTCTCTCTCTTCTTTTTTTAAATATTATTGAAGTAGAGTTCATTTACAATGTTGTGTTTAATTTCTGCAGTACACCAAAGTGACTCAGTGATATATATATATATATATATATATATATATATATATATACACACACACACACACACACATATATATATTCTTCATATTCTTTTCCATTATGGTTTATCACAGGATATTGAATACAGTTCCCTGTGCTATACAGTAGGACCTTGTTTATCCATCCTATATGTAATGGTTTGCATCTGCTAATCCCAAACTCCCAGTCCTCTCCCCTACTCCCTTCCCCCTTGGCAACCACAAGTCTGTTCTCTATATCTGTCAATCTGTTTTTGTTTTGTAGATAGGTTCATTTGTGTCATATTTTAGATTCCACATATAAGTGATATCATACAGAATTTGTCTTTCTCCTTCTGACTTACTTCACTTAGTATGATAATCTCTAGGTCCAGAGGATGAATCTCTTAAAAGCATTAGACCCTATGGAAGAAGTTGGTCTGAAACTCTTCCTGATAAAACTCAATTTTGTCAATTACCTGTTAACATGCGAGTGTTTCTAGAAAGGATGAGCACTGATTCTGAGGATAAAGTACTTGCCATACATGTTTGTTTAACAATGAAAATTCTGAGGTTCAGTTAATACAATTAAAAAAAAATTGTATGGGAAGAAAAGGAGAAGAAAAAAATACTTCCATGATAGTAAAACCTCTTGCTCTTGCCTTTGAGTATCAGAGTAAGAGCAATGTCAAGAAAGCAAGCATGGGAGAAAACCAGATGTTATATCATAAGCAAAGAGAGCAGAGTGGGTCTGGATCCCTGAAAGCCAAAGAAAACTGGTGGGAAGGGAGGTGTGAGCAAACCTTCACGGATCGAGTTAACTTTAGTCATGCTCCAGTGTAGGCTTTTGCTGATCCAAGCTCTACTTTCCACTGCAAACAAGAGCAAACCCATGACGTGGGGAGAAGGAGAGCTGCCAAAAATCTGCCCCATTTACTAGTCCTATTCGCATACTGGGGCCATGGACTTTGAGGTAAGCTATCACAGGAAGTTCTGCAATAGTGTGGATGGGGCACAGTTTCAGGAGTGGGCAGAACTGTGAAAACACACAAGCAGAGGGGTTAAATTCACCGGGCTACTTCCCTGTTTATAAGAACTCTCCTTCAGCATTACCCTTCCTTGACCTCTCACCAGTTCCACGCTTTCCAAGAAACCTTCTGATTACTAATTTGATTTATCAAGGAAATTGGTATTTAGAGGTGAATACCCTGAATAATGATCACAATTATTTCTGACATAGAAAGAAATCATCCTCATTATAAATTAATAAATTGATTTTCTGCTGCATCTATATTCTCCTGTGAGTGCGATATATGTAAATGTCCAGCCTTTTGATTAATTCTAGATACCCTGACAAAATCGGGTATCTGCACCAGCAAAGCTGAGGACCAGGCCACGGGACACTGGAGGATACTAAGGCCCTACTCTAAACCTTTGTGTAATCCCACCCTGCCCTTTCTCTCCCCCTTGACTCCACTGCCACTGATTATCTTACCCTGATTTCTCTACTGATCATCGGTCTATTTGTGATTTTATTATATTTATGTATTTTATTATCAACAGCTTCAATTTTTTTCTAGAAATAGGCAACTGTGGCAGAGCCTGCTGACTGCTCCCAATATTCATTCTCCCCTTCTTCCTTTAACAATAGAATCTCTGAGTTTTGGCTAAGCACATGGCCAGTCAGTTAAGATAATATTCCCCAGCTTCCTTTGCCCATGTGTGCCCATGTGCCTAAGTTCTGGCCAATGGACCGTGAGTGGTAATGATATGTACAACTTCTGGATTGTGCCCTTAAAAGGAAGCTGCTTACCCTCCGTTAACACCATCACCACCACCATCACCCCCGCCCTATTTTCCCTTTCTAGTTGACTGGCTTGAAGATACAGTGGCAGTGAGCCAGCATCTACCCTGCAGACAAAAGCAACACCCTGGGGCTTCCCTGGTGGCGCAGTGGTTGGGAGTCTGCCTGCCGGTGCAGGGGACACGGGTTGAAGCCCTGGTCTGGGAGGATCCCACATGCCGCGGAGCAACTGGGCTCGTGAGCCACAATTGCTGAGCCTGCGCGTCTGGAGCCTGTGCTCCGCAACAAGAGAGGCCGCGATAGTGAGAGGCCCGCGCACCGCGATGAGGAGTGGCCCCCGCTCGCCGCAACTGGAGAGGGCCCTCGCGCAGAAGCGAAGGCCCAACGCAGCCATAAATAGATAAATAAATAAATAAAAATAAATTAAAAAAAAAAAAGCAACACCCTGGGAAGCTGAGGAACAAAAGAGAAGGACCTGAGATCTTTGGACAACCTTGTGGAACAGAACCATCTCACTTTTCTGGACTTTCTGGTGGAGGGGAAACAAACAAACAAACAAACAAACAAACTTCTGTCTTGTTTAAGCCACTGTTAATGTGGTTTCTGTTAAACTGGCTGAATCAATATCCCAATTCATACATCATCTATAAATAGGGAGTGAATGAAAATGAGTGATTTCATAATCAATCCCTTGAGCCCGATAAGAAATGTCTCCACCACCCCCCAACAATAATTCCTTTGCATTACTCTCCCCAATTAATTAGACTTTACCTAATGTCCTGGCTGAATAAGTCATCATGTATGAATTTATTCCCATAGTCATTAATGATATTACTTGTACATACAATATAAACTGAAAAACAAAACACACAGAGTCAAAACATTAATAAGTTCTCCAAGGGGAATCATTGTTCAATTAACCACCAACAAAATTCTACCTTAATCCACATTTTAAAATCCTGCCTCTGATAAGAAGAGGCAAAAGGGTTATTTTGTGGACACTGCTTGAATATAATCCGCTGGGGTAGAAATCAGTTTTCAATCAGAGTGAGAAAAAAAATAGCTTTTGGGGCTTCCCTGGTGGCGCAGTGGTTGGGAGTCTGCCTGCTAATGCAGGGGACACGGGTTCGAGCCCTGGCCTGGGAAGATCCCACATGCCGCGGAGCGGCTGGGCCCGTGAGCCACAACTACTGAGCCTGCGCGTCTGGAGCCTGTGCTCCGCAGCGAGAGGGGCCGCGACGGTGAGAGGCCCGCGCATCGCGATGAGGAGTGGCCCCCGCTTGCCACAACTGGAGAAAGCCCTCGCACAGAAACGAAGACCCAACACAGCCAAAATCAATCAATCAATCAATCAATCAAACATACGCATCTGATTCAAGATCCTCATAAAAAAAAAAAAAATAGCTTTTGTAGTTTCTGGGAGGGATAAGGACACTGAGAGAGGAGCTCTCCATGGTCGCTGCCGTCAACACTGGCCGTGCAAAGCCTGCAAAGCCTGCAAAGCCTGCAAAGCCAGCACGGTGGTTGATTCTCAGACGTTGCTGTGGAACCTGCGGGGCTGGGGAGCAACCCCGGCAATGGCAGGCAGTGGTGACAGGGAAGTACACCTGCCACAAGCATTTACTACAGCCATACGAGAAGCTCTGAAGAAGCAGACAGGAACTGCGCTGGGGTCAGGAGAGGCACCGTGCAGAAGCAGAAGCAGAAGCAGAACCACATTTGTAGGTCTTGGCTCTGCCATTTACTAGCCATGTAATTTGAGGCCAGTTTACCACTCTGAGTCTCAATGTCCTTTACTGAAAAATGGAGTTAATAGCAGTATGTCTTCAGAGAGTGTTTCCCAAATGACTGATCACAATAAGCACCTGAAATGCTTCTTAAAGATACTGACTCCCAGGCTTATTCCCTGCAGATTCTGATTCTGTAGGTCTGGGGTGGCATCAAAGGGATTCTTAACATCAAACAGATTTGGGAAACACTGAAAAATGATACTCAAATATTAGTTAACGTTTCTTTGACTTGGTTTTAGGCCAATTCCTTGCACAAAAGAAAACTGAAGGAGCTCATTATTCTTTTCCTCTGGAACATGGAAGGACCCAAAGTCCCTGCAAAACCACAGGTGTGTTTGAACTCCAAATTAATTCCCAGACCATGCCCACAGATATGAAGCGTAAATCCTCAGGAAAGATGGTGAGGACTATGATACTCCACTTTTTAAAAAGCAACATTAAAAATAAACTCTTTCTCTTTGGGGAGTTAGGGTGCCTGAGTTCTTTCACTAACATGCTATTCTCTTTATTTTGGTTTCCCTACATACAAGATAGAGAGGGTGATAGTTGCTCCCCCCAACAAAGATATTTGAAAAATACTGGGCTCCTAGGGTCTTCTAGGACAGGAGTAAAATAGCAAAGAAGAGAAAATTCTGAACTTGAAGTTGGATACTATCAAGAAACTCTGTACATCTACCTCCAGATTAAAGTTCCTTGGGAGGTGGGTAATGTTCTTAATTTACATTATTCAAGTGTTCTCCCTCCCAGGAGCAGGTTTGGGGTTCATCTGACTGGGAAGTGGTGGGGGTGTCCTGGGGATTTCTAGAAACTTCTCACAACTTCTCCAGCTAGCTCACAGAGTACTGTCACGAATGACGAGGTACCCTCATGCTGTCCACAGATGCTCTGGGCTCTCTGGACCTTCCCTGGAGTCTCACCAACGCTGCCACCACCAGACTGCCCAGAAATCCACTGGCTGGCCCATGGGGAAAAGGCTTTGAGAGAGAGTAGAAAGGAAACCGAGATTTGTCTTTCACTATGTATAATATAGCCTTCAGCCAAAATTTTTCAAGAAATTAATTTTTTATTTAGCCCTAAAAGACATAAATATGACTAGATCCTGAATTCAAAAATTTATAAAATCTTTCTTTCCTTAGCATATTTAATGAGCATTTCAGTTTTTGCTCTAATAGCTATAGGAATTGGAATGCTCTAGATGAGGAATTATTTTTTTCATACCTTCTGACAGCTCTTGAAAAACAGCATTTATACATTCAACAACATATGTTGAACATTTACTAAGTGTCAGGTACTTTGCTAAGCATCATTTCGATCCTCCACTGGAAACTGAAGTGCCACAAGTCTGGGGAACTTACCCAAGGCCACTCAGCCTGTGAATGGTGCAGCCAGGGTTCAATCCCAAGTGCACCCAACTCCCACATCTGGAACTGTTATTTGATTTTTGGTCCCTTTCACACTGTCAACATAAATAAACTTTCCCCCAAAAGTTCCTTCCTACTTAGAAGACTGCATTCTTCAAACCTAATTTTTTAAATGGTTAGCTTTATTATTGGTTACTATGACAAGTGCCACAAAACTAAAATGAGTAAATATGAATAATCATGGGATATGATTTTTCTTACCAGCTGTGGTGACTCTACTTTTTGTTCAGCCAGATTATGAATATCAGGAGCCAAGAGTAAGCTAAAAACTCCTTTAATTCCAGACCATGCTATAACAATTCCCCATCTCCAATTATACTCATAATTTGAATGCCTCAGAATAGGGCTCACTAATACAACAGTAAGTAACCTGTGGAGAGAAAAACATTTATTTTTATATCGCATCTTATGTATTAATGTTATTTATGGATGATACTAGCTAGTAAATACTAAATTTCATGTAAAATTTTTTCAGAAAAGAGAAGACGATCTAGTTTATTGATACGTTGTTCAAACTTTCTGAGACTAACCAAACCTACGATCTAAATTTTGCATATAATACTCAAATCTTGAAAAATAATGCTAGAAATTCTATACAAATATAAGAAATTATCCTTAACACTAGGGTGTAGTGTTTAGGATCTTGGTAGTAAATTCCTGCAGGGAAACTTCTTCAAATAACATTAACAAGCTCCCTGGAAGGCCACGACTATATGCAGAAATTAGACCACAAGGACCTTGTAGATCATGACGAAAAAGTAAAATTATTGTAGACACTTTAATAACTTTAGCTCAACCAAATTTTTCTTGAGCTTCCACAAGAACCATACGCTAAACGCCATGTAAATAATTTCAATTTGTGCCTCCTTTCTCTACAGATAATTTTGTTATAGGACCCTATGCCAAAATCTAGATTCTATCTATAGCAGACTTGCACCAAAAAAATATCAGTACTGTCCTTCAAGTGAAATTTCAGCAGAAATATAATTGACATGTTCTCAGCCTCAAAAAAGATACTGTGTATCAGTCGCTTAACCGGGAATTTCGTATGACAATTTAGGGAATTCCTGTCATTGAGAAACAGAAAATCTACAATTTGCCATCTATAATATATATAATTAATTTGGGCAAACTCCTCCGCCTTGCATTTAAAGCCTTTTGCAAAGTAATTCTTATCAACCTTTTCAGCCTTACTAAATGATCTTTCTCTAAAATACCACTGACTCCAGCCAAAATAGAACAATTTATGTCATTTCCTGATATCAAAAACAGGGAGGCAGTATAGCAAAGGCTCTGGAGTCAGTCTACCTGCGTTCAAATTTAGATGTCTTTTACTATGTAACCTTAGGCAAGTTATTTAACCTCTCCAAGCTTCAATTTCTTCATCTGCAAAATGGAGAAATAATAGTCATTGAACTTGCCTCAAAGGACTCTTATGAAGATTCAATAAAATGAGGCAACATTCACAGAGCTTAGCATGATGTTTAGAATGTGGTCAGCACTTAACACACGTTAGCAATGATTATGACGTCCAGGCCTTTGTTTGGCTCATCGTCTCTGAAACATTTTTCTCAGCAAGTCTCTTGCAGAAAGTCTACCCATACTTTCAGGGCCCCTTAGGATGACTCCCTCCACTAAAGTCTCTCCTCTAGTGAGGTGGAACCATAAGTTCACACAAGATCTCTGGCACTCACTAGCCATTTGACCTTGGGCGAGGCACCTTGCCTTTCTTGGACAGTTTTTTTTTTTTTTTTTTGGTTGCGCAGGGTCTTAGTTGCGGCATGTGAACTCAGTTGCAGCATGCATGCATGCGGGATCTAGTTCACTGACCAGGGATGAAACCCCGGCCTCCTGCATTGGGAGTGCGGAGTCTTACCCACTGGACCACCAGCGAAGTCCCCTGGACAGTTTTTTTAATCTATAAAATGGAGATAATAATTCTTATCTCCCAGTGTCATTATGCAGATGAAATGAGATAATGGATGCGTGCAAAAAGCCATGTATCTTTCTGCGTACACTGAGACCAACCTCACCTTGCACTTGTGCTCCCATGGTGGAAAGAAACATAAATTGTACACCCACCCTTCTGTGTGACAGTGCCTATCCGAGTTGCCTGCAGTTGCCTTCAGAGTCAGCAAAAGCAATGTTTCATGAGAACATCTTATAAAGTAAGCTCACTCAGCCAGGCCTAACCTGAGTGGAAATGACAATACTTTCAGAGACACTGTTACGAATTCTTATGGAAGACACAGCTGCCAAGTGTGGGCAATGTCATTCTAGAAATAGCACGCTCTTGGGAGTCAAGTTTAAATCCCAACTCTGTCCTCACAATCTGGTTGACTCCGGGCAAGTTTTTAACCTCTCTGGGGCTTCCTCTGTGAAATGATGCAGTAACACCTACCGCATAGGGTTGCATTAATACTAATGGCATAGTGTACATGGTTAATGTTTAACAAATGGCTTTATCATAGTTATGATGATAATAAATGATGATGAAAGTCAACAAAATGTTAGGAGCTATTAATCTGGTCCAGTGGTGCTCAGACTTTAACAAGCATGTTGAAACAGTTTCCTGGATCTCAACTTCAGAGATTCAATTCAGTAAAATGGGATGGGCCCGTGAATTTGCATTTCTGTCAAGCTCATGGGTTATGCTGATGCTGTTGTTCTGCGCCTTCTCATTTTACAATGAAAGCTTGAAGAGTAAACAGACTTTCCCTCAGTTGTGCAGCAAGCTATTGTCAGGACCTTGACAACAATACAGGTTTCCTGACTGCATGTCCACAGCTCTTCTTGCTATAACCCACTTCTTCTCAATTCTAATTCTGGGCTTGAGAACCTAAGTCTAGTAAGCAAACTTTAAATTATAATTCTTACCTTACAAAATTCACTGTTGCAAATAAGATGAACATGAAAACTAAAGTGTGAAACTGAAAATACTTGATTTCTCCACATCCAATGACAATGCCAAAGAAAGTGTATATTAAATGTTGGTATACACATGAAAACATTATTAGAAACCTAGGATAAATGGAAAGGAAATCACATTTTAAGGGATGTGTTTTTTAAATCTACACGTCTAGCCTCACCCCCAGAGATTCCTACTGCAAGACCAGAGCACAGTGCTTAGGGCATGGAGCTGTTCTGATTCCATGTGGTAACACATCTGGGTCTGGGCCAGGTCTGACTTCCATGAGCAGATCTCAAGTCCTGCCTCTTCTTAGTCCCCTCTATTCAGACCTTCCCTTTCAGAGGACTGGGTGACTGTGTCTGTCCCACAAACCAGTCTCCCTATAGGTAGGTCTCAAGATCTACACTGGGAAGGAAGCATTAGGAAGCCTCATTTTAGCTACAGATATAAACCACGTTCTCTGATACAGCATTACTCCAATCAAGCAGATAGTCCAATTCTCTATCCGATTCCTGTCTCTTGATTCAATTGATTCAGAACTCCTAGAAGAAAAGGGTATGAGTGGGACCTCAAACCCCAAAGCTTAGCTTTATAAAAAGTCAGAAATGATGGAATAACTGACTGAGTAGAATACTTTTTAAAATGTCTCCACAGGACCTTAAAAAATGCCTTACATATAGTAAGATCCCAGTAAACATATAATTATTTACACTTATTATTAGTTTCTTACATAAACATGTCCACCACTTAACATGAGTGTCTTCTGAGAAGGGACTTATTTTCATATCCCCAAACCTAGGATACAATGTCCAGGCCACAGGAGATATTAAGAAAGGACTGGTTGAATAGCTAAAAGAATAAACAATTGAATGAATAGAATGAGTAATTTATAATGATGCTGACAGACAGCATGACTGAGCTCAGAAAACTGTCCAAATACAGACAAAAAGTATGTGTTCCAAGAACTAGTTATTCCTAAGCTTCTGGCTTTTAAAAACCGGTAAAGTATCATTCACATATACACAAAACTAGAATAAGTTACAGGTGCCATTTTTTTAAAAATTTTGCCAAGTAGAGTTATAAAAAAAAAAAAGTACCATCTTCTATGAGTGGAATTTCATGAGAGAAATTACATATTAAACACCAAAAAAGTAGGAAGAACATAATTTCAGAACAAAGAATAGTCCTTTATATTAAAGCAATGAATCTTCATGGGAAAACTCAGGATAATGCTTATTTTTCTCATTTCAACATTTGCTTTCATCCAATATGAGAATTTCTACACTAGACTATGATTTGGTGTGAGATAATTCTGAAACAATTCTATAATTTAGCGTAGTCGCTCATAGAACGGCTAACTCATTTGTCTGAAAAGACAAATGGCTTTCCCTCTGTCCACAGATGTCCATATGACACCAGATGTAAAGGCTAGACAAGAGTGTGCTGGTGTTGCATCTTTCTGCTACCTTTCTTTTCCAGCTCTTCCCATACTTGGATACTGTCATTCAGGTACGTTATGAAGGAAACAAAGGAATAAAGTATTTTTTAAACTTCCCACAATTCAAAGTAAATTTTTTATCAAAGAGTTATGTATAGAAAGTACTATGATCTCTGAGCCACTGATACATTATTCATAATAGGAATACCAATTAATGTCAATAATTGTTGGTAGCTTAAGTTCTTTTCAAATATAACTGGCAGTAAAATTAAAAATTAAAACATAGAAAAAAGTTATAAAAAAATTTTATTAGTGTTCATTAAGGCAGGACCACTTAAGCACTAAATTTCTATGAGATCTATATCAAGTACACAATAGACTTACTTAGTAATTATTAACTCGATCCTCGGTTTAAAGCTTAAGGAATCCAAATTTAGTCCTACAGCGACTAAAGCAACCATACCTGACATTCCCAAAAATTCCACTGGGGAGAAAAAAAATGAATAAAATTAGTTGCATTCAAATCTGTACACTGAGCTACTTTATCTTGAGTGAAGAATTGTTGGGAAACTTAAAAGGGTAGCAGTATTTCTTGGAAAGTTGCTTAAAGGGATTGGCCTAATCCTTAGGATCAGGGGTTGACAAACTTTTTCTGTTAAGGATCATATGGTAAATATTTAGTCTTTGTGGACCATATGGTCCCAGTCGCAACTACTCAACTCAGCTGTTCTAGTGCATAAGCAGCCGTAGATAATACGAAACTAATGAGTGCCCAATAAATAACAGACACTGAAATTTGAATTGCACATAATTTTTGCATGCTGCAAAATAGTCTTCTTTTGGGTTTTTTTGAAACCATTTTAAAATGTAAAAACCATTCTTAGCTCATGGGCTATACAAAAAATAGGCATATTTGGCCCACAGGCTATAGTTTGCCAACCCCTGCCATAGACCATCCTTGAGGATAGAGCTAATGAAAAGTAAGTTTAACAACCTCTGCCCAGCACCTCAAGGACACTGTGCTGCATGTCCTAGGGGTTGTGGTCCAAGCTCAGTGCTTCCTTGGTGACTGCAGGTCCTGAAGCCTACGGTTCTTTTGCATGATACAGGCTCCCCTAAAACTGTAATTCTCTGGGCTCTAAACAAATGTGTAAATGTAGTCTGAGGCAGGTAAACCAACTATGAAGAATGTCTGAACACCATAAATACCAACAGTCCTAGCTGCAGAACCTTCAAATAGCACATTATAAATGTCAGACGGAAGGGAAAGTACGTGCAAGGTAGGAGTGGAAGCCCTTTGGAGCGAGGCAGAGCTAGCTGCCCTGGGAATGTGACCTCCCCTTTCTCCATTAGTGTCCCTGCATCTGTAAAACGGGTGTAAAAGAATAATGCCTCACAGAGTTGTTGTGAGGATAAAATTAGATAACATGAAAAGTGCTTGGCACACTTTTAGAACAAGGAATAAATGATCATCATTATTATTATGCTATTAATTATTTTTATATGTTCACCTTACTGCTTAGTAAATTTATACTGTTTATTCATTTGAAGAGGATTTTATTATTCTTTTAGTTTATCTAATCACTTAAATCCACTTTAGATTTCTTTTAACCTACTTATTTAACTGAATTTAATATAAATAACAAATGACAATAAAACCAGTGGTACTGGGAACTGTGATAAGAGGGAAACTATTTCTCAAAGTCTTATTTCCAATTCCCTATGACTCGTAGTATGGGATTTTAAAGCTTACAGTCTTTTTTAGTAACAGTCACTACTTAGAGACAACATTTGCTATGAGGAAACCACTAAATAACTTTATTTTAAAACTGATATTATTTAGTATAATCCCAATGTTACAAGAACATATGGTGTGAATGCATACATTAATACATGTATGTACATTTATATGTATTTTTTAAAGATTGAGTACATTTAACAAAATGTATCAGTGGTTAACTTTATGACATAGGTTTATAGGTGATTTCTTCTTTGACTTTTCGGAATTTTTCCAAAACTCTACATGAACATGTATTACTTTTATAATTAGAAAAACAAAGTCTTTTAAAAATTACAAATGCTATTACATTAAATGGTGTTTTAAATGTTCAAGAAGGGGGAAAAAATCATAGAACATGTAATAAAGGAAGTAATTTTCATCTGCATAAACCCAAGTAGTTAAAAATAGAGTTGTAAAATTTTTCTGATTCAATGGAAAGAAACCATCACAGAAAACTGATGCCATAGGAAAGTGGCTCTCTCCATCAAACTCTCTCCTTCTCTGGCTGAGAAAAAGTGAAGGTCCTCCTACTAGGAGAATCAAAGGGATTTTGTCTCCAAAAAACAACAGGATTCAGGAATGGACATTTCCTAACTAGAAAATATTAGGGTGATGACTGAAGCCCTTTGACATTTATAGCCTAGACCAATGACATAACAAAAAAGAGTGAGAGCAATCAGCCCTGGCACAGGTAAGAAAGGAATGCATTGTTTGTAGAGAGTTTTAAAACAATAAAACTGACTAAAAGCTGTCTACTTTTTATTATCTCCATTCACCAGAAATTCTGACCAATGTCACTGGATAAAATATTCCTTCTGCTAGGACAGACCTCTCCCACCACCTCTCTTGCTGCACCTCTGGGCTAGACTTTTATATAACCCACCATCTTTCATGAATTATACGCTGCCTTTTATATACTAAATTCACATTTTCTTCCATGGGCTGATATATTAATATTTCTAGCTGCACTACCTGTCAACCAACAATGCTTCAATATGTCTTTTTTCTGTGCGGCAATGTCTGTGCAATATCTTGACTATTTTATTTTATGAAAAAGAATGAATGTGTTGATACAAGTGATTTCTAAAAGCCCAAGTATTGTGAATTTAATACAGTAGAGACAAAAATGTGCTCAAAGAGGTGACTCTCTAACCTCAATCAGACACTCCCTGGATTTAAGCCAGTTAACAGTGTGTTCATTAATGAAGGAAAAAAATAAAATTAGATAACATGACAGAAATGTAACATTAGAGAATGTGTAAATGAAAATTTTACCTATGTTTATCTTTCTGGCAATGGAACTTCTCCTTATAACTGTCTATTGCTGACTTTTGTTGTCAGGATCTGATTAAGTATAAGAGGAAAGAACTGCCCGAAATTGTTTTTAATTCCTGAAGAAGAGGAAAGTGTAATGGATGAGGGAGGGATATTCATTTCCTGGGGCTGTTGTAACAGAGGGCCACAAACTAAGTGTCATAAACAACAGGAATTTAGTGTCTCATAGTCTGGAGGCTAGATTTCCAAGACCAAGGCTTTGCAGTAGTGATTCCTTCTGAGGGCTGCGAGGGAGAATCTATTCCAGACCTCTCAAGCACAGACTGGGAGCACCTCCATGAATTAGGAGGAAAGGGGAAAGGAACCAACATTTATTGGCTGCCCTACCTTGAGCCCAGTGGTATGCTGGTAAATGTTTAAAAGTGGCAATCTGGGGGGTAAAAAAAAAAAAAAAAAAAAGCCCCGGTTGGTAGTGAATGCCAATTTCCATGGTCCCACTATGGCCAATTTCAAGCTACCAACATTATGTCACTTGAATAGAGCGCTGGGAAGAGATGTGGACCATCAGCTCTCATGAGCCAGCAAGAGCTACCTCCAGGACACCAGCATGAGGGAGTCACCCAACACAAGTTACCTTACTAGTGCCTGTAACGCCCCTCTAAATTAGGTTATATCACTTTTAGAGATGAGGAAACTAACTAAAGCTTAGAGAGGTTAAGTAATATTCCAAGGTTACCGAGCTAATAAATTATAAAGATTGGATTTCAAGTTAGCTCTGCCTAACTTCAGAGCTCTCTAAGGACTAACAGTTTATTCAACCAACATGTGTTAAATTACTGTTGGGCATATGGCAAGCATTGGGCTTGGCTGGGGGGACACAGAAAACAGAATAAATATACAGATGAATAAGAGCCTCCACCTCAAGGAACTTAGGATCTAATGGGGAAAAAAAGGAAATATTAAATTAATTTTTTTTCTTCGGACACTTAAGGCATTCCTAATAGGTACATAAGGGAGGGAAAAAATGAAGAAAGTTGAAAGAAATGACTCTTCAGTGAATGTTTTCTGTATTTTACTGATTTGGGGTAGTGAGCAACAATAGGTAGCAATTTATCTGTAGAGGAAGCAGTTCTGTTTGGTCACTGGAGGTGAAAAGAGGAGTAATTAACCTCTTGATGCCTGAGGGCTTTCATGGATGGAAGTTGCTCCACTGTGTGAGGTAAGAGCAGAAGCAGAATTGGGCCATATTTTTACCATGGTTACTACGGTTTTGGGGGACTGGTTACCCCAGTCAGTGGGGTAAAAACTTTAGCTCCCAATCTCACCGGACTAAACTAGGAAATCATTGTTAAAGGTCTACCAGTGCTAGGCACTCTGACTCCTGCGATCATTCCACTCTCCTGCTTCTCTTCCAGATGTAGACATACCTGATTTCTCTGTCTCCTTTCCTACCTCCTAGTCCCAGGTAAGGGCTGCCATTTCTACAGTCCCCTCAGTTTGGTACCCATTGAATGGGTACTGTTGAGCTGGAAAAAGACCTCAGGAGCATGTCTCCCACTCCCACTTTCTCATTTTAGAGATGGGTTGCTAACGGTCAGAGCAGAAATCAGCTCAGGTCTGATTCCTCTTCCAGGGGACTGCCAGTGAATAAACGTAAGATCAAAGGGTGGAGTTAAAAAAGAGTAAGAGAGTTACCACATGGAGGAGGAATGCAAAGGGAAGGGACATGGAGTTGAAATTGAGGGGATGTTAAGAGAGACCAGGAAAGAGCTAGAGGTGGCAGCAAGATAATATGACAAGACACACAGAGAAGCCACATCAAGGGGAAAGCGGTTGGGAAGAAGCAACTGGATTCAAGAAGAAGAAAAACTTTAAATGCATAAAGTTCACTTTAAGGATGGCATTTTTTATATCTGTTTCTTCCTTACCAATGTAGAAAGTCAAGTACACCATTGAGATACAAAGAACGATACTGGTCAGTGTATTGCTGAACAGGTCAGTCAATATAAACTGAATGATCCTTGCACACCAATATCCACATATTATGCTTCCCAAAATGTCCAAGCTGAGGCCCATGATTACATGTAACTCTAGAAAAAGAAAATAAGAAAAAAAAAAAGTTGAGCTATAATATTTTTTCTTTCATTAATGGCATTTGGGTCTATGCACTTTGGTTTGCTCTTGAGATTTTGAGTGGGGACCTTGTTCTTCAGCAGATGGGAGTTTCCCATGGAAGCCTGGCAAAAGAGGCTTTCTGGGGATATATTTCCCTTACAGTCTGCAGCTTGAGGTTTGCTTACCTGGGGACAGCAGACTCAAATGCCCTCAGGAGTCAGGCAAGGAGCATAAATGTGAAAAAGCTATGACAAGCTGGACAGTGAATGATCAACCAAAAGACATTCAAATTCAATTTTTTTTTACAAACTGTGGCAGGGTCAAGCACACCATGTCCAGGATCCCCACCAACCTCCAGTCTATTTGTGACTCCTGCCTCCATCCCAGGGGATATTTGGGAAATGGAGAAGGAAATTTTTCCATTGTCACAGTAACTGGGGGCAATAGTGGCAGTTAGTGAGCAGATACCAGACAGAGCTGAGGGTAGTCCTAAATAACAAAGATTGTTCCACCCCAAATGCCTTTAGCTCCCCCACTGAGAAGCACTGCAAACCTCTATTACCAAAATTTCTTTCTCCTTGTAGCACCTCTCTCCTCCTACTAGTATTTCATAAATGTATCAGGAAGACACATTTTCCCTCTTCATGCTGTGATTTTCCCTCCTTTCTTCTCTCCTTAGTACCACATCTGGAAACCCAGGATATCAACCTAGTCCATATCCCAGCAAACTTTAACCACATGAGTCTGACTATTATCACTTCTAGGACCTGACTCTCCAGAACTGCTTGAACCATTCTGCTTTCACCCTCAGACTCAAATCCAGGACCAAGCCAGTTCTTAACATGCACTCATTGAGATCCATATTGGTCTAGGAAAGAAGTAAATCTAAGCTAGATGACACAATTGTGTGTGTGTGTGTGCGCATGCATACTGGGGGAGATGAAATCATTTCTTTAACAATTTTTCCCCCATAATCTCTGAGAAAACACATAGATGGTAATTATTTTCTTGTTACCTGATATACTATTTTAATTGGTCCATGAGTAAAGTATAGGGAAAGCAGTAAAGTTAAGACATCTTGAATATATTTTAATTTCAGTATGAATTGAAATGTACCATATAAGAATGATTTTAGAAAATATACAGAGAAAATAATGCTCTTACCCCTAAAATTGGAAATGCTAAGTATGTTGTTCCGAAAAACTCCAAAAAAAATGGATGTGAAGCCACAGATAATCATTGATTCTCCTCTAATGATATCAGTATACATTTTAGAAATGCCTGGAAAAGGAAATATAAAATATAATTTAATATAATGCATGAAAATGATGCTCTTTCACAGGAAACACAAAAATAGAAGAGAAGGAATATGCTAGAAAAAAAGGAGATCATAATGGGATGGGACTATATGACAATCACGATCATTTTTTAATTTTTCCATTATGCCTTCTATATCTCCAATGGCAAAGGAACATGGCAAGAGCACTTCTTGAAGTGTCCATTGCCTCAAAGTATGATAGAGCTTCGCAATGAGACAAAACACTTCTCAGGTCACTACATTTAGCTTGAATAAATATGAATCGTTAGACTCCAAAGAATCACATTTTAGAAATAAGTACAAAATATGAGCTAGTAATTCTACTCCTAGACATATACCCAAGAGAACCGAAAATAAAAGGCAAGGTAAGTTATAATCATCTTATATTACTACTTGTTACTAACTTTGACTATGACAGAAGACACAAAATACTGGTTACACAGGTTTGAAGATTATTATTAGCACATCTGACTTAGCTGGTCAAGAAACGCTTTAATTCTTCCCTCAGATTCAGTGAGTCAACCAGGAGCAAGTAAAGCATAATGTTTGTTGTATGAAGTTTTGAATTTGATGTATAGCTATTTTTAATAGTAAAACAGCACAAGAATTACTCCCCACATTTTTTATTGGCTTAATGTGAACTAACTTATATTCACTAATTCACTGTAAAATTTGGAAAAGGAAAGAATGAAACAAAAATCATCTGTAATTCCACGACCCAGATAAAACCATTTGAATGTTGAAGTCTTTTTCAAAGCATGTCATTCCTTTTACTTAATTGAGGTCATGCTAAAACTTTGTATTTTATTCCTTTACGAGCTCCCATTCCAGATTTGTTTTAAAGTAAAAATTGTTTGAGCCCTGTGCATTCTTTTAAAATAGGTAATGAATAGACAAGTTCCTTTTAACTTGCATGTGAACATCCACTACTTTTTTCAGTGGGCCAGGCCACCTCAGACGTAGCTTGTGCAGGTTTTGTAGTGCACAAGGGTGCCACATCCAATGAAACACCAGTCACACTGTAGGAACTGCAGTTTTGTACATGATTATGGTAATTTTAGGCATATGGCAAAAAACATTTTTCCTTAAAAAAGTAATGTATTAGGACAATTAGAAAGGATCATTTTTTATCTAATTCACACAAAGGTAAAGATGTCACTAGGTAAGGATGTCACTGAATCCAGAACCATGCACGACCTTAGTATTATTGACATAAAGAAAATATCAACTAAGTCAAATACCTTTACTAGTTTTCTTTTAAAGAGATAGAAGGGCTTCCCTGGTGGCGCAGTGGTTGAGAGTCTGCCTGCCAATGCAGGGGACACGGGTTCGAGCCCTGGTCTGGGAAGATCCCACATGCCGTGGAGCAACTGGGCCCGTGAGCCACAATTACTGAGCCTGCGCGTCTGGAGCCTGTGCTCCGCAACGAGGCTGCGATAGTGAGAGGCCCGCGCACCGCGATGAAGAGTGGCCCCTGCTTGCCGCAACTAGAGAAAGCCCTCACACAGGAACGAAGACCCAATACAGCCATACATACATACATACATACATACATACATACATACATACATAAAATTAAAAAAAAAAAAAAGAGATAGAAGACTTCTACTCTTTCTGAAAAAAAAATTTTGAATATGGAAACTGCAATAACTAAAGTTTATAGTTTATTAGAGCCTCTTACACTCAAGAGATTGCAGAAAAGGGAGCAGGAAGATAATGAAGGGAAAAAAACAAGTGGCAAATACAAATGGCTAAAAGAGAAAAAGAGATGAAGAAAAGATAGAAAAAACTGTACCTATGGGGAAAAAAGGAGAGAAGGAGGACAGGATCAGACTCTCTGAGAAATATCTGGCACAATTTAGAATATCACCAGCAAAAGTGTCAATACCTCTTATGTTTTCTCAACTGTAAGTATAAATGGGTGTAAAAATGGGACTATCACCTGTCTGGTGGGTTGTCCCACCCCAGTTGTAAGGCAACATTTTTCCACTAAATATAACTGAAACCTTAAAATTGGTTAAATATTTCGGAGTCAAAAACAGAAATCATAGCATCTAACCATTTTATGTTTTTACTGCTGTGTTAATAAAACAGGATATTTCACAGTGAAATTACTGCTGTGTTAAAAAACAGGATATTTCAGAGTGCAATTACCTTTTACCAAATAAGATGGGAAGTAGTGAGAACCCCTAACCCTCTTGGGAATAAGCTTTTATTGAATATCATATTTGCCAGACTATGTACTTTCACCCCATTTCTTTTAAATAAACTACAACTCCCTCTCCCACATGCCCAAGGTTAGCTGCTCCAAAATAAAGGCAGTTCTAACAAGAGGTACCTAGGCCTCAGAAAAGTGCCATTAGAGGTAGAGCCGAGTCCCTACCTTGTGGCTTAAAACTCAGTGGAATGGAGTAGAATGCTTACTTTTACCACCTTCTAGAAAGATAACATTTTCTCTTAAAAAAAATTATTTGAGATTATTTATCCCAGATCCCGGGTTGCCTTGTTCACTTTGCATACTTCAATCAATGCTCATCTCCAAGGAAAAAAGGCACAAATATCTACTCTGCTGGATGCACAATTCATGCAAGAAAAATATTATCAAAAGGAAATAATTTATCCTCATATCTTCAAAATAAGAGAGAGAAATAAATCTGACATACCAATAGTTTTCAGTGAATTCACAGAATGAACAGGATCTGTAATGCCAAGGGTCATGCTAAAGAGGAGGCAAGATTGCAAATCCCATGAATCTTTATTGAATTTCAGAACCACATATCCAATTACGATGAATGCCATAGAGAAGCTAATTAATCCGGTTAACACAACCTGTGAAACAAATTCATAACACAGTATTAGATTTAACACCTAAACATGGTATGACTGCATTTACTCTTGTAAGAATCAGATCTCGTTATATATTTTATACAATTACTCGGGAAGATAAATGTAAAAGGTATTCTAGTTTACCTGCCTCAAAGAAACCATCCCTTCCAAACAAATGAAATTCTACCTGACTATGAAAAGACCAATTCACCTATCTTTCTTGTTGCTATTCCAGCTTAATAGTTCTCCACATCAAAATGTTCTAAAATGGAATGCAAATTTTTCTTGCTTCTGTGTAAAACATTTCCTGGTGTTTCTGAAGTGATGATCTGCAGGCCTCCAGGCAGAAAAAAAGGTAAAACAGTGGGCAAAAAGCACATGGCAGCTGATTTGGCTCCCTTATTAAGTGCTTTCTGGAAGAAGCCATGGTCAGCAAACTTTTGTATACATTTCATTGCCCAACGGTTTTCTAACACTACCACATCTGTCAGGGATGCTGGGAAATGTAGCACTATTTTACACTAGGCCCACTACCATTCTATACAAAATACAGTAAGTCACTCTGTTAGTGAGAAAGAAAGGAACAGGCAATCAGCAATGCCTGCCTTAAAAACAGCAACAGAATGCAAAACTTTTAAACAAGCAGAAGGAACAAAAAGGATAAAGAAAACTGAATCAATTGATTTTTTTAAATTTACCTTTAATTTACATACAGTAAAATTCACTCTTCTGATGTATAGTTATATGAGTTTTGACAAATGCATACAGTCATGTAAACATGACCACAATGAAAACACAAAGCAGATCCATCACCCCCAAAAATGTTTTCATGCTGTCCCTTTGTAGTCAGTTTCTTCCCTCATTCCCACTCTCTGGCAACCAATGATCTGTTTTCCAAAGCTATAGCTTTGCCTTTGCTAGAAGGAAGGTCTACGAATGGATGAATGGAATTATACAATATGTACCCTTTCGAGTCTGGTTGCTTTCTCTTAGCAGAATGCATTTGAAATTCTTCCATATTGTGCCTATCAATAGTATTCCATTGTAAGATGTACCACAATTTCTTTATTCATCACTGGCTGAATAACATTTGAGCTGTTTCCAGGCTTTTGAGATTTTTTTTTTTTTTCTTTTTTCTTTTTTGGCTGCACTGCACAGCTTGCAGGATCTTAGTTTCCTGACCAGGGATCAAATCCACGCCTTCTGCAGTGGAAGCGCGGAGCCCTAACCCCTGGACCACCAGGGAATTCCCCAGACTTTTGAGATTATGAATAAAGCTGCCATAAAGATTCACACAGAGGTTTTAGTGTAAATTAAGTTTTCATTTCTCTTGGATAAATACGTAAGAGTGGAATTGCTGGGTCATAAGGCAAGTGTATATTTAACTATATAAGAAACTCCCAGACTGTTTCCCAAAGTGACTGTACCGTTGTGCGATCTCACCGGCAAATGTATGAGAGTTCTAGGTTCTCTGCATTCTTACCACCACTTGGTATTAATCAGGTTTGTTATTTTTGCTGCTGTTGCCATTCTAATAGGAATGTCAGTGGTATCTCAGTATGGTTTTAATTTATATTTCCCTAATAACATTTAAGATGTTGAGCATCTTTCCAAGACATCTACGTATCTTCCTTGGTGTTTCAAATCTGCTAAAATCTTCTTCCCTTCTAAATCTATTTTTAATCACAACAAATATTACCCCCAAAACCCAAAAAAAGCCCAGCAGAGATTCTCAACCTGGATAAAATAACAAAATCCAACTGTACATTATCAAAAAGACATCTAAGTATACGGGCATCAAAATCTTGAAAGTAAAAGAATGGAAAATTTTTAGCAGGCAAATACTAACCAAAAGAAAGCTAGTATAACTATAATAATACCAGATGAAACTGACTTAAGGCAAAGGCATTTATTTGGGACAAAAGGGTAACTAAATAATGAGGAAAAAATTAGGAAAATAACAATACTTCCACAAAAATCAAAGAGTTGATATACAAAGCACATTCTCTGATCACAATGTGACAAGAGAAATGATAATTTAAAAGCCGTATTTGGACATTTAAAAACGACTTTTAAATAATTAACAGGTCAAAGAAAAAAGTATAATAAAATTTAGGTAGGAGGGATAAAAATGAAAACACTTAAATCTAAACATTTGAGGTGAATCTAAAAGAGTTGTTAGAGGAAAACTTAAAACCTTAAATGTACAAAATGCAAAAATAAAAAAGCTAAAAGTCAATCAACTAATACCTAGCTCAAGATGTTAGAAAAAGTACAGAATAAAATCAAAGAAAATAAAATATTTTGAAAAGAAACATAAAATAATCTGGCAAGCATGATTAAGAAAAGAAAGAGAGAGAGAATGCATAAATAAAACAACCAGAGCAGTGAAAACGGACAAATCTACAGATAGACAGCTGAGATGAAGTCAGAGGTGGGATTAGGATCCAGGTTCTGCCGTTTATCAGTCTTGTGACCTCTGAACTACACTCTGCTTATATGTGAAATGGAGATAATAACTCAGTGCCTAGTCCCAGTGGTCACTCAGCAAATATTCATTCCTTCTCCCTCCCCTCAACTCTCTTTAATTAGTGGTTCTGCAGAACGAACAGGATAAAACAACTAAAAATGTGAGATTTATGAATTATTAATCTTCTTTCTAGAGAGACAGATTCTCTGTCAACATGAATAAGCAAGAATGGACCATAATTTGTCTTAAAATGTGTTCTTACCTGCCAAAACACATTCTTGAGAATATAGAAGTCCACATCCAAAGCAGCCATAAATATAATTAAAGGTGAAAAATAACAATAAAGTGAAAAACTTGGTGTTCTTAGAAGAGGGTAGACGACTTGGTGCATCTAAAGTAACAAAGGCAAACAAGAAGTTAGTTTGCTACCATTCTGAAGTATTAGAAATTAAATTGATGCTCTGTCAATCAATATAAATTTTATAACATTCCAATTTGCAACTAATGAGAGATTATCTACAAGGCCAGTCCTGGGGGTCTTGTGGTAGATTTCTCCATCTAACTAACCATCCACATGAGTTAAATGCATAGTCCTCTATTCACCAGAAACGTATGTGAGTTTAGGCTACACAAACATTGCTTGTGGTAAGCAATCAGTATTGTCAAAAGTCGTACTTCACCATCGGTGATCCCTGAGGGGATTTTAGGTGGTTCACAGATAGGTATTTTTTATTTGACTGTTAGGTAATTATTTTAATTTGCATAAGAGGAAAAAAAGAACTTTGCATGGATACTTGGGATTTCACAGATATTTGTTTAGGATTTTAAAATCTTTCAGTGAGTCAAGTAGAGAAAAATAATACCTAGATAATAGTACAGATCGTGTATATAGGACATAAATCATGAAGGTTATACACAGATGAATGGAAAACACTAACAACAACGACTGAAGTGCTGTAAATATTCCCTCCTCAAAAGTCTTTGGCCCAATTAATAGTTTAATCTTCACTGCTTAACATCTCTGTGCCTCAGTTTCCTCATCAGTAAAATGGGAACAGAGTACCTAATTCCATTGGGTTGCTGTGAGGATGAATGAATTAACTCAAGAGTTAATAATAAGTTAATACATTTATTAAAAAAAAAACAAAGAACTTAAAAGGGAGCCTGGCACATAGTTAACACTCAAAAGATGTTAGTTGTGTGGTGTTTCAGAAGAATAACAAGAAGGCTTTTACAATCCTAAATAGGTACAAGCATTGTCTCCATTTTTTTTTAAATAAAAGAATGAGTGGAGACAAACTGTTGTTGATCACACAGCTATACATTTGAAATCATGTCAATAAATTAAATTAATGAAGTTTTTCTTGGATCTATATTATGTTTCATATGATACACGCTTTGCATTTAATCTGGCAGTTAGAAAATAGTAACCTTGCTTCATCATGACAGTAACTGCTGCCTTTTGTAACTAGAGTCTCCGAGGGTGCTGAAGACAATAGCAGGGGAGAGTCCAGCGTATGTACAGGGGAAGGAAACAAGAGTAAGGACCAAAGGCAGGTGACGAAGAACCCAAGAATGCAATCACATTTTACTCACTTCCAAATTACTGCTTTATTTTAAGCCTCTCTAATTTGTTTCCTTTCTTGGATGGTTTTTCATTTTCAAAAATTTAACACCAGATAAATTTTTCTCAGTAGCTCCTCACATAAAAAAAAAATAATTCCACTCATTCAGGGATGGGGATGGGAGTTGACCTTGTTTTTGGTCTTTGTTCTTTAATCTATCCTCTAATTTTTCGTATGTACGTCACCTCAACAAAATTGTAGGCCAGTTGTCCTATCAAAAATCCAACAAGAGAAAGAATCGTCAAGACAATGACTTCAGAATTCTTTAAAAATGCCCTCAGAAGTCCTAAAAAAAAAAAAAAAGACATGTATGTGTTATTTAGACATAAGGTATGGTTTAAAAACAATTTAATATTACCTCTCTCTAGGTATTTGATTTTAAACTTCCTCTGAATGTCATATCATCATGAATAAATAACTGACAGCTGTTAGAAATGCTGTCTCTTAGTATAAGACACACATAATGAGGCATCACTCATAGGTGAGTTTGGAAAATACTGAAGTTTCAACAACCTCCCATTTGCCCACCCAGTGGCACGTTAGGATCACTGTATGGGTATCTTGCCTATGGATCTGATGATGAGAAATTATGAAAAACCAAATTTCATATCTACAAAGTATGCCTTATATTAATCATTACTCCTCCTAAGCTACAGTAACATATATTCTATAGTTTTCTTAAAAGCCAGAAATACTTTTAACTGAGATCTAACCATAGGGAAAACTGCCTTCACCAGCAAGTGTCAAAAGACACTAGCTATCCTATTTATATGCATTTTCTTGCCTTAAAACTCCCTACTCTAAGATTTTTCAGCTCATTACCTCCTGAGGCAATATATCGACTATAATCCAATTAATTTATGCCTAAGGCAAGACTCACTGGCATCTCAGAGTCTGCATTTCCTTCCTTCCAGCCAGAGGTCATGACAAATCAGTAAATATTTTTTGAATACTTCTTATGCATAAGGCTAGCCAAAGAAATGTTTCTCAAGCTATTTCTGCAATGCCCTTTACTGCTGGAGCACTTGTCTCTAGGTAATCATAAAGGATCCAAAGCTAGCGAAATTCATGGTCAACAGCACCTCCTAGTACCAAAAGGGACCAAGGTCACTAATCAGTGTTTTAAAGACCCCAGAGAAAGCAATTTCATTCCCTGAAATGAGTAAAATTGAAGTTCTTCATGCGTGTGTGCTTCGTTGTTTGTTTCTTTATAGTCTTCCTAGTTCCAGAAAGGATTTTAAAGCAGCTGACATTTTTCCCAAATAAAAAAATTTTTAAGGGGACTAGAAAATTTTCTCTAATCGCTAGCATTGAATTATGGAATAATGCATGTGTTTTTTAATACGTTATTTTATCTGCATGAGTATCATTCACCATACCTATCGAATTCTTAATCATTGTTTAAGAGACCTTACAGGTGAGGCTTTTCCTAATTCCCCACTAGGGGGTGGGGTGGGTGGTGCATCTTCCCTAAAGAAAAATCACATAAAAGCTATACTAGAATGGACAAAATTGATGATGTTAACTAAGCAAATTATAAACCATATATCTGAGTTCTATTTGCCCCATTTGCCATCCCCTCATCCCAGATATTTTGGTCACGTTAGGCCTGGCAGGGAATCAGGCAGCCAAGCAGTGTAAGGCTCTCCCTCTCCCTTGTTCCCAGAGATTCTGGACCATACCTTTATAGTTATACTAACAACACTGCATTGTAATTATCTGTCTGCCTGTCTCCCCCACGAGAGGTCTCCTTGAGCTTAAGGACTATCTTATTCTCCACACTGCTGTGCCCAGCAAATGTCACTGAATGAAGGAGCACAGTAAAGGTGATACTTACAAATAAATGAAACAAGACTAATAGCATTCACTAACATCTTATAATTTCACTGGTCCCCTTCTTTTGTTATAGTTGTGATTACATTCTGCAGTAAGAAAGGTTCAGAGGGCAGAGGAGAGATGAGGTATAAAAACGACCACCTACCTCCCAAAACAACAGTGGAACATACAAGAATTGGGAAATGCCCCTTTGTTGGCATGTAGTCAGCTGACCGTCCACAGAGTAAATCAGGCTGGTTACCTTCTTTTTGCACCCAAAAGGACACGTTTGCTTTTGCCATTGCTTTTTCAGTCCCAACTGATGAACCTGGATGAGAGTTACTGTTGACACTTTCACTAGTACAGACTAATCCGTTATGATACACAAAAAAGAAGAAAATGAGACTTGCCAGGACCCAATCCATCCACATTCTTTCTACCTAAGATTATATATACCATACTCAGATCTGAGCACATGTCTTCTTGCCACAAGGTACATGTTAATACTGCCTGTTGCACCTTCGCTCTAAGAACATTAACAGCAATGTTAGTTTCTTCCTCATACTGCTCCGTGTGTATGGGGGAGGGATTGTATTGATTTTTGCCCATACCATTTATTGTACGATATGGTAATGTTTGCCTTCCCCATTGCACAGTGAGTTTCTTGAGGGTCAGGGCTGACTATTGATTTTCCTTAAGGCTGTGCACACAGTATGTGGCACACAATAGGCTCTCCATAAATATTTGATGAACTGAACTCTCTGAGGGGGAACTCTTTCTCCACGGGTACAAATCATTCTAGAATTTTCTTTTACTACTGCAATCCCTTGTCCCTTTTTTCCTCTCTCAGGCCCCTCCAAATCCAAAATGGCAAATGAGAAACAAGGTCAAAGCTGAGTCACACCAGTTAAGGTCGGGGATGGGGAAGGATGTGAATAACAAAGGAAGAGACGAAAGTTGAGCTCTGCTCATATGGTAGCTTTGAGTGAATTAGAAAAAGTCTCCCTTGCTAACAACAGGGCACATGGCTTGGCACATGAATAACAGGCTGGACTTCAGCCCCAATACCCACCCCACCTCAGCTGCCACCTTTGTGTAGGACATGGCTTGCACAAATCTATGTGGGGTCCTGAGAAGGGCTCATTCTTTTTTTCTTTTCCTTGCAGCTAGACTTAACCTAAAATTCCTGGAGGCTCCTGAAGTATCCCCAATAATAATATGTGGAGCTCATCTCTGGATATTTATTTGCATTTGTTTGGTCTGCAAGCCACAATGATTCTGGTGTGAAGCAGAGGGTGGGCCAGAGATGGGATTCAAAGTGTTGTATCTTCAAACCTGTTCCTCAAGTAGCACTTCACATCCTTGGCACCTTCACAGCCCACTCATCATTACTCAAATCAAGTTCTCTAAACTATTAAGACCAGCAATACCTTCTGCCAAAGCTAAGCAGGTTCAGAGTTGAAATCAAGATGAAGGCACTCGAAATCACAAAAAATGCTCAGCTCTGTGTCTGTTTGCCACAGACGGTACTGCCAACTGATTTCACATGAAAGCCGTTTCCACGCCTAATTCCTATTGGTTTCTTGCCAACTTACTTTCATTCTGATTGGTTACACACATTATCCCCACCCCCAATCCAGAAGAAGCTAAGTGATCCCAGTTCCAGGGAAGTTTGCATTTCTTAATGCTTAAGCTGTGTCTATATTTACAACTGTTTTAACTGATTTTCTCTGCCTGATGTAATGGCTGAGATGGTCATGGACCATGTAGATGGAACCTCCTCCTATACGGTTTTTTAATATATACTGTCTTTCTTTCTTCAACCCTAACCCTTTTCAACACTGATTTGTCTCCCCTCTGACCTTTTCATTCATCCTTTTCTGTTTTCTCTTTTTTCCATCTCTCTTTTCTTTTCAGTGGAGTTTTGCCTTTTCCTCCTTAACTCCTATTTGTCATTGGCTTTTGGTCCTTGAAGAAACACTATCACCCATTCTTCACAGAACAAATGCATCCCAAATTCTGTGATGCCTAACATGTGATATTTTTACCTCAAATCTAATCATTAAAAACAAATACAGCATAAATTTAAACAAATGAACAAGTTATTAATTTGTAGTTTACTTTCAAGAAAGTTATTTTGTGACAATGAAATTCTACCCTCTCATCCCTGTGCCACACTAATCAAATCCTCTTCCCTTGGGCACCAAGGATAATACCACAGCAGTGAGATTACTAACTCTATCGTCAATCTTCTCCGTCACTATATTAAGGAAACGTGAATAAAAAGAAGTCCCAATTCCTACCTGAGACTAAGTAGTATCAGTCAACAGCTCTATGTCTCCCTCTGACCGCAGCAACCACCACTGGCACTCAACGCCATTCCCCTAAAATAGATGTTTGACAGCATTTTGTTGCTGTCATCTGCTATGGTTCTTTTAAGCCACTGGGTCCCCCCCTACCATAAATCCCAAGGACCATGTTGAAAAAAAAATGTCTTATTCTCAGGCTGTCTCCTGAGAGACCCATTCCTTACTCATTCCCATCCTGCCCTTACTGAACTCTTCTGGTTACCAAGTTCACTACTCTTTCTCCCATTTTCATCTTAACCTTATCTACATTGCTTGTCACCTTGATTTCTCTCCTCCACTGCAATGCCTCAGGTCACTCTGAGTCATGTCCTTCCAGTTCTATCTAGTTCCTATCCCAATGCTGTCCTCTCAGGCTCACCTGGGTCACCTAGACCCTCCAGGTAAGACTCATGCAGTTTTACATTTCAAAAGTCAGATTCTCCATGGCTTTTGGAAAAATACTCATACCTCAAGAAAACTTGAACAAAATTCACAGAGTCGGCTCTAGGTTACATATAGTTCTGAGAGCTACAGATAGCACGTAACTAAAATACACAGAGATGATCACATTTTTCTACATAACAGTATTTCCCATAGAGTAAAAAAGAAAGCAATAATAAATGTATATTTCACCATTTTTGGTAGAGCCAGTTGAATAGACTTTGGTGGCTTTGAATGTTGAGAGGTGAGAGGCTTTCCAGTGTGTTTCCCCCAAACTCCATCTTTTGATGATAGACTATACTGTCTGACTGAGACAGGCACATGACAGGTTGATTAGTCATAGTTCCCCATCCCTCTAACACTGATTGGTTCAGAGCATGGGACTCAGACAAGACCAGTCAGATGATGCCTTGATACATATACCATTATTGGGAGAGAGCTGTTCTCTCTCCATCTGAGTTTAGTTGTGGTGATGACTGCCTAGAACAGCTAGAGGCCACCTTCCCAGCTGCACTGAGAAAGCCCACCTCAAGTCTGAGGCTGAGAAAAGCCTGAGTCTGAAAGTTTCCATGACATACCACCTGGATCTCTGAGGTCTTAAAAAATGACCTCACAATCCTGCCTGAGATTTTATCTTTTCTCTGAAGCCATTTCTTAGTTTGAGAATTTTTTGCCATCTAGAAAGGCTAGAAATGAGAACTAATTTTATTCTCAAACCTAGCAAGTACTGAATCCTTTATATTTCTTTTAAATTTTATTTGAAAACTGAACTGTTCCTTTTCAGCTCATATGTCTCCTCTCATATTTTAGTAGGAGAATCCAGGTGGCAGTTGAACACTGGAAAAGTCCTTAGCAGGATCACTGAGTTCATTACTTAGACAAAAGTGTGGCCAAACTTACCACCATCACATAACAAGGGCCCCTTTTCTCCAGCTTCTAATAACATTCTCCTCTCTTTCCTGTAAATTCCCACTAATAGCCTCCTCGACAGCCTTAAAGATTCTGCTAATAATCTAAGGCCCTGCAGGCTTTCACTAAGACTCTCCTCTGGCCCCTTCCAGCATCTGCCTACTACCCAGTCCCAAAATGGCAATGCCACATTTTAGGGTTTGTTATGTCAATTTCTCACTTCCTGGTTCCAAAATTTTTATGCTATACATTGCTGCATAACAAACAGACACAAACCTTAGTAGTTTAGAACAACAATCATTTATTTGGCTGAGATCAACAATTTCGGCAGGGCTCAACAGAGGCTTGTCTCTGCTCCGTACAGCATTGGCTGTGGTGGCTCCACTGGAGGATCCACTTCCAAGATGACTCACCCGTATCACTGATGACTGCTGGCTGGAGCTCAGCCAGGGCCTCAGCGCCTGTCCATATGGCTCTCTCCAAGGCAGCATCTCAAGGGAACTAGGTAGAAACTGTATCACCTTTTATCTTTTATGATCTATGGAAATCACATAGTATTACTTCTACTGTAATCACAGGCCTACCCAGGTTCATGATGAGAGAACAGAGACCCACCTCCCTACGTGAAGAATGTCATGACCGTGGGATGGGAGATGTGACCATCTTGGAAAATACAATCTATCACAAATTAGATGAAACATTGGGATGGATTATCAGCCCTTTATAATTTGGGGCATCATGGTAACCTAAGTAGCAGTCTGACTGCTTTAGCTCAGTCTAGAGCAGTAGTTATCAAAGGGTAGACCATGTGCCAGTTGTGATTCATGACAAAAGTTCCATCATATATAGCAAAATGAAAACATAAAAGTCTATAATAAAACTTAATTTATTCAACTTAAAGAGTAGAGCCTTATACTGAGATCATATCTTCCCCTTTTTTGGTGTTAATATGTCTTTTCTTTTATTAAATGATAGCGATAATAGCTGTTTTCTTAATGATGTCATACCGATCTCCTCCCTCTTTTTTTTTGCTTTAGTTTTTCAGTCAATGAAAAAAAATACAAAAGCCTAAGGAACCACTATCTAGAAGTTATCAGAACACTTAATGTAGCCTTTGCTTTACTACCTCTCAAATAATGTGATTTAATTTACTAGTATGCACCTTGAAATAGTAATTAATTACTCTGTGGGTGTGTGGAAAAAGTCATGCAGCTACTTGAGTAATAGCTAAAACTCAAAGTATAAGGACCTTTCACACTCCTGTGAATATACTTATAATTCAATGCAACAATAGGTCACAAGACATATCGTATCTCTCAAAACATACTAAAGTAATAGATCTATAGATATAAATGTATATTCAGACTGTCACATCAATGAAATCTTTGAAATGAGATCCAGGAATTCCTTGGTAATCACTAGGTTCATATGCCTAAAAAGTAAGGTGGCATTCAAGAAGAAAGTTTAAAAATAGACAATTAGAGAAGAAACTAGATATACAGTCATAATGCTAGACGTGTGTGTGGCTTGTCTTCTGGAGGAGCAGGAGTTGAAATGGGGCACTGGCACTAGCAAAATATGGAGAAAAGGATTCAGGATTCATTTCTATAAAGGTGAACAAGCTTTATAAATGAATGAAGACTACTGAGTTCTATGAAAAACGTGGCACCGAAAGAGAATTCATTCAACTATTATTTACTAACTTACTATGTTATAGGTTCTTTAGGAATGAAGAAAAACAAGACAAAGCCCCTACCCTCAAAAAGCTCGTAGTTCACATGTGAACAATTAAATAGAATACAGTATGAAGCTATTAATGCTATGCGTGCCCCAAAGAAGGAGGGATTAATTCTTCCTAACATTGGGGATAAAGGTCATGGAATGGAAAATTACAGATTGCCTCGCCAAGGGTCAGGATTGACTTTTTTTTCAGCTTTATTGAGGTATAATTGACAATATAATTGAATATTGTCATATTCGAGATCAAGGCTCAGAAAATGTAGAATTAGAGTAGAAATGACAAAAACGGCACCTGGCCTTTTCCCAAATTATTGCGATGCTTAAAGATAATAGACTTCTCACAATCTACAATATTAAGGGAATGGAGCAGACAAAGGTCTTCTTTGCACTACTCCATAAACACCCACTGGATCTACCAGAGAGGGGAGTGAGAGTCATTGCCCTTTTCTTCTGCTTAAGGCAACTGAAACTGAATTGCTCATACATTAAAAAAAGATCTCAAAACTTTTAAATTTGTGAGACAGTGTTACCTCAAAATCATGGTTGAGAAAATGCCAACTGACAAGGAATTACTGAATTGCTCATTTCTTTTCCTTCCCCTCAACAACGAAAAACTAGCTTTCAGGATGGGACAAAGAAGAGAATTATTTTCTTTCTATAAAACTTTTCCGGAAAGTCACAGAGTAGTAGAAGGTTCAGGGACTCTTAGACAAAGTAGAAAAAAGGACATTCCAAATCACTAATATGAAACCAACAATGATACCTAAAATGTAGGTAGTATAAAACAAAAGGAAAATGGCATGTAGTACAGATATAATAACTATATTGCTAAACCTACTGAGTAGGGGAAATCTAAATATAAAACTAAACAGATTTGTATTTATTAATTTAAAGACAAGGGTGTTAAAGAAACAGGAAGATTTACTAAGAGACTATATCCCACCTTAAAGGTGAATTTTAATTTGGACATAAAAAAGTAATAGTTGTATAAGCAGAGGACCCTGATCCAAACCATCCTTAATATTTCCTTGCTCCAGAATGTCATCCCATAGCTTTCCTTCTGAGAGAGGGAGAACAAATTTTCCTTCTGGAAATGGCCAATATGTCTTTTTTTTTTTTTTAATAGAATTCCTCACTTGAACAGAAATTTCCTGCCTCAGTTACACAGAAAATTGTTAGATTCTCTAAGTAGCTTTTAAAGCTTCCATATGGTCTTTGTGAGTGACTCACAGCCAAGTGCTCTCTGGAAGGAGCACGTGGAACTCACATGAAACTGACTTGCGGAGGCAGAGGCAAGGCCAGAGAGTCTGGACATAAGCATGCTGAATGGGGTAAAACAAAACGAGGGTGATTTAACTTCATACTTAAACATTTTTATAAAACCCCACATCTATTTAACTTCAGTCGGCATGAATAGGTTTGCCTTTATAGATATAGAAGAAGATGCGGCCTTTTATAAGACTTCTTTTCTGACCATGGCTTAGAATACAGATTTGGCACTCTTCCCTTGACCTGAAAGGAAGCAGATTTTTAAATTACATTTAATTAGCTTGCTACAGAAAACAAAAATGAAGCCAGTTTTTAAAAACAATGGGCATGAAATAAAGCATAACGTCCAAGGCTGAACCAGTCATTAATGAAACCTTGATGTTTGTATGTCAATTCAAGTATTCCCACCTTTTTGTTTTAATATTTAAAGCTGTGAGATCACACTTACATAATCAGTATTACTGTTCCTAATTCAGCCATGTGAATAAACTGCTTAACCTCATGTGTCTGCACTTTCTTCATTGTAAAACAAGGGGGTCGTTTCAGAGGTTTCATCAAGATCTAACATTTCTATAATATGAACATGCAAGATACTGGGGTGCTTGGAGGGGACAGAGAGGACTTGGGTAAAGAGGCAATTTTTTTAAATTGAAGTATAGTATATTTACAATGTTGTGTTAATTTCTGCTGTACAGAAAGTGATTCAGTTATACATATATATGTATATATACACATATATATTCTTTTTCATATTCTTTTCCATTATGGTTTATTACAGAATATTGACTATAGTTCCCTCTGCTATACAGTAGAACCTTGTTGTTTATCCATTCTATATATAATAGTTTGCATCTGCTAATTACAAACTCCCAATCCATCCCTCCCCCAAGCCCCTCCCCTTGGCAAACACAAGCCTGTTCTCTATGTCTGTGAGTCTGTTTCTGTTTCGTAGATAAGTTCATTTGTGTCATATTTTAGATTCCACATATACATGATATCATCGTATTTGCCTTTCTCTTTCTCTAGGTCCATTCATATTGCTGCAAATGGCATTATTTCATTCTTTTTTACAGCTCAGTAGCATTCTGTCGTATATATGTACCACACCTTTATCCATTCATCTGTTGAGGGACATCTAGGTTGTTTCCATGTCTTCGCTATTGTTAATAGTGATGCTATGAACATAAGGGTCCCTGTATCTTTTCGAATTACAATTGTTTCTGGATATATGCCCAGGAGTGGGATTGCTGGATCACATGGCAACTCTATTTTTAGTTTTTTGAGGAACCTACATACTGTTTTCCACAGTGGCTGCAGCAATTTACATTCCTACCAACAACACAGGAGGGTTCCCTTTTCTCCACACCCTCTCCAGCATTTGTTTCTTGCAGACTTTTTAATGATGGCCATTCTGACTGATGTGAGGTTGCACCTCACTGTAGTTTTGATTTGCATTTCTCTAATAATTAATGATGATAAACATCTTTTCATGTGTTTATTGGCCATTTGTATGTCTTCTTTGAAGAAATGTCTATTTAGGTCTTCTGCCCATATTTTGATTGGGTTGTTTTTTTGTTATTGAATTGTATGAGCCATTTGTATATTTTGGAAATTAAGCCCTTGTCAGTGGCATCATTTGCAAATATTTTCTCAAAGCTTGTAAGTTTGATTAGGTCCCATTGGTTTATTTTTGCTTTTATTTCTACTGCCTTGGGAGACTGACCTAAGAAAACATTGCTACGATTTATGTCTGAGAATGTTATTCCTATGTTCTCTTCTAGGAGTTTTATGGTGTCATGTCTTACATTTAAGTCTTTAAGCCATTTTGAGTTTATTTTTGTGTATGGTGTGAGGGTGTGTTCTAACTTCATGGATTTACATGTGGCTGTCCAACTCCCAGCACCACTTGCTGAAGAGACTGTCTTTTCCCCATTGTGTATTCTTGCCTCCTCTGTCAAAGATTAATCGACCACAGGTGTGTGGGTTTATTTTGGGGCCCTCTATTCTGTTCCACTGATCCATATGTCTGTTTTTGTGCCAATACCACGCTGTTTTGATTACTGTAGTTTTGCAGTATTATCTGAAGTCTGGGAGGGTTATGTCTCCTACTTTGTTCTTTTTCCTCAGGATTGCTTTGGCAATTCTGGGTCTTTTATGGTTCCATATAAACTTTAGGCTTATTTGTTCTAGTTCTGTGAAAAATGTCATGGGCAATTTGATAGGGATCGCATTAAATCTGTAGATTGCTTTGAGCAGTATGGCCATCTTAACAATATTAATTCTTCCAATCCAAGAGCATGGGATATCTTTCCATTTCTTTGAATCATCTTCAATTTCCTTTATTCATGTTTTATAGTTCTCAGCATATAAGTCTTTCATCTCCTTGGTCAGGTTTATTCTTATGTATTTTTTGGATGCAATTTTAAAAGGGATTTTCTTTTTACATTCCCTTTCTGATATTTCTTCGTTCGTGTAAAGAAATACAACCGATTTCTGTATGTTAATCTTGTATCCTGCTACCTTCCTGAATGCAATTATCAGTTCTGATAGTTTTTGTGTGGAGTCTTTATGGTTTTCAACATATAGTATCATGTCATCTGCATACAATGACAATTTTATCTCTTCCCTACCAATATGGATATCTTTTATTTCTTTTTCTTGTCTGATTGCTGTGGCTAGGACTTCCAATACTATGTTGAATAGAGGTGGTGAGAGTGGGCATCCTTGTCTTGTTCCAGATTTTAGCGGGAAGGCTTTCAGCTTTTTACTGTTGAGTACTGTATTGGCTGTGGGTTTGTCATAAATAGCTTTTATTATGTTGAGATAATATTCCCTCTATACCCACTTTCATAAGAGTTTTTATCATGAATGGATGTTGAATTTTATCAAATGCTTTTTCTGCATCTAATGAGAGGAACATGTAGTTTTTGTCTGTTATTGATGTGGTGTATCACACTGACTGACTTGCATATGTTGAACCATCCTTGTGACACTGGGATAAATCCAACTTGGTCATGGTGTATGATCTTTTTTATATGTTGTTGGATTCATTTTGCTAGTATTTTGTTGAGAATTTTCGCATCTATATTCATCAAAGACATTGGCCTGTAATTTTCTTTTTTGGTGGTGTCTTTGTCTGGTTTTGGTATCAGGGTGACGGTGGGAGTGTTCCCTCCTCTTCAATCTTTTGGAAGAGTTTGAGAAGGATTGGTATAAGTTCTTCTCTGTATGTTTGGTAGAATTCTCCTGTGAAGCCATCTGGTCCTGGACTTTTGTTTGTAGGGAATTTTTTTTATAACAGATTCTATTTCACTTCTAGAGATCAGTCTATTCAAATTATCTATATCTTCTTGATTCAGTTTTGGTAGGCTGTGTGTTTATAGAAATGTGTCCATTTCTTCTAAGTTGCCCAATTTGTTGGCATATAATTGTTTATAGTATTCTCTTATGGTTTTTTTGTGTTTCTGCAGTTATCAGTTGTGCTTTCTCATCTTTCATTTCTTATTTTATTTGTTTGGGTCCTCTCTCTTTTCTTTTTGGTGAGCCTGGCCAGAGGTTTGTCAATTTTGTTTACCCTTTCAAAGAAACAGCTCTTGATTTTATTGATTTTTTCTATTGTTTTTTAATCTCTATTTTATTTATTTCCTCTCTGATCTTTACTATTTCCTTTCTTCTGCTGACTTTAGGTTTTGTTTGTTCTTCTTTTTCTAATTCTTTTAGGTGGTGGGTTAGTTTGCTTATTTGAGATTTTTCTTGTTTCTTGAAGAAGGTGTGTATCACCGTGAACTTCCCTCTGAGAACTGTTTTTGCTGCATCCCATAGAATTTCACTGTCATTTGTCTCAAGGTATATTTTTAGTTTTCTCTTTGATTTCATCGTTGACCCATTGGTTTTTTTTAGTAATTGAATTTTTTTTTCTCTTTTCTTTTTGACTGAAAAGAGAAAAAAATTGCAATTGACTTTTTTTCTCTTTTCTTTTTCTGTGGTTAATTTCTAGTTTCATGCAATTGTGGTCAGAAAAGATGCTTGGAATAATTTCTGTACTCTTAAATTTGTTGAGGCTTGTTTTGTACCCTAGAGTGTGGTCAATTCTATAGAATATTCCATGTGCACTTAAAAAGAATGTGTATTCTAGGGGGTTTTTTTGGATGTATTGTCCTGAAAATATCAATTAGGTCTAACTGTTATATTATATCATTTAGGATCCCTGTTGCCCTAGTGATTTTTTTGTCTGTAAGATCTGTCCATTGGTGTGAGTGGTATGTTAAAGTCTCCTACCATTGATGTATTCCCATCAATTTTTCCCTTTTTGTCTGTTAGTATTTGTTTTATGTATTTGGGTACATATATGTTGATGAGTGTAATATCATCTTCTTGTATTGATCCTTTTATCATTATATAGTGTCCTCCTTCATCTTTCTTTATGGCCTTTGTTTTAAAGTCTGTTTTGTCTGACATGAGTATTGCTACAACTGCTTTCTTGTCATTTCCGTTTGCGTGAATTATCTTTTTCCACACCCTCACTTTCAATCTATATGTGTCCTTTGTCCTAAAGTGGGTCTCTTGTAGGCAGCATATTGTAGGCTCTTGGTTTTTTATTCAATCTGCCACTTGATGACTTTTGATTGGAGCATTTAGTCCATTGACTTTTAAGGTAATTATTGATAGATATGTATTTATTGCCACTTTAAACCTTGTTTTCCTGTTGATTCTGTATTTCTTCTTTGTTCCTTTCTTTTTCTTTTTGTTTTTCCTTTTGTGCTTTAATGATTTCTTTTATATTATGCTTGTGTTCTCTTCTTTTTGGTTTTTATGAATCTACTGTATGTTTTTGATTTGTGGTTACCCTGTTTTTGAAGTATGTTAATGCCTTCCTATATCTACTTTCTTTAGACTGGTAGTCAAATAGGCTCAAACACATTCTGAAAAAAAAAATCAACATGTTCTTACTCTCCTCCCCTACACTGTATGATTTTGATGTCCTATTTTGCATCTTCATGTTTATTCTTTTGCTGTTCATTGTGCTTATCATCACTTTCACAGAAAAATCTTTTTTATTTTATTTTTTAAAATCTGTGTATTGCTCTCTTCTTCAGCACGGCCTATGGAAGTGGCAGCCATCTCCTACTCGGCATGATGGCTGCCCTCAGACTCCTCATAAAGCCCAAGGTTGTCAAAAAGAGGACCAAGAAGGTCATCCAGCACCAGTCAGATCAATATGTCAAAATTAAGCAGAACTGTCTGGAGCCTGTGCTCCGCAACAGGAGAGGGCGCGATGGTGAGAGGCCCGCGCACCGCGATGAAGAGTGGCCCCCACTTGCTGCAACTAGAGAAAGCCCTCGCACAGAAACAAAGACCCAACACAAGCCATAAATAAATAAACAAAGAAATAAAAATTTAAAAAAAAATTAAGCAGAACTGACAGAAATCCAGAAGCACTGACAACAGGATGCACAGGAGGTTCAAGGGCCAGATCTTGATGCCCAACATTGGTTATGGGAGCAACAAGAAAACAAAGCACATGCTGCCCAGCAGCATCTGGAAGTTCCTGGTCCACAGCATCAAGGAGCTTGAAGTGCCGCTGTTGTGCAACAAATCTTACTGTGCTGAGATTGCTCACAACATCTCCTCCAAGAACCACAAAGCCATTGTGGAAAGAGCATCCCAGCTGGCTATCACAGTCACCAATCCCAACACCAGGCTATGCAGCAAAGAAAATGAATAGATTGCTCGTGGGCACATTGTGTTTGTGTTAATAAAACCATGAAACTTGGCCAAAAAAAAAAAATCTGTGTACTGATTTATTTAAGTAATTTACTTTCCAATTGTGATTTTCTCTTTCCTATAGATTCTTGCTTCTTTTCTATTTAGAGAAGACCTTTCAATATTTCCTTTAGAACAGGTTTAATATTGCTGTATTCTTTTAGCTTTTGCTTGTCTGAGAAATTCTTTCTCTCTCCTATTTTAAATGATAATCTTGCAGGGTAGAGTTTCCTACACTGCAGATTTTTCCCTTCAGGACTTTGAATATATCTTGCCACTCCCTCCTGGCTTGCAACATTTCTGTAGAGAAATCAGCTGATAGTCTTATGGGGGTTCCCTTGTAATTAACTCCTTGTTTTCCTCTTGCTGCCTTTAGAGTCCTCTCTTTATCTTTCACTTTTGCCATTTTAAATATAGTATATCTTGGTGTAGGTCTGTTTGGGTTCATCATGTTTGGGACCCTCTGTGCTTCCTGTACCTGGATGTTTCCTTCTTTAGGTTTGGGGGGTTTTCAGCCATAATTTCTTCAAATACATTTTTGATTCCCTTTTCTCTTTCTTCTCCTTCTGGGATCCTTATTATGTGTAGACTGGCGTGCTTTATATTATCCCATAGGTCTCTTATATTGCTTTCATTTTTTTTTCATTTGGCTTTCTGTCTGCTGTTCTGATTGGGTGATTTCCATTATTCTAACTTGCAGATCACTTATTCGTTCTTCTACATTATTCAATCTGCTACTTATTACCTTAAACTCAGCTTTCGTCTCAGCAAGTAAGTCTTTTAATTTGTCTTGGTTCCTCTTTATAGTTCCTGGTCCTTTTTACAGTAATCTGCATTTCTATCAATAGCCCTTCTTAATTCCTTCAGTATTTTCAGTATCTCCTTTTTAAACTCGGTGTCTATTAGACTGAAGAGGTCTGTTTCATTATTTGTTCTTTCAGGGGAATTCTCTTGATCTTTTATTTGGGAGTGGTTCCTCTCATTCTTCATTTTACTTATATTTCTCTTACTCTATGAGTTTAGTAGAAACAATTATCTACTGTGGTCTTGGAGGGCTATTTTTATGTAGAAGTGTCCCTGTGTAGCTTGTGTGGGTTTAATATTTTTGGTGCAAGGGCTGTTTTTTAGTATGGATGGCTGCCGCATCTTTCCTCAGTGTCTGCTGGCTGTTATCCCATTGATGGGGGTATGACTGATGTTGTGGTGAACGGAGCAGGTGCTGGATGTTGAACAGGGCCTCCTTTTTGCTCTGTGTTGTTACAGCCCTGCTGGGGGCAGGGTCTGTTCCCTAGTTGTTGGCATAGAAGCCCCCAGATCCATTTCTAAGCTGCAGTGTGACGTAGGCAGGATTGGAGCACTCCCACTGGAAGAGAAGCCACTGAGTATTCCTCCACCGGAGCTGTCCATCGGGGAGTGCACTCTGTGGTGTCACCTGTCACCCATTGTGTGAGCACACAAAGTACAATGTTGTGCACACTACCCTCGGCCCCACCTCCACTGTGGGAATGCAGGCTATCAGCCCTGGTGCCCCTCAGGCACTGTGATCACAAAGCCACCAGCACAGATCCATAGGCGTCAATCCACTGAAATCAGGTACCAGGACCACAGCAGTTGCGTACCTTGACCTGCCATGGGAGCTAGGGAAGCAGCCCAGACTCTGGCCCCACCTCCACGTGCATGCACCCACAAAGCCCACAGCTGCTAAGGTCAGACCCGTCCCAGCCATAGGAGCACCCGTTTTCCACTCGGATGTCCCACAGGCACTGAGTTTACAAAGCAAGCGGCGGTGCTGTGGATCACATGCCATGGGGGGAAGGCTCTGCTTTCAGCCCCGCCTCCGCATGTGGGCAACCTGCTGGTGCTTGCATGCTCCCAGAGCTCGTAGAGATGGCAATGAGAAAGAGGCTGCTATGGCAAGCCCCACCCCCCACTTCACTCATGCATTAACAACGGGGTTTCAATGGTGGCACACACTGGCCGTAAGCATGCCAAAAGTGAGGCTGCAATGGCGGGTCCTGCCCTTCTCTTCGAGTGCCTCTTAACAATGGCACTTCACTTCTATGGTGGGCCAGGCTTCTTCCACATACACTCCTGGTTGCAGCCCTTACCACACTCCAGGCCCTTCAGGCTGTTTCCGCAGGGCTAACCCCAGTCCTCTCCCCAGGTCTGTCCTCTGAAGCCCGAGTTTTAGCAACCGGCCCTCGCATGTATTACTAGCAGGTCCATGTCTCGGACTGGGGACTGCAGCAAGGTAGCACGGATCCTCTGTGCAGGTCTCTCTCTGTTCTGCCTGCTGCAAACCAGCTTCTACGCTCCCCTCCAAGCCTCTGAAGCTCCCTTTCTGTCCCAGGTGATCTCCCCACCAGTGCTGGGGCTTCTCAGGGTACGAGAACCTTTCCTCTTTCATAGCTCTCTCCCAGGGGCATAGGTCCTATCCTGCTTGCTTCCTTTTTTTTTTTTTTCTTCCATCCTACCCGGTTACATGGAGATCTTCCTCGCACTTCTGCGTGTCTGAGATTTTCTGCCAGAATTAAATAGGTATTCTGTGATAACTGTTCCCCATGTAGATGTATTCATTATGTATTTGTGGGAAAAGGTGAGCTCTACATCGTTCTATTCCACCATCTTGATTCGAGCCTCTGCAATTCTTCCTCAGAGGTGAGAAGGGAAGGAGGGAGGGTTGTTGGGCCAGACTAACAATAGTGGTGGTTTGGGGGGGAAAGGTGGGAATTGAACTGTATAACCAACAACTCGTCTTAACCATCTCATTCCTGGACTATACTGGTCTCACTCCCTCTGGTCTCTTCTCCCTCCAATCCATTTTGCAAGGACAGCCAGATTATTCTCCACTACTTAATCCCTCGTCTCTCCTACCCCAAACAAAGCCTTTAATGGCAACCCACTGCACTGAAAGTAAAGTCCAAACTTTGAAGCTTATAATTCAGTACTTTTTTAAAATTTATTTTATTTTTGGCTGTGTTAGGTCTTTGTTGCTATGCACGGGCTTTCTCTAGTTGCAACAAGCGGGGGCTACTCTTCATAGCAGTGCGTGGGCTTCTCATTGCAGAGGCATCTCTTGTTGCAGAGCACGGGCTCTAGGTACGCGGGCTTCAGTAGTTGCATCGTGTGGGCTCAGTAGCTGTGGCTCGCAGGCTCTAGAGCGCAGGCTCAGTAGTTGTGGCACACGGGCTTAGCTGCTCCATGGCATGTGGGATCTCCCCGGACCAGGGATCGAACCTGTGTCCCCTGCATTGGCAGATGGATTCTTAACCACTGCACCACCAAGGAAGTCCCTAATTCAGTACTTTTAATGAAATGATCACAAGCTAACTTTCCAACCTTATTTTCTACTCTTCCTTAATGCGTACTCAACTACAATCAGCCAAATGGATACTGACCACTTCCCTAGTCCCATATTTCAACTTTTCATCATTATGTTTTGCTTTCATTCCAGAATTCCCTACATATTCCACCTTGGTTACCTATCCTTTCAGGCAATTCCTCTTTCTTCATGATGCCTTCTCTTTATGCTTAGGCTTCCCTGAACATACACAGCTCTTAGTTTATCTTTTCAAGTAGGCATGTTTACTCACAAAGTGGTTGGTGGACTCCTTAAAGACAAGGATGGTGCAAAGGCATCTATTTCCCTTCAGGGGACCTAGGAGAGTGCTATGTGTATGCTCATTTGACGTTAGGTACAGTTGGCAAGGGACAGTTTGTCATACTACCTAGAACAGATTCAGTGCCTTAACCTTTAAAAAACCATGGTCCCTTTTGATAAACATAAAAATCTTAAGTAGTGGGTATCCACATACGAAAGAATGAAGCTGGACCCCCTACCTCACACCATATACAAAAATTAACTTAAAATGGATCACAGACATGTTTAGACATAAGGGCTAAAAAACCTACAAAACTCTTACAGAAAAACATAAAAGTAAATATTGGTGACCTTAGATAAGGCAATGTTTCTTAGATATGACACAAAGCACAATCAACAAAAGGAAAAATAGATAAATTAGACTTCATCAAACTTAAAGTCTTTTGTGCTTCAAAGAACACAATTAAGAAAATGAAAAGATAATCCACATAATGGGAGAAAATATTTGCAAGTCATATATCTGATAAGAGACTTGAACCCAAGATACATAAAAACCTTTACAATTCAACAATAAGAAGAAAAATACATACATGTGGAGACTAAACAACATGCTACTAAAAAACCAATGAGTCAAAAAATAAATCAAAGAGAAAAACAGAAAATACCTCAAGACAAACGATAATGTAAACACAACTTTCCAAAAATCTACAGAGGATGTAGAAAAGGCAGTTCTAAGAGGAAAGTTTATAGCAATATAGGTATACCTCAAGAAATAAAAATATCTCAAATAAACAACCTAACCTTCCATGTAAAGGAATTAGAAGAACTTCCCTGGTGGTCCAGTGGGTAAGAATCCGTGCTCCCAATGCAGGGGGCTGGGGTTTGATCCCTGTCAGGGAACTAGATCCCACATGCATGCCACAACTAAGAGTTCACATACTGCAACTAAGAAGCCTGTGTGCCACAACTAAGAAGCCCACATGTTGCTACTAAGAAGCCTGCATGCCACAACTAAGAGTTCACATGCCACAACTAAGAAGTCCGCATGCCACAAATAAGATGTCCGCATGCCAGAACTAAAGATCCCACATACCACAATGAAGATCCCACATGCCACAACTAAGACCCAGCACAGCCAAAATAAATAAATAAAATAAATAATAAATTTAAAGTACTGTCATTTTAAAAAAAGGAATTAGAAAAAGAAAAACAAACAAAGCCCAAAGTTAGCAGATGGAAAGAAAAAAATAAGTATCAGAGTGAAAACAAATATAATAGAGACCAAAAAACAATAGAAAAGATCAATGAAACCAAGAACTGTTTTTTTGAAAAGGTAAATAAAATTGATAAACCTTTAGCCAGGCTCATCAAGGAAAAAAAAGAGAGAAGACCCAAATAAACAAAATAAGAAATGAAAGAGGAGAAATAACAACTGCTATCACAGAGATACAAAAAAATCATAAGAGAATATTACGAACAGTTACATGCCAACAAATTGAACAACCTAGAAGAAATGGTCAAATTTCTAGAAAAATACAACTTTCAAAGACTAAATCAAGAAGAAATAGACAATCTGAACAGACCAATCACTACCTGTGAAATGGAAACTCCAATTTTAAAAACTTCCAGAAAGCAAAAGACATGACTGAATGGCTTCACAGAAGAATTGTACCAAACATACAATGAAGAGTTAATACCTAACCTTCTCAAACTATTCTGAAAAATTTTTAAGATGGGAGAACACTCCCAAATGCATTCTATGAGGCCACCACTACCCTAGTACCAAAATGAGTCAGGATGGAGGTGTGGGAAGACTCCAAGTTAGTGTCTCCCCACAACTAGGGCACCTGCCAGCCGCTGGTGGGAAACCCTGATGCCCAAGGAGACGGGAGGAACCCCCAAGTGAAATGGTGGGACTGAGCGGGGAAGAGAAGTGGAGGCCAGACAGGATCAGCACCCTTGAGGCCGGGAGATCAGAAGAGGCAGGCGGGAAGAGCCTTCCAGGAGGAGTGGGAAAGCAGCGGAGGGCAACTGCCCCACCCACTTGGGCCCAGGGAGCCTGCTGAGCTCCCAGGGTGGTCTCCTGCCCTCCAAGGCTCCCCTTCCCCATGGCTGCATTGGTACTGGGGGCATAGGGGGGGACACCAGGGAGATCAGGAGAGGCAGGCAGGAGGGGTCCTCTGAGAGGAGTGGGAGAGGAGCAGAGGGCATTTGCCCCACCTATTCGAGCCCAGGAAGCCTCCTGGACTCCCAGGTGAGGTCCCCCACCCTCTGAGACCAGGGGTGGTGGGCAAGCCTGAGCCCCTTCTTTTTGTGTTGAGGCTAAGCCCTGCCCCCCACAGCCCCCAGGGCCTTTTCCAGCCCTGTGGATCCTGAGTATAGGCCATGCCCACCACCCAAACCTTGCCCTTGCTTAGGCCCCGCTCTCCACAGCTAAGGCCTCCCCCCACCTTTTTTCTTTTTTCTTTTTTTTTTCCCTCCTCTTCTTCACTATTGTGGTACAGTTGTAAATTCTGGTTGTTTATTTATCTACATTTTTATTTTTATATTCTTTCTCATATATCTGTTAGTTTACTAGTTTAATGCTATTTTTTACTTTGTTATGGTTCTCTTTTTTTTTTTTTGCAACCCCATGTGGCTTGCAGTATCTTGGTTCACGAGCCGGGGGTCAGGCCGAAGCTCCTGCAGTGGGAGCTCCGAGTCCGAACCACTGGACTAACAGAGAACCTCAGTCCCCAGGGAATATTCATTGGAGTGAGGTCTCACGGAGGTCCTCATCTCAGCACCAAGACCCACCTCTACTCAACAGCCTACAAATTCCAGTGCTGAAAGCCTCAGGCCAAACAATCACCAAGACAGGAACACAATCCCACGCATTAAAAAAAGAGAAAAAAATGAGACAGCAAAAAAATATGTCACAGATGAAGGAACAAGGTAAAAACCTACAAAACTAAACAAATGAAGAGGAAATAGGCAATCTACCTGAAAGAGAATTCATTGTAATGATAGTAAAGATGATCCAGAATCTCAGAAATAGAATGGAGGCATGGATTGAGAAAATAAAAAAATGTTTAACAAAGATCTAGAAGAACTAAAGAACAAACAAATAACTGAAATGAAAAATACACTAGACAGAATCAATGACACAATAACTGAGGCAGAAGAACTAATAAGTGAGCTGGAAAACAAAATGGTGCAAATAACTGCCAAGGAGCAGAATAAAGAAAAAAGAATGAAAAGAATTGAAGACAATCTCAGAGATCTCTGGGACAACACTAAACGCACCAACGTTTGAATTATAGGGGTCCCAGAAGATGAAGAGAAAAAGAAAGGGTCTGAGAAAATATCTGAAAAGATTATAGGTGAAAACTTCCCAAACATGGGAAAGGAAATAGTCACCCAAGTCCAGGAAGTGCAGAGAGTCCCATACAGGATAAACCCTAAGAAAAACACACCAAGACACATATTACTCAAACTAACAAAAATTAAATTCAAAGAAAAAATATTAAAAGCAGCAAGAGAAAAACAAAAAATAACATACAAAGTAATCCCCGTAAGGTTATCAGCTGATTTTTCAGCAGAAACTCTGCAGGCCAGAAGGGAGTGGCAGGATATACTTAAAGTGATGAAACAGAAAAACCTACAACCAACATTACTCTACCCAGCAAGGATCTAATTGAGATTCAACAGAGAAATCAAAAGCTTTTCAGACAAGCAAAAGCTAAGAGAATTCAGCACCACCAAACCAGCCTTACAACAAATGCTAAAGAAACTTCTCTAGGTGGGAACACAAGAGAACAAAATGACCCACAAAAACAAACCCCAAACAATTAAGAAAATGGTAATCAGAACATACATATCGATAATAACCTTGAATGTAAATGGATTAAATGTCCCAACCAAAAGACACAGACTGGCTGAATGGATACAAAAACAAGACCCATATATATGCTGTCTACAAGAGACCCACTTCAGACCTAGGGACACACACAGACTGAAAGTGAAGAGATGGAAAAAGATATTCCATGCAAATGGAAATCAAAAGAAAGCTGGAGTAGCAATACTCGTATCAGACAAAATAGACTTTAAAATAAAGACTGTTACAAGAGATAAGGAGGGACACCACATACTGATCAAAGGATCAATCCAAGAAGAAGAGTTAACAATTATAAATATTTATGCACCCAACACACAAGCACCTCAGTACATAAGGCAACTGCTAACAGCTATAAAAGAGGAAATCGACAGTAACACAATAATAGTGGGGGACTTTAACACCTCACTTACACCAATGGACAGACCATCCAAACAGAAAATTAATAAGGAAACACAAGTTTTAAATGACACAACAGACCAGATAGATTTAATTGATACTTACAGGACATTCCATCCAAAAACAGCAGATTACACTTTCTTCTCAAGTGCGCACGGAACATTCTCCAGGATAGATCACATCTTGGGTCACAAATCAAGCCTCAGTAAATTTAAGAAAATTCAAATCATATCAAGCATCTTTTCTGACCACAACGTTATGAGATTAGAAATCAATTACAGGGAAAAAACATAAAAAACACAAACACATGGAGGCTAAACAATACGTTACTAAATAACCAAGAGATCACTGAAGAAATCAAAAAGGAAATCAAAAAATACCTACAGACAAATTACAACGAAAACATGACGATCCAAAACCTATGGGATGCAGCAAAAGCAGTTCTAAGAATGAAGTTTATAGCAATACAAGTCTACCTCAAGAAACAAGAAAAATCTCAAATAAACAATCTAACCCTACACTTAAAACAAGTAGAGAAAGAAGAACGAGGAAAACCCAAAGTCAATAGAAGGAAAGAAATCATAAAGATCAGAGCAGAAATAAATGAAACAGAAACAAAGAAAACAATAGCAAAGATCAATAAAACTAAAAGCTGGTTCTTTGAGAAGATAAACAATATTGATAAACCATTAGCCAGACTCCTCAAGAAAAAGAGGGAGAGGACTCAAATCAATAAAATTACAAATGAAAAAGGAGAACTCACAAATGACACCGCAGAAATACAAAGGATTATAGGAGACTACTACAAACAACTATATGCCAATCAAGTGGACAACCACGAAGAAATGGACAAATTCTTGGAAAGGTACAATTTTCCAAGACTGAACTAGGAAGAATTAGAAAATATAAACAGACCTATCACAAGTAATGAAATTGAAACTATAATTAAAAATCTTCCAACCAACAAAACTCCAGGACCAGATGGCTTCACAGGTGAATTCTATCAAACATTTAGAGAAGCACTAACACCCATCCTTCTCAAACTCTTCCAAAAAATTGCAGAGGGAGAAATACTCTCAAATTCATTCTACAAAGCCACCATCACCCTGATACCTAAACCAGAAAAAATATCACAAAAAAAGAAAATTGTAGACCAATATCACTGATGAACATAGATGCAAAAATCCAGAACAAAATACTAGCAAACAGAATCCAACAACACATTAAAAGGATCATACACCATGATCAAGTGAGATTTATCCCAGGGATGCGAGGATTCTTCAATATACGCAAATCAATCAATGCGATACACCATATTAACAAATTAAGGAATAAAAACCATATGATCACCTCAATAGATGCAGAAAAAGCTTTTGACAAAATTCAACACCCATTTATGATAAAAACTCTCCAGAAAATGGGCATAGAGGGAAACTACCTCAACATAATAAAGGCCATATACAACAAACCCACAGCAAGCATCATCCTCAATGGTGAAGAACTGAAAGCATTTCCACTAAGATCAGGAACAAGACAAGGATGTCCACTCTTGCCACTATTATTCAACATAGTTTTGGAAGTCCTAGCCATGGCAATCAGAGAAGACAAAGAAATAAAAGGAATCCAAATTGGAAAAGAAGGAGTAAAACTGTCACTGTTTGCAGATGACATGATACTATACCAGAAAATCCTAAAGATGTCACCAGAAAACTACTAGAACTAATAAATGAATTTGGTAAGGTTGTAGGATACAAAATTAATGCACAGAAATCTCTGGCATTCCTATACATCAACAACATAAAATCAGAAAGAGAAATTAAGGAAACAATCCCACTTACCATCGCAACAAAAAGAATAAAATACCTAGGAATCAACCTGCCCTAGGAGGCAAAAGACCTGTACTCAGAAAACTATAAAACACTGATGAAAGAAATCAAAGATGACAAAAACAGATGGAAAAATATACCATGTTCTTGGATTGGAAGAATCAATATTGTGAAAATGACTATACTACCCAAAGCAATCTACGGTATCAATGCAATCCCTATCAAACTACCAATGGCATTCTTCACAGAATTAGAACAAAAAACTTTACAACTCATATGGAAACACAAAAAACCCCAAATAGCCAAAGCAATCTTGAGAAAGAAAAATGCAGTTGGAGGAATCAGGCTCACCCACTTCAAACTATACCACAAAGCTACAGTAATCAAGACAGTATGGTACTGGCACAAAAACAGTATAGATCAATGGTACAGGATAGAATGCCCAGAGATAAACCCACGCACATATGGGCACCTAATTTACGACAAAGGAGGCAAGAACATACAGTGGAGAAAAGACAGCCTCTTCAATAAGTGGTGCTGCGAAAACTGGACAGTTACATGTAAAAGAATGAAATTAGAACACTCTCTAACACCATACACAAAAATAAACTTCAAATGGATTAAAGACCTGAATGTAAGACCAGACACTATAAAACTCTTAGAGGAAAACATAAGAAAAACATTCTTTGACGTAAACCACAGCAAGATCTTTTTTGACCCACCTCCTAGAGCAACGGAAATAAAAACAAAAATAAACAAACGGTATTTAATTAAACTTCAAAGCTTTTGCACAGTAAAGGAAACCATAAACAAGACAAAAAGACAACCCTCAGAATGGGAGAAAATACTGCAAATCAGACAAAGGATTAATCTCAAAAACATACAAACAGCTCATGGAGCTCAATATCAAAAAAGCAAACAATCCAATTAAAAAATGGGCAGAAGACCTAAATAGACATTTCACCAAGGAAGACATACAGATGGCCAAGAGGCACATGAAAAGATACTCAACATCACTAATCATTAGAGAAATGCAAATCAAAACTATAATGAGGTATCACCTCACACTGGTCAGAATGGCCACTATCAAAAAATGTAGAAACAATAAATGCTGGAAAGACTGTGGTGAAACAGAACCCTCTTGCACTGTTGGTGGGAATGTAAATTGATACAACCACTATGGAAGACAGTATGGAGGTCCTTAAAAAACTAAAAATAGAACTACCATATGACCCAGCAATCCCACTACTGGGCATATACCCTGAGAAAACCATACTTCAAAAAGAGACAAGTACCACAATGTTCACTGCAGCACTATTTACAATAGCCAGGACATGGAACCAACCTAAATGTCCATCAAAAGATGAATGGATAAAGAAGAGGTGGCACATATATACAATGAAATATTACTCAGCCATAAAAAGAAATGAAGTTGAGTTATTTGTAGTGAGGTGGATGGACCTACAGTCTGGCATACAGAGTGAAGTAAGAAAGAGAAAAACAAATACTGCATGCTAACACATATATATGGAACCTAAAAAAAAAAATGATACTGATGAACCTAGTTGCAGGGCAGAAATAAAGAGGTAGATGTAGAGAACAGACTTGAGGACACGGGGTGGGAGGGGGAAGCTGGGGCGAAGTGAGAGTAGCATCGACATATATACATTACCAAATGTAAAACAGTTAGCTAGTGGGAAGCAGCAGTATAGCACAGGGAGATCGGCTTGGTGCTTTGCGATAACCTAGAAGGGTGGGATAGGGAGGATGGTAGGGAGGCTCAAGAGGGTGGGGATATGGGGACATATGTATGCATATGGCTGATTCACTTTGGTGTACAAAAGAAACTAACACAGTATTGTGAAGCAATTATACTCCAATAAATATCTATTAAAATTTTTTTAAAAAGCAAAAAAAAATGAGTCAAAGACACTACAAAAAGAGAAAATTACAGGCCAATAACTCTGATGACTATAGATGCAAAAATTCTCAACAAAATTTTAGCAAACCCAATTCAAAAATACATTAAAAGGATCATATACCATGATCAAGTGGGACTTATCCCAGAGATGCAAGGATGGTTCAGTATCTGCAAATCAATCAATGTGATCTACCACATTCATAAAACATGAATAAAAATCACATGGTCATCTCAAAAGACACAGAAAAAGCACCTGATAAAATTCAACATGCATTCATGATAAAAACTCTCGTCAAAGTTGGTAATGAGGAACATATCTCAACATAATAAAGGTCGTTTACAACAAACCCACAGCTAACATCATACTCAACAGTGAAAAGCTTAAAGCATTTCCTCTAAGATCAGGAAAAAGACAAGGATGACCACTCACGCCACTTTTATTCAACACAGTTTTGGAGGTCCTAGCCACAGCAGTCAGAGAAGAAAAAGAAACAAACGGCATCTAAATTGGAAAGGAAGAAGTAAAACTGTCACTATTTGCATATGACATGATACTCTATATAGAAAACCCTAAATTCTCCACCAAAAAACTATTAGAACTAATAAATGAATTCAGTAAAGTTGCAGGATACAAGATTAATATACAAAAATCTGTTGCTTTTCCATACATTAATAATGAACTATCAGAAAGAGAAAGCAAGAAAACAAGCCTGTTTTAAATCCTATTCAAAATCGTATTAAAAAAACCTAGGAATAACTGTAACCTCAGAGGTGAAAAACCTATACTCTGAAAACTATAAAACATGAATGAAAGAATTTGAAGATAATAAATGGAAATGGAAAGACATCCCATGTTCCTGGATTAGAAGAATATTGTTAAAATGTCCACACTACACAAAGCAATCTACAGACTTAATGCAATCTCTCTCAAAATACCAATGGCATTTTCCACAGAACTAGAACAAATCATACTAAAATTTATATGTAACAGCAAAAGACCCCAATTTGCCAATGCAATCTTGAGAAAAAAGAACAAAGCTGGACATATCACATGCCCTGACTTCAGAGTATACTACAAAACTACAGTAATCAAAACAGCATGGTGCTGGCACAAAAACAGATAATTAGATCAATGGAACAGAACAAAGAGCCCAGAAATAAACACACACACTTACGGTCAATTAATCTATGACAAAGGAGGCAAGACTATACAATGGAGAAAAGATGGTCTCTTCAATAAGTGGTGCTGGGACAACTGGACAGCTACATGTAAAAGAATGAAATTAGAACATTTTCTCACACCATATATAAAAATAAACTCAAAATGGATTAAAGATCTAAATGTAAGACCTGAAATGATCAAACTCCTATAACACAGCATAGGCAGAACACTTTTTGGCATAAATCATAGCAATAATTTTTTGGATCTGTCTCCAAAGGCAAAAGAAACAAAAGCAAAGATAAACAAAGGGGACCTAATTAAACTTAAAAGCTTTTGCACAGCAAAGGAAACCGTCGTCAAAACGGAAAGACAACCTACAGAATATCTGCAAATGATGCAACCAACAAGGGGTTTTTATGCAAAATATACAAACAGCTCATACAACTCAGTATCAAAAAACCAAAAAGTCCGATTAAAAAATGGGCAGAAGATCTGAATTTTTCAAAATTCAGATATTTTTCCAAAGAAGACATACAGATGGTCAACAGGCATACAAATAGACACTCAACATCACTAATCATCAGAGAAATGCAAATCAAAACCACAATGAGTTATCCCCCCACACCTGTCAAAATGGCCATCTTCAAAAAGTCCACAAATAACAAATGTTGGCGAGGATATAGTGAAAAGGGAACCCTCTTGCACTGTTGGTGGGAATGTAAATTGGTGCAGCCACTGTGGAAACAGTATGGAGATTCCTCAAAAAACTAAAAATAGAACTACCATATGATCCAACAATTCCACTCCTGAGTGTATATCTGAAGAAAATGAAAACATTAATTCAAAAAGAAACATGCATCCCAATTTTCATAGCAGCATCAGTTTACAATAGCCAAGACATAAAAGCAACCTAAGTGTCCCTCAAGAGATAAATGGATATGGAACTCCCTGAGGGTCCAGTGGTTAGGACTTGGTGCTTTCACTGCCGGGGCCCAGGTTCAATCCCTGATTGCAGAACTAAGATCCCACAAGCTGACTGGCGTGGCCAAAAAAAAAAAACCAAAAAAAATAAAAAAAAACAAAGAGATGAATGGATAAAGAAGATGTGTCGTGTGTGTGTGTGTGTATATGTGTGTGTGTGTGTGTGTGTGTTTATATATGTATGTTTACTCAGCCATAAAAAAGAATGAAATTCTGCCATTTGCAACAACATGGATGGACCTAGAGGGTATTATGCTTAGTGAAATAAGTCAGAGAAAGTCAAATACTCTATGTTATCACTTACATGTGGAGTCTAAAAAATTTTTTATAAAACAAATGAATATAACAAAACAAACAGACCCACAGATACAGAGAACAAACTAGTGGTTACCAGTGGGAGAGAGAAGACGGGAGGGGCAAGATAGGGGTAGGGGATTAAGAGATATAAACCACTACACATAAAATAAATAAGCAACAAGGATATATTGAACAGCACAGGGACGTGTACCCATTATTTTGTAGTAACTTTAAATTCTATTAAAATATTGAATTACTATGCTGTACACCTGAAACTAATATAATATTATAAATCACCTATACTTCAATTAAAAAAATAAGAAGACAACTCAACTTAAAAATGGGCAAAAGATTCAGAGACATTTCTCCAAAGAAAATATACAAATGGCCAGTAAGCACTTGAAAAAATGTTTAACATCACCAGTAATCAAGGAAATGCAAATCAGAACTACATTAAGATACTTCATACCCACTAGAACAGCTAAAAAAAAATTTTTTAAGATAATAATAAATGTTGATAACAATGTGGAGAAATTGGAATCCTCGTATCTATTGCTTATGGGAATGGAAATTTGGAAACAGTTTGGCAATTCCTCAAAAGGTCAGAAATAGAGGTACCATATGACCCCAGCAATTCTACTCCTAAATATATACCCAAGAGAAATGAAAGCATGTGGCCACACAAAAATTTGTGCACAAAAATTCATAGCAGCATTATTTATAATAGTCAAATGAGTAGAAACTCAAGTGTCCATCAATTAATGAATGGATAAATTTGAATCCATACAATGGACTATTGTTCAGCGATAAAAAGGAATACTGACACATACTACAACACGGATGAACCTTAAAAACATTACGCAAAGCAAAAGAAGCCAGACCCAAAAGGCAACAGACTATATGATCTATCTCTGAAATGTTCAGAACAGGCAATCCATAGAGATAAAAAGTAGATTAGTAGTTGCCAGGGACTTGTGGAAGGGAGGAATGGGCAGTGACTACTAATAGATGTGGTGTGTCTCTTCGGGCTGGTAAAATGTTCTAAAATTAGACAGTGGTGATGATTATATAACTCTGAAAATACACTGAAAACGACTGAATTTTTCATTTTTTAAATGGTGAATTTTATGGTATGAGAATTCTATCTCAATAAAGCTGATATTTTTTAAATCTTAGGTACACCTGCCACCAAGGTTCTGACGGTGCACCTTCTCCACTTACAGGACAGTATTCCCACAATAGGTTTTTCAAACTATAGAGTTACATTACTGAAAATGTTTTTTTCAAATTCTGCCGCTCTATCTCCTTGAAGGACATGTCTTCCTGGTTGAAAATCACTGGTCAAAACCATAGTAAATTACATAAAATTAAATGATTAATGATGGTAATAAGATTAGTACTAGACATTCTCTGTAGAAATAACTCTGTCATTATTTTTAGTTATTATTAATATTGTAACTCAATGAAACTGAGTTACAGATTAGTGCCTGTAACAAGGTTAATGGCTACTTAATGAAAAGTGCTGAAATCAGATTATCTCAGAAATAACAACATTGAACCTAATTTTCACCTTTTCTGACATTCAAACCATTTTTATCCAAAACTTACGTGGTGTAGCCATTTTTGTGAAGATAGGAGTCACAATATCTTCCAATTGCTGTTTCTGCTCAAAAAGCTCATTAATGGAAGCTTCTAAGTGGGTTTCCAGCCATTCATTTTTTATACGGCATGCACTGAGGATGGTATTCTAGAGACAGAAACAAAGAATTTACTTTCCACTTGTTTATTTAAAAATAAAACTCTATAGTATCTCTAAACCAGCACTGTGCAACAGAACTTTCTGTGATGATGGAAATGTTCTGTATCTGCATTGTCCAATACAGTCACCATTAGACGTACATAGCCAGTGAGCACTAGAAAAGTGGCTGAGGAACTGAATTTTTAATTTTAATTAATTCTAATTTAAATAATCTCATATGGCTAGGGGCTACTATATCTGACAGTGCAGCTCTAACATTAGTGGAATGTGCGTATAAAGAAACTCATAATCTAGAGTCATGAAGCCTTGGGCCAGTCTACACCTTCTCCCTAATTCTTTATTTTCAATGAGCCCTGTGATAAAGAAAAGTGTTTGCAAAGGTTGGAAAAGAATGGGTGGATGGTATGAGCTGCATGCAACTCAACGGACAATGCCGAGGATATTTTATTCCTTCTCAGGCGGTTCACAGGAGAAGAAAGTGCAAGAAATGCAAAAAGAGCTCCACCTCACTGAAAACCTCTCAGTTTGCACTGCAAAACCATCTCTTTGTACATGAGCAGCAAACTGCTGATATCTGATTTAAGATGTTCATTACTCTATGGTTTGTAATAATAAAGAGACATGAATAAATGTATTATATGTCCTGTCCATATTATTAAATAAGCAGTAGTATATACAGAAGTATATAGAATAAAGTGTATTTATAAAGATATCCATAATATATTCTTTAAAGGAAAAAAAAATTAAAGAACAATTTGTATAGTATGATCCTATGTGTATAAAAGCAAAATCTCTTATAAAACTATGTGTGCATACATATGTTTATATAAGTGAAGGGAAAGCATGATGAGATTAACACAAAATTGTTATTAGAACCACACGGTAATAAGACTGCAAAGGGAAAACAGAAAACTATTAAGTTTGCTTTAGATGTTTTATTTTTATTTTATTCTAATCATTACTATATTTTCTAGCTCAAATAACCAAATATTTGAAAACTGAAATTAAAAAGGCTTTTATAGTAACTAGTTTGACAAAGCACTGTCCATGCCAGAAAGATTGTTTTGCAGATCTAATAGCTGCAATAGCTATTCTAATAGAATTCTGCCTATATTTTGTTTCATAAGAGATTCTGTAAAGTGTTTTACAAACAAGTGAAATGTGTAACTTAGCATGTTCTCAGACTTGATGATGTCTTATACGTTTAGCAATAGCTATTCTTTTTCATCAGAATTATAAGTCACAGAAAATTCATAGAACTTCCTGTACAGAAATGCAGGAAATAATTTAAAACCCAAACACGTTTCTAACACCTTGAGTGTATCTTTTTTTTAGTGTACATCCAAAGCAATAAACTAGTTCACATGCAGTACTTAGTATATAGTAAATGTGGCAAGCTGGCTTTACAATTAGCTATCTTTACATCTGTGTATCTTTTTTCACCATTATGTTAAATTTGATATGTTAAAAAATATGTACTGTGTATATACATATTTACAAAAATACATGATATATATCTAAGTTTTAAAGCAAAATAATGAAATGAGTATCAGTGGATCCCACTAATCAACAGAGGAACAAGAACACTGCCAGTACTATTAATGCTGTTCCTGTGCCCCTCCCCTATACAGCAGTTTATTAAGAAAGGAAAAAGTGAAGGAAGGGAGGGAGAAGAGAGCAGTGAGGACTGCTACCTACCTCTAGTGCATTAGTGTAGAAATTAAAGATACAAGGCAAAAATCTCAGAAGACTTCAGAGCAAACTATAATCACAATGCAGTACCTTGTCTTCCTTAAAAAGCTTCCCTGGTCCCTTTGCTGTATCCGTAACAATTGCAGAGACCTTTGCAATATATTTTTTCAGCGCCAGCCTTGCATCTGAAAGAACAGAACAGTAAAGTGCATAATAATAAGACAAAGACCAAAAAATATGCATTACAAACATTACATGTTTGTAATGTACATTTATATCTCCAGAGCTTTACAAAGACTGCATAGGAGATTTGTTGCAGTTGTTTTCCTTGGGGAACTTCAAAAGGATAACATTCAACTAGCACAGCACTTTGGGGCACTCACTGTATTCCTAGAATTGCGCTAAAACTTTTAAAGAGCAAATAAATATAAAATGTGATACCTGATACCACAGAGACTATAGTCTATCAAAATATCTACTCTGGGGAAAGGAACAAAAAACACTTCCAAGAGAAAAACTGTCACTTGCTTTACCCTTCTCTATCCTTCAAAATAAATTCAAATAGCTTCCCTCTTTAAAAAAAAAAAAGTGTTTAAAATAATTCCATTCTCTATAGCACCCGTCGCAAAATTTGCAAGACCTGTTTAAACAAAATTACAACACTTTGAGAGAAATAAAAGACTCAAATAAATGGGAAGATTTACCATATTCCTAGACGGAACAACTGAATATAGTAAATGGTAGATTAGCCACAAATTAATTTAACAATTGATGTATTCGTTTCCTGTGGCTGCTATAACAAATTGCCATAAATTTGGTGGCTTAAAGCAACTCAAGTTTATAGTTTATCCTCTTACAATTCTAGAGGCGAAAAGCCTGAAATCAGCTTAGCTGATTGTGTTGGCAGGGAAGATTCCTTCTGGGGGCTCTGAAGGGAGAATCTATTTTCCTGCTGTTTTCAACCTCTAGTGGCAGCCAGTACCCCTTGGCTGTAGCTCCTTCCTCCATCTTCAATCAAACTACACCACTCCAATGTCTAGTTCCATCATCAAATCACCTTCTCCTCTTCTGTGTCAAATCTCCTGCCTCTCACTTATAATAAGGACACTTGTAATTACGTCTAGGTCCCACCTGGATAATCCAGGATAATCTCCCCATCGGAAGATCCTTCATTTAAGGATCTGCAAAATCCCATATGAGGTAACATTCACAGGTTCCAGGGATTAGGACCTAGATATCTTTGGCAGACTTTTTTCAGCCTACCACAGTCGGCCCTCTGAAATCCCAAAACTCACACCTATCCCACATGCAAAATACATTTACCCCACGCCAACATCCAAAAGTTTCAACCCATTACAACATCAACTCATGTCCAAATGCTCATCTAAAATATCATCAGCTCAAAAGTCTCATCTCATCATCTAAACAAGGTATGCATGAGACATTAGTATGATCCATCTATCCTGGGGTAAAATTCCTCTCCATCTGTAGACCTGTGAAACTAGAAAACAAAGTTCTCTGCTCCCAAAATACAGTTGTGGAACAGGCACAGAGCAACAGTTATAGATAATGCCATTCAAAAAGTGAGAAATTAGAGGAAAAAAGGAGTCACCACACTCCCAAGTAATTTTGAAATCCCACAGGGCAAATTCTATTAGGTATCAAAGCCTGGGGATAATCATCTGTGGTGTAAGGCTCCATCCTCTTGGCCTTCAGCTCCAGCCTGAGTCATCCTTCCTTTTTCATGAAAGACAGCACGTTTTTGCAGCTGAATAGTTTTGTCAGTCACAGCTTCAAACCCACCATTCATGTTGCAAGCAGAATTAATTCCCTAAACTGGAATCCAAGGTTTAGGTTTTGGCTCCACTAGCTGGGTGACCTGGAGTCAGTAGAGGCTCCAGAATTTCAATACAGGATGAAGTTTAGCAGAGGAATTAGCTGGAAGAGGGGACTAAGGGACTTGTCATAGAACTGCATTTATATAATAAGCACACTGATTTTACTAACAGCATATATGTATTTTGGGTGGCTTGGTAGAGAAAGGAGCTTACTGCAAGCATCCTCTTAATGCCACCATACCTGTCTTACTGCATTCAGTCTGCAAAATACCACAGACTACGTAGTTTATAAACAACAGAAACTTATCTTTCACAGTTCTGGAGGCTGGGAAGTCCAAGATCAAGCTGTCAACATGGTTGCAGTCTAGTGAAAACCCTCTTCCTTCATTGCCAGCACCTTCTCACTGTGCCCTCACATAGTGGATGGGGCTAGGGAACTCTGTGGGGACTCTTTTATAAGAACACTAACCCCATTCATGAGGGCTCCACCTTCATGTCCTAAGCATCTGCCAAAGGCCCCACTTCCTAATACCATCACATTGGGCATTAGGATTTCAACATATGAACTTGGGGGGGACACAAACTTTCAGACCATAGTAATATCTTAACCCCACTAACCTCAGTTTCTCCATCTAGAAAATGGAAGTATTATAGTACCATCCTCATAGGGTTGTTGTAAGAATTAAACACAATGTATTATAGGATAATGCATGCAGATGTCTTGACACAGTGCCTGTCACACAGTAAAGCCCTCAATAAGTTTATTATTATGTCACTCCTCTCCCCAAAGCTCTGTAAATGACTCCCTCTTGACTACTGAATAAAATGCAAGGCCTTCCAAGATCTATCTAGCCACAAACTATCTTTCCAGCTTCATCCCTTGCAACATTCATCCAGAGACCCTGTCCATTATTGACTCCCTGTTCCCCCTGCTCCCAGATGTCAACAGGGCTCACTCCTTCAGTTCCTCAGGTCTCTGCTCGAGCATCACCTTAACAGAGAAGCCTCTCCTGATTGCCCTCTATAAAATAACACACTCTCACTCATTCACTTGCTGGCAACTTCATAACCCCGTTACCACTCTATTTCTCTCTGTAACACTGCATAGATACATAGATTTAGATAATTTTATTTTCTGTGTCTCCCTACTAGAAAGTAAACTCCATAAAGATTGTTTTATGCCTAGTTGTGTATGTATTCTCAGCTCCTAGAACAGTATTTAGCACACAGGAGGTGCTCAATAAATATTTATAAATGGTTGTCTAAAGGTTTACACAGAATTTCTTTGCTTATTATGTTTCCTCAACCTAAGATGCCCTCTCTGCATTGCCACCCACCAAAATTCTACTCATTCTTCAAAGCTTACTTTAAAATGCACTTCTGTGAAACTCCTAATTCCCCCAGGTAGATCTCATTGTTCTATCAACTGTGACGTGATTATCATTTGATTTAGCTCTGAATTTAATCTGTCTTGTAATTTTTTGTTATCCTGTTTTTTGCTTCTACCTCTAGACTGTAAGTTCCTTAAAGGCAGAGTCTGTATCACCTTCTTATCATATACCATTCTACCTCACCATCTCTTTTTCACTTACCACGCCAAATTCCCCACCCCTCACCCACTACCTGATAGTACCACATTGCCACCAAAAAGACATAGGTCGAAAGGGGGAGGGACTCAGTATTTGCTTGACTATTTGAAGGGAAGGACATTCCAGAAAAAAAAAAACAGAAGCAGATGCTAGGTTGTATGAAATGATACAGCTATAGCTACTTTGTAAGTAGATGTGAAAGTACCATACTTCAAAAGGGTTGGGGAGGACCTTCAAGATGGAGGAGGAGTAAGATGCGGAGATCACCTTCCTCCCCACAAATACATCGGAAATACATCTAGAAGTGGAACAGCTCCTACAGAACACCTCCTGAATGCTGGCAGAAGACCTCAGACTTCCCAAAAGGCAAGAAAATCCCCACGTACCTGGGTACGGCAAAAGAAAAAAGAAAGAACAGAGACAAAAGAATAGGGACGGGACCTGCACCTCTGGGAGGGAGCTGTGAAGAAGGAAAAGTTTCCACACACTAGGAAGCCCCTTCACTGGTGGAGACGGGGGGTGGGTGTGTGGTAAGCTTTGGAGCCACAGAGGACAGCGCAGCAACAGGGGTGCAGAGGGCAAAGTGGAGAGATTCCTGCACAAAGGATCGCTGTCAACTAGCAATCACCAGCCTGAGAGGCTTGTCTGCTCACCTGCCGGCTGGGACTGGTGGGGGTTGGGAGTTGAGGCTCGGGCTTCGGAGGTCAGATCCCAGGGAGAGGACTGGGGTTGGCTCTGTGAACACAGCCTGAAGGGGGCTAGTGCGCCACAGCTAGCTGGGAGGGAGGCCAGGAAAAAGTCTGGACCTGCCTAAGAGGCAAGAGACCATTGTTTCAGGGTATACGAGGAGAGGGGATTCAGAGCACTGCCTAAACGAGCTCCAGAGACAGGTGCGAGCCGCGGCTATCAGCGCGGACACCTGAGACAGGCATGAAATGCTAAGGATGCTACTGCAGCCACCAAGAATCCGTTGTGCAAGCACAGGTCACTCTCCACACCTCCCCTCCCGGGAGCCTGTGCAGCCCGCCACTGCCAGGGTCCTGGGATCAGGGACAACTTCCCCGGGAGAACACACGGCGCACCTCAGGCTGTTGCAACGTCACGCCAGCCTCTGCTACAGGCTCACCCCGCATTCGAATTATAACTACCGTACCCCTCCCTCCCCCCAGCCTGAGTGAGCCAGAGCCCCCGAATCAGCTGCTCCTTTAACTCCCTCTTGTCTGGGCAAAGAACAGACGCCCTCAGGCGACCTACATGCAGAGGCAGGGTCAAATCCAAAGCTGAACCCCAGGAGCCATGTGAACAAAGAAGAGAAAGGGAAATGTCTCCCAGCAGCCTCAGGAGCAGCGGACTAAATCTCCACAATCAACTTGATGTACCCTGCATCTCTGGAATACCTGAATAGACAACAAATCGTCCCAAAATTGAGGCTGTGAACTTTGGGAGCAACTGTAGACTTGGGGTTTGCTGTATGCAACAGACTAGTTTCTGATTTTTATGTTTATCTTAGTATAGTTTTCAGCACTTGTTATCACTGGTGGATTTGTTTATTGGTTTGGTCGCTCTCCTTTTTTTTAATTAGTTTTTTAATTTTTTTATTTTAATAACTTTATTTTATTTTATTTTTCTTTCTTTTTTTCCCTACCTTTTCTTCTGAGCTGTGTGGCTGACAGGGTCTTGGTGCTCCAGCCAGGTGTCAGGCCTGAGCCTCTGAGGTGGGAGAGCCGAGTTCAGGACATTGGGCCACCAGAGACCTCCCGGCCTCACGTAATATCAATCGGCAAGAGCTCTCCCAGAGATTTCCGTCTCAATGCTAAGACCCAGCTCCGCTCAGCGACCAGCAAGCTCCACTGCTGGACACCCCATGCCAAACAACTAGCAAGACAGGAAAGCAACCCCACCCATTAGCTGAGAGGCTGCCTAAAAGCATAATAAGTTCACAGACACCCCAATACACACTACTAAATAACCAAGAGATCACTGAAGAAATCAAAGAGGAAATCAAAAAATACCTAGAAACAAATGACAATGAAAACACGACCACCCAAAACCTATGGGATACAGCAAAGGCAGTTCTAAGAGGGGAGTTTATAGCAATACAATCCTATCTCAAGAAACAAGAAAAATCTCAAATAAACAACCTAACCTTAAACCTAAAGCAATTAGAGAAAGAAGGACAAAAAAAACCCAAAGTTAGCAGAAGGAAAACAATGACAAAAATCAGATCAGAAATAAATAAAAAAATAAATGAAGGACACAATAGCAAACATCAATAAAACTAAAAGCTGGTTCTTTGAGAAGATAAACAAAATTGATAAACTGGTAGCCAGACTCATCAAGAAAAAAGGGGAGAAGACTCAAATCAACAGAATTAGAAATGAAAAAGAAGTAACAGGGGCTTCCCTGGTGGCACAGTGGTTAAAAATCCCCCTGCCAATGCAGGAGACACGGGTTCGAGCCCTGGTCCGGGAAGATCCCACATGCCGTGGAGCAACTACAGAGCCTGCGCTCTAGAGCCCGAGAGCCACAACTACTGAGCCTGCGCGCCTAGAGCCCGTGCTCCCAACAAGAGAAGCCACCACAATGAGAAGCCTATGCACCACAACGAAGAGTAGCCCCCGCTCACCACAACCAGAGAAAAGCCCGCATGCAGCAACGAAGACCCAATGCAGCCAAAAATAAAAGAAATAAAATAAAATAAATAAATTTTAAAAGAAAGAAGTAACAACTGACACTGCAGAAATACAAAGGATCATGAGAGATTACTAGAAGCAGCTATATGCCAATAAAATGCATATCTGGAAGAAGTGGACAAATTCTTAGAAAAGCACAACCTTCCAAAACTAAACCAGGAAGAAATAGAAAATAAAAACAGACCAATCACAAGTAATGAAATTGAAACTGTGATTAAATATCTTCCAACAAACAAAAGCCCAGGACCAGATGGCTTCACAGGTGAATTCTATCAAACATTAAGAGAAGAGCTAACACCTATCCTTCTCAAACTCTTCCAAAATATTGCAGAGGGAGGAACACTCCTAAACTCATTCTACGAGGCCACCATCACCCTGATACCAAAACCAGACAAAGATGTTACAAAGAAAGAAAACTACAGACCAATATCACTGATGAACATAGATGCAAAAATCCTCAACAAAATACTAGCAAACAGAATCCAACAGTACATTAAAAGGATCATACATCATGATCAAGTGGGGTTTATCCCAGGAACGCAAGGATTCTTCAACATATGCAAATCAATCAATGTGATACACCATATTAACAAATTGAAGGAGAAAAACCATATGATCATCTCAATAGATGCAGAAAAAGCTTTCGACAAAATTCAACACTCATTTATGATAAAAACCCTCCAGAAAGTAGGCATAGACGAAACTTACCTAAACATAATAAAGGCCATATATGACAAACCTACAGCCAACATCATTCTCAATGGTGAAAAACTGAAACCATTTCCACTAAGACCAGGAACAAGACAAGGTTGCCCACTCTCACCACTATTATTCAACACAGTTTTGGAACTTTTAGCCATAGCAATCAGAAAAGACAAAGAAATAAAAGGAATCCAAATCGGAAAAGAAGAAATAAAACTGTCACTGTTTGCAGATAACATGATACTATACATAGAGAATCCTAAAGATGTTACCAGAAAACTACTAGAGCTAATCAATGAATTTGGTAAAGTAACAGGATACAAAATTAATGCACAGAAATCTCTTGCATTCCTATACACTAACAATGAAAAATCTGAAAGAGAAATTAAGGCAACACTTCCATTTACCATTGCAACAAAAAGAATAAAATACCTAGGAATAAACCTACCCAAGGAGACAAAAGACCTGTATGCAGAAAACTATAAGACACTGATGAAAGAAATTAAAGATGATACAAACAGATGGAGAAATATACCATGTTCTTGGATTGGAAGAATCAACATTGTGAAAATGACTATACTACCCAAAGCAATCTACAGATTCAATGCAATCCCTATCAAACTACCAATGGCATTTTTCACACAACTAGTATAAAAAATTTCACAATTTGAAAGGAAACACAAAAGATCCCAAATAGCCCAAGCAATCTTGATAAAGAAAAATGGAGCAGGGCTTCCCTGGTGGTGCAGTGGTTAAGAATCCACCTGCCAATGCAGGGGACACGGGTTCGAGCCCTGGTCCGGGAAGATCCCACATGCCGCAGAGCAACTAAGCCCGTGTGCCACAACTACTGAGCCTGTGCTCTAGAGTCCGCAAGCCACAACTACTGAGTCCACGTGAGACAACTACTGAAGCCCATGTGCCACAACTACTGAAGCCCGCCCGCTTAGAGCCCGTGCTCCACAAGAGGAGCCACCACAATGAGAAGCCCGTGCACCGCAACGAAGAGTAGCCCCCGCTCGCCACAACTAGAGAAAGCCTGCACATAGCAACAAAGACCCAACACAGCCAAAAATAAGTAAATTAAATAAATTAATTTAAAAGAAAAAGAAAAATGGAGCTGGAGGAATCAGGCTCCCTGACTTAAGACTATACTACAAAGCTACAGTAATTAAGACAGTATAGTACTGGCACAAAAACAGAAATATAGATCAATGGAACAGGATAGAAAGCCGAGAGATAAACCTACGCACATGTGGTCACCTTATCTTGATAAAGGAGGCAAGAATATACAATGGAGAAAAGACAGCCTCTTCAATAAGTGGTGCTGGGAAAACTGGACAGCTACATGTAAAGGAATGAAATTAGAGCACTCCCTAACACCATACACAAAAATAAACTCAAAATGGATTAAAGATCTAAATGTAAGGCCAGAGACTATAAAACTCTTAGAAGAAAACATAGGCAGAACACTCTATGACAAAAATCACAGCAGATCTTTTTTGACACACCTCCTAGAGAAACGGAAATAAAAACAAAAATAAACAAATGGACCTAACGAAACTTCAAAGCTTTTGCACAGCAAAGGAAACCGTAAACAAGCCGAAAAGACAACCCTCAGAATGGAAGAAAATATTTGCAAACGAAGCAACTGACAAAGGATTAATCTCCAAAATATACAAGCACTCATGCAGCTCAATATCAAAAAAACAAACAACCCAATCCAAAAATGGGCAGAAAACCTAAATAGACATTTCTCCAAAGAAGATATACAGATTGCTAACAGACACATGAAAAGATGCTCAGCATCAGTAATCATTAGAGAAATGCAAATCAAAACTACAATGAGGTATCACCTCACACCAGTCAGAATGGCCATCATCAAAAAATCTACAAACAATAAATACTGGAGAGGGTGTGGAGAAAAGGGAACCCTCTTGCACTGTTGGTGGGAATGTAAATTGATACAGCCACTATGGAGTACAGTATGGAGGTTCCTTAAAAAACTAAAAATAGAACTACCATACGACCAAGCAATCCCACTACTGGGCATATACGCTGAGAAAATCACAATTCAAAAAGAGTCATGCACCACAATGTTCATTGCAGTGCTATTTACAATAGCCAGGACATGGAAGCAACCTAAGTGTCCATCGACAGATGAATGGATAAAGAAGATGTGGCACATATATACAACGGAATTTTGCTCAGCCACAAAAAGAAATGAAATTCAGTTATTTGTAGTGAGGTGGATGGACCTAGAGTCCATCATACAGAGTGAAGTAAGTCAGAAAGAGAAAAACAAATACCATATGCTAACACATATATATGGAATCTTAAAAAAAAATGGTGCTGAAGAACCTAGGGGCAGGACAGGAATAAAGACACAGACGTAGAGAATGAACTTTAGGACACTGGGAGGGGAAAGGTAAGCTGGGACGAAGTGAGAGAGTGGCATGGACATATATACACTACCAAATATAAAATAGATAGCTAGTGGGAAGCAGCCGCATAGCACAGGGAGATCAGCTCCGTGCTCTGTGACCTCCTAGAGGGGTGGGATAGGGAGAGTGGGAGAGAGACGCAGAGGGAGGGGATTTGGGAGGATATATGTATACATATAGCTGACTCACTTTGTTATACAGCAGAAACTAACACACCATTGTAAAGCAATTATAGTCCAATAAAGATGTAAAAAAAAAAAGGGTTGGAAAGGATATAGGTAAGTTGTTTCCATGAAATTCTATTAATATAATTACAATTTAAATTTATTAGCTAGCAAAATATTAGTAAAGTATTTTTCAGAGAACTGAAGAGGCTCAAACTATTCTGGAAAAAGACAAGAAAAAGTGTTCCTAAGAAATCCAAGGTGATTGGCTAGGCAACACCTTCTCAGTCCAGTGTGGTTCTTTATGACATCACTGAATTTATCCCTGAATCACTATGACTGATGATGTTACAGTGATCATCAGTGTATATTTTGCTGACTAGGAAAAGTATCTTCAGTGCTTTGACTGGAGCACCATATTAACTAGTACTCAGGGCATTTCTGCTCTGTCTCTAACCAATTTTTGACTATAAATGCTTTTTCCATTTGAGAGAGAAAGATGCCTTCTCAAGGACTATCCCTGATTTTTCCTCTGTTGTTTATCTGCTTCTTCAGGGAGAGCTTCTGCATTTGTGATGGTACTACCTGGACAAAGGTTGGATGGGAGATTTTTCCAGAAGAAACGCATTATTTGAAAGTTAAGCTTTCTCCATCTCACTGTCTACCTTACCCTCTGGACAAACTATGCTGCAATTTTGCTAGTATGGATATATTTCAGAGTTGTTTACATCTTATTTACATTTCAGTACAAGCTCTCTTTTTAATCCTGTCTGTTTTATCGGCTCATTACCTGTGGGTGAAATGGAAGAAACACCAAAAAAAGGTGAATTAGTGATGCAAATAGTAATAGTTATAGAATATCAAAGAGTTTAAAAGATAAGATTATCATCTTCTTTGAGAGAAAGAACCATGTCTTATTCTTCTTCATAACCTCCCCAATTTCCACCATTCATCCCCAGCATGTAGCAGTTTCTTGCATATGTCGGGTGTTCAGCAAAGGTGTGCTCAATTAGAAGGTCCTTAAAATAACCTATTAATTTTAGATAGATTATTTCAAGTTACAAAACACACCAAGAAAGTAGTGAGCTACAATGAATAGAATGCATAGGAAGTGAAGGTATCTGTCTGGGCCCTTAGGAAAGTCATTGATTGTATCTTTCTCAGCTGCCTGATCCATAAAATTAAGGATATGGAACGACATCTTGTTAGATCCCTTCCCGATCTATCCAAAAAAGCTAAGTATACAAAAGTCGGCACGTATTTTTTTAATGGACTGTAAACTAATTTCTAATTTTAGTATAACTTTCTGGAAAATAGCACTCTTAGACTAATTTCCCACTTTGCCAGTGACACCATATTTTGAGGCAATCTTAAAAGCTCATTGACCTTCACAACAATTAGATATTTACAAAATGACTATGATTTTATCACATTATACCTTAAGGCTGTTTAGTAAAGGAAAATATTTTACTGATATTCAAATAATTTCTCCCAGCAGAATGCTCTAATCACAGAAAGTACTTATTAAATGTTTGCCGATGGTGATAATGATTGCTATAACTTTACACAAGGGCATATACAAAAGAGCATTTCTTCTGCATTTATACCTTTCATCTACAGTAACTTTTTCTTTGTATAAATAAGTAACATGTGGTATTTGGAGTTTAAGTGTATATATCCAGAAAACAAATTTAATTTGAACTACAGTAATAAAAAAATCTCTAATATTTTTTTTCTCCTTTTAGCTGAAGAAACAAGCCTCCTTAGATACAGCTGTTAATGATCTAGAAAGCCAGTCCATCTATGACGCTGACCAAATACTCTGCAGACTGGTGGCCACAACATCAATGATCACCAAGTACCTGAATCAGGTGTCCCATCATCCTCTGGCTAAGAAAGTCAAGCACCAAAAACTAAAGGGGAAGAGAGTGAAGGAAAAGGAGCCAGAGAATACAAGATATATTCATATGCAAATATAGCTCAGTCCATTATGGAGACTACACAAGAAATCTATTGTAAGAACTCATGTAAGGACAAAAATGGTTCTTTGGGATGCTTTGTAAATTTTTTGCCACATTCTTTACTGAAACTTTCCAACAAAGTCTGGATTGAACAGTTATTTCTATTCAGCTAAAACGGCTCCATACTCACTAAAAGTGCTGGGGAAAGACTGTATACCATCACTGCTTCATGTTTAAGTGTTTTGTTCTTTTTAATGCGTTACATTACTAATCATTAAGCAATCTGTAGAACAGAATCTTCATTTAGTGTTTCAGTAAATCTCTGACTTAAATAATATTTGTGATTTTTCTTGGTTTCCTGCGCAAATTTTATGGCCACACTGAGACGTTTAATTTCCCATCTCATATTGTTAAAATGGTATGGAAATACTAAGGAACAGATTAATTTTTTAAAGTATAAATGTTTCCATTTTCAGTAAAATAAATGAGGAATTAAGTATCAACACTTTTTTAATTTCAAACTTTTGTTGATAAGATGCCTCAGTTTTTTAAAATATTCCACACTTTCGTTGATCAGTCACCTCAATTTTTTAAAGTATGGTTTCCATATTTTCCAAACAAAAACTGAGAGACTGGTCTGAGACTAGGACAGATTTTCTTAACAACATGTTGAAGAATCCCAGAAAAATATGCCAGATCTATAATATACCTCCCATCAATATAAGGGGAAAAAAACTTTTAAAAAAACAATCCTTTGTACAGTAATAGATAATGCTACAGTCTTTATAAATAACAGAAGAGAACAGTGCCTGCCTTGGGTTATTGTGGATTATTAAAAGTTTGTTTATGGTTCCACTTTCCACTCCCCTCCTCACTTCCACTCTTCCCTAACCACAACCCTACTCCCACATTTCCATGAATGTCTGCTCCGTACCTTCAGAGTTCTGAACTGTCAACTAACTCCCTCTAAGAGAACACTGATATGTATCTCTATTAATGGAGGACCCTTGAACACTTCAAAAGTCTACAAACCTTGAAGACCCAATGAAATTTATCTCTAATAGTCAAATTTTCAGTAGTATAGAGGAGTCTCTGGGGTAGGGAGTCCTCAGCGCCGTAAACCTCTCATCATTAGAGCAAGAAATGGAAGTGGTTTATACTCTTGTTCAGTCTGAATTAAACAAACGTTACATTTTATGTTGAGTAGTTTGTGTTTTGACATTTCACAGCTACATTACCATGAAGCGCCAATTCTTGCAATCCCATCATTGATCTGGAAACAGAAGACTAGTTTATAGTATTATAGTCTTCTTATCTTCATCACTAGGAAATGGTAGGTGTAATTCCCCTAAGACTGTAAGGACCCAAACTAAACAGACGGACATTAGGGAGATGGAAAGTGGGGTGGGCACGCAGCCTTTAGCATGACCGTTGGCTTGGCGCTTAGAGGTCCCGCTCTGCCAACAGTCAGCCTCACAGTGGTCCTCATGGCAGAGAGTGCAGTGAGAGGCGGATCGCGTCCTTCTCCCCCGGGCCCTCCAGGCCTTCTGGCTTTGGGCCTGGCGGGTGAGCTGCGGGGCCCAGGGACAGGCTGAGGGCTGTGTCCCGCAGAGCTCTAGAGCCCTCTCCACGGCCGCCCACTGGCCAGGTCCAGGCCTTGAAGCAGCAGCGAACCTCTCCCCCATCCCCACCTCCTCGACCAAAGGGCGGTGGCTGTCTCCATGGGTCCTGGCCACTGTTTGGGTGGCCTGAGGAGTCAGAGGGCCAGCTGGGTCCTGGGAGCCTGGCTTCCTCAGTGATGATGGCTGGGCAGGGTCTGGCCCTGAGGGTGCCACCAGCTGAGATCTGCCTCCTCAGCCGGGGCTGGGCACTGGCAGGAGGACCCAGGCTGGGTGCTGGACAAACGCTCCCCGGCAGGGTAACCGGCCTGTGCAGGGACCCCTCCTCTTGGCCAGGCCTGGACCTCAGAGGACGAAAGCAGAGCCTTGGGACCTTGCCCTTTCTTGTCAGAACAAAGAATAACATTTATTTTGGTGGAGGTTTACAGGAACATCGTGACCTGACCATGACCTGACCTCAAGAACAAAGAATCTGACACCAAGACGTTTGCAACAACTAACCATGACCCTCCCTCACCTTTCCTATAAAAGGGTTTTGCTGAAAGCTTTCAGGGAGTTCGGGGTTTTTAAGGTATAAGCCACCCATCTCCTTGCATGGCCCTGCAATAAACCTTTCTCTGCTCCAAACTCCAACGTTTTGGTATTGTTTGGCCTCACTGAATGTCAGGCACATGGACTTGCATTTGGTAACAAAACCAATGAAACTCAACACCGTAAGCCCCAGACTTTCAGAAAAGTTATAGCAAAATTTGTTCCTGGATTGTGTTTTTTAAGTACCATGGGTCATTCTTCAAAAATGGATTTTAAATTATATAATGTGAATTTCACCTACAATAACTATTCATGAAGGGATCAATTAAATTCTTTGCTATTTTCTTTTTGCTTATATATATATATATATACACAAAATCACAAAATCGAAGGTATTGACAGAAATAATGCCCCTAGAAAATATTCAGTACAAGTGGACAATTACGTATAAAATAATCTAAAAAGTATAACTCATCTTTTTCTTCCCAAATATGTTACCTTCCCTCAATTTCCTTACTTCTATTAATTCTCCCAGTACCCTTCTCATTTTACTAATAAGCAAGCTCGTTATGGCTTCCATATGAATCTTCCTAAATATCACTCTAATCCTCTCCCTCGTCTACGTAAAATCTTTCAGTGGCTTCCAAAGGCTACAGAAATGAAATCACCTTAGCCTGACATTTGGGAGTATAATCTGACTGTAATAATAGTAGCATCATTCTTCGAGTGTGATCACACACCAGGCGTTGTGCTAAGTGCTTTATATCATCTCATATCATTCTCACAACAACGCCCCCAAGAGTTAAGAACTATTATTGGCTCCCTTATCTGGAAATTAAGACTGAAGTATAAAGAATTTAAGTATCTTGTCCAAGGTCACATAGGTTTCAAGCAGAGACACGAGTATTTAAACTCAAGCAATCTGATTCAAAAGCCCATGTACTTACTTCTGCCTGTGCTGTAGCCTAGCTGTGTAAATTATGACTTGCTATTCTAGTAAGGTAATCTCATCACTTTTTCCCCAACGTGTCACTTTCATTCATAAGATTTTGCTCACACCCTTTCCCCTTACACTGTGTATGCAAATCCCACCCTTTCTTCAAGGCCCACCTCAACTCCACCATGCTCTGACTTCATGTTCTCTGACCACCCCACAGCATGTACCACCTGCTCTGCCTCTTTTAACCCTTAATTATAGTCTTTCTGATATTGTTATTTAACTCTGGAGTGTGTCTATAGGTTATGATCCCTCACCTAACAAACGTCCAGAGGGCAGGAACAATTCATTGTACCACAACGGTGCTATGCTCATAGTGGGCATTTAATAAATGCTTGCTAAAAAAACACAAATGCAGATAACTATGTAAAATGAATGCCATGAACTTCCTTAGTACTAGTTTTTTAACCAATGTTTGTATGCATGCATAATTACACAGGTATATCTTCGTGAAATCTCTAAGCTCTATTCTACAGGATTACGGAAATGATGCAAGAAAAATATTAGTGAAACTCAAAACAGTACATAGTTTTTTGACCTTTGATTAAAGCATCACATACATATAGAAAAGTACAAAATTTATTAAGTGTACAGCTCAGTGAATTTTCACAAATGAGCATACCTTGGAAACAGCAACCAAATTAAGAAAAAAATATTATGCCCCAGAAGTCCCCCTCATGCCATAATGATACCTGCTATTCTGACTTCTACCACCATAGATTAATTTTGCCTAGCAAACCATTTTAAATTATTACAATTGTTTCTACCTGGGGAATCAAATATATTCCTCAAGTATGTCATTTTTTTTACACATTTAAGGAATGGTCCACTCTGCCTAGGTCTCTCAGAAAATGGCCTTGAACATATTTTATACATATATTCTTACAGAAAATTACTGGTGAAATTGTTAGAAGGTGATAAATCAACCAGCTTCCAACCAATATAGTTTCTATTAAGTACAATGTTTTAGGCCAATAGCAAAATAGCAACAACAAAAAAAGGCAGATTTCACGTATTATCACCACCAGTGACTATGGTTAGGTCTACAAATAAAACATCTTGATAGAAGGTGAAAATGTTAATCACCTCTTTGATTTGTTAAATGCATAGCCTATAACCCTGTAACTTGAGTCAGTGTGCTACTACCTCGTGAGCTTCCTTACTTGCCCAGTCCAGGAACTCAACACACTCAGTCTGGGAATACCGAGCAGCAACATCTCGAGCTCGCTCTTCCTGGAAGTTCAGAGATTCTATATCAACATCCAGTTCCACCAGTGCTTTCAAAGTTTCCAAACGACCCCAGGCTGCAGCACAGTGTAGGAGCGTGTAACCTAACAAATAGAATGAGGATGGTCAGGTCAAGAAGACTGTGCTGTTTTAGGCTATTTTATGGACTAGAAGATCACAATGGCAATCAGGTATTGAACAATTACTACAGGCTAGGCACTATTCTAAGTGCTTCACATACAGTAAATTCATTTAGTTCATAAAAAACCCTATGAGGTCAGAACTATTATAATCCCTATTTTACAGATAAGGAAACAGAGGTCCAGAGAAGCTAAACTTGCCCAAGGAACACAGCCAGTAAATGATGAACACAGGAGACCAACACAGACAGTCTGAAGCCTGAGCTCTTCAACATCTTCTAAGGAAGATGGCAATCTCCCTAACAGTCATCTACTGGAACACAATTAGACCTATGACTTTAGTCTAAGGAATCTGCATCAACTCTGATTACTCTATTATTGTTAACACAATCATACAAATTACTACAACTGGTATGCCTTTGGTTTGGAAATTAATCATCTGAATTAAAATGGAAATTATGACCTATCAAATTACAAAGTTATTTCTTAGATTTACTGAGGCAACTACCATGAGGTATAATTGTAAAGGTGAAAAACATGGGCGGCATCTTTAAAATTTTTTCAGACTGGTTTAAAAAAATCAAGTCAAGACTGATTGTTTTAACTTAACCACGAGGATACATTTGTGATTCACTTAACTGGCCAAAGAGGCATGTAGTACTACAAGAAGAGTTGAGCAAAAGAATGAACTAGCATGTATTAAATGTATTAAGTACTAGGTACTTTATGGGCTACTACTTCATTTAATCCTTCCACTAACACTATGAGGTAGGTATTATCAGCCCCATTAAAGGATACAGAGGAAAGTGCAGATCAGAAAGACTATACTTTGCCCAAGGCCACACTGGTAGTAAGCAGCCAAAGCAAAATCAAACCCAGATCTGTTGCCAAATAAAAGGTTTATAAGGAAAAGGAAATAGCACTCAAATGTTTGCCACTGGTTAGAGTAGCGCAAGGGAGAACAAGGACTCCTCCACTTCCTTCCAGAAACCTCTCCCTTGGCTCCCTATTTACCACATTCCCACAGTCCTGGGTCTCAGACCAAGTTGTAAACTATCTTTGTCTTGAGGCTATCATAACCAGAAGGGATAATAAAGAATTAATAAGGAATCAAAAGGAGCATGAAGTAAGCTACTCCACGATCAGCCAAAAGTGGAATTACTTCCCCTCTTTGGCCCAACTCTTTTTTTTTTTTTTTTTTTTAATAGTTTTATTTATTTATTTATTTATTTATTTATTTATTTATTTAATTTTTGGTTGCGTACGAGTCTTCGTTTCTGTCCGAGGGCTTTCTTTAGTTGCGGCAAGTGGGGGCCACTCTTCATCGCGGTGCGCGGGCCTCTCATTATCGTGGCCTCTCTTGTTGCGGAGCACAGGCTCCAGACGCGCAGGCTCAGTAATTGTGGCTCACAGGCCTAGTTGCTCCGCGGCATGTGGGATCTTCCCAAACCAGGGCTTGAACCTGTGTCCCCTGCATTGGCAGGCAGATTCTCAACCACTGCGCCACCAGGGAAGCCCCCAACTCTTTTTTTTAATGTTACAACAGTGAGACATTTCAGAACACCAAGAGATAAAGACTGGCCCAAGAATGTGATCATGGCTTTAGCCCCTACAAAATGGGGGGCCAAGAAATACCCAGATACCAACCCTCATTGTTCCTGCCTTCCGAAGATGCATTTCTTCAGCCAAACGGACCAGGGCCCCTGGTTTGCTGGGAGAGGGGGACACTATCTACGGAAAAGACACTGCAGTAGCAGGAGCAGGAGGCCATTCCAAATGAGATATTCTGGGTCCTGATATTGCTTTTCTTAAGGCTGAAGTTACAGGCCAGGCCAGCAGTAACATCTACATTTTTTTCCTATTTCTTAATATACATAGTTTAAAAACAAGAAAACATGATTTCTAAACAGAGACAGGCTTTGACAAAGGAATTTTAAACCTATGGATTTAAACCATGGGTTTAAAAAAACCATTGTATGTTTTCTTTTTCCCCTTGTGAGAGATGGTGTGTTTTCTAGAAGAAAACACACAGATCTTTGTACTATATGAACCCCACAGCCTTCCCAGGAAAAGAAGAACATTTAAATAAGACGATTTCAAAAGCATCCAGACAAGAAGGGGATTTTCCTAAAGTTCTCCCATAATATTGGCAATGAGTATTTGATCCCAGAAGGGAGATACAGAAGGTTACATTTAGAAATCCCAGCAGGAAGAAAGAGACCATAAATGGAATTCTGAAAAATTGGGATTGGTTCTAAGAGAAAAATAATTTCTTTGTGGAAGACTACTGGTTACTAAATAGAGAGAGTCAATTGAGCAGGTAGTTCACAGTAAGGCAAAAGATCAGACAAGAAGAAAAGTAATCTTTTTCCTCTATGCAGGCATTGTTCTGTGTGCTTCACAAGTATCAACTCATTTAATCCTCACTACAATCCTATGACGTAGGCACGAGTATTTTTCTCATTTATAGATGAGGAAACAAAAGCATGGAGAGGATAAGTACTTTTCTCAAGGTTGCTATAAATTGATGAAGGTCATTAATAAGGTCAAAATCCAAAAACTCCAATGATGATAGTCACAAACAAGTAATAGGCCATGGAGCAAAATACTCCCCTACCTAGAATATTTTTCACAATCTGCCTACCACCAGCAGTACCAGACTCTTTGAATTCCCCAAATCATGTTGTTTCATGCCTCTATAACTTTGCATATGCTGCTTTTTTCTGACTGATACAGTAATTACAGTAGCAAAATAAAAAATAGAAGTATAAATTTTATATTTACTTAGCATTAATACTGGTATTTTGTAAAACTCAGAGTTCAGAATTCATTTTTTTAATTAGTGTAACTAATACACTTAACCGTGGCACCACCAGGGAAGCCCACTAATACACTTTAAATACGAAAATGTATAAGCATAAAATATCAGATAAAAGCACAACTATCAAATAGGAATATTAAGTATAATTGTCATTCTATTAGCAATATAAATTGTCAGATAAAACAAATCAAAATTAAAGATTAAAAAACAAATACTAGGGACTTCCCTGGTGGTACCGTGGTTAAGACTCCACCTGCCAATGCAGGGGACACGGGTTCAAGCCCTGGTCCGGGAAGATCCCACATGCCACGAAGCAACTAAGCCTGTGCACCACAACTACTGAGCCCACGTGCCACAACTACTGAAGCCCGTGCGCCTAGAGCCCGTGCTCTGCAACAAGAGAAGCCACTGCAATGTGAAGCCCACGCACCACAACGAAGAGTAGCCCCCACTCACCACAACTAGAGAAAGCCCACGCGGCAACAAAGACCCAATGCAGCCAAAAATTAATTAATTAATTAATTTTTAAAAAACACAAATACTATAAAAATGAAGAAACTATAATCATGAAAATTGCAAAAAACACATTATTTGATTTTTTAAGTGTGTCAATGGTATCAACAGGATATTTCTGTACAAATTTTTTCAGCTACTGAAGTTTTTCTCACTCAACATTAGTTGGAAGTAGTTATAAACCAATACCAAATATTTTCCTTCAAATTACCTCAACTCTAATTTTAAAAGAGAGAGATATCTCCGAACAGCTTTTTGCTTTTTTGATAGAACTGCAATCTTTTTATTGAGAGTAAGTTGTAATCTTTATCGCCAAAGAAAACATTTCTGGTTCATATTTGTCTTTTTTAGTTTCCACATATACAGAGAGAGATTCCATTTCAGTTTCCTGATCAATTTCAAAACTATGAGATTCACATTCTACTTGTTTGGGAAGTTTGTGAACTTAAAAATTATTCTTACAGTAGAAATTTTGTAATACCACAATATGGACCGTTTAAGTTTGTAATCTTCAGTTTGTCTTTTTATATACACTGAGCAATTAAATCACTGAAATTGTTCTCAACCCATAAATGACTCCGATTTCATATTTTTTAAATACCAAATAAAACTATTATACCTATAAAAAGGCCAGTGTTTCATTACCTAAAATAGTGGGTAAGTATACCAGAATAACAACAATATTGTAACACTAAAATCTGATACTACAGTTACTATACTGCCTGCCATGACCAATCCTTCAATCTCCTTTGTCTGGTAAACTCTTGGTCATTCTTCAAGATTCAATATATTGGACTTCCGTGGCAGTCCAGTGGTTAAGATTCCGCGCTTCCACTGCAGGGGGCGCAGGTTCGATCCCTAGTCAGGCAACTAAGATCCCGCATGCTGCGCGGTGCAGCCAAAAAAAAAAGATTCAATATATCGCCTCCTCTGTGAAGCCTTCCTTGACCATGTCCAACACTTCCACGTAAAGTTGACTAATCTCTCCTCTGATCTATCACTGTACCTTGTCCCACTGTATATTAATTATCTATTTACACATCTGTTTTCTGCTAAACTGTGAACTTGTCCAAGTTTGTTGAATTCATTCATCTTTCCCCAGTTCCAGCACAAGACCTGGCTAGTCCTCCATCCTTAACAAATGTTTGCTGATTGTACGGAAAGACAGAGTTTAAAACAGTAATTAGTTCCGATCATGCCTGTTTGCGTATGGCCAGGTTTAGAGACCAAAGCCTTGCCAGAACCAGAGGAGGTTCCACCATCAATAAACGGCAAACTGCACACACCTGTCCTTGGCTCAAACAGAAAACAAGGCACTTCCCAATACACCAGAAGTCAGTAGTACAGAGAGCTGAGACTGTAAGAACTGTTTCATTCTCCTCCCTTTGGATCAAAAGTGTCCAATTCTTCAGTATTTAAAAGGAAAGGAAATCCTGAACGTAAATGTGATCCATCAATCACCTGGAAAGTCATTTTCCTTCCTATCCATCTGAGTATCATCCACAAATAAATGGCATACATCTTCTTACTTTAGAGATATCTACCTGCAGTTCTTCACCCAAAAGTCCCTTAATTTTAGGCCAATGGTTTCTTATGTTCCAAAAATTAATAGTGTTCACATATACGCACACAATTATTCATCCTTTAAAAAAAAAAATTCTGTCATTTGTGACAACGTGGATGAACCTCAAGGGCATTATACTAAGTGAAATAAGCCAGAGAGAAAAAGCCAAATACTGCATGGTATCACTTATATGTGGAATCTAAAATAAAAATTAAAAGTTAAACCCATGGAAACAGAGTAGAAAAGTGGTTACCAGGGGCTTGAGGGGTGGGGGAAACAGGGAGGGGTTGGTAAAAGGGTACAAACTTTCAGTTATAAGATGAAAAAGGTCTGAGGACATAATGTATAACATGATGACTATAGGTAATAACTATACTGTATAACTGAAATTTGCTGAGAGTAGAACGTAAATGTTCTCACAAAAAAAAATGCAAAAAACCCTGAATTGATCTGTTCTCCCACATGAACAAGCTCATGGGAACTGAGTCAATACCAACCAAACAAGAAATTTACTGGTAAACTGTAATGTAATTCATTATTTTATAGTGATTAAAATAATAATTGCCAAATTGGTACAACTAGGTTGGCCAGTTCATGCATACTTTCCATTATAAAATCATCTTCATGGAATGCCAAATAAGCTTAGAATTTCCCAAATCATCAAGTCCTGGTTCCTTTTAATTTACCAGTTCTCTCAATTTCTCTCCTCTCCATTTTACTATAAGCAGCAAGAAGCAAGCAGGATGCACCTTCAACCTCCGCTAAACAAGATTTCATGGCAAGCATGGTATCAGAATGAAGAAATGGATTATCTTAGAGCACATCATCAAACTTGAAAGACTGTACACCTATATCCACACACTGGAAAATACCTAACAAGAGGATGGCAATACTCATATCAATTAGTCAGAACACCACCTTCCTTGAATAGTATTAGAGGGCACACTGTCAGATATTGACTTGGGGCTCTCATTTTCTTTTATGTAGTATGATTTTAGATATTACTATTAGTCCCATTTTTTGGGTGAAGAAACTGTAGCATGGAAAGGTTATATAACTTGCCCAAGTCATAGCTAAGATTCAATACTAGGTAAGTTTGCTTCAGGTTTTCAATAGCCTTAAGGAAGGTTTCTTCTGTTCCTATCTCCCTAAAAGCTTTCATCATGAACGAGTGCTGCATTTTCTTTCAAAAGACTTTTCTACATCTATTGATATGATCATGCGGTTTTGTTTATTTAATCTTTTAATGTAGTGAATTATACTAACATTTTTTTCTAATGTTAAAACCATCCTGCATTAATGGGATAAACCCAACCTAGTCCAATAAATGTTTTAACACACAATCTTAGATTCAATTTGTTAATATTTTACTTAAGATGTTTGCATCTGTGTTATTAAATGACTGGCCTATAATTTTCCTTTCTAGTGCTGTCCTTAACTAGTTTTGCTATAAAAGTTATCTCTCATAAAATAAGTTAAGTAGTTTTCCAACTCTCTTTACATTCTCTGGAACCTTTGTATCAGCTAGAGATTACTTTTTCCCTACAAGTGTAGTAAACCTTACCTTTTAAAACATTTGAGTTGGAATTAGGTGGGGGTGGGACAATGAGGCAGATTTTGATTACATATTCAATTTTTTTAAATAACTATTGTTCTAGTCAAGTTCCTAGTTTTTTCTTGAATCAATTTTGGTAATTTATATTTCATTGGAAAATTGTCCATTTCATCCAAGTTTTCAAATGTACTGTCATGAAGTTGTTTATGATACTTTCTAGTAATTTTTTAAATCTTAGTTTTTCCTGTGTGAATGCTTCATTTTTAAAATTCCAAATATTGTTTATGCTCTCTCTTTCTTATATCACATATCAAAAACTATCAATATTATCAAAGGTTTTTCAACTCTTTTTCACTAAACCAGATTTTGGTTTTGTTGATTCTATTGTGTTTTTTGCTTGTTTGTTTGTTTTTTGGTGTTTTTTTTGGCTGCACTGTACAGCTTGCAGGATCAGGGATCTTAGTCAACAAGGGATCGGACTGAACCTGGGACACCTGCAGTGGAAGAGTGGAGCACTAACCACTGGACCACCAGGGAATTCCCTCTCTTGTTTCTTTATTTTCAATGTCATTATTTTACTCTATTATTTTCTCTTCTTCTTTCTTTGGATTTTCAGTTGTTCTCTTTCTAACTGCTTGAGCTAAATACTCTGCTTTCTAATTTTCAATATTTCTTATATTCTAATATATGCATTAAATTAGAATTTTAATTTTAGTTTTATTCCACAGGTCCTGACATAACTAGATCCTGTTGCCACTTAAATATTTCATAATTTCTATTATATCTTTTGTCACCAACAGATAATTTAAAGTGTGTTTTTGTTTCCAAAATTATAGGGATTTTCAGTTATCTTTTTTGTTACTATTTTCTAATTTTATTTTATTGTGGTCAGAGACCACAGACTGCATGCTACGGATTCTTTGATATTTGTAGACACTTCCCTTATGGCCTAACATATCAATTTTTTAATTGTTCCATGTGAGCATGAAGAAAATGTATAGTCCCTATTTGCTAAAGATCATTGTTTTATTTTCTACAATGACCATGTTTTATATTTGCAATCTGAAAAAAACAAGTGACTGAATTTAAAGAGTTAATTGGATAATGACTGCAAAAACAAATAAATCTTCAAAGGAAAGAGATAATAATATTATTGAGCATTTACTGTATACCAACTTTATATTTATTATCATATTTAATCCTCATAACCTATAAGAAAAACCCTATAAAGAAAATACAATCATCCCCATTTTGTAGATGAAAGAGACACAAAAAGATTAAGTAACTTGCCCTAGTCACACAGCTAATAAATAGTGAATTCTGTGTTCTTAACTACTATGCTATACTAAATACATCAACATGCATATACACACATTCATATGTGTGTGTATATATATACACACACCCACACACACAACATATGCAAAATATAAAGCAGGCACATCAAATTTATCCAAATTTAAAGATAATACATAGCATCTTTAGGTAGTCATAAGTCATACTGATAAGAGAAAAAAGACAAAATACCTCTGGTGGTTTTTTCATTCAGATTCACACCATATTTGGCTAAAGCTCTAATCACATCACTTTGCCCAGCCATGCAAGCTGCATACAACAAATTTCTCCCAACGATGTCTTCTTCCAAGAGTAGCTGCATGGCCTGGTCATGGTGAGGGTTCTCAGGATCCTCAAAAATCTTCTGCAAACCTTCTACATCCCCTGTGAGAGCAGGGGGTAAGAGGGGATTAATGGTGGCAGTTTCCTCTGCTTCTTTGGATTCTTCTTCTTCTTCATTATCATCTTCTTCCTCTTCTTGCTGTGAGAAAAATATTGATTTTTCTGAACTCTCTGACTCTGGGGGTCCTTCTGACTCCATTAACTCCAAAAATACCTGAGACCAAAAAAAGTAATAGAAATCTACTCAAACAAATCAGTATTTGTTTATTTATTTGTTTGATCAGTCAACTGACATTCAGTCAACTGAATGAAATGAAAGTACTTAACTGGTTCAAAATAAACCAGTTATAAAAGAAGATACTTCATCCATTCACTCAATAAAGTTTATTGTACACCAACACACTGCCTGAATATATACTAAAATGCTGAATGTGTGATGTAAACAGTAAATTCAGTAGGAACAGGAGAAGAAATATCAACATGGGTGAGATTCATTAGGAAAAGATTGAAAGAGAATGTTAAAGAGGCTCACCTGCCTAAACAAGGGTCCCTGGTGGGGAGAAGTGAGAAATACAGTTGGATCATTGAAGCCAGATTATTAAGAACTTAAAAATCAGGCACTGACATTTAGACAGAATTCATTCACTCAGTAATACTTACTGAAAGCCTACTAATATACTAAGTGCTGTATAGGCACTATGTAAATTACAGAGAAGAATCAAATTTATTTCCTGCCCTTAACAACTTACTATTTCAAAGGAGAAAATATGACATGTACAAAATAAGTGTAATAAATGGTGACAAGTGCTAAGAATCATAAAAGATGAAGTGCTATGGGAGTTTAGAAGGGACCAGATTAAGTCCTGGTAAAGTTAATCAAGTAAGTCTTAATAGTACTCACTCTGTCAGAACACATATTAAATTGGGGATGATTCAGAGAAGAGCAGCATGGTTCCCTCATGTGTACAAAAATGTTTGCCAGCATCACTGTTCATAAAAGCAAAAACCCTGGGCAGGAAAAAAAAACCCAATGCCTATGAACAGGAGCATAAACTGTGGCATATTCACACAAAATTGTATATGGTAGTTAAAATGAAGAAATTACAGTAATACACTATGTGGAAGGCGGCTTCTGATTTGGCTCCCATGACCCTACCCCACCTCCTGGTAACCTCCGGCCAACAGCCAGAGGGAACCGAGGCCCTCGGTACAATAGCCAGTGAGGAATTTAATTCTGCCACCAACCACTGAATGAGTTTGGAAGTGGATCTGCTCCAGCTGAACTTTGAGATGACTGTGGTCCCAGGCAACGCCTTGACTGCAGCCTCGTGAGAGACCCTGAAGTAAAAGATCCAGCTAAGCTGTGCCCTGACTCTTAACCCAGAGAAACTGTGAGATACTGAATGTGCTGTTTTAAGCTACCAACTTTGAGAATAATTTGTTATACAGCTATAAATAACTAAGGCACACAATGATATGAATGAATATTAGCAATACAGTATTAGATGAAAAAAGTAAATCCAAAAGATTAAACATACCAAGATATATTTTTGTAAAGTTCAAAGCAATTAAAATTCTGGTTACCAAGGGGGAAGGATGGGGGGAGGGACAGTTAGGGAGTTTGGGATTGACATGTACACACTGCTATATTTAAAATAAATAACCAACAAGGAAAAAAATTAAAATAATAAAAATTAAATTAAGTTAAAATAGACTTTTTAGGAATATAAGTAGGTACAATAACACTATTCTAAAAAGAAGAAGAAAAGCAAGATTGAACACAAGATTCAGGATAGTGTTGAGGGGGTGAGTAAAGATGCAGGAAATGGAATAAAGGGAATCACACTTCTAGTAAAGAATATGGCATTTAAGCTGCGTCATAAAGAATTGGCAAGATTTGGTCATTCACAAGTCAGAAGGAAGGGAAATCTAGTTAGACAGAATAACATCTCTTTATACCATAGCCCTATATTAATCTCTACCGTCACTAAATGTGTATAATACTTGTAATCTGTTGAAGTTAGGAATTCTCTGATTGCAAATAATAGAAAAATAATAGGATTGACTTTTAAAAGTAGGAGATGATTTTCTCACATAGCAGGAAGTTTAAAGGTGGAGATGGTTCAGCAGCTCAAAAATATAGATCTAAGCTCTATTTTTCTATTCTATCACAGTTCATAAGACTTTCATCATCATGGCTGTTGCCTAATGGTGACAAGATGACTGTCATAATTCCTGGCATCACGTCTGCATTTATGGCAGTAAAAAGGGGGAATCACCCTGAGGACACTAGTGGCATTCATCCCTTTTGAGAGGAAAGCAAAAGAAAAATCTTTCCTAACAAGACCCAACAAACTTCCAGTTATATCTCAAAGCCCAGATTGTTTCCTTATATTTAAGAGAAGGAAAAAAAAAAAGTTTCCTGATTTTCCTGCCTCAATAACAGAAGCAAGCAAGGTAGATGGGGTTAGGGATGGGAGTTGAGTTAGCCAATCAATCATGACTCCACCATAAAATCTGGTCCAAATCTTATCTTTGAGACTGTTTTATTCAATTCCTTCATTTTACAGAATGAATATAGAGGAAACTTATAATCCTTTGAGTGCCTGACATCCACTACCCACCCTCCCAAAACACATCCCTGTACACATAAACACACACACACTCGCTTCCGTAAAGAATCCCAATCTCCATTTAAAAAAATTCTTCTAATGGAAGATAAAGCTAACTTCCCACTACAGAAGCCAGAGAGGCACGATCCTCCTTCTCCCCATCTCAGCACAAGCTTGGGAGCAGGCACATAAGTTAGGCTCGGCCAATCAGCTACTAAGTCCCAGGATCTTGACTTTTTGCTGTTGTTGTTGTTAATCATTGTATGATTTTTGTTGTTGTTGACATATAACACTGTATTAGTTTAAGGTGTACAACATAATGATTTGATATATGTATATATTGAAAAATGATTACCACAATACATTTAGTTAATATCCATCACCTCGCATAGTTACAAAAGTTTTTTCCTGTGACAAAAACATTTAAGATCTAATCTCTTAGCAACTTTCAAATACAATATTGTATTCAATTCAATACAATATTGTTAACTATAGTCACTATGCTGTACAGTACTTCCCCAGAAGTTTATCTTGTAACTGGAAGTCCTTTTGACCACCTTCATTTATTTCACCCACCCCCTACACCTGCCTCTGGCAACTACCAATCTGTTCTCTGCATCTATGACTTTGGGTTTTTTTAGCTTCTACATATAGAAAAACAGGATCTTGACTCTTGAACATGGGCCACAAGGACATGAGGCTATTCGAAGGACATTCAACACAAGTGACAGCAACAGTGTACTGATCGAACTTCCTGCTATGAGAACATGCTGTGGTTCTTGTGGTCTGAGCCCCCCAGAGCTCCCTTGGTTCCTGCTCATCCAGCCTCCCTAATCATGTGGGCCCCTGGTAAGTATAGCACTTAGACATTAGTTCTTTCTCAAAATCTAATCTCCCTCCCTCTTTTCTTTTAACCATACTTTTTTTAACCAATATTTATATTGGAATAAAACTATTTCCCAGGCACTCTTGTAATATGGTGTGGCCATATGTCCAAGTAGTAAACAATAAGATGTAAGTAGATATGTATTGATAGTATGTAACTTCTAGAAAAGTGTACTTCCTTCTCACTGGATTGCAAGCCTGATACCTAGAGCTTGCACAGCTCATTTAGACCATGAGGTAGATGTCCTGTCCAAATACATATATATTACTTCAATTATAATACATAGCATATAGTAGTTTGTCATATCTTGTTTTAATTATACATGTAAACATATATAACATCTATTAATAGGGTAACCAAAGAATTAATTGTTCAGTAGTAATGGACATTTTTATCTTGGGCACATTGCATTTATGGGTATATTTGCATACATATAATTAAACAAAATATCATTTATCCTTACTACATGTAACATACTGATGTTTTTAATCCCATCTATTTTTTAAGGCTGGGTGCCACCCACTAAACTGATTTCATGACCCACTAATTGGTTGCAACCCACAGTGTGAAAAAATATTAGTCTTGAATAACCACTAAGGAAACTCTACCATGAAATCAACAAGAGAGACTCTAACAGAAGTTAGACAGCATGTGCTTGTGGTTTATAGCTTAGGTGACATATGTCCTCATGCACCCAGGACAGTTCCAGTGACATCTCTTCCCCTGGTGTGATTTTTTTTTTAATTTATTTTTAGCTGCATTGGGTCTTCGTTGCTGCGCACAGGCTTTCTCTAGTTGCTGTGAGTGGGGGTTACTCTTCGTTGCAGTGGGTGGGCTTCTCATTGCGGTGGCTTCTCTTGTTGCGGAGCATGGGCTCTAGAGCGCAGGCTCAGCAGTTGTGGTGCACAGGCTTAGTTGCTCCGCGGCATGTGGGATCTTCCCAGACCAGGGCTCCAACCTGTGTCCCCTGCATCAGCAGGCGGATTCTTAACCACTGCGCCACCAGGGAAGCCCCAGCCCTGGTGTGATTTTTAATAGCATCCTCTTTCACTCTCAAAACGTCCATTACTACTACACAATAAATTATTTTGTCACCTTACTAATAATGTGATATTCTGGAACACTCTACTAAAGATATCCATATTCAAACCTTAGAGAATAGAGGCAGGATGTGTTTGAAATGCCTTTCCTCACTGGCCCATCAGGGGCCCAGACATGAGACCTTGAAGATACTGAGAAAATTCTATTTGTATTTCATATGTATTCCTGCTAGGCCTAGAATAGCTTTTTTTCCTCCTCCACTCCTACTAGCCAAATCCTATGTAGGCCAAGCTATAAACCTACCTTCTTCCTAAAACGTTTCTTCACTCCTCTCTAGAATGTACCCAGGCCTCTCCCTCCTCTGAACTTCAAAGGTCATTATATATATTCTGTACCATACAACCTACCAAATATGGTATTGTATTATTTTCTATTTGTTTCAAGTACTTAAGACACCAACTCAATTTGACTGTAAACTGGATAGGAGCAAGTATCAAGCTTTATGTTTCTCTTCTGTCACTTTCAGACTTACCACAATTCCTGGCTTGTCGTATGCATTCAATAACTCTTAACATCAGGCTTGCAATTCCCCCTGCTTTTCTTCACAGCCAAGAGCAATGAATTTTGGAGTTAGAAAGACTTGAGTTCACAATGCAACCCTGCAACTTATTAGCTACATAATACTGGGAAGTTTACCTAATCTCTGCTAGAAATAACACTAGAACCTAGTTTATATGATTATTGTGAGACTTAAAATAAATCAGATGATGCATGTGCTAAGCACATGGTGAGCACTTGGTATGCGGACCCTATCATCATCATTGTACTGTCATTCCTAGAGCAAAAGCATCCATGAAGCAAAAGACAAGATGGTAATTCTATTCTTTTTTTTTTAATACACAGTTTTCCTACATAGGGTTTGAGTAAATGGCTTTCTACTCTACGACCACCGAACAGTTGATTACAGACAGATTATTCTGCATCTAGAGATCAATCTAATCCCAGGTTAATTCAGAGATTTGGAGATAAATTAGATCAAATCTAGGAATATGATTCAGGCCAGAATACTAAAAGCTACCCTTGGTACACCCTTGAATAGAGTTTAATTTCCATACCAATCCAGAAGTAATATGATTAGGGCAGCAGTTCTCAAATTCTATGATCTAAGGGCTCTTCACACTCTTAGAAATTGAGAACGCCAAAAGTTTTTGTTTATGAGGGTTATATCTATCTGTATTTACCATATTAGAAATTAAAACTGAGAAATCTTTAAAATATTTATTAATTCATCTTAAAACAATTACATGTTAACATAAAAGTATAGCTTATAAAAAATAACTATATAAAGACAAAAAATTGATGAGTGGCATTATTTTATATTTTTGCACATCTCTTTAATGTCTGGCTTAATAGAAGACAGATGGATTCTCATATCTGTTTCTGCATTCTCTGCAATGATGTGTGATACTGTGATATCACATGTCATGTGGCCTCTAGCAAACCACTGTGACATGTGAGAGAATGAGGGTGCAACGGCAAAAAACATCGAAGAATTAATATGAAGACAGTTTGACTGGCAGACTCCCTGAAAATGTCTTAGTGATCCCCAGGGATTCTCAGACCATACTCTGAGAACCACTGCACTAAGACTAACCCTCAAGCCACTCCAGTCTATAGGCAAGCTCCCAAGACTGTTCTAATCCAAATCTAGACTGAACTAGGATCAGCCTTTCTGTAATAAAAGGACAAAGTGAAGTCTTATAGGCCATTTATCCTTAGGCCTAACTTTTGAAAGACAATATCTAATTAGGAGAATAAAAGTAAACTCTCATGTGTTTGGTGGTCTATTGCTGACTACGCCCTTCATCATATTGTCCTTTGAAGACAGAGCAAAGAATTCTATTTTCTATGGGTTTTTTCTTCTTATAACATAGAAGATTTAGAATATTTTAAAGTATGTTTACTGTGAATATAAGTTGTAACAGGGTGATCATACTAACATACATAGCTTTTCCTTTCTTCCTTTTATCAACATTCTAGATATTGAAAAAACTTAACTCACTAATATTTTTGTTTTAGAAAACAGTTTTTCCCATGAGAAATATGTAACTTATGTTTAATATATAGTGGGTTTATTTGTGTTATTGTTAAAACAATAAACTTTTTTTAATTCTCAGTTTTAAGTTCTAATTCTTACTATACCTATAATATTTACTGTATGGATAGATACTTTCTTTGCCCAGAAAAGTTATAACATGAATCAAAATTGCAACGCCACTACATATAACCAACAGTTCACATAGAAAATGAGCGTGGAGAGGGGAGAGGGAGGGCTGGAACTCTGAAGGCAGAATGACTGTGAGTCAGAAGACCCATGCTTTAGTCCTGATTCTTGTACTTATTTTATTAATTATGAGACTTTTCTGAACTTACTCTCAATTGTGAATTGAGAATAGTTCTGCCTTACTGAATTAGTGTGAATTTTAACTATTAAGTGTGAATTCTTTTGAGGCTGCTAAGGCACTAATAATAGAAAATCACATAGGTCTCTACTCCACAGGCATCCCAGTCTGGTGGGAAAGAGACAAGTAAATCAGCAAGGACAGAGTGAGATAAGGGTCATAATGGACATAAGCAAAGGGGGCTTGGAGAGAAAAGAGGCTGAACCTCTAAATTAGACTCCCGAGTGGGGAGGTCCCGGAAAGGCTTCTTAGAAGAGGTGACCCTTCAGTATGGAAGAGCAGGAGTCTTAAAAGGAGGAGAAAAGCACAATCCAAGTAATGGGATTAGCATAAACAAAGGGCAAGGAAGGCAGACAAGACACAGACAAGACACTATGAACTTGTGGGAGAGGAATAGATCTTAAGGGCCTTTTAAGCCAATTGAATTTTTTCTTCAAAAAGTGTAGTCCCTTAAGGATTTTAAGTCCCAGCTCAATGGAAAGGCCTCAAAGGGCAGCCCTGGGCTCCCAGGATTAAACAAAGGGAAGACCCGAGGATACAGACAGTGGCAGCCCCAGTGCGAGAACACGGAGGTGGGGCGGAGGGAATACCGGTCATTTCTGGGCACCATAGTTCGCCTTTCCGCCTGAAGCCCGAGGGACCGCCCGCGGAGCGTGACCGGCTACGCAAAGCTCGGGGCAAAGGCCAAGACTGAGGACGCCGCGGTTGAAGCCCACTCCCCTCCAGCCCCTGCCGAGCAGCGTGGAGGGGAGATGCCCATTCTCTTCCACGCCCACGTGGAGCGCCCACCCTAGACCCCTCGGACCCCGGACCCGCGACCCTCCGACCCGGACTCACCGCTCCCTAGGCCCCGGGCTTCTGCGGTTACCATGGCGACGGCGCACCGGCGCGCGGCAGCGCCACCCCGAGCGCGGCAGCGCCACCCCGAGCGCGGCGGCTCCGGCTGCGCGCAAACGTCAAGGGTACAAGGTGCAGGAAGCGAGAGGCCAAAGGCCGGGAGGAGTTCGTCAAAATGATTTAAATTGCTGTGTTTGGACGGTGGCGTGCTAGTTTTTTCTTTGTTTTGTAAGTTTTCAGTAATATGGTGCATATCTATTTTACAAATTTAAAAAATAAAATTTAAAAATAAGGTGTGTATATTGGTTGCCGGCCAGTCTTAGACGTTTGGCCTTTAAACGAAAGAATTTTCAGGAAATATGAGGATGCATTCTAAAACAACGGAAGATTGTAAATATAAAACGGACAACTTGCTTAATTTTGTAGTCTACTGAGGATCTTTCTCCTATGGTTTACAGTCATTGTCACCAACAAAAGGCGTTTCTTGAGACCTCACAAGCGCCAACTATGGCAGGAGCGGAAGCAGTTTGGAAACTGTGTCTCTTTTGATTCAGGAATTTAAGATCCAAAACAGTCGACCTTTAAAAACGGGGAAAAGACTGGAAGTGGGATAGGAGCATCGAAAGAAACCAGTAGAGAAGAGGTAAGCTTACCCAGAAATTATGTAAATGTTCATATCGATCACGGAGCGAAGACCGGGAAGTTTTTGTACTGAAAAGGAAAAGAACCTTCATTTCTTTCATCATCTATTTCTACAAGGAAATCATTAAGGAAGAGGTACCATTTTAGAGAAACTCCAAACATTTTAGCTGAAGGCTGAATAGCCTAGCTTTAAAGTGAATATTTGGCCTAAGGCCCAAGCAAAATATCACTGTCATAGATCTGAACTTCTGAAATACAAGAGGAATTTTGAAAGAATTTTAAACTGTAGTATTAAAATTTCTTATTCAGATAAGTTGTGGTAATCAGAATTGTAGAGATGACTTTGTAGACAGAGACAGTAGTCTAGAAGCTTTGTCAGCTGCTAGCTTGCTCCGGCAATCACCGATACAGCGTATTTGCTCTACTAAACACTCATTTCCTACTGAAGTTGGTGGAGGAGCAAGACATTTTAGGCATTTCACTTTTAATATGTTCTTTTTCATAGTCTTTGGTTTGGGGAGAGTCTTTTAATGTCTGAATGCAAGATGACTTATGATGCATGACTGTGCATGATTATGTTTTTAATTAATCTTCATTGGTTGTGAAGAATTCCCAAATACAATTGTTTCTTGAAAGTCTTAAATTGAATTAAATAACTAAAAATTAAATAGAGTTCTTAAAGATTACTTTTAGTACTCTGAATGCTAGAAAGGGTGGGAAAACACTAAATAGGTGTGAGAAACCTAAAATCAAAGGGGCCTTGTTCTCTTCTTAACTCCATGTCAGAAACAGCTGCATGATTCATTGGGGCAGACTGGGTTAGAAACAGCCTTACAAAGGAGATTCCCGCCTCCAGTGTGGCCCAGATGCAGCAGATAGACTCCTACGATCACCTCTAACTCCCATGCCCGCCACCCAAAGCTTGGGATAAAGAGCCATTGGATCTGAAGGGGGCAAATGGATGTACAAGAGACATGTCGACAACAACCTGTGGGTACTAACAATGGGGGTCCAGATAAGACAGTGAAGGCCTGACGTACAAATTACTTAAGGAGCAGATGAGATAAGCACTCTTCAAGCCCCCCTAAAATCAGGTCAGCTCCAAAAAATTACAGTAGAGAGGTTTCCAAATTGATTGAAATTCATTTTTTCCACTCTAGGACAATGGGTCCTCTGATTAGAATTTAAATTATTGGTCTTCCCTGGTGGCGCAGTGGTTAAGAATCCACCTGCCAATGCAGGGGACACAGGTTCGAGCCCTGGTCCAGGAAGGTCCCACATGCTACAGAGCAGCTAAGCCCGTGCACCACAACTACTGAGCCTGCACTCTAGAGCCCGCAAGCCACAACTACTGAGCCCATGTGCCACAACTACTGAAGCCCACGCACCTAGAGCCCGTGCTCTGCAACAAGAGAAGCCACCGCAATGAGAAGCCAGCGCACCACAATGAAGAGTAGCCCCTGCTCACAACTAGAGAAAGCCCGCGCGCAGCAATGAAGACCCAACGCAGCCAAAAATAAAAATAAATAAATAAATGTATTTTAAAAAAAGAATTTAAATTATTTTAATTATTATTATATTTCTTAAATTCCATAGTTCATAGACTGAGAATCATGTTCTTTATACAAGTTAATTTCTGGTGAAATAACAGGATAAATTAGTTGAGAAAGTTACTCCAAGGTAACTTAATGTACTATATTAATATTCATATTTCATTAACTAAAAGCCTATCATATGCTGAGTACTATGAAATGATTCTTATAAATAATCCCTAATCCTCAGAGCAACTCTGTGAAGGTAGTAGTATTATTCTTCAAACTGACACTCAGCAAAGTTGGGTCACCTACCTAAGACCACACAGCTAGAAAAGAGCTGAACCAGGGTTTGAACCTAGGTCAGTGTGGTTTAAATTACCACAGGATTGCCACTGGTTAGCTATAAACTAATTATGTATTAGAGGATGCCCATCCAAACTGATAATTTAATTTTAAAATAATCTTTCTTGAGCCATTGTTTTGGCAGTAATTAGAAAATATCAATGCCACTCCTCTGTATGACTAAAGGACTGTTTCTGCATATAGCTAATCTTCACAGCTGAAACTTGAAGGAGAATGTACTGAACATCCATTGTTTCTGCCTGCCCATCCTTCCTCTTCTGGTTACAGCACACAGTTTTCTAGTAGGGGACCCCTTTCACACACTCTCAGCCCAAGTCGTTTGGGTAGGGCCAGTCCCACTCCAGATCAAGTCCCAGCCAAGCAGTGTTTTCTACACCCCTGGTAACAGTGATTAGGTCAGGAAAAAGCATGGAACACAGATCAGTGTAATCAAAGCTAATCCTGAATTTTTGCCAGAGCAGTAGGTAAATAGGCATTCTTTTTTCAGCAGGGGTTGATGAGACGGTCAGCCTGAATTGCCAGTAACCATCTTGCCACTATATGGAGAGAGTTTGACAGAGCAACGAAAGAGCCAAGAAATGAATCCTGAGGCCATTCCTTGAGCCCTGGAGCTAGAAATACCCAAAGCCATTTTTTACCCCCCTTTTTCAATTGTGTAAGTCAATAAATTACTTTTTTCTAATTCAAACAAAGATTGGATTTTTGTTACTTGTAACATCAGTGTCCCATAATATGGGGGGGGGGGAATATATAGGAAGGCTTTATTTTAGAAACATGCTATCCCTAGGGGTAAATACCTGAAATTTGGGAAGGATAATATTGCAGTTACAAGTTTCACTTAGAACAACCGTGCTTGAATATTATTGGTTAGTTGATCAATGTTAACCTGGAGGCAGGTTTCTAGTAAAATGCCCTAATGTTCTGTCACCCTCTCCATTTCACCATCTCTGAGTTAGTGACAAATATAACTATATAAGGCATACTTATCAGATGACCCAAGGCTTGGAATAATAAATAATATGAGAGAGGATGGCAGAGTGAAAATCCAAACTCAAAAGATAACTAGAAATTCAACAGGCAAAGGAGTAGAAAAAGGCAACCCAAAAGAAATGTAAAAATGCACGAGGCACAAAATAAACAGCAAAGTGCATTAGTGAATACCTAAGTAGGTTGAAGTAGCAGGAGACTATGTGGTTGGGAGAGAGGCAAGAGACGTAGTTAGGGAGATTAGACGAGGTCAGACAGCAATGGGGAGAATGGTTGGAGAGGATAAAACTGCAGGCATAAAGAGGAGCCAAGGCTGACTCCCAGGTTTCTATCTTGTGTGACCAGGTGGTTTGTGGCTTGTGGTTTCCTAAATAAGAGAGATTTTGAAGAAGGGCTGGGTCAGAATCAGGATGATGAGTTCAGTCTTAGAAAAGGTAGAAATATCAGTGTGCCTGATATCAGTTACTGTATATTTGAATCCAAAGCTTAGTAGACAAGACCAGGATATAAATATAGATTTGGGAGTCATTGGAGTATAAATGTTATCAAAAACCTGAAAAGAAGATGAAGTCATCCAAGATGAGTGAATGAAAGAACAGAGGGCTGAGGACAGAGCCCTGGGGAGCAATTACATAGAAGTAAGCAGAGGAAGATAGGGAAAGAATGATCTGAGAATGAACAGACCCAGATGAGTGTGGCAACCTAGAAGCCAAGGAAATAGTTTCAAAAAAGACTGAAAAAATGACAATGGAATTTGGCACTTAGGAGTAACCTTTGTGGGATCAGTTTTAGTGAAGGGTGGTAGGCAAAATCAAGATTTCAGTGGACTGAGGAATGAATGAGAGAGGTCAGGAAGTAGAACCACTAAGTTTTTTTTCTTTTTTTAAAGGCTTTTTTTTTTTTGACTCTCTACATGCAAGAAATATCTTTATTTTTAATGTAAGATAATTTTGGCATTTGTCAGATACAACATCAGGGTCATCAATTTAACAACTATAATTGGAAATGAAGTGCTGGCTGTAAATATACACTACTCTTTTGAGAAGTTTGACTAAGATGTGGAGGGAGGAGATTGCCCAGAAGTGAAAGGAAGACAAGGTATTAAGGGAGATGTCTTGGCAGCGGGAGGATCACAGAAGCCTGGGTGTATCTATAGGATGATAGCAAGAAACTAATAGAAAGAGAAGATTAAGAAAGGAGATGACAGGTGAAGTAAGATCCTAAAGGAAATTAGAGGGAAAAGGGTTAAGGTATAGATGGGAGGGTTGGCCTCAGAGAGAAGGAACGTGGCTTGGTCCTCTAATTCTGAAATGGAAAAGGTAGCAGTGGTGTGGATACAGATAATTTTTCTGGACTGTGGTATTGGAAGTTAAAGAAACCAAGCCTGATGGCCTTGAACAAAGTATGCTTAAACTGAGGGAGGAAGGGATGAGAGAGGGACTTGAAGATTTGGCAAAATAAAGTTTAAAAATGTTGATGGCATTGAAGAGGTGAATGAGGTTGAAGACCATGAATTTTAGTGACCCCCAACCTGCAGAGTCAAGTGCTTTTCTTCAGCAACGCTCAGACATCCAGCTTGATCTGAAGTGGGTGTGACGGAAGGATAAAGGTGCATGAGGATAAAAAGTTCTGGTGAGAAGATGAACAGTAAAGGATTAACCTTGTCCAAAGAAAAGTTGGCCCTTTCCCCCCAGCTTCTTGGAGGTAACCTCTAAACCCTTGGTATGTCCTGCCTGTCTTTGTTTACCTGGAGGCCTTGGACCATGCTGCATAGTCTGTGCTAATAATGTGCTTTATGGTGGGGCCATGGGTCATGCAGCATCAGCTCAGCCTCTCGAGCCATCTCTAACATCCCCAATGCAATCAGTGAGCCCAGTTTTGTATTGGAATCTCCTACCATCAATCTGGTCTATAGAGGAGAGCCACTACTGAATTTATTAGTGATTCTGGGTTCCCATCTCTCTAGCACCTTCCTTATTACTTTGGTAAATGGTGTATCCTCTGGTCTGTCCCATGGAATATTATTGCCTGGTGAGTTTTCCAGGCTTACATATTTAGTACGTATATCCATTTTAGCATGCTCACTTCTTTGAACTTTTTAATCCCTTGTTCTACTGCCTTCTATGGCAATTCAGGCATCTTTACCTCATTTAGTATGGGCCATCACTATCCATATGTATGAAACCATTCTGACAGCATGTTTACACCATGTCCTGAGATCCTTGCCAGGTTGTTAAATCCTGTATCCCAGGAGAGTGCTTCCAAATTAATTAAACTCCCTTACTCAACTCTGTATTCTATCCCTCTTGATCCAGCACTCTCAGAATTCAGTCCCATGTGTATTCACCCACATCCTGAGCTCCTAGGATATAGTCCCTTTTACTCCATCATCATGTGTACCCTCCTGGATCCTGAACACCTTAACGTATAGTCCCTTTCCTTCATCATCAGGTCCATCACATCCCCAGTTAGTGACTTAACTCTAGTTACTGTATTGGCCTGGAAGGTAGAGCTGACCCCGAAAGGGCTCGAGTTGTCCTGCAGAAAGGAGGAGGACTAGCCCTAGGGAGGTGGGAGTCATTCCCTTGGCTCAAAGTGTTCACGGACCTTTGGGAATTAAATATTTTAGGTGCATGAACCCAGATATCCCCATTCCATATGTCAAGGTCCCACTTTTTCCTAATTAGCACCACGTCCTTGGCATACCAGACTTGCCAATATTGAGAGTTTAAGCTCCTCTGAGGCTCTGCTACTCTTATGATTAAGCCCTGGACCTGGTCCTCAGCTATTCCTGCTCTCCAGTTGCAGAAGATGAGAGCCTCTATATTTGTTACCAGGGAAATCCTTTAGCTTTCATGTTTAGTTTTTAATAACCAGTTAATCACTCTCAGTATTTCATTAAATAGCATCAAATAAGCTTAGCAACATCCACCCATATTTCTTCTATATATCTCTAACACCTGATACACTGTACCCACTAGAATATTTCCTCCCCACCAGTTTGCTAATAGTGAAAGTTTTTAACGTATGCACTGCAATTGCGTCAGGGACTATTTGTACACTTTCTACTAGAAGTGATGATATCTTCTGCCAGCCTGGCAGCAGGTGATCCAACACCACTATCTTAGTGACTGCTTCTTGACCCACTCTTGGCATTCCTGGCACCAACTGTCATAGTTGGGTGACCCAGGAAGCATATGCTGAGATGGAGTTTGCATGCAGGAAATTTATTAGGGAGTGCTCTTGAGAGCAACACCTGGAAAGAAAGGTAAGGAAACAGGGCACAAGGAGAATCTGGTCTGCGATATAGTCTCAACAAAGGTCGATTCAGACCATCTGGGGAGCTCTGAAGTTGGGTGGCCCTACAGAGCTGTCCCAAGATGGGGCAAAGGAGCTGTACCTTGTACCCCTGCGTCAACCAGTTACTGGCTGCAGGCTGCCCCAGGAAGGGAGTGAGACCTTGGGCAGGAAGCCCCTCTCTTCCACCAAGGTGCTTCCCACAAAGGGCTGCCAGCTGAGATCTCTCTGCCACTAGCACTTCTAGTGGCTGGTGGATCATGTCCCTCATTCCCCAAAAGATGTCTGACTGGTGCATTACAGGATTCACCATATGCCACCAATTTGTTTGGCCCATTTGTTTTTCAATATTCAGGTATTGCTTTTTTCTCTTTTGATTAAATTTTGTTTAAAAATTGTTAAAGACATTTAAATAAAATGCTTTTAATTCTATTGAAATAAAAAATAAATGTTATTTAATAATATATAATAAATAATAAAATAAAATTTTATTTAAATAAATAAAAATTTTTATTTTTTATTTTTATTATAAAATAAAATTTATAATAAATAAAAGTGTAACTTGCTTAAATAATTTTTAGTTATTAAGAACATTTAATAAATAAAAATATAGAATTGAATACTTTCAGAGAAATCTGGCTTCCATCTCTAATTCCTCTACCCTGTTCCCTCCTCTCCCCTCTAGCTAACCATTTTTATTAATTCTCAGTTTATCTTTCCATTGTTTTTTAAAAAATAAGTAAATACACATATATACACTCGCACATATTTCTACCCCTTTTAAAATCGAAGTTAGCATATTGTAAACACTGTTCACTTAGGTTTTGTTACTTAACAATATACCCTGAAGATCATGCTGCGTAAGTATACAGAGATTGTCCTCACTTCTTTTTTTAGCTGCATAATCCTCATTATGTGGATATCCCATTGCTCATTCAATCAGTCCCCTATTGAGAAGCCTTGGAGTTGTTTCAATTCTTTTGCTTCCACAAAGAATCCTGCAGTTAATAGCCTGGTGCATAATTTTTTTTAATTTTTGCAAGCGTTTCCTTGGGATAGTGAGTTTGCTGGGTCAGAGGTAAATGCAAATATAATTTTGCTAAATCTTGCCAAATCCCTCTCCATAGAAGTTCAATCATTTTGTACACACACTAGCCATGAATGAGAATGCCTTCTTCCCCACAGTCATGCCAACAAAGCATGTTGTCCAATTCTGGATTTCTGCCTACCTGATATGTCTTAGTATAGCTATAATTTGCATTTATCTTATTATGAATAAGACTGAATATATTTTCAAGTGTTTAAGGGCCATTTCTATTTCTGTGAACTGCTTGTCCATATATTGCCCAAGTATCTGTATTATTTGGTTTTTGTCTCCATTTTTTAGAGCCATGGATGTAGTACATTATGAGTCCTATATTGCAAATATGTTTTTCCTAATTGTCATTTTCTTACTTCATTTGTAATATTTTTTCCATGGAAATTTTTTTATGCAGTCAAATTTATCTTTTTTGCCTCTAGATTTTGAATCACAGGGAAGTTTTCCTCCACACTTAATTTAAAAAATTCATCTGTGTTTTCCTGTACTATTTTTATACTTTCATTATTTGCATTTAAACTTCTGATACATTTGGTTGTTGTGGGATAGAAAGACCCAGCTCCTTTATTCCAACTTGTGAAAACTCTGAGGGGCCATCCCTGCTTCTAAGCTTCCCATAGTGTCTTCAGAGGCCTTTGTTGAGACTGCACTGGGGTTCAACTCCTTATATGGAATGCATTCAATTTTATCTTTTTCCATAGTTGTATAGCATCATTTATGCGACAGTCCATATATTCCCCACTGATTTGAGATATCACCTTTATCACACGCTAAATTTCCATGTGTTCCTAGGTCTATTTCTGGATTTTCTACCCTGCTTTATTCATCTGTCTGTTCATACACCAAAATCACAGTTTTAATTATAGAGGTTTAGAACATGTTGTAATAATATGTTAGGGCTAGCCCTCCCCTTTGCTGTTTCTACTTTTAGGCTATTTCTGGGTATTCTCATTTGTCTATTCTTCCATATGAACTTTATAATCAACTTATCTAGCTCTGTCAAAACTCTGATATTGATTTACTTGGATCGCATTAAATTTATAAATTAATTTATGGAGCACTGGCATCTCTATGAAACTGAGTCTTCTTCTCCAGTAACATAGGATGTCTTTCTCTTTGCTCAAGCCTACTTTTGTTTCTTTCAGGAGTGTCTTATGGCTTTCCTCATATAGGTTTCATATAACTATAATGACTCTTGAATGAGAGTTGTAAAGAATTCAGATTCCATCTTATAGATGAGAAAACTGAGGACCAGAATGACCAAGTGATCGATTGAGGTCACAGAGTTAGCACTAGGACTCAGGTCTCCTGGCTCTCATCATGGTGCTCTCCACCCTATAATTCTATGGATGCATCTAGGCAACTAGGAAAATGCTCTTTCATTGTCTGATTTGTGCTCATTCCTCCTGTTATGTTCCTGAACTTTCCAAAGCACTTTCCCATTTCACCAGCTTTGTCTCACACTGCTCTCTCCAGTGAACTCTTGCCAAGATGTCCTTGCCTCTCTGGCTTTCGTGTCTTTGTCTAGAACACTCCTCCCTCCCTTCAAACTCTGCCACCTAGTAACTCCCATCATCCTTCATATTCCTATGTAAGAGTCACTCCCTCAAGGAAATCTTTTGTGCTACTTACCTATTGCTGCATAACAAGTTACCCAAAATTTAGTAACTAAAAACACAAACATTTATTATCTCACAATTTTTGTGTATCAGGAATCCAGGCATGGCTTAGCTGGATGCTTCTGCCTCAAGGTCTCTCATGAAGTTGCAGTCAGGCTATCGACAAGGTCTGAAATCTCATCTGAAATCTCAACTGGGAAAAGATTTGCTTCCAACCTCACTCACGGTGCTGATGGCAGGATTCAGTTCCTCATGAGCTATTGCATTGAGGGCTTCAGTTCCTCACTGACTGTTCGCCAGAGGTCTCTCTCTCTTCATTGCCATGAGGACCTCTCCACAGGGCATCTCACAATATGGCAGCTGACTTCCGTCAGAACAAGGAAGTGAGAGAAGACATCCACAACAGAAGCCACAGTCCTTTTGTAACTAATCCTGGAAGCAACATTCCATCACTTTTAGTATATTCTATTTGTCAGTTACTAGATACAGCTCACAGTCAAAGAAGGAAGTTGCACAAGGGCATGAATACCATGAGGCAGAGAACGTTGGGGGCTATTATGGACTAATTTGTGCCCCGCCACCTCCCAATTCACATGTTGAAGCTCTAAGTCTCAATGTGACTGCATTTGAAGATAAGGCCTATAAGGATGTGGGACCCAGAAACCAAATCAGCTGGCACCTTGATCGTGGACCTCCCAGCTTCCAAAACTGTTGTTTAAGCCACCCAGTCTGTGGTATTTTGTCATGGCAGCCTGAACCAAGACAGGAGCCATCTTAGAGATTGTCCATCTCACTGCCCCTGATCCTCCAGACCAGATCTGGGCTCCCTACTATATATCTTCTTTAGCATGCTAGAGGTCTCTTTCAGACAATTATCCCAATAGTGATTAAACAATTAATTGTGTAATTCATGGTTTCATTTTAGAACCCCTGTCTCCTCAAGAATGAAATTCCATAAAACAAGGAACCTTGTGAGTCTTATTTACTGCTAAACCTTGGGTCCAAGCACAATATTTTTTAAAAAATTTATTTATTTATGTATTTATTTTTGGGTGTGTTGGGTCGTTTCTGTGCGAGGGCTTTCTCTAGTTGCGGCGAGCGGGGGCCACTCTTCATCGCGGTGCGCGGGCCTCTCACTATCGCGGCCTCTCTTGTTGCGGAGCACAGGCTCCAGACGCGCAGGCTCAGTAGTTGTGGCTCACGGGCCTAGCTGCTCCGCGGCATGTGGGATCTTTCCAGACCAGGGCTCGAACCCGTGTCCCCTGCATTGGCAGGCAGATTCTCAACCACTGCGCCACCAGGGAAGCCCCCATCTTTCATTTTTTAAGAACCATTTTTATCTCTTAATTATTTCATAGTCATTTCATCCTCTTCTGTGAGTCACTGAGCTTTCCCTTAAATTTTTCATTTAAAAATCTAGGTAATTGCATTTGTTGAACATCTATGATGTTCCAGGTACTTCCTAAGTACTTCACATGTATCACGACATTTATTCTTCATAAGTCGAGACAGCACATCATCATTAACTTTCTTCTTGGACCAGGATAAGACATGACCTTGATTAGGTATTATTTGGGGCATGTATATTCTGGTGTTTAAAATATACATTTTTTGATAGCATTGAAAGGGTTCCACCTGGCAGAAGTTTGAGCACACTCTAAACACTATTAGGTGTATTTCCTAAGTAGATTCTTCAGTGATTATTGTGATTTTTTTCTTTATTAATGAAGCTTTTTCATAGTTTTTACAATGGTATGGTTTATTTTTCATGTATATATATATGTGTGTGTGTGTCTGTATACACACACACACACACACACACATTTAAATACATATAAATATGTACAGATTCTCATGTGAATTCTCTACTCAACACGGAGATCTGAATTGTGCATGAGGCCTTTGCCTTAGGATTTGCATTTAAATGGGCTCCGTCGAACTGCAATGTACGGGAGAAAATTTCTCACACATCCTATGTTGGTAGGGTTATGATTCCATACCTGCTTTACTCTGACTAACAGGATGGCTCACAGTGCATTATGAAAAACATACAAACAAACAGAATTAACCCAGTTCTTTTAGGAATTCTCCTTCACTTTTATGTATAGAAAAGTCTGCATGGGTGGCTCCTCCTTGAGCCTTGAGGGAATCTGATATATCCAAGTAAGTAAATTCTCTAAATTTAATGTCTCAGATCATGATCAGCTACTCAGGATTATACAAATCCCTGTGGCTCTAACCCAGGGCTATAATCAGATGTATCATGATGTCATGAAACACTCAGATTTGTAGCTGTCCTTGGCAAAGAATTTCTCACTCTTACTCTGTATCTGCAGTATTGAGAAACGGGTATCTGACTAAAACTCATCTAAGGGGATTTACTATGTTTTTCCTCAGAAATATGCTCACAGCATGCTTAGAGTTCTACTTTTTTTAAATCTTCTATTTCCTCACATCTGGGAATAGCTCTAAAGTCTGCCTCCATTTCTATGGACCTCAGTTTCCAGTTACCTTATAAGCCATTAATAATTAGTTTAAATGGTACCCATTTGTAAGTGGTTAGTGTTGCTTAAATGTTAGATTGCTTCTCTACCACAAAATAAACCCATTTTGTGAGATAACTTTGCTTTTCCTTAGCTAATGACTTATTCATCATATGACTGGAGGGTTAGTAGGAGGCAGGGAACAGATTTCAAATTCTAAACTAAGTTAGGTCACTTTCTCCTTAATGAAAGCAATGGGACTCTGGAGACAATCACATCACATGTCTTCACTCTACTCAGTTCTCTCTGGTGACCTAAATGGGAAGGAAATCCAAAAAAGAGGGGATATATGTATACATATAGCTGATTCACTTTGCTGTACAGTAGAAACTAACACAACATTGTAAAGAACTATACTCCATTAAAAATTTTTAAAAAAGAAAAAAAATAAATGCAGAGGGTTCACAGTATACTGAAGGCATACACAGCACTCAGATTTAGAACCTCTGAATTAGGTGCTGACTAGTCTTATAGATTTTGATAGGCTTTAATTTAATCATGAGTCTAAATTTTATCCTGTGGATAACTGAGTCTATATTATATTTTAAGCAAGGGTGGAATATAATTATAGTTTTCAAAGAGCATGATTAAAGCAAGTCATTTAAAGGAGGTTCAAACATTAACATATTTGCCATTTAAACAGTAACAATCTGCCTATAATTCATATATATATATTTTTTAAAGACAAAAGCAATACCATTTCATTTAAAGTTTGCTCTCCTTAATTTCTAAAAGTTATTTTTGTGGGTTTTTTTTAATTGAGGTATAATTGACATATAACATTATATTCATTTCAGGTTTACAGAATAACTATTTGATATTTGCATTTATTAAAAAATGATCACCATAGTAAGTCTAATTAACATTTATCACTATACATAGTTACAAACTATTTTTTCTTGAGATGTGAACTTTTAAGATCTACTCTCTTAGCAACTTTCAAATATGCAATACAGCATTATAAACTATAGTCCCCATGTTGTACATTACATCCCCATGACTTACTTATTTTATAATGGAAGCTTGTACCTTTTGACCTACTTCACCCACTTCGCCCACCTCCTGCCTTTGCAACCATCAGTCTGTTCTCTGTATCTATGAGCTTGTTTTTTGTTTGCTTGTTAGATTCCACATATAAATGAAATCATATGGTATTTGTTTTTCTCTGTCTGACTTATTTCACTTAGCATAATGCCCTCAAGGTCCATCCATGTTGTCACAAATGGATAAAATTTCATTATTTTTATGGCTGAATAATATTCCATTATATATATATAACATTTTCTTTATCCATTCATCCATTGATGGACACTTAGGTTGTTTCCATATTTTGGCTATTGTAAATAATGGTCCAATGAACTTGGGGGTATATATATCTTTTCGAGTTAGTGTTTTCATTTTCTTCAGATAAATACTCAGAAGTAGAATTTCTGGATCATATGGTAGTTCTATTTTTAAATTTTTTAGGAACCTCCATACTGTTTTCCATAGTGGTTGCACTAGTTTACATTTCCCCCAACAGTACACAAAATTCCCTTTTCTTCACATCTTCATCAACACTTATTTCTTGTCTTTTTGATAATAGCCATTCTAAAAGATGTGAGGTGATATCTCATTACGGTCTTGATTTGCATTTCCCTGATGATTAGTGATGCTGAGCAACTTTTCATGTGCCCATTGGCCATCTGTATGTCTTCCTTGGAAAAATGTGTATCCAGGTCATCTGCCCATTTTTAAATTAGATTGATTTTTGTTTGTTTGTTTTTTGCCATTAAGTTGTATGAGTTCTTTATATATTTTGGATATTAACCCCTTATCAGATATATGTGTTGCAAATATTTTCTCCCATTTAGTAGGTTGCCTTTTCATTTTGTGCAGAAGAGTTTCCTACAATTCATGTGACAAATTTTTTAATTATAAGATGAGGGGGAGTGGCATTAGATTGATTTTATTTAACTCTATACTTTATCACTTACTAGTTTAATGCTAACTAGCTGCAGAATCTTAAGTCAATCATTTAACACATATGTGCCTCAACGTCCTCATCTATAGAGTGAGGATAATCTCTCTCTCCTAGTGTTTTGTTTTTAAGGATATTTTTGTAGAATTTGTGATGATTATTATCTACTACTTCCTATAGCACTATGAATATTGTAAAATTGTTTTCCATTTTACAGAGGAGTTTATATAAGCACAGTTTGGGTTGCTTACACAAGATATCCAAGTTCATGGATGTTAAATCATAGATTTAAATTAAATCTACCTAAAACCAACCACATACCCCTCCTAAAACTCCCTAGAATTTCCTATCCCCAACTCAAAACTCACTGCTTTCTGGCTTAGTCTTATTATTTTGCATCTGAAGTCAACCTTAAATTCCCAGATGAGAAAGTAAAAACTGAGAGCTATCTTAGTGCCTACATTTGGTTCCTTTATAAGTCATTAACACACTCTGGGACTAATGATTAGCTATGGACGGCAGTTATTTTGGATTATAGCCATTAATTAATTGTATTATTGAATTTTACCAAGGAAAAATTTCTTCATTAAAATCCCCAATTTAATCAAATAAAATCTGCCTTTATTTTCCATCAGCCATAGCAAGAACAGTTCTTGAAATATTGATCTGTATTCTTTCCCACATGTGACTGTCCCTATAGTTAATATGGAACATCCACATTTTCCTCCTCTAATTTTCAAGGTTTTGAATTTAGGATCAACTGTTAAACCTAAACTGAGCTGAAATATCTCCAAATATCTTCCATAGAATTTAAAATAAAATCTGAACTTCTTACAATATCTTTCAAGACAATATATGATCTTGTTCTTGCCTATCTTTCTTACCTCATATCTAATATTATTTCTACTCACAGTGGCTTTTTTTAAGTTCCTTGAACAGGATGAACTTATTTATGTCTCAGGTCATTTCCCTTTGCTATTCACTCTACTTGAAACACTCTTCTCCCAGCTTTCCACCTGGATTGCTTCTCCCTCACCTTTTAGATCTCAACCCACCTTTTCAGAGAGAACTTACCTGATCATGCTACTTAAAGCAGCCTCTCCTTTCCCCAAATAGTCACTGTCCATAACATCACCTGTTTAGCTCTTTCCTAGATAGCATTTGCCACTGACTGAAATTATTTTACTTATTTGTTTACTTGTTTATTTTGTCTATATCCTTTTACACAAACTAGTATGCTTTTGGCTGCAATTAATAGAAACCCCCAACTCGCTTATTGGAAATTTATTATCTCACATAACTACAAGGCCAGCAATAGGGAAGTGTCTGGGCAAGGGAGAATTAGTAGTTTAAAAACTACATTCAAGAATCCCAATTCTTTCAGTCTCTCTGTTCTACCATCCTTTTTGTCTAGCTTCATTCTCCTCTGCCTTCCCTCATAATTGCAAAACGGTTGTGGTGCTTCCAGGTGTCTCATCCAGGCACAACAATGGCCAAAGGGAAAAGATGATATTTCTTCCTGCATCTCTTCTAAAAATGCTAGGAAATCTTACCCCACAGTCCCCATTAGATTTCCTCTGATTTCTCATTAGTCTGTATTGGTCATTTGTATGGAGATGGTTTAGACCAATTACTCATAATGAAAAAGTTGTTCGAAAGTCAACCATCATAACCACATAAATGATCACTAGAGCTTCAGGATGGTGTCTATCTTGTTCACAACTGTATTTCCAAAGCCTAGCATGGTATTTGGCATGCAATAAGTGCTCAGTTGAGTCCATTTAAAGAAAGAGGAGAGAAAACTGACATTTGTTGAGTGCCTACTAAGTGCCAGACACACATGATCTTCATTATAATTTACTTCTCTCAACAATTGTATAAAAAGAGTATTATTTCCCTTTTACACAAAAGAAACTAATGCCTAAGTGATTAAGAAATTTGACCAAGATCACAAATCTGGTGAATCACAGGACTAGGATTTGAAACTATCGGTGTCTGGATCTAAAGACCATGCATGTCCCACTACAAGCTAATTAACAAAATGCATTCTTTCCCTTTCAGACACAACTGCAAAAATCTGTGTAGATTCCATGTGAAGAACAGCTAAAGAAAATCTGGTTACGTTCATGCTCAGCCTATAATAGTTATCAGGAAACCAGCAACAGTCTTTCACTGATATTACTGAAATTGTATCCCCCACCCTATCACTTGTTTGTTTTCTAAACATATAGTGAAAATTAGGTGGCTGTGTGCTATGGGAAAATCAGGCAAAGGACAAACTGACAAAAGTTTTTTTTTTTTTTTTTTTTCTCAGTAATACTGAAGTGAGTTCAGAGAAGTGTTTGGTGAAGTGTCTCTTGTAGAATACTAAGTGAAAGAGAAGCTGACATAGCCTTAAAATCCTGAGTAAAACCCTGGTGTCTTGAAAGCTAAATTGGGAAATCTGGGACCTAATAGATATATGGGGCCTAATAGATATATGCCGACTGCATGTACGCATGTGTCAATCATTCAATCCACGATTAGGGAAAAGATTGTGCCAACAGGAAACGCGCCAGCTACAAATAAATCAAAATTCCTGGCTTTCCGTGACTCGTTCCATCTTTCTATTGGCTTCTGATGGGGAAAACAAAGAAGAAAGAAGCCTTCAGTATTCAAATACTGCCAGTTCAGCGGTGAACTAGCACAGTGGTCACCGTCGGGATACAAGGACCTGGTAACGAGGACTGGCAGTCTTTGAAGGGACCTAAGCCCTCAACAAAGGGCGCATCTACTTCCTTATCCGCGCCGGAACCTCTTGGCAGAGTACGTGGGTTCCAGAGGGAACGATTTAGAAACAGGACCACTTCCTGCTGCTGAAGTGGGGCGGAGGGTGCGGAGGAAATAGGCCCGAGGAGCGGCATCCTCCTTGCGCTACCCGAGGCAGAGAAGAGGCCAGAGAGGAGGCGGCGGGCGGAGGAGGCAAAGGAGCCTACTGCAGAGAAGAAAGTGTCGGAGCCGGTAGGTTAGCAGCCTTAGAGCAGGGGACAGTGGACAGCACCCAGAACTCGCTTTGCAAATCTGTGGTCCCAAGTTGCCGAGCTGCCCATTGGGTGAGGGCCGTGCGTCTCCCGCCGCCTGTCATTCGGCACCAGGAAGGGGCTGTTAGGGGACTGGGGCTGGGCCTTGCGGGGCACCAGACTGCGCTCGAGCTGGCTGACAGCCCTACCCCGGAGCCAGGGAAGGCGCTGGGCCGTTCTGTCTGAGGGCGTGGGGTTCCGCACCCTGGACAACTTCCCTAGACAGGGGCTGGAATTTGCGGGGAAGGAAGTGGATATCGTGAGTCCCACTTAACCCTCGGGACCTAGCGAAATCTTGCCAAGTGGGTGGTGGACATTGTTTCGGGAATTGAGGGAAGGGCTTGTAAAGAGAATGTTAGTCTGGAGCCATAGTTTCTCTACCCTGTTCTATCTGCTCGGGCTATCGAAAGTGGAGTTGTTTGTTTTTAAAGGCAAATGACTGCTCCTACTCCTGTCCCTTCGGGACAGCTTAACAGCTTTCAGATCCGTTGTTAAACCAGCGTGTTCCCTATCCGATCTATCATGTTAGTACTGCTACGGGTATCTGGTGAATACTCTGTAGATATACTTGATAGGTCAAAGTTAAATGTCTCCAAAGCACTTTTTGAAGAGAGACAAGACTAACCTAGCAGTCGGGACTATTTAGCGCACTTACCCTCACATTCACATATAATCTTTTTAGCATTCAGAGTAAAGTCATCTTAAAGGTACTAGGTAAGGGTTATGATTGTGCATCTGCAAAAGGCCTGTCGTGTAATAGGATATAAAATTCTTTATCACTGAACGAAATTATTGTATAGAGATTGTTATCGGAAAGATCAGAAATAGTTTTTAAGTTACTGCTTTTCTGTTGTCTTAGGTTCGGCTTTAGAGTGTGGTGAAGGGTACTTTTCATGTTGCATGGAAGGAAAGCCAATGCGCAGGTAGGCATTTAGGAAGAAAACCTTCGGTTTCACTAAATGCAATTCACATAATAATCCAGGGCTTCATTTAAAAAAATTTTAAACGCTTTCAAATCTTACCAAATTCTGCTTGTAACTAATGATTCTTGTTCTAAAATAAATCAAAAGTAGTATCAGGAATTAATAGCTTTTTAAATAGAGTAAGATATAAAACTTAAATTTCTAAAGAGTGCTGTGAGTTTTATGTAGTTAACACTTCAGTTTTCCTTTTTGCATGGTAATTTTTTGTGGTAATCACTAAGTGTACTGTGATACTATATGGGTTTATTATAGTCTTCAACCATAGAATGTAGAGGGTTCTGTTGCCATATAAGACTAATGATTGCTTATAATACACTGTACTGAATGTCTATGGTTTTGGTTATTTCATTGATGTTCATTGATACATTTGTTCTATTAATTAAAATAGCTGCATTGCAGGGAAGTTTGTTTGAGGACTAAAAAAGTTATTGGACATAACTTAGTCCATAGAAAAATAGAACGGTGTGTGGGAAAACATAGACAATTCTAACCCTAGAATTTAGAAATTTAGTAATGCTTTTTCTCAATCTGTTCCAACAAATAGGACTCAAATCCTTATTGAAAATCAGCCCACTTCTATTTCTTCATTTGTAAAACTCATTTTACATTTATTGAACTGTATTTAATCATTTTGTTTAACATCAAAGATAAATAGCTCGTTACATGGAGGATTACCGGACTGAATGTCAATATTATGACATAGTATGAGTGTGTTTCGTGTTTGGTAATTGCAATCATTGTTTCTTGTGTTGTGGTCATCCATGTACAATGCATGGTGTCAGTCTATTTATCTCTTGTAAAAATACAATACAGTGTGTGTGTGTGTGTGAAAAAAAAATGAAACAATTGTGAGTACAAAAAAAAATACTGTGTAATTTTTATCCTGAGTATAAACAAAAGTTCTCTTAGAGTATCCATTTCAAAATGATACTGTAAATACAAGTAAGTTGAGGGCTAAGTTTATTGCCAATAAACACTTTCATTAAAAACAAAACAAAACAACAACAAAAAAAAGATAAATAGCTCTGGTAGACCCTTTTAAGAGAAGAAGCATTTTGTGATGGGGGTATGACTTAGAACCAGGAGCAAGAACCAGAATATAAATGTTTTTTCCAAATCAATTATTGATTTTTTTGATTGCCCTTGACCTGTTCACCTTCTCTGTGCCCCAGTTTACTTCTGTAATGTATCTGACCAGGATATTGGGAATTAATGAATGCTTGCAAGTGCTTTGAGATCGCCAGATGAAAAGATGTTATGGATATAACAAATACCATTATCTTGTGTCTGACTCTAAAGTAGGAATAATATTTGACTGAAAGTACATGAAGAAATTAACAACACATATATTAAATGCTTCATCACTTCAACTTCTAACATGATTGCAAGAATCACTGATTGCTTGTCATCCTCAGCTGCCATAAATGTCGTATCTTATGTAATTGTTTAATATGAGCTTATTATTTTTTAAAAAGGGAAGGCACAGCATGAGAATGTTTTTGGTTTATCAGTAATTTCTGTATAAAATATTTGCTTAATCACTCATGCCTACCCTTTTTTTTTCTTGCTTTTTTAATATAATATTGCCAGTTGTTTAAACATGTTGGAGAATTCTGGTGCCGTTAATTGTTAAGTTACAGTTCTTTTTTTCATCACCATCACTTGGCCAGAGCCTGGCCTACCACTGCTCTCTGGTTTTACTTTTACCTGCTACCTATGTTAAGTCATGGTCACACTTCCCTACCCTTTCCTTATGGCTGTCATTCTTGCTGCTGCAACCCAGAAAGCAGTCTCTGGGAAGTAATGTTGGGTTTATACTTACCAGCTATTGGAGAAGCTTTGAATGAGAAATAACTGTTTATATTGAGATAATTTGAATACATGTTTGTTCTCACTACTAGAGTGTGAGCCCTTTGAGTGTCATATGTCTTCTGTATCTTTGTATCCCTGGCACCTAATGATCACTGAATAATTGTTTGAATGACTGAACAACTGAACAGTGTCTACAGACTTTTCCCATGAGGGGGGAAAAAACTATGAACAAGAAAAGATTGAAAATTGCTGTTAGGGTATTCCAATGCTTAATCATAAAGTTTTATGCAACTGATTGGCATTTTATTAGTAAAGCTTCATTGCATTCATTTATTTAACTACCTATTATGGGTAAATGCTACAAAATTTAAAAGATACGATATTCAATGAAAAGTAAGTCTCCCAATGCTGACCCTAGCTCCCAATTTTCCTCTCCAGAGGAACCACTTGAAAGCAGTTTCTTATGCATTCTTTCAGTATTGAAATACATATACAAACATATGTAGAATATCTCCCCTTTTTAAAAAACACTAATGTTTGCACATCATGCACAGTCTTCTGTATCTTTCTTTTTTCACTTCACACATTATCTTGTAGATATGACAAATACATAGACCCACCTTATTCTTTTTAATAGTTACATAGTATTTTATTATCTGTAGGTACCATAGTTAACCAGTCCCTTTGAGAGACATTTATTTCAAACGGTTTGCTGTTACAACCAGTTCTGCAGTGAATATCCTTGTATGTGGTTTTTGCCCAGTTGTGTAAGTATAGGATAAATTCTTAGATGTCAAATTGCCCAAAGAGTATGTGCATTTTAAGATTTTTGGTTAATATTAACAAATTCCTCTCCTTAGAGATTATACCAGTCTGAAGTCTCACCAACAGTGTGCCTGTCTCCCAAGATACTATTTTTTAATCATTGATTTAATTTAGAGATACTAAAACATTTTGCAATGTAATTCTTCCATCTTTCCTTAAATATACAAATAGGAAACTGAGCCTGATTTTATTAGGAATTGGTTTATTCACTCACCAAACATTTATATAGTACTGGTTCTATGCCTGTATACTGTACATATACAGATGAAGTGATGGAAAGACATGTAAACAGATACCATAATACAACATGAACAGGACTTTTTTTTTTTTTTTGGCTGCGTTGAGTCTTTGTTGCTGCACATGGGCTTTCTCTAGTTGCAGCGAGCGGGGGCTACTCTTCATTGTGATGCGTGGGCTTCTCATTGCGGTGGCTTCTCTTGTTGCGGAGCACAGGCTGTAGGCGAGTGGGCTTCGGTAGTTGTGGTGCACAGGCTCAGTAGTTGTGGCTCGTGGGCTCTAGAGCGCAGGCTCAGTAGTGTGGCACACGGGCTTGGTTGCTCCGTGGCATGTGGGATCTTCCCAGACCAGGAGGTCGAAACCGTGTCCCCTGCATTGGCAGGCGGATTCTTAACCACTGCGCCACCAGGGAAGTCCCATGAACAGCATTTTAATAGAGAGGTAAACCTCTGCTCTGTGGAGATGAGGAAAGCTTCACAGAGGTTGTGATATTTGAGCTGGATCTTTTAGAAAGGATAAGAATTTGCTTTCAAGAATGTACTTTAAAGGATAAGAATTAAAGAAGGGAGATAATAAAGCCATCATAAACAGAAGGAACAGCTGTGCCGAAAACACAAAAAGACACCAAAACCTGGAGGTGTATAAGATGTATGGAATGGTAAGTATGTCTGCAGTGTAGAGTATATGAGGGAGGAAGAAGGGGAAACAAGGGGAAAAAATCATGGAAAATGAGGCTACAACCATGGGAAAGAGTTCAACTTTACCCTTTAGGTATTTAAGAGCCAATGGATGTTGTTATACAAATCAGATTTGGTTTTGGGGCTGATATTTAAGAAGATAGGATGTAGACCAGAAAAAGGGAAGAAATAATGGCAAAAAAATACTAATTTAAAGGAGTTGTAGTAGTTTAGATGAAAGCTGATGAGGACCTGAAGTAGATCTATGGCAGTGCGGATTGAGAGAAGAGGATGGAATTAGGAGTTTGTTTAATAGTAAAATCAAAAGGATTTGGTGAATATAGAGTGAGGAAAAGGTAACAGTAAAAATGACTCCAAAGATCTTAGCTTGGGAAACTAGGTGCTGCCATAATGAGATCAAAAATACAGGAAGAGGAACAGGTTTTACTAAGCCAAGAATAGATTCTCTTTTGTATTCTTTAAGATTATTATGTCTAGGAAACAGCCAGCTAGAGATAGCCAGCGTGTAATTGGAATATGGATCTGGGGCAGAAGAACGGTTTGGGCTGGAGAGAAAAAAAAATTGTGAGTCATCAGTATGCAGAAAATTCTTGAAGTTGTAGGTGTGAATGAGGGTAGAACAGAAAAGGAGGATGCCAAAAGCAAAATCCTAGGGAGTACCAGGGGTGTTTAAGGTGGGGCCTAAGATGAAAACCCATTGAAGATTCATAAATGGGTAAGAAGCTTTAGGTTCTTTGGGTATTGTTTTATTTAATTGTATCTAGAGATTTTATTGATAACATTCACTCACGGTGAAGATCACAGATGAGCTCCTTGAGTTCAACATCAAAAGACAAATCCCATTCACATCTCTTGTCTTTAGAATTTCCAGTTTATTCTAGTTAGTCTAAAATGTATGCTTTAAAATAGTAGTATAAGGGGACTTCCCTAGTGGTGCAGTGGTTAAGAATCCAGGTGCCAATGCAGGGTACACGGGTTCGATCCCTGGTCTGGGAAGATCTCACATGCCATGGAGCAACTAAGCCCGTGTGCCACAACTACCGAACCCACATGCTGCAACTACTGAAGCCCGTGTGCCTAGAGCCCGTGCTCCGCAACAAGAGAAGCCACCGCAATGAGAAGCCCACACACCGCAATGAAGAGTAGCTCCCGCTTGCTGCAACTAGAGAAGGCCCGTGCGCAGCCATGAAGACCCAACTCAGCCAAAAAATTAATTAATTAATTTTAAAAAATAGTAATATAAGATACACCTGCTTGATTTGGCTCTTTCTCGGTGTGCCATGCCAAGTTGGCTTACTCAACACCTCTCCTTTCTTTCCTCCTTCTACTATATAGACACAGGAAAAAAAATATTATACTTGATATCTTTAATATTCTTTGCATTTTGGGTTGGCTTTGTAACACAGTGCCGCCAATGAAATGTCAGTGCAAGTTGCTGAGAGGTATCCTAGGGAGACTTGCTTTCCTGACATAAAGGGAACCAGCTTGTTTCCATGGCCAATTGCCCTTTCTCCATCTTACCTTGATTGCTGGGCCAAGGCACCCAATGCTGACCCTCATTTCATCCAATAAACAGTGATGCCTTAAGGCTGAAGTATTCATGACCTACTTTCAGATTAAGGAATTAACCGCCTGGCTTTCTGGTATGGTAGGGAATGTACTGCCTAGTGGATGCTCTTCTAATAAGCCTCACTGGCACCTTGAGATGTTATTTCTGTTTTAAGGATTTGTATGCTCAGATCTCTAGCTCTCCCTATTCATGTGTGTTTAGGACTTTAAATGAGGGTCAGCTCAGCTGAATCTTTTAAGAGCAGGCTGCTAATTTCCAAATTAAAACAAATGTTTGAAGTATAAAGGGAGAGATGCTCATTTGGTAGATAAGGAGCACAATTCCAAACTAAGGAAAGATTCTGCAGGTCTTTGGACTAAGAGATAAAACTTGATTATAAATGCTTTAGAAGGCTATGTTTTTCTGAACTTTTTATTGTGCTTGATTTCAAATTATCATAGCCACTTATAGAAAACGACTCTTTCCTCAATTAAGACTATTACTTTTGAAGTAGATCTGAGGAACGAGTGCCATGATAGCTATGAAATTTAAGTTGACTCAAATATTTTAGGTATGTGGAAATGCTGTTATTAAATGTACTTAAGGAGGTACTAAAGTTGTAGCATTCCCTTAGTAAACATGAAGAATATTTAAGATATTTTATTTGTCCTTTGGTTTATGTTTCCTACATGCATGACTTGATTTTTCTATCATTCGAGATATCAATATTCATGGGAATGACCCATCCATTTATCTAGCCTGCATTTCCTTGACCTCCTAAATTCTTGGGACTTTTACCTTCACTCACTTCAAAAATTCATTTCCTACTATCACTCAGAAAATCTCTCTCTGAAACCGTTTTAAGTCCTAATAACTTGTTTTCTGACCATAACCTCTTGAATGCCCATTCCAGCTGCTCTTTGACCTAATCATAATCAACATGCTTTTGTCTCTTTTGTTTTTACACAGTTTACTCCTGCAACCACTTCAACCATTTTCTAGCCACCACTCCCTCAACTCCCGAGTTTGTCCATGGCGTTTACCCATTCTAGATTAAGGCAGGCATTTATATTCTGTAATTTGGGCTGTTGATTACTGCTGGATAAAACCAGCCACAGGGAATTCATGCTACTGTATTCAGAGTCTTTAATATCATTCGGGCCAACAGTGTCATCCAACAGTATTTCTATGATTCCCTAATCAATGCTTACTCATTCTCCACAGTAGCTATTTCACATCCTTATCCATTCTTCTCATAATCCTCTTAACACTCCTTTCAGTGGCAGCAAGTGACCTGCTCCCCCAACTCCCAACTTCACAGAAAAAAGAGGCCATCAGGTATGAACTTCCTCAAGCTCCTGACACCTCCTTACCCAAAAATAAATGTATGTTTCCACACTATGTTTCTTCCCACTGCCTTACTCTGACCTCTTATGGTGAGCCCTTCTTCCTTTTGTCTAAGATCCATTCTTCTGTATTTTGTTTCTAAATACTCCCACTTTTCAAGAATTTTGCTCCATCATTTATTCTCTCCCTCTTTACATATATTTTAAAACTTCTCCCTCCTTCTGGTTCTTTGCATCAATATATAATCATTTTCCAGTTATTACTCTCTTTAAACAGACATAGTAGTTTATGTCTCTTTTCACAGCCAAGCTTCTTTCTAGAAATACTGTATACCCACTGTCTCTCTCTTCACCTTCATTGATGACTGCCATTGACTACCTCAGGTGTTTTTTTTTTTTTTTTTTTTTAATATTTTATTTATTTATTTATTTATGGCTGTGTTGGGTCTTCGTTTCTGTGTGAGGGCTTTCTCCAGTTGCGGAGAGCGGGGGCCACTCTTCATCGCGGTGCGCAGGCCTCTCACTATCGCGGCCTCTCTTGTTGCGGAGCACAGGCTCCAGACGCGCAGGCTCAGTAATTGTGGCTCACGGGCCCAGTCGCTCCGCGGCATGTGGGATCTTCCCAGACAAGGGCTGGAACCCGTGTCCCCTGCATTGGCAGGCAGATTCTCAACCACTGCGCCACCAGGGAAGCCCGACTACCTCAGGTTTTAACTGAAAGTTTAGGGATAATGAAGGAGGCCATAAAGGTTTGGCCATTCATTATTTTCTCACTGGCTGTTTCTCTCCTTAAATCACAACCTGCCACCAGTTTTAATCAGTCTCTGTTTCTTTTCCTTTCTAATTCTCTTTCTCCCCCTGAAACTTTCTCCCTTTGAAATTACTGTTACTTTATTATACTGAGTAGTTTAGTTCTCTTTGTTACAATCTTGCTACCTCTAGAACAGAGGTTAAAAAACAAAATCCTCATATATCTTATAGGTAGTTCATATAAGTACATGGCATAGTTTCACATAAGAAAGAGTGGTGGGGACTGTGGTGAACTAAGATTCCAAGCCCTCCTAATGATATTCAAATTCAATTTAAATTTCAAAACAAACCAAAAAATACTGCAGACGAAGTACATCTAATGGTCTTTATCATCCCAAGGGGCTCTCACCTTGCGTTTTATATTTAAAAGGCCCAAATAGATGTTTTCTTAAAAGCACCATCTGTCTCTGAAATAAACATTGCCCTTTCCCACAGAATGTGAAAGAATAATTGAAACAAATTTTAATAGCAGCTTTTTCCTTCCAATTATATGTAGAAATTCAAATATAGTAATTAGTTTTTTTGGTTTTTTTTTTTTAGCTACGTCGGGTCTTCGTTGTGGCACGCCGGCTTCTCTCTAGTTGTGGCATGCAGGTTTTCTCTCTACTTGTGGTGTGTGGGCTCCAGGGCATGTGGGCTCTGTAGGTTGCGGCCCCCGGGCTCTCTTGTCGAGGCGTGAGAGCTCAGTAGTTGTGGCGCGTGGGCTTAGTTGCGCCGCGGCATATGGAATCTTTGTTCCCCGACCAGGGATCGAACCTGGGTCCCCTGCATTGGAAGGCAGATTCTTTACCACTGGACCACCAGGGAAGTCCCTACAGTTTCTTAAAATGATTTCATACATAATGTCTGATTTTTTAGATTTATTGACATTTTGGTAAATGTGAATCCTTCTTGTTTTATTTCATTTTGTATGTTTGACAAGACTTCGCTCTTACTTTTTTTCTTTCCGTTATAGCTACATTTTGAATCATTACTTTCTCCACGTTGTTGTTTCCTTTCAACTTAGGTCAACATAGTCTCTTTGTAAAAACCAACATTTTCCGCTAATAAAGAAATTTTATTTATTGGTCAAATTTATTAGCCAGTTATTAGTCAAATTTTAATTTGTGTTAAAATAACCTGCTTGCTAAATGCAGACTCTGGAACTACACCCCCAGAGATATTGATTCTCTAGCCCCTCTTAAGAATCTGTGCTTTTACCAAGCACCCCCGCATAGCTGGTGTTAGAGAAACAGTATTTCAGCCTAACAGGAACTGGGCAGTCAGCCATGAAGAAAGAGTATCTAGTCTTCTAACAACATTTTTACTTCATTTGAAAGAAAAGGCACAAATTCAAACCATAATTCTAAATCTATCAGTACCATATTTAGAAAATCTGATAATAATGGAGCAAGAACCTCTATATACAGGAGTAGTTGGCCAGTCAAAGCAAGGGCAATTTTCTGTATTAAAGTTGGTTAGTAAATTTAGAACATGTGGCTAATTTTACTGTTTCACATTTTAACTACTGTGTTTTGGGTATCAGAAAGTTTGGGGCTGAAAGTAACATAAAGTTTCTTGACTCAAACTGGCTTAATCGATATGGACATCTTTTATTTACATAACGAGAAGGCCATAGGTAGTGTGAGCTCCAGGGCTGGTCGATGCATGGCCTGATAGTACCTTCTTGGACCCAAGTTCTTTCTGTGTCTCCAGTATAGCCTCTTCCCTATCAGCTTCATCTTGACCTAAAATTGCAAGAGAATTTGGGATTCATCCTTAAAGCTGGGGACATGGTCAGCTTCCTGTGAAGTACATGGCTGGTAGAAAGAAGTAAGATTTTGTTAAGGTTTGAGAGAGTTGATGGTAAAATATGCCATTAATAGACTTTATCTTGAAGTTATGTTTTTCATAACCACTTAATGAATACAAAATCTGCTAAACTGATTGGCAGATTTTATACCCTTTTGGTTTTAGAAAGACTGATTCTTTCCTAGAATTGGCAGTCCTTTCCCCCCCCTTTTTTTTAACATCTTTATTGGAGTATAATTGCTTTACAATGGTGTGTTAGTTTCTGCTTTATAACAAAGTGAATCAGCTATACATATACATATATCCCCATGTCTCCTCCCTCTTGGTGCTGGGAAAACTGGACAGCTACATGTAAAAGAATGAAATTAGAACACTCCCTAACACCATACACAAAAATAAACTCCAGGGCTTCCCTGGTGGCGCAGTGGTTGAGAATCTGCCTGCTAATGCAGGGGACACGGGTTCGAGCCCTGGCCTGGGAAGATCCCACATGCCGCAGAGCGGCTGGGCCCGTGAGCCACAACTGCTGAGCCTGCGCGTCTGGAGCCTGTGCTCCGCAACGAGAGAGGCCCGCGCATCGCGATGAAGAGTGGCCCCCGCTTGCCACAACTGGAGAAAGCCCTCGCACAGAAACGAAGACCCAACACAGCCAAAATCAATCAATCAATCAATCAATCAAACATACGCATCTGATTCAAGATCCTCATTAAAAAAAAAAAAAAAAAACTCCAAATGAATTAAAGACCTAAATGTAAGACCAGACACTATAAAACTCTTAGAGGAAAACAGAGGAAGCACACTCTATGACATAAATCACAGCAAGATCCTTTTTGACCCACCTCCTAGAGAAATGGAAATAAAAACAAAAATAAACAAATGGGACCAAATGAAACTTAAAAGCTTTTGCACAGCAAAGGAAAACATAAACAACGTGAAAAGACAACGCTCAGAATGGGAGAAAATATTTGCAAATGAAGCAATTGGCAGTCCTTTTGTGGGAGAAGGCAAAAGCTCTATTTGGTCTCCTTAGTTTGTTAACTGTGGATAGAGTCCAGAATAATCCTTCCACTTAGCTCCTTCAGCCCTAAAACATATGTAAATTAGTCTTGAAAATTAAGTTAATAAAAATGTTATTTGAGTTCAATTTCTTTATGTATATACTATATATATATATATATATATATATATATATATATATATATTTGTAATGTCGTTAGTTTACTATTGGGATAGAAGAGCAAATAATTTCAGATCCTCTGGTTTCTCCAGATGAATTTTCACTTGGACAATCAGGCTTGCTCCCCCAAGCCTTTAATTAAAACCTTTCCTAATCAAAAAAAAAAAAAAAACACACAAAAAACAAAAACAAGAAAGCAAATGAAGTTATTTACAAAATAGAAATTGACTCACAAACATAGAAAACAAACTTACAGTTACCAAAGCGTATAGTGGGGGGGGGTATAAATTAGGAGTTTAAGATTAACATATACACAGTATAAAATAGATAAACAATAAGGACATACTGTATAGCACAGGGAAATATATTCAATATCTTGTAATAACCTATAATGGGAAACAATCTGAAAAAACATATATATATATATATATATATATACATATATATTCATATATGTATGTATAACTGAATCACTTTGCTCTACACCTGAAACTAACAACATTGTAAATTAACCATACTTCAATTTTTAAAAAGTGGTTAAAAAAAATAGCTTTCCTAGGGTTCTTTCCTCTTGCTGGGGAGCAGTTCACACTTTAGTTTATCACCCCACCCCTCAAATCATTAGAGTACTTAATCCATCAGACTCCAAACAAAGAAGTTGTGAATATAGATGTGACAAGGTATGAACACAACCTATTTCTGGGACACTTACTATAACTTCCCCTCAAAGATGCCCAGAAAAATGTACCGGGATGTATGGGGTGGGGTGGTGGGTGGAGAAAAAACAAACCATTTCTGCCAGTAGAACCCTTTGGATGTGATGAGACTGTTGGAGGATGTGGGCTTAGATTTTTTTTAAGTAAACATTTACAAAAACAAATAGCAGAACCACAGAAGAAATAACTTAATGTATAGAATTAAATATAACGTCTAGAATTAAATTGCTAGAATTAAATACAACTTCTCAGAAGATTTAAAATGAGGCACCCCTTATAGTCTCGGTGACCCTTGTTCTTGCTCCTTCTCATTCTCCTAAAAGAGCAGCGTAGTCCAGCCATGTGGCAGCGTGCTTGCCTTTTCTCCCTTCTAAGAACAACAACCACGTAAACCAGATTGCCAGGATCATTTCCGTTTCAAATGCTCCATCTAGTTGACCAAAACAGTTCAGGATAAAGCACTGACTTTGGAGTCAGAGGACCTACATTCAGACAAATCCCAACACTGTCATTTTCCTTGTGAGGTAAGTGTAGTTATCCCCACAATTACAAATGATGAACTTGACGATCAGAGAAGTTCAGTAATTTGCCCAAGATTATACCTAGTAAATGATGCAGCTAAGGTTTGAATCTGTGTTTGCCTGGCTACAAACTGGGCATTCTTTCAAGAGAACCGCACAAGAAAGTTTGGAGGGTATAGTTTATTTTGGCAGGAAGAAAAGCTGAATTTATTTGACAGCTATTTAATGAGCACTGGATCCACATGTTGAAGGATAGCATTGAGTAAAAGAGAACAGAGGCCTTGTTTTCATGGAGCTTATGTTCTGGTTGGGAGAGAAAGCCAATACATTATATCAGGAGGTAATTATTTAAGAAGAAAAATTAAGCACAGTAAAGGGTATAGGGTAGTAGAAGTAAGAGATGCTGTTTCATATAAGGTGGTCTGATAAGTTGACATTTGAACAGAAATCTGAAAGAAATAAGGGAATGAGCTCTGCAGATATTTGGGGAAGAACCTTTCAGGAAGAAGGATTAAGGCTCTGAAGCAAGAGAGGCCTTGGCATGTCCCAGAAATAGCAAGGAAGTCTGTGTGACTAGAGAACCATGATTAAGGGGAAAGTGGGAGATGAATTCAGAGAGTTAGCCAGGGGAGGAGTCATATAGAAGTTCGTAAACGCTATAGGCTTTGTTTTTTGCTACTGATATGAGTGTTTAAAGGATTTTGAGCAGAGGAATGGTATAGTCTGACTTTTCTAAAGGATCATTTTGATTGTTTAGAGAAGAGAATATAAATCAGCAAAGGTGGAAGCAAGCAGACCACTTATGAGGCTATTATCATATAAAGAAGTGTGAGGATACCCTGAATTAGGGTGGGACTAGTGGAAAGGTAGAGAAATGGTTGGATTCTAGGTATTATTTGGAGGTAGAATGACAGAATTTGCTGATGGATTGGGTTTGAGGGTTTGTGGAAGGGAAGGGGCTCCAAGATTATTGGCCTGGGACTTCCCTAGTGGCGCAGTGGTTAAGAATCTGCCTGTCAATGCAGGGGACACAGGTTCGAGCCCTGGTCCGGGAAGATCCCACATGCTGCGGAGCAACTAAGCCTGCAGACCACAACTACTGAGACCACGTGCCACAACTACTGAAGCCCGCGTGCCTAGAGCCTGTGCTCCACAACAAAGAGTGGCCCCTGCTCGACACAACTAGAGAAAGCCTATGTGCAGCAACGAAGACCCAATGCAGCCAAAAATAAATTAATCAATTAATTAATTTTTTTAAAAAAAGATTTTTGGCCTGAGCAGCTGGAACAATGAAACTGCCTTTTACTGATCTGGGGAAGACTAGAGGAGAGACATATACTTGGACAAAAGTAGAGAGTCAAGGAATCAGTTTTAGGTATATCATTAAGATAAATTGAGTTTGAGTGATGGTGGGACATTCGTATGGATCCAAATTCGGGATTTATCCAGGTAGGAGTTAAGAATCCTTTAGCCATTCACATATGGGTGATGGGAACCATGAGATTAAGTGCACTTCCCCAAGAATGTGTATAGAGAGAAGATAAAACAGAACTTTTGAGAATGACCACATTTAAGAGAATTCCTTCCAAGTTTGCAAACCAGACAGTTGATAAGAATAGAGAAATTACCGATTCTTGAAAGTCAGAATCTATACAATCTAATACAATCATAAGTGTTTTTATTTGCATACTGTTTTTTTTTTAAAAAAAGTAGATATGTAGAAATTAGCTTCCATATTGTACTTAGGTGAAATAAAAAATTGTTTATGTCTGAGTTCAACAGTACCATCTGTGTACATAATTAAGGTCACAACAAAAACTCTTTAATTTCAACATACAATGTCAGTATTATAATGGAAAATTTTTAAATGGTCTTGTCTTTAATGGTGGTTCTTTTTTAAAGCTTGAGTGTACCACTGTTAACCACGTGATTTATTATTTCAGCATCTACTACAAACGAGACCATTAAGTACTGTGGCTAAAAGCTTTTTTGCTTGTTTACATGGGTGGTAAAAATTATCCCTTAACTACTCAGTTTTATGTTTCAGTTTTAAATTGTCAAGCATAAACAGTGCTGTTTCTACCAGATGTCAGGAATTATGAACAGTTTGTACTATAGAATACAGTTACCTGTAGGCTGAGGCCAAGCATAGAAATACTGAATTATAAGTACTTGGGGAAAACAGGTTGCTGCTGAAGAAAGGAAGAGCTAAGTGTAGTTTCTTCTTCCTAAAATGTCCTTTTAGATTCTCCTCTCCTTCCCTGGGGATTCTGTGAACACTCTAGTGTTTTACCATACTGTCGGTTTTGTCAGTGCTACAGCTTTAGGGGTAGTAAACTGATACTGTCTCTTGCAGGCCAGTATTAGACTATCTCAGTACAGTCATAGATGACTAGTTTCTGAGACTCATATGAGTCAGAAGACTGCTTAGTAAGTAGAGAATCAGAAACAGAAGTATAACGATCTGAAGCATGTGTGTAGGATATTTCACCTAAGCTCTGGAAAAACGCAATGTAATATTCCTACTTCACACACACAAAAATATATACCTTTGTAATAACCTGATAGCTTATGCCAGTCAGGTCTATGTTCCAGTATAAACAAATAACTATAGATTTTGCCTTTCTGAACCACATTTTTTATCCTGGTTGCCCCCTTTCTGGCTATTCATGTGTTTCTCCTTCTAGATAATTAGGTTCCCCGATTGCCTCTTTATATTTCTTTGAATTTTCCTCAGTCCATAGCAAAATGCTTTGTAAAATATAAGAACTAGTAAATATTTGTTAAAAGCATAGTTATCATCTTAATTGAGGGGCATAGATTCTCTTTTTTCTCCATGTTGATAGATACAGTGTGATGATTATGAAAACCCAAATATCTTAGTTCTAATTATTTGTCAATAATTTAAGTTTGTGGCATTTACCTAGTAAGTTAGCACCTGAATTTCTACATACAAAATACATGTGAAATGCAGGAATGAGCTTCTAAAAATATTGCCATCTTCTCTTCTCTCTCCCACCCCCATCTCTGTAGGTGTACCAACATTCGACCAGGAGAGACTGGAATGGATGTAACAAGCCGCTGCACCCTTGGAGACCCCAACAAACTGCCAGAAGGGGTTCCCCAACCTGCCCGCATGCCCTATATCTCAGACAAGCACCCTCGACAAACCTTGGAAGTGATTAACCTTCTGAGAAAGCACCGGGAGCTGTGTGATGTGGTGCTAGTTGTGGGCGCTAAGAAGATATATGCCCATCGAGTCATTTTGTCAGCCTGTAGTCCCTACTTCCGAGCTATGTTTACAGGAGAATTGGCAGAGAGCCGTCAGACAGAAGTTGTGATCCGAGACATAGATGAGAGGGCTATGGAACTACTGATAGACTTTGCATATACCTCCCAGATAACTGTGGAAGAGGGCAATGTTCAGACCCTTCTGCCAGCTGCTTGCCTCCTTCAGCTGGCAGAAATACAGGAAGCCTGTTGTGAATTCTTAAAGAGACAATTAGATCCTTCTAACTGCCTGGGCATTCGGGCTTTTGCTGACACACATTCATGTCGTGAGTTGCTAAGGATAGCAGACAAGTTCACTCAACATAACTTTCAAGAGGTGAGTTGTACTTGGTGGTTTGATGCATTCACAATGTATTTGTCAGGAGAACAATATGGGTTCACTATTCTGCTAACATATACCTGTTTAGGTATTTACTGCTAATTCTAACTCATAATATCAAAGAAATGTTATAAATACTAAGCCTGGTTTTTATTTTAAAGGACAATTTTGTGTTCTGTTAGCAAAACTAAAGTTTTCAGGGATTGATTTCCCTAGACATATTCATAAAAGGCTAATTTATAAGCCAGAATACAGTTTATTACTGATAGGATACTTGGTATTGGTCATTTTTATAAAGCACTTCCTTCCTGATTATATGATTGTTCAGCAGAATAAACTGTAGATTAGAGATTATTTGAACTAATAATCAGAAAAATGAAATTGGATGTTATTAGAAGGATATTTTTATTAAACCTGTTATTTTTCATTTATTCATTCATTTAATAAGTATTTGTAAAGCTACTATACTTCAGCCACTGTGCTTGGGAACAAAGGCTACAGTAATGAACAAGATGCCTAGGGTGTCTGTTCTAGTGGAAATTATAATCTAGCAGGGAAGATAGCCATTGAATTCATAATTACATAAATAAATAATTACAGTTAATGGGTGCTACAGAGAAGAAGCCCTGGATGATTTAACAGTGTATTCCAGAGAGATTTAACTTTGGTTCTGGAACAGTTCATACAAGATTCTGAAACATGAAGCGTAACAAGTTCAAGGAACTGAAAGAAACCCAGTGAGATCCAGAGGGCAAAAGGGAGGATGTAACATAATGATTTTACAGAAAGAATAGAGCCAGATCACAATGGAGTTAATAGACATGTTAAGAATTTGAAATGTAATCTTAAGACCAATAGAAAACCATTAAAAGGGCTTTCCTGGTGGTGCAGTGGTTAAGAATCCGCCTGCCAATGCAGGAGACATGGGTTCGAGCCCTGGTCTGGGAAGATCCCACATGCTGTGGAGCAACTAAGCCTGTGCACCACAACTACTTAACCTGTGCTCTAGAGCCCTGAGCCACAACTACTGAAGCCCGCACGCCTAGAGCCCATGCTCTGCAACAAGAGAAGCCACTGCAGTGAGAAACCTGAACACCACACGAAGAGTAACCCCTGCTCGCCGCAACTAGAGAAAGCCCACGCACAGCAACGAAGACCCAACGCAGCCAAAAATAAATAAATAAATAAATTTATTTTAGAAAAGAAAACCATTAAAGGGTTTTAAGCAAAGGAAAGACATGGTTCATTTTATTCCTTAATACTACTCTTCTGTCCAACAGGATAACTTCCAATGGATCAAAGATTTAAAAAATACAAAGTGAAACCATGAAAATAGTAGCAGATGACATGAAACAATTCCTTTATAATCTTGAAATGAAGAAGGCCTTTGTAATTGACTAACCCAGAAAGCATAGAAGAAAATATTGATAGATTTGACTATATAAAAATTAAAAATTTCTGCATGGTAAAACAAAACAATATCAAGACAAAAATCAAAGACAAACTGGGGGAAAATATTTTCAATTCATATTACAGACGATATATCCTTAATACATCAAGAGCTCCTATTGGTCAATAACCTAGACCAGTGACCTAACAGAAAAATGGGCAGTAAACAAGAAGTTCAGATTGCCCTTAAACATATGAAAATCTGCTCAAGTTTGTTCATAATAACTGAAAAACGAATTAAAACTATACCACAGTACTATTTTTTATCTATCAGATTACAAATTTGTAATCTATCAGATTGCAAGTATCCAGAAGTTTGATTACACACCCTGTTGACAAGACCATGGAGAAATATCTACACTGCTAGTGTAAGTATAAATTGATATAACTCCTCTGTAAGGAAATTGGGCAGTATATCAAAATTACACACTTTTTGTTCACACTCTTTGACTCGGCAATCTCATTTCTGGGAATCTGTACTAGAAATGAAATGGAGAGGGGAACAATTTGAGGAGGTAAAATCATGGGTTCCATTTTAGATATATTCAGTTTGAAATGCCTGTGAGATAGCTAAATAGAGACACTGAGCAGCTCACTGTTGATATGCATCTGTATCTTAGAAAAGAGGTTAGGCTGAGATTAAAATTTAGGAGTCATCAACATAGTAATGAAGTCATAATAATTAAACTATGGCTTAACCCTTTTTAGGCAGGATATAACCCTGAAGCCATAAAAGAAAATTGATATATTTGTATATAAATTTAAAACTTTTTTATATTTTATATAAATATAAAACTTTTTTACAAAAAGCACCATAAACAAGGTTAAAAAAATCAATGCCAATGAGATCACCTAGTAGGAAGAGAGAAGAGAAAAGCCCTAAAATTTTTCCAAATATTGAAGGATGATTAGTGAAAAAGCAACTGACAAAGGAAGCTGGGAATAACTAGCGTAGAGAAAGGAGGAAAACCAGCAACGTGGGGGTCATGAAATGCAAAGGAAGGGATTGATTAAGGAGGATACACACACACACACACACACACACACACATACACATACACATACACATACACACACACACATACATACAGTTGGCTTTCCATATTTGCTGGTTCTGCATTCACAGATTCAACCAACTGTGGATCAAAAATTTGAAAAAAAATTCCATAAAGTTCCCAAAGATAATGTTTGAATTTGTCAGGTGCTGGCAACTATTTACATAACATTTACATTGTATTAGGTATTATAAGTTAACCTAGAGATGATTTAAAGTATATGGGAGGATTGTGTAGGTTATTATGCAAATACTGTGCCATTTTATATGCGTCTTGAGCATCCATGAATTTTGGTATCCTGGGGGCACAGGGGAGTGGGGTGGAGGGCAATCCTGGAATCAATCCTCCTCAGATACCAATGGATAACTATTTATGCTGGAACAGCCAGGTAGTTTCCAAAATTTAATATTAGAATCATTGGCTTTAAGAAATATTAAAACAGGGGCTTCCCTGGTGGCGCAGTGGTTAAGAATCCGCCTGCCAATGCAGGGGACACGGGTTTGAGCCCTGGTCCCGGAAGATCCCACATGCCACGGAGCAGCTGGGCCCGTGAGCCACAATTACTGAGCCTGCGCGTCTGGAGCCTGTGCTCCGCAACAAGAGAGGCCGCGATAGTGAGAGGCCCATGCACTGCAATGAAGAGTGGCCCCCACTTGCCACAACTGGAGAAAGCCCTCGCACAGAAACGAAGACCCAACACAGCCATAAATAAATAAATAAATAAATAATTTACAAAAAAAAATATTAAAACAATACAAACAGTTTGGAACTAAAGAAGGAATAGATCAGTGGCGCTGAGAAGGGTCCAGAAGTAGATGTTTCAAGTCAGTGGAGGAAAGTAAAATTGTTTAATATGTGTCTTTAGTAAAACTGGTGATTTGGGGAAAAAATAAATTCTTTAAACAGATGGAATTCCCAACTGATAAATAAATTAAACCTAAAAAATTAAATTCTAAAAGTACTAGAAGAAAGCATTAGTAGGCTGGGGGTAAAAATGGCCTTTCTAAGCAGGATATAATCCAGAAGCCATATAGAAAGATTGATAAATTTGATTGCATAAAAATTAAATATTGTTCATAGCAACAGTAACAACCAATAAAGCACCATAAACTAAGTTAAGTAATGCCAAACTCAGAAAACCTATTTTGCACATATGTGTCAGAAAAAAACACTAATTCCCATTAAGACTCATACAAATTCAAATACAAATGAGAAAAACCATAAAAAATACATTAGAAAAATAGGCAAAGGATATGAATAAGTGATGTGTAAAAAAGATATTCAGGTGTAAAATAAACATGAAAGGATACTCACCATTACACATAACTAAAGAAACATACATCAAAACATTTCTTAACCTATCAGGTTGGAAAAATAATTTTTAAACTTTATTTGAAAAAAATTCAAATGTATAAAAAATTGTGGGAAAAAGAAAACTTTCACGTACCCTTTACCAAGATTCACCACTTGTTAACATTTTGCCACATTTTCTCTATCATTTTGTCCTTATTATATAAATATTTTTCTTTCAACAATTTGAGAGTATACTGCATACATCATATTCCTTTACCCCTGAATGCTTCAATGTGTATAATCCCTTATTGGTCGTATCATTTGCAAATATTTTCTCCCATTCAGTAGGTTGTCTTTTTGTTTTGTCGATGGTTTCCTTTGCCATGCAAAGGCTTTTAAGTGTAATTAGGTCCCATGTGTTTATTTTTGCTTTTATTTCCTTTACTTTAGGAGACACATCCAAAAAAATATTGCTGCAATTGTGTCAAAGAGTGTTCTGCCTGTGTTTTCCTCTAGGAGTTTCATAGTATCTGGTCTTACATTTAGGTCTTTAATCCATTTTGAGGGGGTTTTAAAAAATTTTTTTCAAAAGCAGTGAGCTTAATTCATAGTATTATTCATAGAACTTTTGTGGGGGGGGGGTTGTTTATTTTTCTAATTTTTATTGAAATATAGTTGACTTACAATGTTGTGTTAGTTTCAGATGTACAGTAAAATGATTCAGTTACTATTCTTTTTTACATTCTCTTCCATTGTAAGTTATTACAAGATATTGAGTATAGTTTCCTGTGCTAGACAGTAGGTCCTTGTTGGTTATCTATTTTATATACAGTAGTATGTTTATTTGAATCCCAAACTCCTAATTCATTTTGAGTTTATTTTTCTATATGGTGTTAGAGAATGTTCTAATTCTCTTTTATGTAGCTGTCCAGTCTTCCCAGCACCACTTATTGAAGAGACTGTCTTTTCTCCATTGTATATTCTTGCCTCCTTTGTTGTAGATTAATTGACTATAATGGTGTGGGTTTATATCTGGCCTTTCTGGCCTGTCCCATTGATCTATGTGTCTGTTTTTGTGCAAGTATCATACTGTTTTGATTACTGTAGCTCTGTAGGAGAATCTGAAGTCAGGGAGCATGATTCCTCCAGCTCTGTTCTTTTTTCTCCAGATTGTTTTGGCTATTCGGGGTCTTTTGTGTTCCCATACAAATTTTTAAATTATTTGTTCTGGTTCTGTGAAAAATGCCATTGGTCATTTGATAGGGGTTGCATTGAATCTGTAGATTACCTTGGGTAGTGTGGTAATTTTAACAATATTGATTCTTCCAATCCAAGAACACAGTATATCTTTCCATCTGTTTGTGTTGTGTTCAGTTTCTTTCATCAGCATCTTACAGTTTTCAGAGTACAGGTCTTCTGCCTTCTCAGGTAGGTTTATTACTAGGTATTTTATTCTTTTCAATGTGATGATAAATGGGATTGTTTCCTTAATTCCTCCTTCTGATACTTCATGTTAGTGGACAGAAATGCAACAGATTTTTGTATATTAATTTTGTACCTGCAACTTTACCAAATTCTTTGATGAGTTCTAGTAGTTTTCTTGAGGCATCTTTAGGATTTTCTATGTATAGTATCATGTCATCTGCAAACAATGACAGTTTTACTTCTTCCTTTCCAATTTGGGTTCCATTTATTTCTTTTTCTTCTCTGATTGCTGTGGCAAGGACTTCCAAAACTATGTTGAATAAAAGTGGTGAGAGACTTCCTTGGTGGCACAGTGGTTAAGAATCTGTCTGCCACTGCAGGGGACACGGTTTGATCCCTGGTCCAGGAAGATCCCACATGCCACAGAGCAACTAAGCCCACTACTAAGCAACTAAGTTGCACCACAACTACTGAGCCTGCGCTCTAGAGCCCACGTGCCACAAGTACTGAAGCCTGCGTGCCTAGAGCCCGTGCTCTGCAACAAGAGAAGCCACCGCAATGAGAAGCCTGTGCACCACAATGAAGAGTAGCTGCTGCTCGCCACAACTAGAGAAAAGCCCATGCAGCAATGAAGACCCAACGCAGCCCAAAAATATAAATTAAAAAAGTGGTGAGAGAGGGCATCCTTGTCTTGTTCCTGATCTTAGAGGAAACGCTTTCAGCTTTTCACCATTGAGGATGCTGTTAGCTGTGGGTTTCTCATATATGTAGCCTTTATTATACTGAAGTATGTTCCCTCTATGCCCACTTTCTGGAGAGTTTTTATTTTATCATAAATCGATGTTGAATTTTATCAAAAGCTTTTTCTGCATCTTTTGAGATGATTGTATGGTTTTTACTCTTCAGTTTGTTAACATGGTGTATCACATTAATTTGCAGATATTTAAAAATCCTTGCATCCCTAGGATAAATCTCACTTGATCATGGTGTATGATCCTTTTAATGTACTGTTGGATTCAGTTCGCTAGTATTATTTTGTTGAGGATTTTTGCATCTGTGTTCATCAGTGATATTGGCCTGTAATTTTCTTTTTGTGTGTGATATCTTTGTCTGGTTTTGGTGTCAGGCATCAGCCATCAGGTATGATGGCTTCATAGAAGAGTTTAGAAGTGTTCTTTCCTCTGCAATTTTTTGGAATAGGATAGGTGTTAAGTCATCTCTAAATGTTTGGTAGAATTCACCTGTGAAGCTCTTTGGTCCTTGACTTTTGTTTGTTGGGAGATTTTAAATTACTGATTCAATTTCAGTACTGTTTCAATTTCTGTTTCTTCCTGGTTCAGTCTTGGGAGATCGTACCTTTCTAAGAATTTGTCCACTTCTTCTAGGTTGTGCATTTTATTGGCATAGAGTCGTTCATAGTAGTCTCCATGATCCTTTGTATTTCTGTGGTGTCAGCTCTAACTTCTCCTTTTTCATTTCGGATTTTATTGACTTGGGCCCTCTCCCTTTTTTTCTTTCTCTCTCTCTCTCTCTCTTTTTTAATTGAAGTGTAGTTGATTAACAATGTTGTATTAGTTTCTGGTGTACAGCAAAGTGATTCAGTCTATATATATATATATATATCAATTTTATATATCTGTATATTCAGTTCTTTATGAGATTCCCTTTCATTTTGGTTATTACAAGATACTGAATATAGTTCCCTGTGCTATACCATAGCACCTTGTTGTTTATCTAGTTTATATATAGTAGGGTATATCTGTTAATTCCAAACTCCTAATTTATCCCTTCCCCATCCTTTCCACTTTGGTAACCGTAAATTTGTTTCCTATGTCTGTGAGTCTGTTTCTATTTTGTAAATAAGTTCATTTGTATCATTTTTTTAGATTCCACATATAAGTGATATCATATAATATTTGTCTTTGTCTGGCTTACTTCACTTAATATGATAATCTCTAGATCCACTCGTGTTACTGCAAATGGCATTATTTCATTCTTTTTTATGGCTGAGTAATATTCCATTATATATAAAGGAATATATATAATATAGGGTATACATACATATTATATATATACACCACATCTTCTTTATCCATTCATCTGTTGATGGACACTTAGGTTGCTTCCATGTCTTGGCTATTGTAAATAGTGCAGCTCTGAACATAGGGGTGCATGTGTCTTTTTGAATTAGAGTTTCTGTCTTTTCTGGATATATGCCCAGGAGTAGGATTGCTGGATCGTATGGTAACTCTATTTTTAGTTTATTAAGGAACCTCCATACTCTCCATAGTGGCTGCATCAGTTTACATTCCCACCAACAGTGTAGGAGGGTTCCCTTTTCTCCACATCCTCTCCAGCATTTATTATTTGTAGACCTTTTAATGATGGTCATTCTGACCATTGTTATGATACCTCATTGTAGTTTTGGTTTGAATTTCTCAATAGCATTGTGTATATCTTTTCATGTGCCTGTTGGCCATCTGTATGTCTTTGTTGGAGAAACATTTATTTAGGTCCTCTGCCTACTTTTTGATTGGGTTGTTTGTTTGTTTTTTTGATATTGACCTGTATGAGCCGTTTGTATATTTTGGAAATTAAGCCCTTGCCAGTTGCATCATTTGCAAATATTTTCTCCCATTCTGTAGGTTGTCTTTCTGTTTTGTTTATGGTCTCCTTTGCTGTGCAAAAGCTTGGAAGTTTAATTAGGTCCAATTTGATTATTTTTGTTTTTATTTCTGTTGCCTTGGGAGACTGACCTAAAAACATATTTGTACGATTTATATCAGAGAATGTTTTGCCTATAATCTCTTCTAGGAGTTTTATGGTGTCATGTCTTATGTTTAAGTCTTTAAGCCATTTTGAATTTATTTTTGTGTATGGTGTGAGGATGTGTTCTAACTTCACTGATTTACTTGTGGGTGTCCAACTTTTCCAGCACCACTTGCTGAAGAGACTGTCTTTTTCCCATTGTATATTTTTGCCTCCTTTGTCGAAGATTAATTGACCATAGCTGTGTGGGTTTATTTCTAGACCCTCTGTTCTGTTCCATTGATCCATATGTCTGTTTTTGTGCCAATACCAATATAGTTTTGGTATATTGGTGTATATATATTGGTATATATAGTTTTGGTATATTGGTATATATACCAATATAGTTTTTCTGAAGTCTGGGAGGGTTATGCCTCCAACTTTGCTCTTTTTCCTCAGGATTGCTTTAGCGGTTCTAGATCCTCTGTAGTTCCTTATATTTATATATTTTATGATTATTTTTTCTAGTTTTGTGGAAAATGCCATTGGTATTTTGATAGGGATCACATTAAATCTGTAGCTTCCATTGGGTAGTATGGCCATTTTAACAATATTAATTCTTCCAAGAGCATGGGATATCTTTCCATTTCTTTGAATCATCTTCAGTTTCCTTTATTAATGTTTTATACTTCTCAGCATGTAAGTCTTTCATCTCGTTGGTCCGGTTTATTTCTAAATATTTTATTATTTTTTTGATGTTATTTTCAAAGGGATTTTTTTTTTTTACTTTTTCTTTCTGATATTTCATTGTTAGTGTAAAGAAATGCAAGATTTCTGTATGTTAATCCTGTATCTTCCTACCTTGCTGAATTCTTTTATCAGTTCTAGTGGTTTTTGTGTGGAGTCTTTAGGGTTTTGTATATATAGTATCATGTCATCTGCATATAATGACAATTTTACCTCTTCCCTTCTGATCTGGATACCTTTTATTTCTTTTTCTTGTCTTATTGCTGTGGCTAGGACTTCCAATACTCTGTTGAATAAAAGTGGCAAGAGTGGGCATCCTTATCTTGTTCCAGATTTTAGCAGGAAGGATTTCAGCTTTTCAGTGTTGAGAATTATGTTGGCTGTGAGTTTGTCATAAATAGCTTTTATTATGCTGAGATATGTTCCCTCTGCACTCACTTTGGTGAGAGTTTTTATCATGAATGGGCGTTGAATTTTGTCAAATAGTTTTTCTGCATCTACTGAGATGATCATGTGGTTTTTGTCTTTTGTTGATGTAGTGTATCACATTGATTGGTTTGCTGAACCACTCTTATGACCCTGGAATGAATCTAACTTCATCATGATGTATGACCCTTTTTTATGTGTTGTTGGATTTGGTTTGCCTAGTGTTTTGTTCAAGATTTTGGCATCTATATTCGTCAAAGATATTGGCCTGTAATTTTCTTTTTTGGTAGTGTTTTTGTCTGGTTTTGGTATCAAGGTGATGATAGCTTCATAGAATGACTTAGGGAGTGTTCTGTCCCCCTTAATCTTCCGGAAGAGTTTAAGAAGGATTGTTATATAAGTTCTTTTTATGTTTGGTAGAATTCCCCAGAGAAGCCATCCAGTCCTGGACTTTTTTCTGCAGGGAATTTTTGGTTTGGGGCTTTTTTTTTCTTTTGTTTTTGTTTTTTTAAATTACAGATTCTATTTAAATTCCAGTGACTGGTCTGTTCAAATCATCTATTTCTTCTTTTTTAAAAATAATTAATTAATTAATTAATTTCTTTTTGGCTGCATTGGGTCTTTGTTGCTGCACACGGGCTTCTCATTGCAGTGGCTTCTCTTGTTGCGGAGCACGGGCTCTAGGCGCACGGGCTTCAGTAGTTGTGGCACATGGGCTCTAGAGTGCAGGCTCAGTAGTTGTGGTGCACGGGCTTAGTTGCTCCGCGGCATGTGGGATCTTTCCGGACCAGGGCTCGAACCCATGTCCCCTGCATTGGCAGGCAGATTCTTAACCACTGCACTACCAGGGAAGCCCCATCTATTTCTTTTTTATTCAGTTTTGGTGGGCTGTATGTTTCTAGAAACTTGTCCATTTCCTCTAGGTTGTCCAACTTGTTGGCATATAATTGTTCATATTGTTTTCTTATGATTTTTTGTATTTCTGCAATGTCAGTTGTTATTTTTCCCTTTCATTTCTTATTTTGTTCATTTAGGACCTCTCTCTTTTCTTCTTGGTGAGCCTGGCCAGAGGTTTATTGATTTTGTTTATCCTTTCAAAAAACTAGCTCTTGGGTTTATTAATTTTTTCCATTGTTTTTTTTTAATCTCTCTTTTATTTATTTCCTCTCTGATCTTTACTGTTTCATTCCTTCAGCTGACTTTAGGTTTTGCTTGTTCTTCTTTTCTAATTCTTTTAGGTGGTAGGTTAGGTTGTTTATTTGAGATTTTTCTTATTTTTGAGGAAGACCTGTATTGCTGTGAACTTCCCTCTTAGGACTGCTTTTGCTGCCTCCATAGATTTTGTATGGTTGTGTTTTCATTGTCATTTGTGTCGAGATATTTTTTAATTTCCTTTTTTATTTCATTGTTGACTCATTGGTTTTTTAGTAGCATGTTTTTTAGTCTCCATATAATCTTTTTTTTTTCATTTCTCGTTCTGTGGTTGATTTCTAGCTTCATACTGTGTGGTCAGAAAAGAGCCTTGAAATAATTTCTATACTCTTAAATTTGTTGAGAGTTGTTTTGTTTCCTAGTATGTGGTCTTTCCTAGAGAATGTCCCATGTGCACTTGAAAATAATATGTATTCTGGGGTTTTTGGATGTAATGTCTTTAAAATATTAATTAAATCTAACTGTTCTATTGTGTCATGTAAGGTCTCCACTGCCTTATTGATTTTCTGTCTGGAAGATCTGTCCATTGACGTCAGTGGGATGTTAAAGTCTCCTACTTTTGTATTCCCATAAATTTCTCCCTTTATGTCTGTTAGTATTTATTTTATGTATTTAGGTGCTCATATATTGGGGACATATATATTAACGAGTATAACGTCCTCTTCTTGTATTGATCCTTTTATCATTATATGATGTTCTTCTTTATCTTCCTTTATGGCCTTTGTTTTAAAGTCTATTTTGTCTGATATGAGTATTGCTACCCCTGCTTTCTTGTCACTTCCATTTGCCTGAAGTATCTTTTTCCATCCCCTCATTTTCAGTCTGTGTGTGTCCTTCACCCTAAAGTGAGTGTCTTATAGGCAGCATATTGTAGGCTCTCATATTATTATCCAATCTGCCACTCTTTGTCTTTTGATTGGAGCATTTAGTCCATGACATTTGGGGTAATTACTGATATATATGTGTATTTATTGCCATTTTAAAGCTTATTTTCCAGTTGATTTTGTATTTCTTCTCTATTCCTTTCTTTTTCTTTTATGTTTGATGGTTGTCTTTTCTATTATGCTTGAGTTCTCTTCTTTTTGCTTTTTTGGAATCTATTGTATGTTTTTGATTTGTGGTTACCCTGGTTTTCAAGTATGCTAACCCATTACTAGCTCTACTTGCTTTAGACTGGTAATCACATAATCTCAAACCCAGTCTAAAAAAAAATCTACATTTTCTTACTTCCCTCCCCTACATTTTATCATGTCCTATTTTACATCTTCATGTTTATCCTTTTGCTGTTTATTGTAATTATAATTGCTTTCACAAAATTTTTTTATTTTTTAAAAAAAACCTCTGTACTGGTAAGTGATCTACAATCCTTTTATATATTTGCTTTTCCTATTGTGATTTTTTCTTTCCTATAGATTCTTATTTCTTTTCTATTTGGAGAAGACCTTTCAATATGTTTTTTAGGAAAGGTTTAGTATTGCTGTATCCTTTTAGTTTTTGCTTGTCTGAGAAATTCTTTATCTCTCCTTCTATTCTAAATGATAATCTTTCTGGGTAGATTTTCCTAGGTTGAAGGTTTTTCCCTTTCATGACTTAGAATATATCTTGCCACTCCCTTCCACCATGCAGCATTTCTGTAGAGAATTCAGCTGATAGCCTTATGGGGATTCCCTTGTAACTGACTTTTTGTTTTTGTATATCTGTAACTTTTGCCATTTTAGTTATAATATGTCTTGGTGTAGGTCTATTTGGGTTCCTCTTGTTTGGGACCCTCTGTGCTTCCTGTACCTGGATATCTATTTCTTCCTTTAAGTTTGGGAAGCTTTCAGCCATAATTTCTCCAGATAGATTTTTTATCCCCTTTTCTCTTTCTTCTCCTTCTGGGATCCCTGTTATGCCTAGTTGGCACACTTTATATTATCCCATAGGTCTCGTATGTTGTTTTCATTTTTTTTTTCGTTTGTCTTTCTGTCTGCTATTCTTATTCGGTGATTTCCATTATTCTATCTTCCAGATCATTCATTCGTTCTTCTGTATTATTTAGTTTGCTATTTCTTATTGCCTTTAGCTCAATTTTCATCTCAGCATTTAAGTTGTCTAATTTTGATTGGCTCCTCTTCATAGTTTCTTGTTACAGTGATCTTCATTTCTATCAATAGCCTTTCTTAATTCCTACTGCATTTTTATTACCTCCTTTTTGAACTCAGTCTGGTAGACTGGAGAGATCTGTTTCATTTTTCTTTTGGGCATTTTCTCTTGTTCTTTTAATTGGGAGTAGTTTCTACCTCTTCATTTTACTTATATTTCTCTGACTATGAATTTAGGAGAAACAGTTATCTACTGTGGTCTTGAAAAGCTGTTTTTGTACACAGGGAACATCCCTGTGTAGCCTGCATGAGTCTAATATTTTTGATGTGAGGGCTGTTTTTGATATGGATGCCTACCATGTCTTTCCTCAGGGAGTGCTGGCTGTTATCCCGTTGATTGGGGGTGTGATTGGTGGTGTGGTGACCAGAGCCTGCGCTGGATGTCACATCCCTGTTGGCGGCAGGGTCGGCTCCCCAATTGTTGGAGTAGAAGCCCCTAGAATCGGTTCTAAGCTGTGGTGTGAGATAAGCTGGACTGGAGCACTGTCACTGGGAAAGGAGCTACTGAGTATTCCTCTGCAGGAGCTGTTCACCAAGACATTTACTCTTTGACATTGCCTGTCACCCCTTGTGCACATTCACAAAGTACAGTGTTGTTGGCACTGCCCTCAGCCCCACCTTAGCTGTGGGAACATGGGCAATCAGGTCCCTCAGGCGCTGTGTTCACAAAGCCGCCAGTGCAAATCCACTGAAATTGCAACACACAGACCTGCCGTAGTTGCACACCTTGACCCGTCTGGGAGTGCTGGGAATCAGCCCATATCCCAGCCCTGCCTCCGCATGTGCATGCCCACAAAGTCCACTGCTTCTAATGCCTGACCTGCCCCAGACAAGGGAGCAATAGTAATCCACTTGCATGTCCCACAGGCACTTCGCTCACAAAACTGCCAGCTGCATAAATTCACCAGAGTCACGCCCCTGCCGACAACTGGATCAGATTTGAGCCCCGCCTGTGTGTGGGCAACCCACCAATGCTTGCTCATAGCAGCAGAGTTGTGTCCGTCATGAGCATGCTGAGAATGAGGATGCTATGATGAGGCCATGCCCCTCCCTTTGTGTGCAAGTTGATAATGGAGCTCCTGTGACAGACCCGGGCTCTGTCCTGCCCACACCCCAAGTTGTGGCCCACACCACACTACATGACCTTCAGGCTGTCTCCACACAGCCAAACCAACTCCTTTTCTCAGATCTTTCTGTTGAAGCCCAAGTTTCAGCACCCAGCCACTGTACACACCAGCAGGAGTGTGTCTTGGGCTGAGAAGTACACCAAGGTGTCCAGGACTCTCTGTGCTGGTCTCTCTCTAGCCTACCTGCCACAGGCCAGCTGCTGCACTCTCCTCTGAGCCTCTGAAGCTTCCTTTCTGTCCCAGCTGATCTCCCAGTAGGTAAAGGAGGTTCCAGGGTGAGCGAACCTTTCTGCTTTCACAGCTCCCTCCCAGGGGCACAGGTCCCATCTCAATTCCTTTTATTTATTTTTTTCCTTTCCTCCTACCTGGTTACATGTTGATCTTTTCTTGCAGCTTTGGTTGTATGAGATCTTCTGCTAGCGTTCAGTAGGTATTCTGTAATAACTGTTCCACATGAAATGTATTTTGATTAATTTGTGGGAAGAGATGAGCTGCATGTCCTTCTATTCCACCATCTTGATCTCCCCTCCCTTTTTTTCTTGATGAGTCTGGCTAAAGGTTTATCAGTTTTGTTTATCTTTTCAAAGAACCAGATTTTAGTTTCATTGTTCTTTTTTATTTTTTTTTTACTCTCTAATTCATTTATTTGTGCTCTGATTTATGATTTCTTTCCTTCTACTAACTTTGGGTTTTGTTTATTCTTCTTTCTCTAGTTCCTTTAGGTGTGAGGTTAGGTTGTTTATTTGAGATTTTTCTTGTTTCCTGAGGTAAGCTTGTATTGCTGTAAATTTCCCTCTTAGAACTGTTTATGCTGTGTCCCATAGGTTTTGGATCTTTTTGTTTTCATTTGTCTCTAGGTATATTTTAATTTCCTCTATGATTTATTTCTTCAGTGATCCATTGGTTGTTTAGTAGCATATTGTTTAGCCTCCATGTGTTTGTGTTTTTTGCAGTTTTTTTTCTTTTGATTTCTAGTCTCATAGTGTTGTGGTCACAAAAGATGCATGACATGATTTCACTTTTCTTAAATTTACTGAAGCTTGTTTTGTGGCCTAGCATGTGATCTACCCTGGAAAATGTTCCATGTGCACTTGAAAAGAATGTGTTTTTTGCTGCTTTCGGATAGAATGCTCTGTATATATCAGTGAAATCCATTTGGTCTAATGTGTTATTTAAGGCCTGTGTTTCTTTGTTGATTTTCTATCTGGATCATCTGCCCATTGTTTTAAGGGGGTGTTAAAGTCCCCTACTATTATTGTGTTACTGTCAATTTCTCCTTTTATGTCTGTTAATATTCGACTTATATAGTTGGGTGTATATATATTTACAATTGTTATATCTTCTTGGATTGATCCTTTGATCATTATATAGTGTCCGTCTTTGTCTCTTGTAACAGTCTTTATTTTAAAGTCTGTTTTGTCTGATATAAATATTGCTACTCCATCTTTCTTTTATTTCCATTTGCATGGAATATTTTTTTCCATCCCCTCACTTTAATTTTGTATGTGTCTCTAGATCTGAAGTGAGTCTCTTGTAGGCAGCACATATGCAGGTCTTGTTTTTGTATCCATTCAGCCAGTCTATGACTTTTGGTTGAGCCTTTAGCCCATTTACATTTAAGATTATTATCAGTGTGTATGTTGCGATTGCCATTTTGTTAATTGTTTTGGATTTGTTTTTGTAGGTCTTTTTTTCCCCTTTCTTATTCTTTTTTTCTCTTCTCTTGTGGATTCCTTTTTCTTTTTTGTGTGTGTATCTATTATAGAATTTTGGTTTGCAGTTACCATGAGGTTTTTGTATAGCAGTCTATATACAAACACGGTTGTTTTAACTTGCTGATCTCTTAATTTCAGATGTATTCTAAATACCCTGCATTTGTACTATCCTCCCCTCACGGTTACTGTTTTTGATGTCATATTTTACATCTAATTGTTTTGTGTATCCCTTAACTGCTTATTGTGGATACAGATGATTTTACTACTTTGGTCCTTTTTTTAAAATAAATTTATTTACTTATTTTTTGGCTGCATTGGGTCTTTGTTGCTGTGTGCAGTCTTTCTCTAGTTGCAGCCAGCGGGGACTACTCTTTGTTGAGGTGCGCAGGCTTCTCGTTGTGGTGGCTTCTCTTGTTGGGGTGCACGAGCTCTAGGGCGTGTGGGCTTCAGTAGTTGTGGCACATCGGCTCAGTAGTTGTGGCTCATGGGCTCTAGAGTGCAGGCTCAGTAGTTGTGATACACAGGCTTAGTTGATCCATGGCATGTGGGATCTTCCCAGAGCAGGGGTCGAACCTGTGTCCGCTGCGTTGGCAGGCGGATTCTTAACCACTGCGCCATCAGGGAAGTCCCTGCTTTTGTCTTTTAACCTCCCTACTTTGTGTGTGGATGATTTCCTACCTTTACTGTTTGCCTTTACCAGTGAGCTTTTTCATTTCATAATTTTCTTGTTTCTATTTGTGGCCTTTTTTTTTCACCTAATGAAGTTCCTTTAACAACGTATTGACTGGAGACCTATTAATACATCTTTTATTACCTGAACATTATTGACCAGAGGAATATCAATATGTTTTTAGAGAGTGATATAATTAACATCACCATGCGAAGTTGTTAGAGCTTAAAATTGATCAAGGGTTCATTTTACAACTTATGATTGTTGTTATTCACATTTTGCTCCGTTAGGTTTTTGTTCCAACCTTGTGTATGTTATAAACGCAAGTTCATTACCATAAAAAATTTTTAAATGACTCATCACAAAATTTTGAATGAAGAAGAATTTTTCAGTGAATTTTATGCAGATACTTTCTCTGATTGTCCAAATGACATATATGCTAGTGTGTTAGAGATGATAGTTCCTCAGAATATAGTTCTGATTCAGACGATGTGAATATTAGACCAACAAAACGACAAAAAAAAACCTTAGTGATTGATTCTGATACAGAAAGTGAAAATGAAACTCATGGTTCTGGAAAATGCTCCTTTGCTTCTACAGAAGAGTGTATTGAAAACAACATTTCATGAAAATTAGAAGACTGTACAGGTGTGTCAGGTATAACTATTGAATGTAATATCCCGCAAAGTGTTAGTGAAATAACAGAACTAATTTTTGGTAACGACTTTTTCGAGTTGGTCACTTCTCAAACTTGTATCACCAACAGAATGAAAAACCATATAAAAAGTATGAGAAGGCTTTAAAATGGACTGATGTAATCAATAGTAACATGAAGAAGATTCTTGGATTAATAATTTTGATGGGACAAATAAGAAAGTCACACTGGAAAGAATATTGATCGACTGACCCCTTATGTGAAGTACATATCTTTCCAAAGATTATGATGAGAAGAAGGTTCGAACAAGTGATGACATTTCTTCACTTTAACGATAAATCAGAAACTCCACTTCCTGCAGACAGAATTTCAAAAGTTAAACCTCTCTTGGATTATTTTCTACCAAAATTTCAGTCGATCTTTATACCCAAACAAGAGCTATCACTTGATGAGGCAATGATAAAGTGGAGAGGACGACTCTGATTCAAAACCTGTAATTCCAGAAAACTTACAAAATATGGAGTTTTGGTCAGGATGGTTAGCTAAAGTGAAACTGGGTATATATGCAAACTTGAAATTTACACAGGTGAAGGAAAGAAACTGCAAGAAACAATATTATCAGTCATACAACTTTATCTTGGTTCACGGCACCATATTTACCAAGACAATTATTACAACAGTGTGTCCACATCTGAAATATTGTTGAAAAATAAAACCAGAGTTTGTGGGACTATAAGAGAGAATTGTGGTCTACCAAACCAATTAAAGGGGAAATTTTAAAAAGTCTACAGAGGGGAGAAATGTCATTCTTATGCAAGGGAGAAGTGATTCTTCTTACATGGAAAGACAAGAGGCTAGTCCGCATGGTGACAGCTATTCATGAGGCCTCCACAGCATCTACAGGAAAGGAAGACAGGAGGACTGGCCATCAGATAACTAAGCCCACTTGTATACTAGAGTATAATAAATATATGAAAGGAGTTGATTGATCTGATCTATATCTGGCAAACTTCAATATCCTCTGGAAAACTCGAAAATGGTATAAGAAAGTGGGTTTCTATTTGAGTAATTACAGTTTATTCAATGTGTTTAAAGTTTATTGTAGCCTTAATGCACAGAATAAAATGACTAACAAGCAATTTTTGTCAGCAGTAGCTAGAGAATGGGTAACTGAGCATTCTGATGAATGTAGTGGTAGTTCCACACCTGGTCCTTCTTGTGGCATTTCTAAAAGAGCCGCCTGCAAAGATCCACCTTGTCGACTATCAGGTAAAATAAAAGAACATATTCTAGAGATAATAATACCAACAGGACTAAAAAATAAATAAAAATGCCACCAGAAAGTGTAAGTCTGCTCTTCCAGGGGAAAGCACGGTGAAACACAGTATATTTGTAGTAGATGTTCTTTTCCCCTGCACAGAGGTTCCTGCTATATTGCCCGTCACACTCTAATGAAATATTAGAATGCTTTAGTAAGACATGTACAAAGTTTCAAATAAATACATTAAGTGCAAAAAAAGTTGTTGATGTTTACTCAAATGCAGGTGTTTCAATATTCACTTATATAACAAATCACTGGCCACAGGTGTTAGTTTCTGCAAAAATCCCCTGGTCAATAATGTGTCAACATTTGTTATAAAGCTAATTTGGTGGTGCTGAACTCTTAGATTTTGCTTGTCTTTAAAGCTTTTGATTTCTCCATCAAATCTGAATGAAAGCCTTGCTGGTAGAGTATTCTTGGTTGTAGGTTTTTCCTTTTCATCACTTTAAATATATTGTGCCACTCCCTTCTGGCCTGCAGTTTCTGCCGAAAAATCAGCTGATAGCCTTATGGGAGTTCCCTTGTATGTTATTTGTTGCTTTTCCCTTGTTGCTTTTAATACTCTCTCTTTATCTTTAATTTTCGTCACTTTGATTACAGTGTATCTTGGTGTGTTCCTCTTTGGGTTTATCCTGTGTGGGACTCTCTGAGCTTACTGAATTTGGGTGATGGTTTCCTTTCCCAGGTTAGGGAAGTTTTCAGTTATCATGTCTTCAAATATGTTCTCAGGCCCTTTCTTTCTCTCTCCTTCTTCAGGGACCTCTATAATGCGAATATTATTGCACTTGATGTTGTTCCAGAGATCTCTTAAATTGTCCTCATTTCTTTTCATTCTTTGTTCTTTTTTCTGTTTAACAGCAGTGATTTCCACTACTCTGTCTTCCAGCTCACTGATCCGTTCCTTTGTATCATTTAGTCTGCTACTGATTCCTTCTAGAGTATTTTTCATTTCAGTTATTGTATTCTTCATCCTTGTTTTGTTCTTCTTTATATTTTTCTTTATATTTTCAATCTTAACCACTGGAGCACCAGGGAAGTCTCATAAGTAAAGTTGTCTTTTGTTTTTTGTTTTTTTTGTAAAAACTTCTGACTTCTCATTCTGTGCATCCATTCTTCTCCTGCGTTCTTTGATCTTTATGATCATTACTCTGAACTCTTTCTCAGGTAGATTGCTTTTCTCCACTTAGTTCTTCTTCTGGGGTTTTATCTCATTCTTCCATCTGCAATATATTCCTCTGCCACCTCATTTTGTCTAAGTTGGTATTTTATTTTTATGTATGTGGTGTGTTAGTTACATTTCTCAACCTTGAAGAAGTGCCCTACTCTAGGAGACGTCCTTTGCATCCCAGCAGTACGCTCCCCTCTTGTCACCCAAGCTGTATGCTCTAGGGGTTCCCTGTAAGAGGGCTGTGTGGGTCCTTTTGTTGTGGAGGGCTGACTATGTGTGTGGACTGTTAGGCTTGGTTGGCCCCAAGTCCAGTTGGTTGCCAAGCTCTGCCTTGTGTTGATGCTGCTGGCTGCTGTTTAGTGGGGCATGGTCACAAGGCGGATGATTGCAGAACCTAGGGGGCCCCAGGGTTAGTTATGGTTCACTGGTGGGTGGAGTCAGGGTCCCAAAGACCCTGGGGCCATTGCCCACCCAGTGGTGGGTAAAGCCAGATTCTAGGGCTAGTGCCAGACTACCAGAAGACAGAGCTGGCTCCTGGAGGCTGCTGCAGGGCCTAGGGATCCCCGAGCTCATTTCAGATTATTGGGGAATATGGGGGCATTTCCTGACACAGTTGGGTATGGGGTCCACAGTGTCCCAAACCTTGCATTGCCCTGCTAGTGGGCAGGGCCAGGTCCCAGCTGATTCCAGGGTATGGTCTGGCCTCAATGGTTGGTGTAGTCAATCCACAGGCTACAGGATCATAGTTTTCTTGCTTCTGGTGTCTGCCCCCTGATGGGTGAGGCTGGTCTAGAGGCTTGTGCAGGCTTGTTGGTGGGAAGGGCTGGTACCTGCCCAGTGGTGGGTGGAGCTGGGCCTTGGCCCTCTGGTGGGCAGAGCTGTGTCTAGGGGTGTGTTTAGAGAGAGCTGTGGGCTCAGGAAGTCTTTAGGCAGCCGCTCTGCTGATGGATAGGGCTGTGTCCCTGCCCACTTAGTTGTTTGGCCCAAGGCATCCCAGCACTGGCACCTACAGGCTATTGGGTGGGGCCAGGTCTTGTTGCTAATGAGCCAAGATGGCAGCTGCCAGTAGCATTGTTCACACATTTGAATGTTCCCCAGTAGGTCTGCCACCAGTGTCTATGTCCCCAGGGTGAGCCGCTGTCACCCCCCACCTCTCTAAGAGACTCTCCAAGACCAGCAGGTAGGTCTGGCAGAGGCTCCTATCAAATAACTGCTTTTTCCCTGGGTCCCAGTGCATGTGAGATTTTTGTGTGCACACTTTAAGAGTGAAGTCTCTTATTTCCCCCAGTCCTGTGGGGCTCCTGCAATTAAGCCCCGCTGACCTTCAAAACCAAATGCTCTGGGGGCTCTTCTTTCCAGTGCCTTACTCCTGGCCTAGGGAGTCTGACGTGGAGCTCAGAACTCTCACTCCTTTGGGAGAACCTCTGCAATATGATTATTCTCCAGTTTGTTGGTTGCTCTCCTAGAGCTATGGGATTTTTTTTTTCTTTTTTCTTTTTTTTCCCCCCGCACTGTATGCCTTGTGGGATCTTAGTTCCCCAACGAGGGATTGGACCTGGGCCCTCGGCAGTGAAAGTGCAGAGTCCTAACCACTGGACCACCAGGGAATTCCCTGGGCTATGGAATTTGATTATATCACAAGTCTGCCCCTCCTGTCAGTCTTGTTGTGGTTCCTTCTTTATATCTTTAGTTGTAGAAGATCTTTTCTAGTAGGTTCCAGTCTTTTTCATTGACGGTTCTTCTGCAGATAGTTGTGATTTTGGTGTGCTCATGAGAGGAGGTGAGCTCGGGGTCTTTCTGCTTTGCCATCTTGGCTACTCTCCCCTCTTAGCTCTTTTATATTCTTATTTTTTGTCCACATATGTTAGTCTCTTATTATTGTGTTTCTATCTATTACCCCTTGCATTATCTGTAGTTTATATTTGTTGTCACTATGTTGCTTGATGAATATATAATCCTTTTGTATCTTACTTATAAATTGTAACTTTTAGCTTTGTAAAGTGTCCTCCTTTGTCAGATTTAATTATTTTGTTCTCTGAATTCTGTTTTGTCTGATATCTGGCTTTCTGTTCCTGTTTTCTTATTGTTTTCAGTTGCTTGATGTATCTTTGCCCATCCCTTTACTTTTAGTCTTTTTGCATCATGATGTTTTAGGTATTTTTCTTGAATTGGGTTTTGCTTTATGAGCCAGTTTGAAAATCTTTTTCTTTAAATAGGCAGTTAAAACCCACTTGTATCTATTGGTATGACTGATATGTTTGTTCTCAACTCTGTTATATTTTTGTAAATAGTATGTGATTTAGTTATTTTTACTCTATTTCTCTGTATAGTGTCTTCTTTGCTTTTCATTTTAATATCTTTTAGTATATAGGAAGGTTTGTATTTTTGTTCCAGTGGTTACTTTTGTAAACTAGAAAAAAAGAAGAGCAAATTAAACCCAAAGTAGAAGGAACAAAGTATAAAGGATGAAGCAAAAATCAATGGTACTTTGAAAAAAATTGATGAACCTCTAGCTGTACTGATCAAGAAAAAAAGGAGAGAAGATACAAATTACCAGTATCAGAAATAAAAGAGAGGACATCACTTCAAATCCCTCAGACATTAAAAAGGATAATAAGGGAATATCATGAGCAATGTTTTGCCGATAAATTCAACAACATGAAATTGACAAATTGTTTGAAAAACACAAATTACAAAAACTTAAGAAGAAACAGAAAACCAGAATAACCCTATATCTATGAAACAAATTTTAAGCCAATGATTTAAAAACCTTCCCACAAAAAAAAAACACCAGTCCCAGAAGGTGAATTCTATCAAACATTTAAGAAAGAAATAATACTAATCCTGTACCAAATCTTTCAGAAAAAAGTGGTGGAGGTTGCCAAACAAGGTCAAAATCACCCTGATGTCAAAACCACAGACACTAAAATAAAACTACAGATCAATATCTCTCATGAATTTAGATGAGAAAGTCCTTAATACAATATTAGTAAATTGATTCCAACAAAATATAAAAAGAGGAATATACCATAACTAAATGGAGTTTATACTTCATTAAAATTAATTGAGTCAGTATTTTATAGTCACACTTAATTTCTCATTCAAAGTAACTCCTTCACACAACTTCTTTAACAGATTTGACTCTTAACTTCATTCCACTATTTTTAAATATCAAATCCTCTCTCCAAAAAATAAAGATTTGCCATCATTTAGGGTTTCCAAAATAATTTGCCAAAGTCATTGGACCCCAGGTTAAGAAATCCCTGCAGTTCTAACCCTGCCTCCAAAGTCAATTGATATATTGAAATCCCAGTGAGGAAACCTTTCCCTTGATCATGGACTAGAATGGTTCTGTGTAGATGCAAAGAAAGTTACCATTTGGGGCTGAAAACTTGTGATTCGTTTAAGTTATTTTCGAACTTAAATCTATATTTAATTTCCTTCTATTTTATTAGGCATAACTTAATTCATACAGTGTTACGCTTGCTCATAAACATAAATTTAAATTTTTTCTTTCAACTCAACATCACTGAATTCACCATTCATTTCTGTTACAACTCTAGAATACTTTCCTTATTCATTCTTATTGTTTTCAGCTTTATTCATTCTTCAGATTGTATCTACATTTATCTGAAGAAACTAAAAGTAAGTGCATTACCATAATAGTGTGGGACTTAAAATTAGATCTCCTGCAAACTCTTATTTAAAAAGTGGGTATTTTAAAGCATTATTTTCTTAACCTGGTTGTTTGGTTCAAGGATAGACTTCAGTGCTAGATTTGCCCTAATGGTAGATCATTAACATCGTTTTCTTGTTGATGGAAAAAAAGAGAAGTGAAGTTTTAACCAGACTTTGTTCATCAAAAATATTATTTTTACTCTTTGCTCTTAGTGCCAAAAAACATTTTCTCACACATATGTTTGTGTCTTCTTGCCATCTGAGATTTCCAGTAAGTGACTTGTTAATATCATAGTGGTTTATTCATAAACTTTAAACTTGGTGTTCCTTGATATTTATATATTTGTTTTATAATCACTAAATTGGGGAAAAAATTTATACTCTGACAAGATCCTAAAAGAATGTTAACGCACTTCACAAAGATATACAATACCACTTGTCTTAAGTAAAGAAATCAGAGTAGAAAGAAAATAAGAGGAAAGAAAGATACAACTATGGCTAAAATTTTGTATGCCGTGAAGGCCAGCATACTTCATTTGGAGCTAGGCCCCAAATCTGGCTCTTGACTTTATAGCCCCCAACATAAGGCTGCCAGATAAAATACAGGATGGCCAGTTGAATTTGTTTCAGATGAACAACAAATAGTTTTTAGTATACAGATGCCCTGTACTCTTATTTGCTAAGTCCAACAACCCTGCCACAGAGAGTACAATGCAGGCATTCTAACTAAGTGACCTGGCTAAGCAACCTCACCTAAAATTTAAAGGTTTCCTATTTCATTCCTGAACCCCAGAAGGTCTCTCACTCAGATGATACGAAGACTTGTGCCATAAACCTCGAAGTGCTCATTAGTGTTTTCTACTGTAAGTACAGATGACTTTATGGCCCTTAACTTTTATTTTGAGATTTGCATTTTTTCTAATGTACTTGGGGAGAAATTCTTAATCAGATATTCAAATTGTTGTGGCTTATCTCGTTTCCTGCTAAATATTCTGACTTTTTGACGAGCATGAAAATAACCCTGTCCCGAGAGAATACATCATCTGCATCAGAGGTTGCATGGTGGGAATTTGAGCTCTTAAACCATATCCTTCCTACACTAACAGACATCACATGTAGCACAGTCTTCTAAAGGGGAGAACAAACCACATGGAGTGTAGCAGTGACCATTTCCCTTCTCTGCATTGCACCTTGTCCCTTTTACTCTACATACCGATGACAAGCTTTACAAGATTTTGGGATTTGTGGCTGGACTGCACAGCAATGTTGCCATTTCATCTGCATTCTGACAATGCCCTAAAGCCTTGGGTACAGATAAATAATTGGTGTGTTTGTAGTTTCATGTATATATATGAGAATATGAACATATCAGAGTGGTTTGGTCCTCAGAGGGGTTTTCCTGGGTCTAATGCTCTCATCGTTACGTTCATTCTTGCTTGTAGAAATGCTGACATGCTCATTCTTTTTTCAAACTGGCCCCTTGGTGTTTCTGCCCTAGACATTGCCCTTTCAGCAACTCACCTTCCTCTGAAAGCTTTTCCTGATTTTTTTATATGCCTCTTATATTTCTGGGAGTTCTAATTTGGTATAGTTAGTTTAGTTTATTTTGAATATAAATTTTTATCTTCATACTTCATTTTGGAAAAAAAGTATCATTTTTCTTAAATTGCTTAAATCACAAATTATTATTTTTCCTAAATTTTAATTGTGCCCTCTGTATTCTATGTTCCCTTTTTAAAAATTAATAAACTTTATTTTTTAGAGCAGTTTTAGGTTCCCAGCAAAACTGAGCAGAAAGTACAGTCCCCATGTACCCTGTCTCCACACACACATAACCTCTCCCAATATCAACATCTTGCAACAGAGAAGTACATTTGTTACAACTAATGAACCTACCTTGACATGTTATTATCACCCAAAGTCCATAATTTACATTAGGGTTCACTCTTGGTGTTGTACATTCTATGAGTTTTGACGCATGTATAATGATATGTATCCACCATTGTAGTATCATACAGGATAGTTTCATTGTCCTAAAAATCCTCTGTGCTCCAGCTATCTCTGTTTTCTTTTTAAACTTTTCTTGTTCTCTGGTACTGTTTTGAACTTCAGCTCCATTGTGGAATAGAGTTTTGCCCTACAACCCTGAAGAAAAATATTAAAACAATCAAATCTGATCACAGAGTTCTTTTTTTTTTCTTACCGAACTTCAAACAGGTGATGGAAAGTGAAGAGTTCATGTTGCTTCCAGCCAATCAACTCATTGATATAATATCTAGTGATGAACTAAATGTTCGCAGTGAAGAACAGGTGTTCAATGCAGTGATGGCCTGGGTTAAATACAGTATTCAAGAAAGACGTCCTCAGTTACCCCAGGTATGATGGAAATGCTTCTTTAAGTAACTGTTTTGTACTGGATGAAATAATATGTATTTGACTTGCAAAAAAGAAACAATCTTCACTAGCCTTCATATTAGACTGTAAAAAAGACCATCTCTTTCCAAATAATCAAGGAGATAAGTGTTAAGAAGCATTTTAAGCATTTATCATTATGAACTTTTTGCTCCTTTGCTTCTTCTGTTTTGCATCAACTCTAGATTTGGGCCATAGCACAAATCAGAACTTAAATGATACAAAATGAACAGAAGAAAGCAAGGATAGCAATTATCATGCTTCCCTTCCCTATGGCTTGGAAATCCCACCACAGTTTGAAGAGTAAAGAATTATATGGGTCATAAGTGGTCACTAAATGAAATATTTAATGTTCTTGTTATTATGATGATAGTCCTTAGCAATTTAATAGGATATTCTTCTAGATTGTTAGAGTACAGCCATGTGAGCTAATTATAGAAGAGCTTATAACAACATACTGCTGAAAGCATAAAGCAGTATTCTAAAGTGATACTAGTGTGCTTTCAATTTTCTGATTATCCTGATTACTGAATTGGTGGTTAGAATAAATTTAGTATTTATGCCTTCCCTCTGTCTTCATTGTTTATTAGTTAGATCAATTAATTAATCCAATTAGATCTCAAAATAGTTGGAAACACAGTAGGGGGAGCATGGGTTATGTATTCTCTTAAACATCTTGCAGATGGGAGTTTGTGCCTTTAATAGTGTTTATTATCTCATAGGTGCTGCAGCATGTTCGTTTGCCTTTGCTTAGCCCCAAGTTTCTGGTGGGTACTGTAGGCTCTGATCCCCTCATCAAAAGTGATGAAGAATGCAGGTATGAATGACCCTGGATGGGAAAAACCAACAACCAAACATTCCTGTCCTCTCCTAATTTCCTTATCTGTATTGCTTCCTAAATATTGTGTTTTTTAGGGCTGAAATCAAGGCAGTATTTAACTGGTTTTTCTTCTGGGCTAGGGTCAAAAGGAGATGGAAAAAGAGATGACTGAACTTACAGTATTCCATTCCATTAATTTTTTTATGTGTGGTATTTATTGGTGTAGAAGTGGCGATAAAGAGGTAGATTTCTAAGATTTAATGCAAGCTTGAGTTTGAAGAGGCAGTTCTCTGCTAGTACATCTTTTCTTGAGATAAATAATGCTCTTGACTCCATCAAAAAAGTGTATGAGGAGCACTTTTTCATTCCATCACATATGCCTAGTTAGGGAGTAGGATCAGCCTTGCTTTCTGAGATTGTGGACAGAGTTAAAGGACTACTACACCCCTAAAGTAGCTATGGAAAGATTTCCACTAGAGCTTGATGAAGCAGTTTCATAATGTTTTTTTAGACTGAAAGAAACTCTAAATGCTTTTACATGACAAACAAACAGAACACCTGCTTTATTGGGCTATCTCTGTACTATATACAAAATTTAATAAACTACTTTTCCACTTGACAGCTTTTAAGGTTTAGTTTCAAATCTTAAACCATATGGTGTTTCCCAGCATGTTCCACATATAAAAATGAAAGAGTGAGTCAGAACTCTCTTTAAACTATACCAACCTTTGGACCTCCCTTTGTGACTAAAGAAACTTGTTCTAGAATCAGGAATCTCTAGAACAGAGATAGGACATATAGATTCGTTTGCATTTCTTCTATAATCTGAAGTGTGTTCCTTTAACAGGAGATGTTAGAGGGGGTTTTAGGTGTTTACCTTTTAAACTTGAAGACAAGTGGCAATTAATTCCCCCAAAATATTTATAACAGCAGAAGGAAAACCACATGAACTATGGATGCTGAAATCTGAAGAAACAATACAAAGGTGCCCCTCTCCCATAAAATATAAATTGGATTGTACTGATTCCAATGAAGAAATTAAAGATACTTATAAAGTCACTTTTAAAAGAAGCCTGTTCCTGATATCCTGACCTTATTATTTACTAGCTGTGTGACCTTATTCAAGTTACTTAAACCTCTTTCTGGTACAGTTCCTTTATCTATAAAATAAGGATAATAACAGTACCTATTCCACAGGGCTGTGGTGGAGATTAAATGAGTTAATATGTATTAAGCCCTTATTATTGTTGTTACTATTAATTTTGTGTTGGCCACTAAGTATTAGCTCTATAGTACTCTTTCTAGGAACCCTTGAACAACTTCATTAAAAACCAGTAATTAGGAGATCACAGTCTTTGTTTTTAGCTGAGGAAGCTAGAAAAAGTTCTTGGCCATCAGCTTGGGATTTTGGGGGGGGTTTGTTTGTTTTTGTTTTTAGCATAAATAAACTCAGATGAGGCCTTAGCAAAGCCATATACTGGAAGTACATTACTGGGTCATGCCTGGGACTGGTCCAGCAGGAATAAATTACTCGATGTAATATAAAGTAAATAGAGAAATGAAAATATAGTGTAGTTTAGGAAACACTTTCAGAGTTGAGAAAGAACAGAGTGACAGATTGAATTTGCACTAGTCACACATTGAATCACTCAAAGGACTCAAGTAAAATAAGTACATAAATAGTTTGAGTTAGGATATTGTATTTAACAAGTGTAATTACTAGGTTCTCATAAAGTACCTTAATAGAAAAAAAACAAACAAACCTGTATTCATCCTCAGTAGACTTGTTGAGAATAAACTATTCATACAGTACCAGATAGAAAATTAATATTAAATGACAACAGAGTGTTTCTTTTTAGCAATCCAATTTTTGACCTAGTTTTATTACTTTAATCTAGCAAATATCTAGTGTCATGGCTGATGTGCTACTTTGCCAGTATCCTGCAAAATCTAGTAAAATTCATTAGAAAGCAGTAACTATGCAGGCTGATAATTAAGTTGTAATTTTTAGTTTCCCATAAGTTATTGTTAGCCTCAAGCATGTTGAGTTTTAGGCTAAATTTGCGGTAAGATATGAAGTCATGATGGAAATACCAATCAATTCACAGCTCACAGTGTGACTGGCATCATTGCTCTGATGTTTGTGACCTTTTTAATGTTGGCTGGCATTCATGATTTGGTTTGATTTATGCTTGCTCCCCTTTGCCATCTTACATATTCCTTATCCATATTGGGATTTGACTAACAATATTATTTAGACATTTGGAATAACGGCAGAATTTTTCCACAGAGACTTGGTAGATGAGGCTAAAAACTATCTTCTGTTGCCTCAAGAACGACCACTAATGCAGGGACCAAGGACAAGACCACGGAAACCTATTCGATGTGGAGAAGTACTCTTTGCAGGTTTGGATCTTAACATACTGTGACTAAACCGAATATTTTCCCACTTGAGAGACTGTCATTTGAGTAGTCCTTTGGTCAGTTGTGATATCTGTAAGAAATGCATAATAATTTATGATGTGGACTTCCCTGGCGGTCCAGTGGTCAAGACTCCGTGCTTCCACTGCCGGGAGCACAGGTTCAGTCCCTGGTTGGGGAATTAAGAACCAGCATGCTGTGCAGCACATGGCCAAAAAAATAAAATATTTTTTTTAAATTGTAAAAAAAGAAATGTTCACACCTTTTAAAAACAAACAAACAAAAAATAACTTATGATGTATCTTGACTCTTAACTCATGATCCAACACTGGTGCTCTCCAAAAGAGTGCTGCATTTTTATATAAATCTAAAAATGTCATGCAGTGGATGTTTTGTTATAATAAATCATATGCATGAATTTATATTCCAATGTGCCAGCACCTCATAATTACATGGAACTGTCAAGAAACATTATCTTACATTAAACAGTTACACTCTTTCCTAGCTCTCCTGAGCTAGATTGAGCCCAAGACATCCTGCTGTATCATTCTGCTCCCACTGTCTGCCCCTAAATATCTGAGAACTTTCAATCTTAGATATTTCACTTCTGTGCACATAAATTCAGCTCTCTTAGTCACTTGAATAACAACTTTCTCACTGTTTGGGAAAACTTCTCACTAGTTCTGTCTTAGTCCATTCAGACTGCTGTAACAGAAAAGCATATACTGGGTGGCTTATAAACAACAGAAATTTATTTCTTATAGTTCTGGAGGCTGGCAAGTACAAGATCAAGGTGCCGGCAGATTTTGGTGTCCGGTGAGGGCCCACTTTGTCCTTCTTCATAGACTCCATCTTTTCATCTTTTGCTATGTCCTCATGTGGAGGAAGGGGCATGGGATCTCTCTGAAGTCTCTTTTGTAAGAGTACTAATTCCATTCATGAGGGCAGAGCACCTCCCTAAGGCCTCACCTCCTGATACCATCACATTGAGGAATAGATTTCAATATATGAATTTCAAAGGGACACATTCAGTCTATAGCAAGTTCTTTCTCTTCAAAAATTTTTTCAAATCCTGATTCATGGAACTAGCTGGAACCTATTGTATTCTTTGTATTTATGCTCCCACATTTCAGTAATTCCATGGCTATTAAATGTAGGCTTCCTCAGATTCTGTTTGATATGTTAAGTGTTCTATTCCTTTTCATCAGGGAATTCTATGTAATCACTGGGGCATAGTATCCTTTCCCTTCAGCCTAACCACTTGCCTATCTTTTTCCCTTGAATTTTATTTTCTCTTGGCATGTGGGAATGTATTTTCCCTTACATTTTTAGAATAAAAATTTGATAATTTATGTTTGAGATCTCCTTTTTAAATTTTTTCATCTAAATTTCTTCACATAGAGGACTGTAGCATTTCTTCAAGAAGAAAATTGATGCCACATTTTCTTTTTCTGTCTAATCCTCATCGGGCTTTTTCCTTCTCTTTTGAAAGCATTCCTTCGTTCCTGTTTTAGATTTCAAACTTCATTATTAATTCATCATGTACTGAATTCTCCCATACTCCCAGTATCCTATGTCTCTGTTTATTGTTATTAATAGATTTATTTCTATTATCATTCTTATTTATTCCTATGACTTTCATTCCTATATATGCATGCACAGGTACATATTCACATACTCATGTGGGTTTACTTGCTTGCATGCTCACACCTATGTACATCTGCCTCCTCACTCCCACATACCATCTATAGTTGCCATAAATTGGTGAATAAATTCATTGCCAGATCTGGTTAAGTTCCCAGGGAGGTCTTTATAACATTTGTTTAGCTTTGTTGGTTAAACTAGATAAATTATATTGTTAAAGGTCTTTTATTTATAAAAGTAGTTTATGTGCCAGCTCCCTATACATACAAGAATGCTATAAATTACATCAGAGTTTCTGTTTCCCCAATTATGAAAGTCAGTTATCTATTTTTTTTTTAATTAGAAGGATGCAAGATCTAATTATTTGGTACCTAAGGTTTATTTTCATGATGTCATGTTGGTTTCAGGAATTCCAGTACTAGTAGGGCCATCTTTGTGGAGGTATATCCATTGTTATCAAGATCTATTAACTATTTTATTTGGCTGTTATAGTACCTGGAGAAGGGATAAGTATACTACTGTTTCATCAGCCTCAGAACATTCTGGCAGTGAATGAAGAACTAGATTAAGGAAGAGGGGAGGATAATGGGAACTCAGGAGAAAATGGAACAGAAGAGAACCTTCCTATGATCAAAAGCTAGAAACTAAGCCAAATAAGTTTATGGAAAGTACAATACATTTCAGGTCCAGGGTTCTTTATGGATTCAGTGGGGGTTACCAACCCAGTGGAACTAGACAAGGTACACCTTTGGGGATGCTGAGAGACAATAATGTAGCTCCATTAAATAGAAATTTAAACTTGAATTGAATTACTCAACAGCTGCCATCTTTATCCTGCTGGTTCCCACCATATTCTTCCAATATAACATGATTATAAATTGTCAGGTGCCATGTTTTCAATGTGTAACCATCTTCACTAAAATCTCATTTGCCTCTGTTGATTAAATCATGGTATTAATGAAATCACACTTTGCCTTCTTTAGAAGCCAGTTAAATTGGATCAATTTCATGATCTCAAACTCTTGCTAGTAATCTCATAATTTCATACTGCTGATTGGGTATCTGATTCCTCTACTATATTTTTAACTACTTCAGAGCAAGGACCATTTCTGATTTATTTTTGTAGTTTCCAGATTGTATAGCAATCTTGTCAGAGCAGGCACTCAATAAAGATTAATTGCATGCTGTTGATCCTGAGGAACACTAGTGAGAAATTAGCGTCGACCCATCATGATTAATGGAAAAGGAAAATTGGAAAACAATAATGGATTGCTAATGTCACTTTGTGCATGAAAGATAACCTATTTTTATTTTTTTTAATTATTTTATTTATTTATTATTTTTGGCTGCGTCGGGTCTTAGTTGCGGCATGCAGGATCTTCGTTGCGGTACGTGGGATCTTTCATTGCGGCACGGGCTCTTTGTTGCGGCGCACAGCCTTCTCTCTAGTTGTGGGGTGCAGGTTTTCTCTCTAGTTGTGGCGTGGGCTCCAGAGCACGTGGGCTCTGTAGTTGTGGTGCACAGGCTCCAGAGCATATGGGCTGTGTAGTTTGCAGCACGCGGGCTCTCTGGTTGAGGCACACGGGCTCAGTAGTTGTAGCGCGGGCTTAGTTGCCCCGCAGCATGTGGGATCTTAGTTCCCCGACCAGGGATTGAACCCGTGTCCCCTGCACTGGAAGGTGGATTCTTTACCACTGGGTCACCAGGGAAGTCCCATGATAACCTATTTGTAAATAACACTTTTTAAAAGTTTTTCTGATTATAGAAGTGAATACACATGAAATATAGAAATATTTGTTAACACAGAAAAACATAAAGAAGAAAAGTTAAATCATCTGTCACCTCTTTTACACTATTAAAGTTTCCTTTTTCATTTGTAGAGAAAAACCATTAGGTCTTTTTCTTTACAACTGTATTGATTTTCCCTGCTTTCTCAGTCTTTTTATGCTATCCAGATCTGACCTCTATTCTTGAGTGATACTGTTCCACTGACATTATTTTAGATCTTGACCCACCTGTCTCTGCTTAAAACTTAATCCTTAATTTGCTTTGGTTTTTATTGCAGTTTTTTCATTATCTTTGGAATGCCAGATTACCAGTTCTCACTTAACTTTGGAAAATTGAGTCTTCATTTCTTCATCCTGGAAGCCTAAGATCAAATCTATAATCTCAGTAGTTTTTTTACTCAGCATTTTACTCCTACTGATGTCTTCTGGCTTGTCCTCTTGTTTTCCATTAGGTTTCTTGATGCTTCTCAATTCTGTGCTTCTGTTTTGTTGGGGATTTTTTTTTTTTTAGTATTCAGTTCAGTGATCCTTATTCCAGACACTTTGTGAAAGTTGCCTACTTTAAGGTAACACTTTTTGATCAAATCTGTCTGTGAAGTAATTCTTTTCACAGTCAACATCTCACGCATATAAAACTATATGTCACCTTTTCAGCAATATTTTGTCTTAAGTACATCACTTAACACAAATTGAGAGTTCTCACAGCAGAAACTATGCATACACTTTATCTTGCTAAGTACAGTGTATTGGCTTGTAATAATAACTTAGCTAGTTCTGTCCCCGTTATGCCATCACCTGCTGCCTTGGAAATCATAATGCACATAAAATTGCCATGAGGCAGTGGAATTGAACAACTTTTTCCTTTTCTTGTTTCCCCAGGTCACAGGAAAGGTTTAAATTTGATTTCCTAACGGCCTATTTTTTTTTCTTTAGTATCAAAGAACACAGATTATGAAGTGATATTAACTTGATTTGGAGCCGTGTAATCCAGTAAAAAGCTGGTTTTAATAGCTTTCATTATAAATTGTGCCTGAGGTTTAATGATTAGGCTGTTTGATTTATCTCAAGTGCTTATAACCCTCACATTTGCAGCCAGATTTTATGTTGGAAGTTAAGATGTTTTCTCTGATATTGAAACTCCAGGCATATATCCCAGAACAGAATTCAAATTTAAGCAAATTAATATATACAAAAACTTACTGTGATTTAGTATTAGTTGAATATCCTAATTTAAATGAAATCATAATAAAATAAAATGTATACAGCATATTGAGATTTGAAATAAGGAATGAGTTTTCAAATCCACCAGAAGAAGGTTAGAAACATTCCCATTTTATTCTGGCTCAGGAAGTTATTGAGACCTCCTAGAAACCATTAGTTTTCAAATGTTTTGAGGTTAAGTTATCCTTAGACTTCACTTTTTAAGCTCGAGAATCTAGCTCTTATTTTAGATTGAAATAGAGATGATTTTAAAGAATAACAAATTAAATTTATCTGCTATAATTACACTTTTTTTCAGGGAACACTCAGAGGAGCTTTATTGAACTCAGTTTGAACCTGTTATTCTGAGTATTACTTACTTATGAAAAATGTAATTTCTTCAAAATGTTTTCTGATCCTGAATGTCATGTTGGATATTGTAGAATTCAGTACAGACTGCAGATTAAACAGAAGGCAAAATATTTTATAAGTCATAAGAATTTTTGTATTATTTTTAGTCACAAGATGAGGTCATGAGTAGATGAGCCGAAATCCCTCTCCCCTAATAGAATAAAAGAAATTTTTTTTAAAAACAGGCTTCTGAGGTATGGTTCTTCTTTTGGTTTTTGATAATACATTACATTTATGTAGAGGCAACAGTCAAGCCCTAGTTTTCTAACTAAATTCAACGTTCTAGCCATTAAATGCCACATTACTTCCCAATATAATTTGAATTGGTGTCCTTGCCCTCCTCTGTAAAATGGACCTAATACTAACTTATTTAGAAAATTTTAAAGATTATAGCAATCCCAGTGGAATAAGTAAAAATCATAACTTATGTTTTAACCTGCTTCTAGAGGTGTTTGGTAAGTCCAAGCATTAGGACTTAACCAAATAAAAGTTAGCAGTGAGTGATACATTCTATGCTTTAGGACAGGTATTCTCCTGACCATTTCTGTTACTTCCCCAGTTGGTGGTTGGTGCAGTGGAGATGCCATTTCCAGTGTTGAACGATATGATCCACAGACCAATGAATGGCGAATGGTAGCTTCAATGAGCAAAAGGCGATGTGGAGTTGGGGTCAGTGTTCTTGATGACCTGTTATATGCAGTAGGAGGCCATGATGGGTCCTCTTATCTCAATAGTGTTGAAAGGTAAGTAGGGTCAATTTGAAATTTTTTTCTCTCCTATTCACATTGTTTTGTTTGAGATGTTAATTAGAAACAGATGTAACTTGTTGCTTTAGTTTTGTGTCTGTGGCACTAGCTGGCAGCCTAGACCACTTACTGTGACAGACAAGTCCTTTATGATCTGACCTCCACCTGTTTTTCCAGTCTGTCTCCCCTGGCACACCACTATTCCCTAAACACGCTAGTGCAGACCCACCAAGTTGTTTGCAGTTCCTTAGACATGCTGTCCTCTTTCGTGCCTCTTTGCCTACATATATGCATGCTGTTCATTCTTCCCTGGAATATCTTTTCAAGATTCAAATGTTCTTATATAAAGCCTTCTCTGGCACCATACAGACAAGTTAGTTACTCAGTCCTCTGACCTTTCACAAGTATTTTGAACATACTTGTACATATCACATTGGCTGTAATTGTTTATTGAAATGTCTTTTCCCACATCTGTGACAATGCCTGGCACATTGGAAACCTACAATAATTTATTTTTTAATAACTTCTAGCTTCTTGTTCTCATCCAACCCTTTTTCATTCAGCTGTGTTCTTGATACTTACCAAACATCTATGAAGCCCTGCAGCGTATCAAGATCTAGAGATACAGATTGTATAGGTGAAAAGAAAAAACAACAACAACAGAGGGATCAGCTCCATAGAAGTTTAAGGAAAAAAAGCACACTTAAAAACAAATTGAGTTAACTAAATAAGGGTGGAAATGATTACATATTTACAACTTAATAACAGTGAAGCCCATAAATATCAAAATGTGTGGTCTGCAACTAAAGTAATATTCAGAGGCAAATTTATATACATTATAACTTATGTGCATTCATTTGAAAATAAGAAAGACGGGAAAATAAATCATGCTTTTAAATCAAAAAGTTATAAAAGGAGCAACAAAACCCAAGAAAATAGAAGAAATTAACTGGAAAGAAAAATTAATGAAATTAAAAACAAATATATAGCTACAAAAAGAGCAATTTGATAGTATTTTAATTAAAAATGAAGAGGGGGACCTTCAGGATGGCAGAGGAGTAAGACATGGAGATCACCTTGCTCCCCACAAATACATCAAAAATATATCTACAAGTGGAACAACTCCTACAGAACATCTACGGAATGCTGGCAGAAGACCTCAGACTTCCCAAAAGGGAAGAAAATCCCCACGTACCTGTGTAGGGCAAAAGAAAAAAGAAAAAACAGAGACAAAAGAATAGGGACAGGACCTGCACCTCTGGGAGGGAGCTGTGAAGGAGGAAAAGTTTCCACACACTAGGAAGCCCCTTCACTGGTGGAGACGGGGGGCTGGGGGGGGGGAAGCTATGGAGCCACGGAGGAGAGCACAGCAACAGGGGTGCAGACGGCAAAGCGGAGAGATTCCCGCACAGAGGATCGGTGCCGATTAGCACTCACCAGCCTGAGAGGCTTGTCTGCTCACCCACTGGGGAGGGTGGGGGCTGGGAGCTGAGGCTCGGGCTTCAGAGGTCAGATCCCAGGGAGAGGACGGGGGTTGGCTGCATGAACACAGCCTGAAGGGGGCTAGTGCGCCACAGCTAGCTGGGAGGGAGTCCGGGAAAAAGTCTGGACCTGCCGAAGAGGCAAGAGACCATTGTTTTGGGTGCACAAAGAGAGGCGATTCCTTCCCTCTGTGCCCACAGAAGGCAGAGCACTGCCTAAGCAAGCTCCAGAGATGGGCGCAAGCTGCGGCTATCAGCTTTGACCCCAGAGATGGGCATGAAATGCTAAGGCTGTCGCCGCTGTCCACTAAGAATCCTGTGTGCAAGCACAGGACACTATCCACCACCCCCCATGGGAGCCTGTGCAGCCTGCCACTGCCAGGGTCCCGTGATCCAGGGACAACTTCCCCAGGAGAACACACAGCATGCCTCAGGCTGTTGCAATGTCACACTGGCCTCGGCTGCCACAGGCTCACCCCGCATTCCAATTATGACTACTGTACCCCTCCTTCCGCCCAGCCTGAGTGAGCCAGAGCCCCCTAATCAGGCGCTGCTTTAACCCCCTCCTGTCTGGGTGGGGAAAAGGTGCCTGAGGTCTTGGCAGGGAACAGATGCCTGAGGGCGACCTACACACACAGGTGGGACCAAAACCAAAGCTGAACCCCAGGAGCTGTGCGAACAAAGAAGAGAAAGGGAAATTTCTCCATTCAGCCTCAGGAGCAGTGGATTAAATCCCGACAATCAACTTGATGTACCCTGCATCTGTGGAATACCTGAATAGACAACAAATCGTCGCAAAATTGAGGTGGTGGACTTTAGGAGTAACTGTAGACTTAGGGTTTGCTGTCTGCAGCTGATTTGTTTTTGATATTTATGTTTATCTTAGTTTAGTTTTTAACACTTGTTATCATCAGTGGATTTTTTATTGGTTTGGTTGCTCTCATTTTTTTTAATTATTATTATTTTATATGTTAATAAATTGTTTTAATGTACTTTATTTTATTTTACTTTATTTTTTTCTTTCTTTTTTGCTCCCTTTTCTTCTGATTCGTGTGGCTGACAGGGTCTTGGTGCTCTGGCCTGGTGTCAGGCCTGAGCCTCTGAGGTGGGACAGCCAAGTTCAAGACACTGGACCACCAGAGACCTCCTGGCCCCACGTAATATCAGTCAACGCTAAGACCCAGCTCCTCTAAAGTTAAACAAAATGAGAAGACAGAAAACTATGCAGCTGATGAAGCAGCAAGGTAAAAACCCACCAGACCAAACAAATGAAGAGGAAATAGGAAGTCTACCTGAAAAAGAATTCAGAGTAATGATAGTAAAGATGATCCAAAATCTTGGAAATGGAATGGAGAAAATTCAAGAAACGTTTAACAAGGACCTAGAAGAAATAAAGAGCAAACAAACAATGATGAACAACCCAATAAATGAAATTTAAAATTCTCTAGAAGGAATCAAGAGTAGAATAACTGAGGCAGAAGAACGGATAAGTGACCTGGAAGACAAAATACTGGAAATAACTACTGCAGAGCAGAATAAAGAAAAAAAAAATGAAAAGAATTGAGGACAGTCTCAGAGACCTCTGGGACAACATTAAACGCACCAACATTCAAATTATAGGGGTCCCAGAAGAAAACAAGAAAAAGAAAGGGTCTGAGAAAATATTTGAAGAGATTATAGTTGAAAACTTTCCTAACACAGGAAAGGAAAGTCAATCAAGTCCAGGAAGCACCACGAGTCGCATACAGGATAAATTCAAGGAGAAACACGCCAAGACACATATTAATCAAACTGTCAAAAATTAAATTCAAAGAAAAAATATTAAAAGCAGCAAGGGAAAAGCAACAAATTATATTCAAGGAAATCCCCATAAGTTTAACAACTGATCTTTCAGCAGAAATTCTGCAAGCCAGAAGGGAGTGGCAGGACATATTTAAAGTGATGAAAGGGAAAAACCTACAACCAAGATTACTCTACCCAGCAAGGATCTCTCTCAGATTCAAGAGAGAAATTAAAACCTTTACAGACAAGCAAAAACTGAGAATTCAGCACCACCAAACCAGCTTTACAACAATTGCTAAAGGAACTTCTCTAGGCAGGAAACACAAGAGAAGGAATAGACCTACAAAAACAAACCCAAAACAATTAAGAAAATGGTAAGAGGAACATACATATCGATAATTACCTTAAATGTAAATTGATTAAATGCTCCAACCAAAAGATATAGACTGGTTGAATGGATACAAAAACAAGACCCATATATATGCTGTCTACAAGAGACCCACTTCAGACCTAGGGACACATACCGACTGAAAGTGAGGGTATGGAAAAAGATATTCCATGCAAATGGAAATCAAAAGAAAGCTGGAGTAGCAATTCACATATCAGAAAAAATAGACTTTAAAATAAAGACTATTACAAGAGACAAAGAAGGACACTACCGTAATGATCAAGGGATCAATCCAAGAAGAAGATATGAAAATTGTAAATATTTATGCACCCAACATAGGATCATCTCAATACATAAGGCAAATGCTAACAGCAATAAAAGGGGAAATCAACAGTAACACAATAATAGTAGGGGACTTTAACATCCCAATTTCACCAATGGACAGATCATCCAAAATGAAAATAAATAATGAAACACAAGCTTTAAATGACACACTAGACAAGATGGACATAATTTTTATTTATAGGACACTCCATCCAAAAACAGCAGAACTTTCTTCTCATGTGCTCATGGAACATTCTCTAGGATAGATCATATCTTGGGGCACAAATCAAGCCTTGGTAAAGTTAAGAAAATTGAAATCATATCAACTGTCTTTTCCGACCACAATGCTATGAGACTAGATATAAATTACAGGGAAAAAACTGTAAAAAATCCAAACACACGGAGGCTAAACAGTATGCTACTAAATAACGAAGAGATCACTGAAGAAATCAAAGAGGAAATCAAAAAATACCTAGAAACAAATGACAGTGAAAACACGATGACCCAAAACCTATGGGATGCAGCAAAAGCAGTTCTAAGAGGGAAGTCTATAGCAATACAATCCCACCTCAAGAAACAAGAAAAATCTCAAATAAACAACCTAACCTTATACCTAAAGCAATTAGAGAAACAAGAACAAAAAAACCCCAAAGTTAGCAGAAGGAAAGAAACCATAAAGATCAGATCAGACATAAAACAAAATTGATAAACCATTAGCCAAACTCATCAAGAAAAAAGGGAGAAGACTCAAATCAACAGAATTAGAAATGAAAAAGGAGAATAACTGACACTGCAGAAATACAAAGGATCATGAGAGATTACTACAAGCAACTATATGCCAATAAATTGGACAACCTGAAGGAAATAGACAAATTCTTAGAAAAGCAAAACGTTCTGAGACTGAAACAGGAAGAACTAGAAAATATAATCAGACCAGTCACAAGCACTGAAATTGAAACTGCGATTAAAAATCTTACAACAGGGCTTCCCTGGTGGTGCAGTGGTCGAGAATCTGCCTGCCAATTCAGGCAACACGTGTTCAAGCCCTGGTCTGGGAAGATCCCACATGCCGCTGAGCAGCTAGGCCCGTGAGCCACAACTACTGAGCCTGCGTGTCTGGAGCCTGTGCTCTGCAACAAGAGAAGCCGCGATAGTGAGAGGCCCGCGCACCGCGATGAAGAGTGGCCCCCGCTTGCCGCAACTACAGAAAGCCCTCGCACAGAAATGAAGACCCAACACAGCCAAAAATAAATTAATTAATTAATTTAAAAATATAAATAAATAAATAAATAAGTACAAATAAATATTTATTTTTAAAAAAAATCTTACAACAAACAAAAGCCCAGGACCAGATGGCTTCACAGGCGAATTCTGTCAAACATTTAGAGAAGAGCTAACACCTATCCTTCTCAAACTCTTCCAAAATATAGCAGAGGGAGGAACAGTCCCAAACTCATTCTACGAGGCCACCATCATCCTGATGCCAAAACCAGACAAAGATGTCACAAAAAAAGAAAACTGCAGGCCAATATCACTGATAAACACAGATGTAAAAATCCTCAACAAAAGTCTAGCAAACAGAATCCAACAGCACATTAAAAGGATCATACACCATGATCAAGTGGGGTTTATCCCAGGAATGCAAGGATTCTTCAATATATGCAAATCAATCAATGTGATACACCATATTAAGTTGAAGAATAAAAACCATGGGATAATCTCAACAGATGCAGAAAAAGCTTTTGACAAAATTCAACACCCATTTATGATAAAAACTCTCCAGAAAGTAGGCGTAGAGGGAAGCTACCTCAACATAATAAAGGCCATATATGACAAACCCACAGCCGACATAGTTCTCAATGGTGAAAAACTGAAACCATTTCCTCTAAGATCAGGAAAAAGACAAGGTTGCCCACTCTCACCACTATTATTCAACATAGTTTTGGAAGTTTTAGCCACAGCAATCAAAGAAGAAAAAGAAATAAACGGAATCCAAATCAGAAAAGAAGAAGTAAAGCTGTCACTGTTTGCAGATGACATGATACTATACACAGAGAATCCTAAAGATACTACTAGAAAACTACTAGAGCTAATCAATGAATTTGGTAAAGTAGCAGGATACAAAATTAATGCACAGAATCTCTTGCATTCCTATACACTAATGATGAAAAATCTGAAAGACAAATTACAGAAACACTTCCCATTTACTACTGCAACAAAAAGAATAAAATACCTAGGAATAAACCTATCTAAGGAGACAAAAGACCTGTATGCAGAAAACTATAAGACACTGATGAAAGAAATAAAAGGTGATACAAAGAGATGGAGAGATGTACCATGTTCTTGGATTGGAAGAATTAACATTGTCAAAATGACTCTACTACCCAAAGCAATCTACAGATTCAGTGCAATCCCTATCATACTATCAATGGCATTTTTCACAGAACTAGAACTAAAAATTTCACAAGTTCTATTGAAACACAAAAGACCCGAATAGCCAAAGCAATCTTGAGAAAGAAAAATGGAGCTGGAAGAATCAGACTCCCTGACTTTAGACTATACTACAAAGCTACAGTAATCAAGACAGTATGGTACTGGCACAAAAACAGAAATATTTATCCATGGAACTGGATAGAAAGCCCAGAGATAAACCCACACACATACAGTCACCTTATCTTTGATAAAGGAGGCAGGAATATACAATGGAGGAAAGACACCTCTTCAATAAGTGGTCCTGGGAAAACTGGACAGCTACATGTAAAAGAATGAAATTAGACCCCTCCCTTACACCATACACAAAAGTAAACTCAAAATGGATTAAAGACCTAAATGTAAGGCCAGACACTATAAAACTCTTAGAGGAAAACATAGGCAGAACACTCTATGACATAAATCACAGCAAGATCCTTTTGGACCCACCTCCTAGAGAAATGGAAATAAAAACAAAAATAAACATATGGGACCTAAGGAAACCTAAAAGCTTTGGCACATCAAAGGAAATCATAAGCAAGATGAAAAGACAACCCTCACAATGGGAGAAAATATTTGCAAACGAAGCAACTGACAAAGGATTAATCTCCAAAATATACAAGCAACTCATGCAGCTCAATATCAAAAAAAAAAAACCCAACCCAAAAATGGGCAGAAGACCTAAATAGACATTTCTCCAAAGAAGATATACAGATTGCCAACAAACACATGAAAGGATGCTCAACATCGCTAATCATTAGAAAAATACAAGTCAAAACTACAATGAGGTATCACCTCATACCAGTTAGAATGGGCATCATCAGAAAAACAACAAATGCTGGAGAGGGTGTGGAGAAAAGGGAACCCTCTTGCACTGTTGGTGGGAATGTAAATTGATACAGCCACTATGGAGAACAGTATGGAGGTTCCTTAAAAAACTAAAAATAGAACTACCATACGACCCAGCAATCCCACTACTGGGCATATACCCTGAGAAAACCATAATTCAAAAAGAGTCATGTACCACAATGTTCGTTGCAGCTCTATTCACAATAGCCAGGACATGGAACCAATCTAAGTGTCCATCAACAGATGATTGAATAAAGAAGATGTGGCACATATATACAATGGATTATTACTCAGCCATAAAAAGAAACAAAATTGAGTTATTTGTAGTGAGGTGGATGGACCTAGAGTCTGTCATACAGAGTGAAGTAAGTCAGAAAGAGAAAAATACTGTATGCTAACACATATATATGGAATCTAAAAAAAAAAAATGGTTCTGATGAACCTAGGGGCAGGACAGGAATAAATACGCAGACATAGAGAATGGACTTGAGGACACAGGGAGGGGGAAGGGTAAGCTGGGACGAAGTGAGAGAGTGGCATGGACATATATACACTACCAAACGTAAAATAGATAGCTAGTGGGAAGCAGCTGCATAGCACAGGGAGATCAGCTCGGTGCTTTGTGACCACCTAGAGGGCTTAGATAGGGAGGGTGGAAGGGAGATGCAAGAGGGAAGGGATATGGGGATATATGTGTACATATAGCTGATTCACTTTGTTATACAGCAGAAACTAACCCAACAGTGTAAAGCAACTATACTCCAATAAAGATGTTAAAAAAAAAAATGAATATACTCTATGCTCCATGATTCTGCTTCTCATCATCCATTGCACAAGCAGAAATATACAAGGGTGATCACTGTTTTTAATAACAAACTGTCACAGACAATGTAAGGATACATCAATAGAAATATGATTTAAATAATACATGGCACACACGATATAATGAAATAGTTCAAAAGAGAAATCTAGAGCTATATCTATTATGAATAGATCTCAGAAATATATTGAGTGAAAAAGCAATGAGTAATATGTGGCATTACTTATGTACAGAAAACATGCTTGCATATAAAGAAATATATATATGTGGATAGATATATACCTATTTAAAAGAATTTTACCAAAAAATCTTGAAGGATGTACACCAAATCAAAATGGGAAAAGAACAGAAATTGGGTGGAACTCAAAGAGAACTTTAGCTTTATCTATAACATTCTGAAAAAAATTTTTAAAGAAAATATATTTATATGTAACTTTTTAAGTAAAACTGAATTTCAAAAAATATATATAAATTAGACTATCACATATTTAGTTATCAGCCCATATTTGGGGAAAGAATATATATATCATATTATATATCATTGCATATATAAACATAGCCCTCTTTGTGTAATACGAACTGTGTTCTTGATGTGTTCTCTGCAGGTATGACCCCAAAACAAACCAATGGAGCAGTGACGTTGCTCCTACAAGCACCTGCAGGACAAGTGTTGGTGTGGCTGTGCTTGGAGGCTTTCTCTATGCTGTGGGTGGCCAGGATGGAGTGTCTTGCCTCAACATCGTTGAGAGGTGATTTTTTTTTAAGTCATTTTCAGTTTTTTAAAAGAAACAATTTAGGACACTAGGGATTCACTATTCAGTAGATTTCCCATGGGCCTTAAGGAAAAAAGTTTTCAGTTAACTTTGAAGTCTAGGAAGATGAAAGATATAACCCAATTTTTTAAATTATGTGTTACACTGACTGAGCCTAACATTGAAGTGTTGGAATCATATTTTAAATTTCATTTTATATATGATATCAAGGATACCACTTCTGAGATCTGTTCTGATTTTTTTTCCCCAGTAATTGGAATGATTTTGCTCAGACTTCCTCCAGAAAAAATGATTAAAGCAATAATTCTTTGTGTAGCATACCTTATAAAGACTCCAAGGTATTTTGTATGTGGATTCTCATTAATTCTTTTTTTAAGTTTTTATTTATTTATTTGTTTGTTTATTTTGGCTGTGCTGGGTCTTTGTTGTGGCGTGCAGGGTCTTTGTTGTGGCGTGCAGGGTCTTTGTAGCAGGGCTTCTCTAGTTGCGGTGTGCAGGCTCAGTAGTTGAGGCATGCCGGCTCTCTAGTTGCGGTATGTGGGATCTTAGTTCCCCAACCAGGGATCAAACCCAGGCCCCCTGCATTGGGAGCATGGAGTCTTACCCACTGGACCACCAGGGAAGTCCCTGGCCCCTCTCATTAATTCTTGAAGTATACTTGGGGAAATCTTGGTGGGTTGCCATGATTTACTGTATACTTCTTTTTTTTTTTTTTGTCTGCGTTGGGTCTTCGTTGCTACACATGGGCTTTTCTCTAGTTGCAGAGAGTGGGGGCTACTCTTCCTTGCCGTGTGCAGGCTTCTCATTGCAGTGGCTTCTCTTGTTGCAGAGCACGGGCTCTAGGCACACGGGCTTTGGTAGTTGTGGCTCGCAGGCTCTAGAGCACAGGGTTAGTAGTGGTGCATGGGCTTAGCTGCTCCACGGCACGTGGGATCTTCCCAGACCAGGGCTCGAACCTGTGTCCCCTGCATTGGCAGACGGATTCTTAACCACTGCGCCACCAGGGAAGCCCCTATACTTTTAAAAATCAGTTAATTTTGGTGAAATAGATTCTGTTTTTAATTTCTTGCCCTGTCATGTTTTTATCATTCTATCTTAGAGATTAGGTTTTGGAGTCTCATGTGCTACGATTACTGGCAACAACATACTATACTTCATTCTCACTTCTTAAAAAGAGATAAATTTTTGAAATAACATTTACTAGTTGGGTTACCATGTTTAAGTAGAAGAATTTAACTCTTGTCTTAGAGATAAAGTTGCAGGTAACTCTTAAAAGCAATGCCAGTTCCTTTTTATCTGTCTGTCAAGAAACTTATTTCTTCACTTTCAAAATTCTATGCAAGAGGATTCTGGGAAAATAATAGCACCAACAGCATAATTTTTTAATCTCTCCAAATTCCCACATAAAAACAGAGCAATAAACAGAAAAGCTATAAACCTACAGGCAGGGACTTCCCTGGTGGCGCAGTGGTTAGGAATCCGCCTGCCAGTGCAGGGGACATGGGTTCAAGTCCTGGTCCGGGAAGATCCCACATGTTGCAGAGCAACTAAGCCTGTGCGCTACAACTACTGAGCCTGCAAGTCACAACTACTGAGCCCGCATGCCACGACAACTGAAGCCTACAGAAGCCACCACAATGAGCAGCCCATGCACTGCAAGGAAGAGTAGCCCCCGCTCACCGCAACTAGAGAAAGCTCGTGTGCAGCAACAAAGACCCAACACAGCCAAAAATAAATAAATAAATAAATAATTTTTTTAAAAAAAACCCTACAGGCAAGTTATGGAGCTTGGTTGTATGACAATGTAAATGTACTTAACACTATTAAACCATATACTTAAAAGTGGTTATAATGGCAAATTTTATGTACATTTTACCACAATTTAATTAAAAAATCCTATGAACAACATTTTAAATAAACTAGGGTAAAGGGTGTCCTTGTAAACCCCAAGACATAGTAGGCAAAGACAAACTCCCAATAGCCAAAAGACCGGCATGATACCATTGTGTAGGAGAAAGCAGCGAGAAGCAATCAGAAGTCTGACAGATGTAAGAACAGAAGAAACCCAAAATAGCCAATACATATTTACTAGAAAGTGTGAGGGGAAAATTTATGAAAAAAAGCTAAAACTAAGAAAGGTTTTGCTCACTCCCAATATAGAGTAAGTGCAGGAAGGGACCTGCAGTAAGACCTGAAGGATTTACTGAGGTTTCTCAACCTCAGTACTACTGAAAGTTCGGATAATTTCAGAAGTTAATTCTTTGTTGGGTGGGGGAGGGGCTGTCCTGTGCACTGTAGGGTGTTTAACAGCATCCTTGGCCTCTACAGACTAAGTGCCACTAGCACATGCCTGGTTGTAATAACCAAAAATGTCCCCAGACGTTGCCACATGTCCTGGGGGGTGGGATTGGAGACACAGTCACCCCAGTTGAGAGCCAGTTGGGCTAGAGCCATCTAGTCACTAGGAACCCTCAAAATTGACCAGCCAAGGTGGCCTTCAAGGACAGGGCCCACACCTCTGGGAGCAGAGTCAAAATTGAGCAGGACAAGGACAACAGATACAGTGAAAAGAGAAGGCCAGGTTAAAAGTAGGAGTATTGAATAAAGCCAATACATCTCAGGAGGCAAACCACCGTATTTTTTAATGCTACATGAAAAAAAAAAAAGGAGGGAACTCCATGAAACTGGAAGTATTAGCACAAACCACTCTTTCTTCTAAGAGTTCAGGAAAACTCATTTCATGTAAAAATGAGCAACAGAAAGGTATTGAGGCTAGATCCCATTAAAGTGAATATATGAAGAGAGAATAAGCAGCAACTACGTCTCTATAGAGAATGAAAGCACATCAGAAAGGTATTGAGTCTAGATCCCATTAAAGTGAATATATGAAGAGAGAATAAGCAGCAACTACGTCTCTATAGAGAATGAAAGCACACCAGAAAGATACAACTACAGAACAGATCAAAACTGTGATCAACTATTTCAGAAATATGCTAAAAGGCATTAGGAAAACAGTGCAAGATATGAAAACACACAAGTCAGAATCTGAAAAGCTCAGAAATGAGATGACAAAACTCAGAAAAATACTAGAAATGTAAGAAAAAATCACTTTAGAATGAAGGGTTAAATTAGAACAAATAAGCAAAACAGATAATGCCAAAAGACAAATAGAAGGTGAAAAAGAGGAAAGTTTTAAAGTCAAAAAGAAATAAAGAGGTAAAAAGGATTTGAGAGACAGCAACAAATATTGAAGACAGGTAAAAATCCACTATACAGATAATAGGAGTCCATGAAGAAGAAAATGAAAACAAGGGAACAGAGCAGATGCTAAAAACTGTGATTCAAAATTATTTTCCTGTTGTAATTTTTTAAAAATTGAAATGGTTTATTGAAATAATACACTATATCCTCTAAATACTGACCCAGAACAAGGAACACTAAGACATATTCTAATAAAATTACTGGACCTTGAAGGAAAAGGAAAAAAATCCTTTAGTTATCAACAAAAAAATACATGTTACTTATAAGGGAAAAAAATTTAGATTATTATCAGATTTTTTGAAGCAATACTTTATGCCAGAAGAAAATGGAGTAACATATTTAAGATATCCAAAGAAAATGTAAGCCAATGATTTTTTACCTAGAGAAACTGACCTTGAAGTATAAAAGGCAGAGACAAACTGTTAACATGTAAGAAATCAGGGAACGTTCCCATGAGTTGTTTCTGAGGAATCTACTAGAGAACAAGCTTCAGAAAAATTACTAGAGAGAGATTGACAGAGGACTAATAGTGAACATGAAACATACAGTAAATCTGAGAACTATGACTAAATAAGGGTTATAAGAGAGTGTAGCATGCCCTGGCTGTATCATCACTCAATGTAAATTAGTTCAACTAATTTTTAAAGTGGGGGAAGAATGGGAAGAGATATGCAGAAAGAAATTTTAATTCTCAGGAATAGTGAAATGATCATATTGCTATTTTAAGACTGCTATGTGTGTAATGTGGAATAAAGGAAATGAGTATGGGTTATTCTGATTCTGTCCTCTTCTGTGTCCTTGAAAACCAGGAAGATATGGAAGAATATGGATGTAAAATAGAAGAGTTTAAGTAAAACACCTTGTCCTGAATTTGAGTTAAATTTTTCTTAAAAAAAATTATATTCTAGCTCTGTCAACTGAAGAGGCCTAGAAATAATGACCAGCCAAGTCAGTGAACATCTCCACTTCCTGACTGTCTTGAAATTCCGTTTCCCACTAAACGAAACCAGGGCTTCTTGGAGAAATGTCCGATTCCAGATTTAGGACAGGGAATGTATAGATGAGCCTGGACCATCTTGTCATACCAGATAGCAAGCAAGCTATCAAAGACTACTAGATATCAAAAAGATTCAAGAGTCAATTTGAAGATGTTCCACTGACCAAAGATGACACAATTTTAACCTTAAAAGAGATAATAATTGTAATTGATTAAAATCCAATAAATATATTTAAATCTATGGGTTCCTGTTGATATTTTTTTTTAAAAAAAACCTAATTAGTTACCTTTGGAAGAGTTTATTTATTATCTTGAAAACTAGTAAGCATATATCCAGGCTTTCTTTTACCAACCGTATCACATATGAATTGGGTAATAAAATAGTAGGAAACAGAGGCAGAGAGAGAGAGAGAGAGAAAGAAACAGAAGCAGAGAGAGAGTGAGAGAGGAGAGAGAAGGCGAGGCAAGGAGTGGGGGAGAGAGAGAGAGGATCCGTAGATGAGAGGATTGTTTCTTTTTAAAAAGTATTCCAGCAAAAGAAAATAAAGGATAGAATATCACCATATTGCAACACTCAGTAAATTAATGCACCTAGGAATTAATAACAGCTCCTAACACACCACCTTCTATGGTCTTGCCAAAGGGACCAAACGTGGTCTGATCTAACCTCTGAATCCAGCTGCCAGTTTGCAGAACATACAGAGGACAGGCCAATGTGTAGAGCTGCACTATAAGTGCACAGTCGATCAAATCCATATTGTGGGAGAAGTTGCAGGTCAAATGCCCCAGGTTCTAAAACATGAATTCTGGGAGTGGGGGAGGGAGAAGGAGAATAGAGGAAAAACCTGTAGAAAAAAGGAGACTTTTTAAAAATATGAAAAAGTGGTCCAGTTGTTAAGACCCTGTACTTCCATGGCAGGGGGCACGGGTTAGATCCCTGGTCGGGGAACTGAGATCCTGCGTGCTGCGTGGCACGACCAAAAAATTAAAAAATACAAAATAAGTAAATAAAAATACAAAAAAAAATTTAATAAGTAAGAGTAAGTGTCTAGGGATGCACACGCGGGTGATAAAACTATAAAGGAACGCAAGGAAGTGATTACTGTAAAAGTCAGGATAATGGTTACCCTGCCTGGGGGAAGGTTTTGAAATTGGAAAGGGACACGTGGAAGGGCTTCCAGTGTGGCAGGCAAAGTTATTTTTCTTGGCCTGGATGGTGGTTATAAGTAGACTTTCCTTATAATAACTTATTAAACTATACATTTGTTCTTGTGTGGCTTTCTGTATCAATATTTTATTTTACAATAAAAGGGTTTAAAAAGTTATGCAAAGGCTTTTGCTTCTAAGTAGAATACAATAAGTAGTGACAGCCATCGTTCCCACTGCAACAACTAGGAAAAAATGACAAAGTACAGATATCATATTTTTAAAATCATCAGAGACATGTAGAAGTAACAAGGACTAGATGAGCTAAGAGTCCACTGAAGAAAGAGCCCATCTTATGTGAGCTGAGATCATCAGCTATTTTCTTCCCAAAAACATTTGCCAAGTTTTAACATGGGTTGAATACTGGACTTGGTCTAGGCAGAGGGGTTCTCCTGGAGGAGGGTAAATCAGTGGAACTTTTGACAATCATGTAGGCTGGCATGACAGATTGGGTTCTGGAACATACTTTTGTTTTTCCCAGTGGGATGTTTGCTGAGTGCTGGGGTAGCACAGGAGAGTAGTAGACCAGGGTAAGTGAAATCTCATGCAATCTTACAGTGCTTAGAAGATAAAGTCCTACTATAGGGAGGGGCCTGCAACAAATACAAGACATCTCATCCTTGAGACATTTGAAAACAAAGGTGGACTGAGTCTAACTAAAGCTCAATTCCTTTTTTTTTTTTAATATTTTTATTGGAGTATAGTTGATTTACAATGTTCTGTTAGTTTCAGATGTACAGCAAAGTGAATCTTTATACATATACATCTATCCACTCTTTTAGATTCTTTTCCCATATAGGCCATTACAGAGTATTGAATAGAGTTCCCTGTGCTATACAGTAGGTCCTTATTAGTTATCTGTTTTATGTGTAGTAGTGTGTTTATGTCAATCCCAATCTCCCAATTTATCCCTCCCCCCAACTTCCCCCTGGTAACCATAGGTTTATTTATTTTTTTCTTATTGGAGTAAAATTGCTTTACAATGTTGTGTTAGTTTCTGCTGTACAGTGAAGTGAATCAGCTATATGTATACCTATATCCCCTCCCTCTTGGATCTCCCTCCCACCCCCACCCCCCATCCCACCCATCTAGGTCGTCACAGAGCACCAAGCTGAGCTCCCTGTGCTATACAGCAGGTTCCCACTAGCTATCTATTTTACACATGGTAATGTATTTATATGAAACCTTATCTCCCAATTCATCCCACCCTCCCCTTCCCCTGCTGTGTCCACATGTCCGTTTTCTATGTCTACATCTCTATTCCTGCCCTACAAATAGGTTCATCTGTACCATTTTTCTAGATTCCACATATATGCATTTATATACGATACTTGTTTTTCTCTTTCTGACTTACTTCACTCTGTATGACAGAATCTAGGTCCATCCACATCTCTACAAATGACCCAATTTCATTCCTTTTTGTGGCTGAGTAATATTCCATTGTATATATGTACCACATCTTCTTTATCCATTCATCTATCGTTGGACATTTAGGTTGTTTCCGTGTCCTGGCTATTGTAAATAGTGCTGCAGTGAACACTGGGGTACGTGTCCTTTTGAATTATGGTTTTCTCAGGGTATATGCCCAGTAGCAGGATTGCTGTGTCATATGGTAGTTCTATTTTTAGTTTTTTTAAGGAACCTCCATACTGTGTTCTCTATAGTGGCTGTATCAATTTACATTCCCACCAACAGTGCAAAAGAGTTTCCTTTTCTCTACATCCTCTCCACCATTTATTGTGTGTAGATTTTTTGATGATGGCCATTCTGATGGTGTGAGGTGATACCTCATTGTAGTTTTGATTTGCACTTCTCTAATAATTAGTGATGTTGAGCATCTTTTCATGTGCCTCTTGCCCATCTGTATGTCTTCTTTGGAGAAATGTCTATTTAGGTCTTCTGCCAATTTTTTGATTGGGTTGTTTGTTTTTTTAATAGTGAGCTGCATGAGCTGTTTATATATTTTGGAGATTAATCCTTTCTCCATTGATTCGTTTGCAAGTATTTTCTCCCATTCAGAGGGTTGTCTTTTCGTCTTGTTTGTAGTTTCCTTTGCTTTGCAAAAGCTTTTAAGTTTCATTAGGTCCCATTTGTTTATTTTTGTTTTTATTTCCATTACTCTAGGAGGTGGATCAAAAAAGATCATGCTGTGATTTATGTCAAAGAGTGTTCTTCCTATGTTTTCCTGTAAGAGTTTTATAGTGTCCGGTCTTACATTTAGATCTCTAATCCATTTTGAGTTTATTTTTGTGTATGGTGTTAGGGAGTGTTCTAATTTCATTCTTTTACATGTAGCTGTCCAGTTTTCCCAGCACCACTTATTGAAGAGGCTGTCTTTTCTCCATTGTACGTTCTTGCCTCCTTTGTTATAAATTACGTGACCATATGTGCATGGGTTTATCTCTGGGCTTTCTATCCTGAACCATTGATCTATATTTCTGTTTTTGTGCCAGTACTATACTGTCTTGATTACTTGTAGTATAGTTTGAAGTTGGGGAGCCTGATTCCTCCAGCTCCATTTTTCTTTATCAAGATGGCTTTGGCTATTCAGGATCTTTTGTGTTTCTGTACACATTATAAAATTTTTTGTTCTAGTTCTGTGAAGAATGCCATTTGTAGTTTGATAGGGATTGCACTGAATCTGGAGATTGCTTTGGGTAGTATAGTCGTTTTCACAATATTGGTTCTTCCAAGAACATGGTATATTTCTCCATCTGTTTACATCATCTTTGATTTCTTTCATCAGTGTTTTATAGTTTTCTGAGTACAAGTCTTTCGCTTCCTTAGGCAGGTTTATTCCTAGGTATTTTATTCTTTTTGTTGCAATGGTAAATGGGATTGTTTTCTTAATTTTTCTTTCTGATTTTTTATTGTTAGTGTATAGGAATGCCAGAGATTTCTGTGCATTAATTTTGTATCCTGCAACCTTACCAAATTCATTGAACTCCAGTAGTTTTCTGGTGGCATCTTTAGGATTTTCTATGTATACTACCATGTCATCTGCAAACAGTGACAGTTTTACTTCTTCTTTTCCAATTTGTATTCCTTTTATTTCTTTTTCTTCTCTGATTGCCATGGCTAGGACTTCTAAAACTATGTTGAATAAGAGTGGCGAGAGTGTACATCCTTGTCTTGTTCCTGATCTTAGTGGAAACGCTTTCAATTTTTCACCATTGAGTATGATGTTTGCTGTGGGTTTGTCATATATGGCCTTTATTATGTTGAGGTAGGTTCCCTCTATTCCCATTTTCTGGAGAGTTTTTATCATAAATGGGTGTTGAATTTTGTCAAAAGCTTTTTCTGCATCTATTGAGGTGATCATATGGTTTTTATTCCTTAATTTGTTAATATGGTGTATCACATTGATTGATTTGCGTATATTGAAGAATCCTTGCATTCTTGGGATAAATCCCACTTGATCATGGTGTATGATCCTTTTAATGTGTTGTTGGATTCTGTTTGCTAGTATTTTGTTCAGGATTTTTGCATCTATGTTCATCAGTGATATTGGTCTGTTATTTTCTTTTTTTGTAGTATCTTTGTCTGGTTTTGGTATCAGGGTGATGGTGGCTTCATAGAACGAATTTGGGAGTACTCCCCCCTCTGCAATTTTTCAGAAGAGTTTGAGAAGGATCGGTGTTATCTCTTCTTTAAATGTTGGATAGAATTCACCTGTGAAGCCATGTGGTCCTGGACTTTTGTTTGTTGGAAACTTTTTAATTACAGTTTCAATTTCATTACTTGTGATAGGTCTGTTTATATTTTCTAGTTCTTCCTGGTTCAGTCTTAGAAAATTGTACTTTTCCAAGAATTTGTCCATTTCTTCGTGGTTATCCATTTTATTGGCATGTAGTCGTTTGTAGTAGTCTCTTATAATCCTTTGTATTTTTGTGGTGTCAGTTGTGATTTCTCCTTTTTCATTTCTAATGTTATTGATTTGAGTCCTCTCCCTGTTTTTTTCTTGATGAGCCTGGCTAAAGGTTTATCGACTTTGTTTATCTTCTCCAAGAACCAACTTTTAGTTTTATTGATCTTTGCTATTTTATTTGTTTCTATTTCATTTATTTCTGTTAGAAAGAATAAAAAAAAAAATATAGATGAAACAACAACCAGAAGGTAAAACAGAACCACAGTAGTAAAAAAGAGGGAAAAAAAGTGGAAAAGGCCTTGGCTCTGGGGGGTGGGGCTTAGGTGGTGGGTGGGGCCTATGCTTAGGACCCACAGGGCTGGATAAGGCCCTGGGGGGGTGGGGGCTTAGGCTCAGTGCAGCAGGAGGGGCCCAGGAGTGCCTCTGGCTTTGGAGGGCGGAAGACCAGGTCCAGGACCCCAGCAGGCTCCCTGGGCCCGAGAGGGCAGGGGAAATGCTAGGCGAGTTCCCCCCGATCCTCCAATCCCTGGAGGGCCCCTCCCCGTTGGCCTCTCTTCTTCTTCCCCCTCCTCCCTCCTATGCGCCTAGGACCCACAGAGCTGGAGAGGGCCCCAGAAGGCAGGGGACGAGACTAGGAAGCCCAACAGGCTTTCCAGGGGCAAGTGGGCAGGGGAAACGTTCTCTGTGCCTCCCCGATTCTTCAATCAAAGAGGGTTTAGGGGCTTCCCTGGTGGCGCAGTGGTTAAGAATCCACCTGCCAATGCAGGGGACACGGGTTCAAGCCCTGGTCTGGGAAGATCCCACAAGCCACGGAGCAACTAAGCCCGTGCGCCACAACTACTGAGTCTGCGCTGTAGAGCCTGCGAGCCACAACTACTGAGCTCGTGTGCCACAACTACTGAAGCCCATGAGCCTAGAGCCCATGCTCCGCAACAAGAGAAGCCACTGCAATGAGAAGCCCACGCACTGCAATGAAGAGTAGCCCCCGCTCGCCGCAACTAGAGAAAGCCCGCATGCAGCAATGAAGACCCAACACAGCCAATAATAAATTAATTAATTAATTAATTAAAAAAAAAAAAAGAGGGCTCCTCCCCGTCCTCCTCTCCTCTTCTCCCCCTGCCTCCCTCCTATGCCCCTAGGAGCAACATGGCCCGGAGGGGGCCTCAGAGGGCGGAGGACCCAGCCTGGGAGCCCTGCAGGCTTCCCAGGGCCCAATTGGGCAGGGGAAATGCTAGACTTGCTCCCCCCATCTCCAAGCCCCCCAAGGGTTCCTCCAGGTGTGGGGACCCCTTCCCCCTCCCAGCCACCCCTCAGGGGCGCCAGTCCTGTCTGGCCTCCACTTCTCATCGCCCCTTACTCCCCCCACATACTACCCGGTCTCTCAGGGGTTCCTCCCATCTCCTTGGGCATTGAGGTCCCCCACCAGCGTCCAGCCGGTGCCCTAGTTGTGGGGAGACGTGAACTCCACGTCCTCCCCTGCCGCCATATTGACTCTGCCCCATAAGTTTATTTTCTACATCTGTAACTCTATTTCTGTTTTGTAGATAAGTCCATATGTAGCCTTTTTTTAGATTCCACATATAGGCGATATCATGATATTTGTCTTTCTCTGTCTGACTTACTTCCATCAGTATGACAATCTCCAGGTCCATCCATGTTGCTACAAATGGCATTATTTTGTTCTTTTTTATGGCTGAGTAATATTCCATTGTATATATGTACCACATCTGCTTTATCCATTCATCTATCGTTGGACATTTAGATTGTTTCCATGTCCTGGCTATTGTAAATAGTGCTGCAATGAACATTGGGGTGCATGTACCATTTTGAATTATGGTTTTCTCCAGATATATGCCCAGGACTGGGATTGCTGGATCATATGGTAGCTCTATTTTTAGTTTTTTAAGGAACCTCTATACTTTCTCCATAGTGGCTGTACCAGTTTACATTCCCACCAACAGCGTAGGAGGGTTCCCTTTTCTCCACACCCTCTCCAGCATTTATTTTTGTAGATTTTTTGATGATGGCTATTCTGATGGTGTGAGGTGATACCTTATTGTAGTTTTGATTTGCATTTCTCGAATAATTAGTGATGTTGAGCATCTTTTCGTGTGCCTCTTGGCCATCTGTATGTCTTCTTTGAAGAAATGTCTATTTAGATCTTTCACCCATTTTTTGTTTGGGTTGTTTGTTTATTTGATATTGAGCTGCATGAGCTGCTTGTGTATTTTGGATATTTTCTCCCATTCTGAGAGTTGTCTTTTCGTTTTGTTTATAGTTTCCTGTGCAAAAGCTTTTAAGTTTAATTAGGTCCCATTTGTTTATTTTTGTTTTTATTTTCATTACTCTACGAGGTGGATCAAAAAAGATCTTGCTGCGATTTATGTCAGAGAGTGTTCTGCCTAGGTTTTCCTCTAAGAGTTTTATAGTATCTGGCCTTACATTTAGGTCTTTAATCCATTTTGAGTTTATTTTTGTGTATGGTGTTAGGGTGTGTTCTAATTTCATTCTTTTACATGTAGCTGTCCAGTTTTCCCATCACCACTTATTGAAGAGACTGCCTTTTCTCCATTATATATTCTTGCCTCCTTTGTCATAGATTAGGTGACCACAGATGCATGGGTTTATCTCTGGACTTTCTATCCTGAACCATTGATCTATATTTCTGTTTTTGTGCCAGTACCATACTGTTTTGATTACTGTAGCTTTGTAGTATAGTTTGAAGTCAGAGAGTCTGATTCCTCCAGCTCCGTTTTTCTTTCTCAAGATTGCTTTGGCTATTCGTGGTCTTTTGTGTTTCCACAAAAATTGTAAAATTTTTTGTTCTATTTCTGTGAAAAATGCCATTGGTAATTTGATAGGGATTGCATTAAATCTGTGGATTGTAAAGCTTAATTCCTGATTGGATTGAGGTGTTCAACATTTCACCATGTCTGCCTAATATAAGAAAGAGTGAATCCATTGTTTGGGGCATAGGTGTTGTCAAGGGGGGGTATAATATCAATTTCAGTTTCTAGGATTCCATTATTTTATGATAATTCCCAGCATACAATAAAAAAAATATGAGACATATAAAGAAACAGAAAAATGTGGCCAATAATTGAGAGAAAAAGTAGACAACAGAAGCCGACTTATAGATAATCCATATTTGGGGTTGACAGAAAAAGACTTTAAAATAAGTATAATAAATACATTGAATAAAATAGAGGAAAAGATCAGTGGGTAAAAAGTTGGATAATTTTAATATAGGATTGGAATCTAAAAATAAGATGTACATTTCTACAATTGGAAAATATAGTATCTAAAATGAAGAACTCATTGAATGAGATTAAATAGACAGAGTAGAAGTAGACTGGACACACAGCAGAAGACAGAGTTAGTAAACTCAAAGCCAGATTAATAGAAAATATCCAAACAGAAGAACAGAATGTAAAGAATAGACCATAAGCAACTCAGGGAACACAAATAGACTAACACATATGTAATTGGAGTCCCAGAAGGAAAATAGCAATAAGAGCAGAAGCAATATTTGAAGACAGAATATTTGGCTGAGAATTTTCTAAAAGTGATGAAAAACTTTATTCAAAGTGCATGAACCTCAGGATACCTTTACTGACTAACCATAACCTTTCTCCAGGGCCTCCATTCTGCAGCACTTCTATCTCTGCTTCTTTCATCTCTGTGAGTTACTACATTCTCAGAATTTGTTTGGAGGTTTTTCCTTAAGAATGTGCTCTGTCTCCCCAGCTTGCTTCTTAAGAACAAGGGCTGTTTTTAGTATTATTTATTTTATATCCTGTAATATTGATATAGTTTGCTATACAATACTTAATATACTAACAGAATTTTTCACCTATGTAATAAAATGCCCAGCACAATTCCAAGTGATTTTTGTCATATTTATTTCTGAACACCAATAATTTATCAATCAGGGCTCAGTTAAAAAGAATGGAAACCATATCAGCTATTTTAGTAAAGAGAATTTAACATTAAAAAATTGGCTAGCACATATTGAAGGGCTGATAAAAAAAAAAGAAAAAAGGACACTGAAGTAACTGTAGGAACCCTAGGTCTGGGAAGACAAGGAAAAAGATTAGAGTTATTAGAGCCTAGAAGCTTGGAGGAGAGGTCCCATAGAACTAGGACCATCAGCACCTGAGGAGAGGGTGCCCTGAACAGCTGTGACTCACATCTCCATGGAGGGTTATCTGCCTGGCTGGTTCTGGAAGGCTGTATTTTCCAAAGATGGTTACAATACCTGACATCTCACATGCTCTTCATACAATTTGACTTTGAAACTCTTCATTGAGAGATGAGGTCTCTGTTTGCTCCCCTTGAATTTGGGCTGGCTTATCAGTATGGTAGTAGCTCTATGTGACTTGCGAGGCTAGGTCATAAAAGGTGATACATCTTTCAGTTGTATCTCTTGGGGCACTCACCTTTGAAGCCTTGAGCTGTCTGAGGTTGCCATGCTGAGAGGAAGCCCAATTAGCCTACATGGAGAGACTACATGGAGAGACCCTGAGGCTACATGGAGACATGCCCAGCCAGCCCCCAGCTGCTTCAGCACCTGGCTGTTCCAGCTCGAGCCACAATTTGACAGCAACCACATGAGACACCTGAGCCAGAACTTCCCTGTGAAGCCCTTCCTAAATTCCTGATCCATGGAAACATAAGAATTAGTAAAATAATTATTGTGGAAAGTCACTGAGTTTTGGGGTGGTTTGTTACACAGCAGTAGATAACCAGAACACTGGTACTGTTATCTCAGGAGCTCAGAGGAGCTGCCTCACAGAGCTGTGACTGAAACCTCCAACAAGGCTAGCTTTGGAAGTGCCAGAAAAAGTCTAGAAACTGAAATTAACTGCTACTGTCAGAGTGAAAGGCCAATGTTGAGACAATATTGACAGGGTTGGCAAGCAAACAAAGTGTCTAGTCCTTCCTTTTGGCAGAATCTAGTAGAGAGCCAGCTTGGCAAAGGAGAAATGTAGTTTTCAGAGTTCTAGCCCCAGTGTCATAAGTCAGAATACTGATAACTATGTAAAATATGTTAGATTCTCTCTGTACATCTGACCTTAGCAAATCTATGTATCTAACGTATCTTTAGCATAATTTCATACCTTATGGAAAAGGCTTCACTTAATAAAAACATGCATGCAGTCTTTGGTTTCTCTTACCGCAGGTATGATCCGAAGGAGAACAAGTGGACTCGGGTGGCTTCTATGAGTACTAGGAGACTAGGCGTGGCTGTGGCTGTGTTAGGAGGGTTCTTATACGCTGTAGGTGGCTCTGATGGGACATCTCCACTCAACACAGGTTAGTCCCTTCCTAAGTCAGTCTGGTTTCCCCAAAGCAATACATTTTTCTTAGGAGAGTCCCCTTACAAAAAGTATAAAAAGTCCATGTTATCCTATCATTTATTAAGAAAATTATTTTCCCTCTAGGAGAGTTCAACTGTTAGCTCTTCCTCAGCTCCTTCTGCAGTCATAGTCTACTAGTATATTCCCAAAGTATTTCTTTCTCCCTTCATTTCACAAATTGCTAGGAATTTATAATGAATAAAACAACTATTTTACTATTTCCCTCCCCCCAACCATCTTTCCTTAAAAAACAAATAAAATCCTCTGTATTATAATCTAAAAATAAATAAAAACTTATAGCTATAAACTGGTTTATAGTCTAATCCTGTCATTTAAAGATAAGGAGATGCCACAAGTCACCTAGCTAATGAGTCATATAGCCAGAACTAGAACTAGGTACCTTGACTCCAACACATGCCCTTTCCACCAACCATACCTAAAAGAAATCAGTCCCTAATGAGAATATAGTCGTATTGTCCGAAGGTAGATGATTCCTTCTCAGAAGCAAAACTCAGATTGCGTATTGAAAATATATGTTATCACGAAGCGAAGTAGCTATGAAGAAAACTAGAGGTGAAAGGAAATGATTGCATGGTCACTCACTGGTTTTTCTTTTCCCTGCAGTGGAGCGTTATAATCCTCAGGAGAACAGATGGCATACCATAGCCCCTATGGGGACCCGGAGGAAACACCTAGGCTGTGCAGTGTATCAGGATATGATCTATGCCGTAGGAGGTAGAGATGACACTACAGAGCTTAGCAGTGCTGAGAGATACAACCCCAGAACCAACCAGTGGTCTCCAGTGGTGGCTATGACATCCCGCCGTAGTGGAGTAAGTGCCCGGCTACTGAAAACTTTGAAAAGCAAAAGCACCAAGAGAGGGCTGTGCAGAAGAAGTCTGATCTGTAAAGTATAATACAATGGGACAGCGAGGAGATGCACTGTATGGGCAAAACAACCCCTGCCACTTTTGTACTGGAAAAAAAGTTAATTTCCTTTGATTCTTATTATCTCAAGAAGTTAAATATCTTATATCCAATCATATCTTTAATTAGAGAATTATTTTTATGATTTATTTACTTTTACTGAAGTATAGTTGATGTATAATATTATGCTAATTTCTGCTGTACAGCAAAGTGATTCAGTAATACATATATACATTCTCTTTTAATATTCTTTTCCATTATGGTTTATCACAGGATACTGAATATAGTTCCCTCTGCTATACAGTAGGACCTTGTGGTTTATCCATTCTATATACAATAGTTTGCATCTTATGATTTATCTTGTAATCAGTTGCTTCTTTGAAAGGCATCTCCCTGTCTTATCTACTACTTTATCTAACTTCACTCGAAGTCATTGATATCTATTGGATATATGGATTCATCCATATCTAATGAGAGAGCAGTTTCTTCAGCAGCCACTGTGTTTTGGTCCCATAGGTTGGCCTGGCAGTAGTGAATGGACAGCTCATGGCTGTAGGAGGTTTTGATGGCACAACGTACTTGAAGACCATTGAAGTTTTTGATCCTGATGCCAATACATGGAGGTAACCTTTAAGCTATGTTGCAAATCACCTCACTGCTGACTTGAAAATCATGGGCTTGAGATAAAACATGACCATCAAAATCAAGATGGTCAGTACATTGAATTACCTCTTGCAGTACTTTGAAAAGGGCTCAAAGTTACCCATATTCGATGGCTTATTTTGACTTCATTGCTCTAAAGTGGCTGACATCTTATAAAATTCCTCTCTTTGGTAACTGTACAGTTTTATAATTAGAGATAGCAAAAACAGAAAAAACAATCTCCCCTCTAGCTCCGTCATGTTCAGCTGAGGAAACTAAAGCACTGAGAAGTAAAGAGACCTGCCTAAGCAAGTTAGTGACAGAGTTAGAATTAGAACCTAGACCTTTGGCTGTCAATCTGTCATTGCAATTTTTATGCCCAGGAAAAACAAATTGCAGTTACTGTTTTAAAAGTAATACTTTATTTCATTTTAAAACTGATTTTTTTCTCTTGAGTTTTAAAAATACTTAAATATGTCATTACTCTATTTTAAAGTCTAGTAAATTGTAACAGTCACTTTTAGCAAGAAGGTTAGGAGAGTTTAAGTTAAGCTGTATTATAGGCTTAATTTTACTTTACTTTTAAATCCTTAATTGTCTAACAAGTCCTTCCTAAATACTTAAGTAGTTCTTATAAATTCACATAAATTGGGTGACTCTTGCATTTATTTTAAATATTCAAAAACTTTTACAAATGTAGCAAAATTCTTAAACCTTTCAACTTAAAATCCTAAGTCTAAATCTTTGCTCAATCACACATTTTAAACTTGATTCACAAAACTAATCTGATAGATGCTCTAATATGCCAAAGTCTCTTAAACACTACAAGTTTAAAAGGTAAAATATATAGTTAATTCTCATTTTTAATATAAAATATTAATAGTATGGGTTTGAGGTGCTTTATATCTATACTAATATCTATTTTAAATACTAGCTTTTAAAAAAAAACAGTTTTACCTTCTAAGCAGTTCTTTCTCAGTGAATTGGGCTTATTTGCCTAAACACGTCTGGGTAACCATCTCAGTGGTTGAGGTTGCACATAAACCACAGATTATCAGTCTGGATATGATATCTGAGGCAGAATACATTCTGAAAGATTTTTCTCATGACCATGAAAGATAAGTTGACGTCTTTTATAGTCACTTTTATATTCCAGAAGGGGCGGTCTCGTAGTCCATTCCTGCTGTATTCTGAGTGTACATTTTCTAACTTTGAGCCTGTAACTATCCACCCAGATTTTTTTCATTAGTATATAAGATTCAACTAATGAATTTACTGGGTTCTTTTTATAGTCTTCATCTCTGGGAAAGCCACAGCTTTGACAGATATCTGAATGACATTCTTTGGATTCTGCATCTCTCTCATGCTCTGTATGGCTCAGTGGTCACAATACTAGTCAAACTAATAACACTGTAGCACTTTTTGCTTACATATCACATTTTCACAACCTTGTTCATGAAGTAAAGATTTACTGAGTGCTCTAGACCCTGGGGATACAAAAGTGAACACAACAAAATTCCCTGCCCGCCTGGAGCTGACATTACAATGAGGGAGATAGTGCCATACCAGGGGTGGAAGTGCTATGGCAAATAGCAGAGAGGCAGGGAGTCCAGGGAGGATTATCCGCTTTAAAAGGTGGCCCAGGGAGGCCCCACTGAAAAGGTAACATTTCAGCAAAACCTAATAGAGGTTAAGGGAAAGAGAATGGCAGGTTTTCATGAGTAGGAGCCTCTCACTTGTGGTGTATTTTCTTCCATATACAGCTTTCTATTTTTAGTGGGAATCTGGGCAAGCATAATTTGGGAAGACAGCCAAGTTTATTTCTGCCACTTAATGACTATGATCCTATGTAAGGACTTGTTTCTCAGTAACTGTTACTAATATATGTTAGTAATATTTGACCAAGTAATATTCATGAAATTCTTAAGGACCATCTGTTGAGGGATTACTATATAAATTTTTGTAGTTACATGTCCCAAATTTAAAGCCAATTTAAAATCAATACTTACAGTTGACAGAGGATCTAATATTCTTTTCCATGGAAATTCTTAATTTTGAAGATGATCTTGTTCACATATCACAAACTAGATGCAGACTTTATTTAATCATATCCAGCTTTGTTCCATAAAGGGTTTGAGAAGACTTCTAAGAGTACAGACAAAACAAAAGGATAGAAATAAATAATTGAAGTTTAGGCAAAAGCAAAATGTGGGTGGGAAAATATTATAGCCAGGGTCAAAATTAGACACAAAAATGTAGAATATGTGATTCTGTGTAATTGTTATAAGTCGGTCTAGATGTAGAGTTATAAAGTTACAAGGCAAAATGGATATGGTGCTCTCTTAAAACAGTGTCCTGTAAGTCAGAGAATTTCAGTCAATGTCTGAAGTAATTCTGCTACTTGCTAGTGCTCAATTCCAGCTCCTACTCTTTGGAAGAGATGTATGAAGCTAAAAATATTAGTTGTGATATAAAACAAAGAATTGTGTTTTATTAACATCTACATTATGGAAGAAATAGTGCTTTTTCTATTTAGAAATCTGATTGTGTTTCTTTCTTTCCAGGTTATATGGCGGGATGAATTACCGTCGGCTTGGAGGTGGTGTAGGAGTTATAAAAATGACACATTGTGAATCCCATATATGGTGAACATACAGAAGACAGTCATGCATATGCTCCTCTGTATTGTGGAGAGCTTTGACTTTGGAGCTTTGTACAGCTCTAGAAAACACTAAACAAATTTTATTCTTTGCCGGTGCCTCAACATGTGGAAATACAAATACATTGAAAGTACTTCACCTGCAAGATGCCACCTTTGCACAATAATTTTCAGTTCTGTGCAGAAGAATATTTATTTTTGGTTTTAATTTATCATGGGATTTTTGTTGCTGGGTTTTTGGTTTTTTGTTTTTGTTTTGGGATTTAGCCTTCCTCCCACCAAAAGAGAAAAAAAGGAAAGACAAAAAAAAAAGACAAACATTTCAAGCAGTAAAACCTTATTTTTAAGATACTGATTAAGTTTGAAACTACTAATAAGGGAAGAGGTCTATATGGGATCTAGTTGTCAGTTCTAAGCACTCCATCCACAAGACTCCACTACTTACAGGGACTTACTTATCAGTGACAAAGATAGGTATGCAAGGTGTATTAGTTAGCCATCATTCTTGCACTAAGCACCAGAAGACTTGAAAATCTAAAAAAACAAAACAAAGGAAACATCTCATTTAACTAGAACAATTCAAAAGGAATATTAAATCAATAAGACCAGGACTCAGATGCCAAAGTTTTCATCAGTGGAAGCTCACATCTTGTTTCCTTCCTTATGGTCTTGTTTGCCACTTTAAAAGTCTTTTTTTTCCAAATATTTCCATAGAGTTCCTGCTAGATCTAGAGCTCTGCTCAGTGCCTCTACAAAAACAGTATATGATTCTCATATACTGTCTTGAGAATCCCCCAGTAGAATCACGTGTAACTCTGCAAGTTTTTGCTCAAAAATGTTACTGACTGAAGCAACTTTCCTTCCTATTTCCTATTGCTACTAAGGACCAGCAGGGAGAAATGTCCTCTCCCCAGCAGTGAATACTGTTATGCAATTTACACTTGATGCTCAGGCCTGCTGAAGCTGAGGCTTACCTGTAATCACAGCCTCCAAGGGAATGAATTCTTCAGTTCGTGTAATAGTATGCTAACGAGTATAAAATCAATTGAGGCATTTAATTAATAAAATCTTGGTTCTTTTATAAAAACTATATATCATTATCCTCATTCTATAAAGCCACTATTACCACTACTCTCAAATTGCACTTTCTGGTAAAAAGTTAACATTTTTAAGGAAAAAAAAGAATACAGATTTCAGTGGTTAAAGTGTTTTTGTCATTGTGATCATACACCAATTTTTTTCAATGTATCTTGCAGGAAAAGCTTTGAAAAAGACTTTAACCACAACCATAAGGAATAACCTTCTTCTCCCTTCCCTCACTACAAAAATGTTTGGCAACATTTGTGTTTACATTTAAAGATCATTTGCACCTTTATAAGGAAAAAAAATAAGTATTTGGTAAACAATTGTTTACATGCATCATTTATGCTTTTTTCTAGCATGTATAACTTTTTAAAATAAAGGTAGTACTCACCATAAAAAAATTTTGGTTATTGCTTTTTAATGCTTGTATCTTTGCTACTTAATTTAGATTTTCTGTTTCTATATCAATCATTTACATTTCCTATTATAAAGTTATAAGTACTTACAACCTGAAGGAATAAAGGGATTGCCAGCTAGAATTATGAATTTTTATTATATATTTTATATAATATAGTAGTATATTACCTAACCTCTAAACTTATTTTCTGGTGTGGGACTTGGAATCAAACGATTTTGAGCTAGAAGAGCTTTTAACAATCATCTGGTCCAGGGACTTCCCTGGTGGCACAGTGGTTAAGAATCCGCCTGCCAACACAGGGGACACGGGTTCGAGCCCTGGTCTCGGAAGATCCTGCATGCCATGGAGCAACTAAGCCCGTGTGCCACAACTATTGAGCCTGCACTCCAGAGCCTGTGAGCCACAACTACTGAGCCCATGTGCCTCAACTACTGAAGCCTGCACGCCTAGAGCCCGTGCTCCACAACAAGAGAAGCCACTGCAATGAGAAGCCTGCACGCCGCAACTAGAGAAAGCCCACATGCAGCAATGAAGACCCAACGCAGACAAAAATAAATTAATTAAAAAATCATCATCATCATCATCAGGCTTCCCTGGTGGCGCAGTGGTTAAAAATCCTCCTGCCAATGCAGGGCACATGGGTTCAAGCCCTGGTCTGAGAAGATCCCACATGCCACGGAGCAATTAAGTCCACGTGCCACAACTACTGAGCCTGTGCTCTAGAGCCCTGGAGCCACAACTACTGAGTCCACGTGCCACAACTACTGAAGCCCACATGCCTAGAGCCTGTGCTCCACAACAAGAGAAGCCAATGCAATGAGAAGCCCATGCACCACAATGAAGAGTAACCCCCCACTTGCTGCAACTAGAGAAAGCCCACACACAGCAACAAAGACCCAACGCAGCGAAAAATAAATAAATATATATATATTTTTTTAATGGCTAAATAAAATCATCATCATCATCTGGTCTAAACCCATTTATTGCTCTGCTTTAAGACTGAAAACCAAGGAAGTCCTGCCTAAGCATAAATAGTCAATGATAGAACCAACATTTGAAATCAGTTACCCAAACTCCTACTTCATTTCTCTTTCTATGCCACACAGCCACTGCAGACCTACCTGAAACATGGCCTGGAACTAAATATACTAACAGACCTTAATTTTAAGGTCTGGTATGCAACATTGAAAATACAAAAATTTTTATGAGATCGTTATGGTACTGCATCACTAACAGTCAGTCTTCAAGACAAAATCACATATTTCCAAAGACTCTACTATTTCATACATTTGAAGAAAAGGAGGGGAATAGTAACAGGAACAAAATTCTAGGAATTAGACTTTCCATAAGCAGGGAAGTCCCCAGTGAGAGCAATTCACATGGCAGTGATTCAGAGTAGAGACCCAGGAACTATAGCACTGGCCAAAGTGACCGTCGGAGTGTAAAGGGTCTTTTTTTTCCTTACACTGAAGGTGCTCCAGTTTTATTGAGTGAAGTGTACTTATTCTATAAAAGACATTGGTGTAAAATAGAATATTTATTAACTTATTTGCATAGTGATTTCCACAACACTATGAAGTAAACTTGGGTTGGGTTGGTGGTTATCTTCATTTTATGAATAAGTAAATTGAAGCTTAGAAAAGTTAAAATGACATGATAGACGCTGAACCTCAAATGCACTGATGCAAATCCCGATTCCAAACCCATTCTTCTCTATAGTACTCTCCACATTCCCATTTCTAATGTCACTGTTCCCCAGTTTTATTCTCCAATATTTTACCTGCAAATATCTACACTGCAGAGACTAGTTCTTGACAACTGTGAAGTAGAGAAGTTCCCTCCTGAACAATATTAGAGTGAAAGTAGGGAAAAAGCATTTCAAACTTTATATTAACTTAGGAAACAGATGGGAAAAGAAAAAAAAATGGGATAAGGAAAGAAATAGAGGAGAGAAGAAGGAAGAGGCAAAAACAGACCAGTAAACCCAAATATCACTGGCTGGTTGTCTAAGTAGTTTGTGACACTGGCTCTGTAAATTGCTTTGAGGTCTCTGAACTGGAAGTGACTGATAAGAATAGTTTCTAGAAATGACAAAACTCTTCAACTAGAGTTGTCTTAAGGGTCCTTAACAATAGTAACCTTTAAGTTATTTAGTCATGGTTAGGAACTTTTAAATGTAGAAGACGGATGGTATTATACTAACATTAAATATTCAGTGTGTTCCAATAACTGTCAGTAACCTATTAATATCCCTATCCTAGAAAGTTAGAATATTTACTAAAGGGATTCTGAATTCCTAGGAAAAGAGGACATGTATCTTCAGTGTGAATTTAGATCAATATACATTTGGACTCCTACTAAACAGAAACAGTCCCTGCCTTCAAAAAGCTTACAGTTTTGAGTAGACCTTCAAGATGGTGGAGGAGTAAGACGTGGAGATCACCTTCCTCCCCACAAATGCATCAGAAATATATCTACATGTGGAACAACTCCTACAGAACACCTACTGAATGCTGGCAGAAGACATCAGACTTCCCAAAAGGCAAGAAACTCCCCACGTACCTGGGTAGGGCAAAAGAAAGAAGGAAAAACAGACAAAAGAATAGGGACGGGACCTGCACATCTGGGAGGGAGCTGTGAAGGAGGAAAAGTTTCACACACTAGGAAGGCCCTTCACTGGTGGAGACGGGGGGGCGGGGGGGGGGGTAAGCTTCAGAGCCACAGAGGAGAGCACAGCAACAGGGGTGCAGAGGGCAAAGCGGAGAGCTTCCCGCACAGAGGATTGGTGCCGACCAGCACTCACCAGCCCAAGAGGCTTGTCTGCTTAACCGCCGGGGCAGGGCAGGGCTGGGAGCTGAGGCTCGGGCTTTGGAGGTCAGATCCCAGGGAGAGGACTAGGGTTGGCTGCGTGAACACAGCCTGAAGGGGGCTAGTGCGCCACAGCTAGCCGGGAGGGAGTGTTGGAAAAAGTCTGGACCTGCCTAAGAGGCAACAGACCATTGTTTCAGGGTGCGCAAGGAGAGGGGATTCAGAGCACCACCTAAACGAGCTCCAGAGATGGGCGCGAGCCACAGCTACCAGCGCAGACACCAGAGATGGGCATGAAACACTAAGGCTGTTGCTGCAGCCACCAAGAAGCCTGTGTGCAAGCACAGGTCACTATTGACACCTGCCCTCCCAGGAGCCTGTGAAGCCTGCCACTGCCAGGGTCCCGTGATCCAGGGACAACTTCCCTGGGAGAACACACAGCATGCCTCAGGCTGTTGAAACGTCATGCCGGCCTCTGCCGCCGCAGGCTCACCCGCATTCTGTACCCCTCCCTCCCCCTGGCCTGAGTGAGCCAGAGCCCCCGAATCAGCTGCTACTTTAAGCCCGTCCTGTCTGAGCGAAGAACAGACGCCCTCAGGTGACATACATGCAGAGGCAGGTCCAAATCCAAAGCTAAATCCCAGGAGTTGTGCAAACAAAGAAGAGAAAGGGAAATTCCTCCCAGCAGCCTCAGGAGCAGCGGATTAAATCTCCACAATCTACTTGATGTACCCTGCATCTCTGGAATACCTGAATAGACAACGAATCATCCCAAAATTGAGGCAGTGGACCTTGGAAGCAACTGTAGACTTGGGGTTTGCTTTCTGCTTCTAATTTGTTTCTGGTTTTATGTTTACCTTAGTTTAGTATTTAGAGTTTATTATCACTGGTAGATTTGTTTATTGATTTGGTTGCTCTCTTCCTTTTTTTTTTATATATAGATATATATATTTTTCCTCCTTCTCTTTTTGTGAGTGTATATGTGTATGCTTCTTTGTGTGATTCTGTCTGTATAGCTTTGCTTTTACAGTTTGTCCTGGGGTTCTGTCTCCGTTTATTTTGTTTGTTTGTTTCTTTTTTAATACAGGTTTTAGCGCTTGTTATCATGGTGGATTTGTTTTTTGGTTAGGCTGCTCTCTTCTTTCCTACTTTCTTTTTTATTACTTTTTAATTATTTTTATTCTTAATAATTTTTTTTTTACTTTTTATTTTAATAACTATATTTTATTTTATTTTATTTTATTTTGTTCTTTCTTTCTTTTTTTCTCCCTTTTCTTCTGAGCCGTGTGACAGACAGGGTCTTCATGCTCTGGCTGGGTGTCAGGCCTAAGCCTCTGAGGGGGGGAGCCCAATTCAGGACATTGGTCTACCAGAGTCCACCCGGCTCCATGTAATATCAAACAGCAAAAGCTCTCCCAGAGATCTCCATCTCAACGCTAAGACCCAGCTCCACTCAATGACCAGCAAGCTACAGTGCTGGACACCCAATGCCAAACAACTAGCAAGACAGGAACACAACCCCAGCCATTAGCAGAGAGGCTGCTTAAAATCATAATAAGGTCACAGACACCCCAAAACACACCACCAGACGTGGTTCTGCCCACCAGAAAGACAAGATCCAGCCTCATCCACAAGAACACAGGCAGCAGTCCCCTCCACCTGGAAGCTTACACAACCCACTGAACCAACCTTAGCCACTGGGGGCAGACACCAAAAACAACAGGAACTACGAACCTGCAGCCTGTGAAAAGGAGACCCCAAACACAGTAAGTTAAGTAAAATGAGAAGACAGAGAAACACATGACAGAAGAAGGAGCAAGGTAAAAACCCACCCGAAGAAACAAATGAAGAGGAAATAGGCAGTCTACCTGAAAAAGAATTCAGAGTAATGATAGTAAAGATGATCCAAAATCTTGGAAATAGAATGGAGAAAATACAAGAAACGTTTAACAAGGACCTAGAAAAACTAAAGAGCAAACAAACAATGACGAACAACACAATAAATGAAATTAAAAATTCTCTAGAAGGAATCAATAGCAGAATAACTGAGGCAGAAGAACAGATGAGTGACCTGGAAGATAAAATAGTGAAAATAACTACCGCAGAGCAGAATAAAGAAAAAAGAATGACAGAGACCTCTGGGACAACATTAAATGCACCAACATTCGAATTATAGGTGTCCAGAAGAAGAAGGCAAAAAGAAAGGGACTGAGAAAATATTTGAAGAGATTGTAGTTGAAAACTTCCCTAATATGGGAAAGGAAATAGTCAATCAAGTCCAGGAAACGCAGAGAGTCCCATACAGGATAAATCCAAGGAGAAACATGCCAAAACACATATTAATCAAACTATCAAAAATTAAATACAAAGAAAAAATATTAAAAGCAGCAAAGGAAAAACAACAAATAACATACAAGGGAATCCCCATAAGGTTAACAGCTGATCATTCAGCAGAAACTCTGCAAGGCAGAAGGGAGTGGCAGGACATATTTAAAGTGATGAAAGGGAAAAACCTACAACCAAGATACTCTATCCAGCAAGGATCTCATTCAGATTAGATGGAGAAATTAAAACCTTTACAGACAAGCAAAAGCTAAGAGAATTCAGCACCACCAAACCAGCTTTACCACAAATGCTAAAGGAACTTCTCTAGGCAGGAAACACAAGAGAAGGAAAAGACCTACAATAACAAACCCAAAACAATTGATAAAATGTTAAGAGGAACATACATATCGATAACTACCTTAAATATAGATGGATTAAATGCTCCAACCAAAAGACACAGACTGGCTGAATGGATAAAAAAACAAGACCCATACATATGCTGTCTACAAGAGACCCACTTCAGACCTAGGGACACATACAGACTGAAAGTGAGGGGATGGAAAAAGATATTCCATGCAAATGGAAATCAAAAGAAAGCTGGAGTAGAAATTCTCATATCAGATAAAATAGACTTTAAAATAAAGATTATTACAAGAGACAAAGAAGGACACTACATAATGATCAAGGGATCAATCCAAGAAGAAGATATAACAATTGTAAATCTTTATGCACCCAACACAGGAGCACCTCAATACATAAGGCAAATGCTAACAGCCATAAAAGGGGAAATTGATGGTAACACAATCATAGTAGGGGACTTTAACACCCCACGTTCACCAATGGACAGATCATCCAAAATGAAAATAAATAAGGAAACACAAGCTTTAAATGAGACATTAAAAAAGATGGACTGGGACTTCCCCGGTGGTCCAGTGGTTAAGACTCTGCCTTCCAATGCAGGAGGCATGGGTTCAATCCCTGGTTGGGGAACTAAGATCCCACATGCCGTGGGGTGCGGCCAAAAACTTAAAAAAAAAAAAAAAAAAAAAGAAAAAGATGGACTTAATTGACATTTATAGGACATTCCATCCAAAAACAACAGAATACACTTTCTTCTCAAGTGCTCATGGAACATTCTCCAGGATAGATCATATCTTGGGTCACAAATCAAGCCTTGGAATATTTAGGAAAATTGAAATCATATCAAGTATCTTTTCGAACAACGCTATGAGACTAGATATCAGTTACAGGAAAAGTCTGTAAAAAATACAAATACATGGAGGCTAAAGAATACACTACTAAATAACCAAGAGGTCACTGAAGAAATCAAAGAGGAAATCAAAAAATACCTAGAAAGAAATGACAATGAAAACACAACAACCCGAAACCTATAGGATGCAGCAAAAGCAGTTCTAAGAGGGAAGTTGGGCCGCGATAGTGAGAGGCCCGCACATCGCGATGAAGAGTGGCCCCCGCTTGCTGCAACTAGAGAAAGCCCTCGCACAGAAATGAAGACCCAACACGGCCAAAAATAAAAAATAATAAATAAATAATAAATAAATTTTTTTTAAAAAGAGGGAAGTTGGGCTTCCCTGGTGGCGCAGTGGTTGAGAATCTGCCTGCCAATGCAGGACACACAGGTTCGAGCCCTGGTCTGGGAAGATCCCACATGCCGCAGAGCAACTAGGCCCGTGAGCCACAATTACTGAGCCTGCGCGTCTGGAGCCTGTGCTCCGCAACAAGAGAGGCCGCGACAGTGAGAGGCCCACGCACCGCGATGAAGAGTGGCCCCCGCTTGCCGCAACTAGAGAAAGCCCTCGCACAGAAACGAAGACCCAACACAGCCAAAAATAAATAAATAAATAAAGTAAACAATGCGTTTTTAAAAAAAAAAAGAGGGAAGTTGATAGCAATACAACCCTACCTCAAGAAACAACAAACATCTCAAATAAACAACCTAAACTTACACCTAAAGCAATTAGAGAAAGAAGAACAAAAAAACCCGAATTTAGCAGAAAGAAAGAAATCAGAAAGATGAGATCAGAAATAAATGAAAAAGAAATGAAGAAAACAATAGCAAAGATCAATAAAACTAAAAGCTGGTTCTTTGAGAAGATAAAGAAAATTGATAAACCATTAGCCAGACTCATCAAGAAAAAAAGGGAGAAGACTCAAATCAATAGAATTAGAAATGAAAAAGAAGGGCTTCCCTGGTGGCACAGTGGTTAAGAATCCACCTGCCAATGCAGGGGACACGGGTTTGAGCACCGGTCTGGGAAGATCCCGCATGCTGCGGAGCAACTAAGCCCGTGTGCCACAACTACTGAGCCTGCTCTCTAGAGCCCACGAGCCACAACTACTGAGCCTACGTGCCACAACTACTGAAGCCTGTGTGCCTAGAGCCCGTGCTCTGCAACAAGAGAAGCCACCGCAATGAGAAACCCATGCAACACAACAAAGAGTAGCCCCCACTCTCTGCAACTAGAGAAAAACCCATGCCCAGCAACAAAGACCCAACGCAGCCAAAAAATTAAATAAAATTAAAATTTAAAAAAAATAGGGGAGGGGAGGAACATTAATTCATTCATGTGTTTAGGGAAAGGGGCTAAAAATGTTAAAAAAAAAAAAAGAAAGAAATGAAAAAGGAGAAGTAACTAACACTGCAGAAATACAAAAGATAATAAGAGATTACTACAAGCAACTATATTGCAATACAATGCACAACCTGGAAGAAATGGACAAATTCTTAGAAAAGCACAACCTTCCAAGACTGAACCAGGAAGAAATAGAAAATATAAACAGACCAATCACAAGCACTGAAATTGAAACTGTGATTAAAAATCTTCCAACAAACAAAAGCCCAGGACCAGATGGCTTCACAGGTGAATTCTATCAAACATTTAGAGAAGAGCTAACACCTAACCTCCTCAAACTCTTCCAAAATATAGCAGAGGGAGGAACACTCCCCAACTCATTCTACAAGGCCACCATCACCCTGATACCAAAACTAGACAAAGATGTTACAAAGAAAGAAAACTACAGGCCAATATCACTGATGAACATAGATGCAAACATCCTCAACAAAATACTAGCAAACAGAATCCAACAGCACATTAAAAGGATCATACACCATGATCAAGTGGGGTTTACCCCAGGAATGCAAGGATTCTTCAATATACGCAAATCAATCAATGTGATAAAACATATTAACAAATTGAAGGAGAAAAACCATATGATTATCTCAACAGATGCAGAAAAAGCTTTCAACAAAATTCAACACCCATTTATGATAAAAACCCTCCAGAAAGTAGGCATAGAGGGAACTTTCCTCAACATAATAAAGGCCATATATGACAAACTCACAGCCAACATTGTCCTCAATGGTGAAAAACTGAAACCATTTCCTCCAAGATCAGGAACAAGACAAGGATGTCCACTCTCACCACTATTATTCAACAAAGTTTTGGAAGTTTTAGCCACAGCAATCAGAGAACAAAAAGAAATAAAAGGAAGCCAAATTGGGAAAGAAGAAGTAAAGCTGTCACTGTTTGCAGATGACATGATACTATACGTAGAGAATCCTAAAGATGCTACTAGAAAACTACTAGAGCTAATCAATGAATTTGGTAAAGTACCAGGATACAAAATTAATGCACAGATATCTCTTCCATTCCTATACACTAATGATGAAAAATCTGAAAGAGAAATTAAAGAAACACTCCCATTTATCATTGCAACAAAAAGAATAAAATACCAAGGAATATAGGGGCAAGACAGGAATAAAGATGCAGACCTACTAGAGGATGAACTTGAGGATATGGGGAGGGGGAAGGGTAAGCTGGGACAAAGTGAGAGAGTGGCATGGACATATATACACTACCAAACGTAAAATAGATAGCTAGTGGGAAGCAGCCGCATAGCACAGGGAGATCAGCTCGGTGCTTTGTGATCACCTAGAGGGATGGGATAGGGAGGGTGGGAGGGATGGAGATGCAAGAGGGAAGAGATATGGGGACATATGTATATGTATAACTGATTCACTTTGTTATAAAGCAGAAACTGACACACCATTGTAATGCAATTATACTCTAATAAAGATGTTAAAAAAAAATACCAAGGAATAAACCTACCTAAGGAGACAAAAGACTTATATGCAGAAAACTATAAGACACTGATGAAAGAAATTAAAGATGACACAAACAGATGGAGAGATATACCATGTTCTTGGATGGGAAGAATCAACATTGTGAAAATGACTATACTACCCAAAGCAATCTACATATTCAGTGCAATACCTATCAAACTACCAATGGCATTTTTCACAGAACTAGAACAAAAAATTTCACAATTTGTAAGGAAACACAAAAGATATGAGTAGCCTACGCAATCTTGAAACAGAAAAACGGAGCTGGAGGAATCAGGCTTCTGGACTTCAGACTATACTACAAAGTTACAGTAATCAAGATAGTATGGTACTAGCACAAAAATAGAAATATAGATCAATGGAACAGGATAGAAAGTCCAGAAATAAACCCACTCACATATGGTCACCTTGTTTTTGATAAAGGAGTCAAGAATATACAATGGAGAAAAGACAGCCTCTTCAATAAGTGGTGCTGGGAAAACTGGACAGCTACATGTAAAAAAATGAAATTAGACCACTCCCTTACACCATACACGAAAATAAACTCAAAATGGATTAAAGACCTAAATGTAAGGCCAGACACTATCAAACTCTTAGAGGAAAACATAGGAAGAACACTCTATGACATAAATCACAGCAAGATCCTTTTTGACCCAGCTCCTAGAGAAATGGAAATAAAAACACAAATAAACAAATGGGACCTAATGAAACTTAAAAGCTTTTGCACAGCAAAGGAAAACATAAACAAGACGAACAAACAACCCTCAGAATGGGAGAAAATATTTGCAAATGAAGCAACTGACAAAGGATTAATCTCCAAAATTTACAAGCAGCTCTTGCAGCTGAATATCAAAAAAACAAACAACCCAATCCAAAAATGGGCAGAAGACCTAAATAGACATTTCTCCAAAGAAGATATACAGATTGCCAACAAACACATGAAAGTATGCTCAACATCACAAATCATTAGAGAAATGCAAATCAAAACTACAATGAGGTATCACCTCACACCAGTCAGAATGGCCATCACCAAAAAATCTACAAACAATAAATCCTGGAGAGGGTGTGGAGAAAAGGGAACCCTCTTGCACTGTTAGTGGGAATGTAAATTGATACAGTCACTGTGGAGAACAGTATGGAGGTTCCTTAAAAAACTAAAAATAGAACTACCATATGACCCAGCAATCCCACTACTGGGCATATACCCTGAGAAAACCATAATTCAAAGAGTCATGTACCACAATGTTCATTGCAGCTCTATTTACAATAGCCAGGACATGGAAGCAACCTAAGTGTCCATCATCAGATGAATGGATAAAGAAGATGTGGCACATATATACAATGGAATATTACTCAGCCATAAAAAGAAATGAAATGGAGTTATTTGTAGTGAGGTGGATGGACCTAGAGACTGTCATACAGAGTAAAGTAAGTCAGAAAGAGAAAAATACCGGATGCTAACACATATATATGGGATCTAAAAAAAAAAAAGGTTCTGAAGAACCTAGGGGCAGGACAGGAATAAAGACGCAGACATAGGGAATACACTTGAGGACATGGGGAGGGGGAAGAGTTAGCTGGGACGAAGTGAGAGAGTGGCATGGACATATATATACTACCAAATGTAAAACAGCTAGTGGGAAGCAGTTGCATAGCACAGGGAGATCAGCTCGGTGCTTTGTGACTACCTAGAGGGGTGGGATAGGGAGGGTGGGAGGGAGATACAAGAGGGAGGAGTTATGGGGATATATGTATATGTATAGCTGATTCACTCTGTTATAAAGCAGAAACTAACACACCATTGTAAAGCAATTATACTCCAATAAAGACGTTAAAAAAGAAAAAAAGCTTACAGTTTCAAACTTTGAGTTTGATTAGTGGTTCTCAAAGTGAACCCTCAAGTCCTCAAGATTCTTTCAGAGTATCCATGAGTCAAAGCTTTTCCCTTAGTAATCCTAGCAAGTTTTTTGCCTTTTTTTTTTTTTTTTTTTTTTTTTTTTTTAACTGTGATGACATTTGCACTGATGATGCAAAAACAATGGTAGATAATGCTGCTGAGGTGTTCGCACAGTTCAAGGCAGTGGCACCAAACTGTACTACAAGTTATAATATTCACCACCATCCACTTACAGTTCAAAAAAAAAAGTCAGTTTCACCTAAGATATCTCAACCCTTAGATATATGAAATATTGCTGCTGCATACCAAAACAGTGATTGTCACAAGAAAAATCTTTGTGTGATTGTTTTGAGTTGCAAGCTGAACAAGCCACTTCTTTTTGAAAGAATGACTGACAGACAAAGTTATTCAGACTCGGGTGTTGGTGGACATTTTGTGGAAAATGAACACAGTGAGGCTGTCACTTCAAGGAAAACAACTGACAGCATTTTATCATCAACAATAAAATTCTAGCTTTCAAGAGAAAATTAGAATTTTGTGAAAGTTGTATGGACCACTGTGGTAGTTAATTTTATGTGTCAAGTTGACTGGCCTAAAGGATGCCCAGATAGCTGGTAAAACATTTTTTCTTGGTGTGTCTGTGAAGATGTTTCTAGAAGAGATTAGCATTTGATTCAGTAGACTGAGTAGATTTCCACACTCACCAATATGGGCAGACATCATCCAATCTGTTTGGGGCCATATGGAACAAAAGAGGAAAAGATGGCAGAATTCTCTCTCTCTTCTTGAGCTGGGATGTCCATCTTTTCCTGCCCTCGAACATCAGAGCTCCTAGTTCTCAGGCCTTCAGACTTGGACTGCATTATACTGCTGTCTTTCCTCGTTCTCCAGCTTGCAGAGGCAGACTGTGGGACTGCTCAGCTTCCAGAACTGCATGCAACAGTTCCTATAATAAACAGATAGATAGGGACTTCCCTGTGGCCCAGTGTTAAGACTCTGTGCTCCCAATGCAGGGGGCCCGGGTTCGATCCCTGGTGAGGGAACTAGGTCCCATATGCTACAACTAAAGATCCTACATGTGGCAACTGAGACCCAGCACAGCCAAATAAATAAATAAATAAATATTTTAAAAATTAGCTAGCTAGCTAGATGATAGATGATGATAGATAGATAGATAGACAGATAGATAGATAGATACAGATCCCTGGTCAGAGAACTAGATCCCACATGCCACAATTAAGAATCCGCATGCCGCAAGTAAGACCCAGCGCAGCCAAATAAATAAATAAATAAATAAATAAATAGTCTGGCGGGGTGTACACTGGAAGAGTGATCAAAAAGGAAGTTATGGCTGAAAAAGGTTTGAAACACAGAGTAATTTTGCTAAGTAGCAAGAGTGGAAAGGGCATTCCAGACAGAGTAGCATGTGCAAGATATACAGAATAAAGTCAATGAGACAAAATGGACTGTTTGGGGAAATCAACGCAGTTTGGTTTATCAGGAGAATAAAATGAAAAAAGCCAAGTGTCCAGAAATAAGACAGGAGAAGCAGGCAGCTGGCAGGTACCATCATAAAGGACCTCATTGCCAATAGTTTCCTCTCTTAGCTTTCTTTTCTGATGTTTATTCCCCAAGTCTTTTTTTCTGTGTGGGTGTGGCGGCTAGGTTCCAAGATGCCCCTAGTGATCCCTGCCTTCTGATCTCTGTGTAATCCCCTCCTGCACTGCGCTAAGGTTGGTCTGGTCTGTGAGTCTAATTGTATGCTACAAAAGTGATGGTATGTCACTTCCAGATTAGGTTATAAGAGACCCTGCTTTCATATTGGGTGTCTTTCTCTCCCTCTCATCTCTCACTCTGGGAGAAGCAAATACATGAAAAAAAAGAATATAACAAATCCATGAATGCCCATGTACCCACCATCCAGCTTCAATTTTTAATACCTTGCTAATCTTGTTTTATCTATTCCTTCCCACTCTCACTTCTCCCACCATCACTGGAGTATTTTAAAGCAAATCCCAGGCATCATGTTATTTCACTCACACTTGAATATTTAATTTTTACATATAAGGTCTACTTATAATAACACTATCACATCTGATAAAATTAACAATTCCTTAACATCACCTAATACCCAGTCCATATTAAAATTTCCCTAATTATCATTTTATTTTTGTTTACAATTATACCTTGGAGTTTGCTTTTTTTCCTGTCCTTTCATTTGCTCATTTGGTTAGATTGCTTTTTTGTTCCTTTGCTCAATCATTTTTGGAAATTCTTCTATAGTCTCTGTAGTCTCTATTCTATGTATAAATGTGTATCACCCCATTGTAGAAGAAGTAGTCAAACTTACATTTCTCTATAAAGATATTCAAATTGAATAATACTTAGAAATACTTCTTAAGGACATATGTAATATCTGGACAGCCCATTATGTCCCTTGTATCATTGTTGTCATTCATTTCACTTATATATAGACATATATAAATACATGTTTATATGTACATAATTTATATTATGTAATATATTTATATATAAACACATACTTATGTATATTATATATAAGCATACATAATCAAACATTGTTGTATTATTTTGAACTGTCATGTTATATCAATTAAGAAAAATAAAATTTTTTACTTTACCTTCACTTATTCCTTCTTCGATGTTCTTCATTACTTCATACAGATCCAAGTTTCTGACCTATATTATTTTCCTTCTCTCTGAAGAACTTCTTTTAACATTTCTTGCAAGGAAGTTCTACTGATGACAAATTTCAACTTTCACTTGTCCAGGAAAATATTTGTGCTTCCTTCACTTTTGAAAGATAATTTCACAGAATTCTAGGTTGCTGGGTTGTTTTTTTTTTAACACTCCACAGTCTTCTTGCTTGCACAGATTCTGAGGAGAAGTCAGATGTAATTCTTATCTTTGTTACTCTATAGGTAAGGTGTTTTCTTCCCTCTAGCTTCTTTCAGGATTTTTTCCTTATCTTTGACTTTCTGTAGTTTGAATATTATATGCCTCAATACAGTTTTTTTGATTTTTGGGTTTTTTTTAATCCTGCTTGGTGTTCTCTGAGCTCCCTTGATCTGTGGTGTCTGGCATTAATTTGAAGAAATTCTCAGTCATTATTGTTTCCAATATTTCTTCTGTTTCTTTCTCTCTCCTGGCATTCTCATTGTGTGTTAACAGTTGAATCTTGAACACAGAAGGTTAGGGGCACCAACCCTCCACACAGTCGAAAATCCATATATAATTATAGTTGGCCTTCCATACACACAATTCCTCCATATCCATGGCTTCTCTGTATCTGCAGTTCCACACCTACAGATTCAACCAAACTTGGATCACATAGTACTATAGTATTTACTATTGAAAAAATCTGTGTATAAGTGAACCAGCATAGTTCAAACCCATGTTGTTCAGAGTCAACTGTATGTTATACCTTTTGCAGTTGTCCCACAGACCTTGGCTATTGGCTATTGGTTTGTTTGGGTTTCTTTCTTCAATCTTTACTCTCTTTGCTTTTCAAGTATTCTATTGATATATTCTCTAGCTCAGAGATTCTTTCCTCAGCTGTGTCGTCTACTAATAAGCCCACCAAAGGCATTCTTTTTTTTTTTTTGGCTGCATTGGGTCTTTGTTGCTGTGCGGTTTTCTCTAGTTGCAGCGAGCAGGGGCTACTCTTCGTTGCGGTGTGTGGGCTCCTCATTGTGGTGGCTTCTCTTGTTGTGGAGCATGGGCTCTAGGGTGCGCAGGCTCAGTAGTTGTGGTGCACGGGCTTAGTTGCTCTGCGGCATGTGGGATCTTCCTGGACCAGGGATCAAACCTGTGTCCCCTGCATTGGGAGGTGGATTCTTAACCACTGCGCCAGCAGGGATGTCCCCAGAGGCATTCTTCATTACTGTTACAGTATTTTTTATCTTTAGCATTTCTTTTTGGTTCTTTCTTAGGATTTCCATTTCTCTGCTTACACTGCCCATCTGTTCTTGCATGGAAATACTTTATCCATTGGATCCCTTAACATATTAATCATAGTAGATTTAAATTCCCAGTCTGATAATCCTAACATCTGCCATGTCTTGCTCTGATGCTTGCTTGATGTGTTCCTTCAAATTGTTTTTTTTTTTTTTTTGCCTTCTGATATGCCTTGTAATTTTTTTCTTGATAGCCAGACATGATGAACCAGGTAAAAGAAACTGCTGTAAATAGGCTTTTAGTAAGGGGGTAGTGAGGTATGAGGAGAAGAGAAGGGCTCTGTAGTCCTGTGATTAGGTCTCAGGCTTTTAGGGAGCCTATGCCTATGGACTGTGAACTTCACAAGAGTTTCTCAGTTTTTTCTCCCCACTTAGGTGGACAGAATGGCTAGAGCAGGCTAGTGTTAGATATTTCCCTTTCCCCAGGTCAGTTAGGCTCTGCATAACTAATCTCCCCTAAGGGCAGACCTTGTTAAGAAAAACCAACTGCTCTGGTATATTTCAAAATTGTTCTTTTTCCCTCCCCTCTACCAGAAGTATGAGAATTTTTCTCTGATATTTACTGTAGGAACCTGGTTGAGCTCCTGGAGGTAAATCTCACAATAATGTGAGGGCCCCCCTGTGACCAGGTTCCCCTGGAGTTTTTAATTCTCAGGTTTATCCACACTGAGCCTCCAGCAATTCATCAATTATAATTCATGTTTTCCAACCCTGGCACTGGTTCCTGCAGTGGTTTCTGCTCATGAGCCACTGCTCCTGTAAGCCATGATTCCCCATATTGGCCTGTTTATCTCTCCAGTCTTGGAGGCAGCAGTTTGTTCTGTGTCCTCCCCTTTCTTACAGACCCAAGAATAGTTGATTTTTCCATCTGTTGATCTCTTTACCTGTTAGGACAGAGTGGCGACTTCCAAGCTCCTTACATGCAGAACTGGAAGCCAGAAGTGAAAGGTGTGGTTTTAAGTAAAAAAAAAAAAAAAAAAAAAAATCATGAATCATCCCAATAGATGCAGAAAAATAATTTAACAACATCCAACATCCATTCATAATAAAAACCTTCAGGAGAGTTCCCTGGTGGTCCAGTGGTTAGGACTCGACACTTTCACTGCCAGGGCCTGGGTTCAACCCTTGCTCAGGGAACTAAGATTCCGCAAGCTGTGCGGTGAAAAAAGAAAAAAAAACAAAACCAAAAAAAAACCTTCAACAAATTAGGAATAGAAAAGAACATCTTTAACCTTATAAAGGACATCTATGAAAATCCTACAGCTAACAGCATATTTAATGGTGAAATATACTTTCCCACTAAGATCAAGTGCAAGATAAGACTGTACATTCTCACTACCTCTAACTGCCATTGAACTGGCAATTCTAGCCATGGCAATTTTGCAAAAAAAAAGAACTAAAAGGCATCCAGATTGAAATTAAGAAGTAAAACTGTCTTTTTTCAATGGCATGAATCTTATATATAGAAAATCTGAAGGAATTCACTGAAAAAGCTACTAGAATAAACAAGTTCAGCAAGATCATAGGATACAAGAGCAATATACAAAATCAATTATATTTCTATACACTAGCAACAATCCAAAAATGAAATTAAGGAAACAATTCCATTCTCAATAGCATAAAAAACAATTTAGAAATAAATTTAACAAAAGAAAGTGCAAAACTTGGACACCGAAAACAATAAAACGTTGAAGAAAATTTTGAAAGATTTAAATAAATGGAAAGATATCACGCATTCATAGATTGGAAGACTTAATATCATTATGAGGGCAATACTCTCCAAATTGATCTACAGATTCAAGGCAATCACTATCAAAATCCCAGCTTTTTTACGAAGATTGACCAACTGATCCTAAAATTCTTATGAAAATGCAAAAAACCAAGAAGAGTCAAAACAATCTTGAAAAAGGACAAAGCTGAAAGACTCACCTTCCTGATTTCAAAACACACTACAAAGCTACAGTAATCAAGACAGTGTGGTACTGGTATAATGACTGACATTTAGATCAACGAAATAGAATTGAGTCCAGAAATAAACCCAAACATCTATGGCCACTGATTTTTAAGAAAGGTAACAGACAATTCAATGGGAAAAAGATAGCCTTTTCAGTAAATGATGCTGGAACAAATGAATATCTGTATGCAAAATGATGAATCTGAATGCTTACCTCACACCATACATAAAAATTAACTCAAAATGGATTACAGATCTAAACTTAAGAGCTAAAATTATAAAATGCTTAGAAGAAAACATAGGAGTAAATCTTCGGGACCTTGAATTAAGCAATGATTTCTTAGATACAACACCCAAAGTACAAGAAACAAAAGGAAAAATTTGACAGATTGGGCTTCATCAAAATTAAAATTTGCATTTCAAAAATAAATGAGTTTGTTCGTTATTTCCAAAGTTAATATTACAGAGTTTCTACTTAACTTACTTGATTTTATAATTGTATACCTTTTCTCTTACAATGTTAGAAATCTTGGTTTCTAACATTGTTATAATTACATATATTTTATCCTGTTATGAAGAGTGGTAAAATAACAATATCAATATTATTAAAATAAGATAACTCAATGCAATTTAAGATTCCTTTGCTGCTCTTCTTTTCCTAGGATATAGCCCACTGATGATATACAGTCAAAATACAAGGATTTAGAGATACTAAAAATGATTCTTTGTGTGATTATGGTCTGAACGTAATATAGTTAGGTTCATTTGTTTTCAATTTTTAAGGATTGCTTTTCTTTCTTTTTGATCTAATTTTGTTTCATAATTACATAAAACACTTATATGGTTCCAAACTATAAACAAGGAACATTCAGATGAGTCCTAACTTTCATTCCTGTCCCCTCTACCCAGTTGGTTCCCATCATTCCATTAGCAATCACTTTTACTAGGTTTTGGTTTATCCTTCCATTGTTTTTGTAGGGAAATATACACACATACTCATATTCCACCCCCATTCCTTCCATAAAAGATAGCATACTATACACTCTATCCTCACCTTGCTTTCTCACATAACAATATATCCTAGAGAGAACTCCATGGCAATATTAGCTATCTTCCTCAAACCCTTTTATAATTACACAGTAGTAGTTCACTGTGCAGGTATACCATAATTTATTCAATGAATCCCTCTGATGAGCATTTGGATTGTCTTTAGTCTTGCTATTACAAATACTGTTGGAATAAATAGCCTCGTTCCTGTTTCATTTTATAGTTTTGCTAGTGAATTTTGGGGATAGAATCCCAGAAGTGGGATTACTAGTCAAAGGGTAAATCACACATAATTTTGTTAGATATTGCTAACTTCTCCATGAGGTTGTACCATTTCTAACAACATTTTACCTGTTTTCCCTTTTCCACTCTTGCCCACCTACAACTCATTCTCCAGCATATCTTATAAAATCTTGTAAGATACAAACTGGATCATATAACTCTTCTGCATAAAACTTCAGTGGTTCCCCATTGCATTTAGAATAAAATCCAGTCTCTTCCTAGTACCTGTAAACACTTAGATGATGTGGATCCTTCCTCTCTGTATCAGTTAGCATTAGGTTTGACTATGAGCAAGAGAACCAACGTAACAATAGCTTAAACAAGATAGAAGTTTACATCTCTGATACGTAAGTCTGGAGGAAGAACATCCCGGCTGGCACTGGAGTTCAGCTTCAAGAAGTCCTCAGGGCACAAACTCCTTCCAGGCCATGCTCTGCTGTCCCTAGGACCTGACCCTTATCCCAGTGACCTAAAAGAGCAGCTAGCGTACCAGTCATTTTATGTGTTCCAAACAGCAAAACTGGAAGAAGAATAAGGGCAAGGGGTACAGGCCTACTGTTTATTAACGAGATTCCTAGAAGCTCTACATGACACCTGCATTTTTATGCCATGGGTCAGAACTTAGTCATATGACTGTACCTACCTATGAGAAATGCTAGAAAATGTCATCTTTATTCTGGGCAACCACACGCCCAGCCAAAAATTGGGAGACATAACACAATGGAAGAAGTCTCTGCTGCACAGTCTTTTTTTTTCAATTTAATTTTATTTATTTAATTACTATTATTTTGGCCACATGGCATGTGGGATCTTAGTTCCCTCACCAGGGATCGAACCCACGACCCTGCAGTGGAAGCATAGAGTCTCAACCACTGGACCGTGAGGGAAGTCCCTACACAATCTCTTTAGTTTCATCTCATACTACTCCACCCTTACCATGCTCCAGACACACAGACTTCCTTTACTCTTCAAATAAGCCAAGCTCTTACCTGTCTCAAGGCCTTTGCTCTTGCAGTTTCACCTGCCTAGCACATGCTTCCTCAGATCTTCAAACAGCTGGTTCCCTCTCATCATTCAGGACTCAGCTCAAATGTCACTTCCTCAGAGAGACCTTCTTTGACAACTGTATATGAAGTAGGCACTATCCCAGTCACCATTTTTCATACTGCACTGCCTTATTTATAGCATTTATCTCCATCTGAAATTATTTATCTTTTGCCTTCCTCTACTAGAATATAATTTCCACAGGACAGGGATCTTTTTTATCTTCACTACTGTATCTCTTTTTACCCAATACAATTCTGAATAGACAGTGGGAGCTTAATTTTAGTTGAATGAATGAATGTCTGACTCCAAAGCCCATGCTTTTTTCACTACTTCTGCTGTGCCTAGTATATGTGAAATAATACCCCATTCCAGAAGTTAGTCCTTGTTTTTGAATCACAGCCTATTATAGTTATTTTCTTTCAAAGAAGATTTTAAAAAACATTGTTTCTAAAGTAAAACAAAATCTTCCTCTGCTCAGTGAGTAAAAAGAAGAGTTTTAGATATAACATCTTGTGCACATCTAAGTTGTGCAATTTTGTAGTTTTCATCTGCAAAATATAGGAGTTGGTTAAAATTAATTCACTTAATCTACAGATATTTAGCAAGCACTGTGCTAAAACAAAATTAGGGACATGAAAATTACATAATATAATCCCTGCCCTCAAAAGAGATTCACAGCTGCCTTTCAACTCTATGATTTGTATGATTCCATATAGTTGTTGTGTAACCTTTGTGCTACAGAAAAAGCCTTGACTTCCCATTCCTGAGATATTTATTAAAGATCTGTCACCAAGACACTGATAAACACAAGGCTTCCTTTTAAAAGTGAATATTTAATTCAACATTGCAATAAGAATTAAACAGCATTAAAAACAGAAGCGTATTAGTGGCTTAAAAAATGTATAGTAACTTTAGTTTCCTTTGGGGAGGATTTTGATTGCTGGTTCTCTACAGCAAAATGATGCTAGGAAAATGTCTGTAGAACATATAAATTCTCTCTGAATACAAGTCTAAAATGCTTAAAATTAGGGATTAAAGGTTTTAAAGATGCAAATCAGAAATATTCAATATTAGAGGTATCTCATTTGAATCCTAAAAATTTTGACATAATAAAACATTATATATTTTTTAGAAAGATGGCCAACAAATTAATAACTCGGCATATTCTAGAGACTGGCATCCCAGATGACCAGGACTATATTACACGAGCACCTGGCTGTGGTTCATCCACTACCACCTTCTTTGTTCTTCTAGATCCTTCTTGGCTTTCATCTGGGTAACTCCAAGGCACTGTGAGGAAAACAAATGCACAGATGCCCATTTCTCCTGCAGTCCCCCTCAGCATAGCAATCAGGCAGATAGTCAATGAGAAAAAGGTATATAATCCATAACTTATAGTCCCCACAAGGCCTCACTCAATTTGAAAAATTGCCAGTTCTGTCAAATATGCCAACACTCCAATAAGGTATTTATGACACAAAATCTGAAAAAAAAAAAAAAAAGACATTTAAAATTAAAATACAATTACTTATAGCAAAGCAGTTTGATATTTGATAAATATTCCAGGCTTATTTTAAATTCCATATCTACAAGCTAAGCTATGAATATAAACCCAAACCATTGCTGTTCTAAGTCAAATAGACTTTACTTAATAAAGATGACTGACTTTAATAAATTTACAACTATTAGTCAATGGTGCTTAGATGGAATTAGACTAGGGTTCTTATTTATCCTGGCTTCCATGGATAAGCTAACTATCTGCCTAAAGAGAAGGGGGAAGGAGTATCTATGAACCCCTTAGACTTATATGCAAATTGAGTGTCTACATTTTCTAGAAAGAGTTCCATAGCTTCCTTCTTCTCAAAGGGATATATGATGCCAAAGTGTCTTGTAGAAACTAAGCAGAGGCAGAAACCTGGTTAATACATTAATTTCAAACTTTTGAGAGGCAGTACAGTGTTGCAGTAAAAGCATAAGCTTTTGAGTCAGATGACTGGGTTTAAATTCCAACTCCACTTATTAACTGTGTGATCTTGAAGGAGCCTACTTATCCTCTGTGCCACAATTTCCTCTTTACAACCTATGCAAATAGGTTGTTGTGAAAACTAAATGGGACAATATGTGTAAATGCTTAATAATGCTTGGCACAGTTAGTGCTTGATAAATGTTACCTTCATCAATGGCATTATTTGAACCTAGGAGCCACAGTTACTGTCTTAGATCCTTACGAGAGGCCCTTAGAATAGACCAGATAAAACAGGCCCACCCTTATATTCATAGATGGATAAGAACACATTATATAAAAGTTTTAAAATATAGTTTATTAATAGAATGTGAGAATATGGAAATAAAATTTTAAAATATAAGGACTTCATGAAATTGAATTCTGAGGTGCTAACATGTAAATTTATTTCTTTATAATGTCAAAGTAAGATGGAATAGTATAATATTTCAAATTTATTACTGTGAACCATAGTAAGAAATAAATTTAACATCATGACCCAGTACAAGCAAATGTATATCCTTACTACATGTTATATATTCTCATTTTTATATTTTCCACTCTATTTTTCTTTTGTTTTTTAAAGCTGGTTTCTTCCCATCAAATTACTTCCTAACCTACTGCTGCATTGTGACCTCCAGTCCGAAAAGCATTAAAATAGTGCTTATAAGATAGAGTATGAACTTCTTGGAACCTAAGAGATTAAGTGTTTAAATCTTGACTCTTCCTCTTACTAAGCTATCTTGCATGTGTCACTTAAACCTATCTTGGCTTCAGCTTCCTTGTTTTAAAAATAAAATAAATGTAGATAAAAACACCTAACTATAGGGTTGCTCTAAAGATTAGAGTTAAAGTATGTTAAACTCCTAGCACAGTGACAAGACCAATATTCATGAGTGTTTATTGTGGCTGTATTTTAATATATTTTAAATATATTAATATAATACACTTAAATATATTTAGGTGCCTACTCTCAGTTGTTGTTTTTTTTTCTCAGTTTATTTCTGATACTTTCTCTAATAAGGCCTTCATAGACACTAAAACAATGTCTCTATTATTTCTTTCCCAGTAGGGATAGAAAAGTCTAAAATATAAAGATGACATTTTAGTTCTGTGTTTCTACTCTAATTTTCTTATCTAACACACAAAATCCTCTGTTACTCTGATAATTATTTCAAAGTTGACAAGAAAATTCTGAAAATTTCAAAGTTACTACAGAATAAGTCATATTATTACCCAAGTCTATGGGTACACAGTGTATAGTATCCTTCCACTATAAAGCTGCATATAGAAGGCTTAAGACTTTTTAGTAAACCATTTATAAAGCATAAAACAAAATCTCTCTACTGTCGTCAATTGGCAGACATCCCAAAGTGTTTCTTCAATGTGGAAAATACAATTGCCATACATTTTGAAAACTATGCAACAATAAGGAAAAATTACTTAACTAGATTTGCTCAAACTAACCTTTATTTTTCCATCAGTATGTGCTGAAGCTACAGATGTTGAAACACGAACCAATCTTGTGGCTGATAAATGAATTTTGAAATGCCTATGGAAATGTGAATACAGGCAGTCCATGAATAAGTCAACTTCCTCCTGGGTAACTTCCCCAGGTGTTTTGTGAACACTGTCCCACAAAGCTTTTGCATCTTCTGGATGTATGGCATAAGAAATATCCAGACTTTGAGGGCTACAGGGTACAGACCAAAGAAATTCAGTAGTAGCCATATAATGGTCCATTCTGCATGCAGTCCACATAGCAGCCATCCAGGAAAGATTAAACGCATTGATTGCTAAGGGACGGAAATAACAGTCAAAAGTTTTCTGAAACCAGGTTCCAATTATGGCTGTATTAGTCTCTGCACCATTTGCAAGGAATAAGGGTAGACAGGTGAAATCTTCTGAAACAGTCTCCAGAAGACTGTCTCCAAATATACAGCAGAACCAACCAGTCCACAACACTTTACCTTCTCTGTGCTCAGATGGCAATTGAGATTTTGACAGAATCTATGAAGAAAAATCAAACGGGTTCATTAAATCCAAAAGTACATCTCCTCCTAAAGTGCATCTTCTCATCATTAATTAGTACATTTAAAAATAAGAAGATATGTAGTATTACCTGCCAAAAACCACAGAGGTAATAGTCTCCCTGATCATTATTAGGGTGTATCAAGTTAACTGACCTTTCTCCTAATACTCTTTATTAGGACAGACATGGTATATGGCAAGATCTTGGTGCAACCAAAATGCAAAAAGGGGTGCCAATATGGTATAACCAGGTACAGTACCCTGAAAAAAAAAATCTCAAAATCTCAACTTGAACTTCGTCTTCCAATGCAGGGGGTGCAGGTTTGATCCCTGGTCAGGGAGCTAAGATCCCACATGCTTCCTGGCCAAAAAAACCCAAAACATAACACAGAAGCAATATGGTAACAAATTCAATAAAGACTTTAAAAAAATGTAAAACAAAAACCTCAACTTTAGAAGGGGACTTCCCTGGTGGCGCAGTGGTTAAGAATCTGCCTGCCAATGCAGGGAACACGGGTTTGAGCACTGATCCGGGAAGATCCCACATGCTGTGGATCAACTAAGTCCGTGCGCCAAAACTATTGAGCCTGCACTCTAGAGCCCATGAGCCACAACTACTGAAGCCCGCGTGCCTAGAGCCAGAGCTCTGCAACAAGAGAAGCCACTGCAATGCGAAGCCTGTGCACCGCAACGAAGGGTAGCCCCCGCTCACCACAACTAGAGAAAGCCCGCACACAGCAACAAAGACCCAAAGCAGCCAAAAATAAATAAATAAAATTTTTAAAAAACCTTTAGAAGGGACTGTAAAAGGTCACCAAATCCAATGTGCTTGAATTATTCCACTGAGGAAGACGTCACTATTTCCTAAGGCAGCTCTGTCTATCCACTTAAAATGTTCTTTCATATGTTAGGCCCTATAGTTTCCAACCACTGGTCCTACTTTCTTCCTTACGTGCATGTAGATGAAATCTAATCTAATCTCTCTTCTACAGAAAAAGCCCTTCAAATTTTTGATGATCCTTATCATATATACTGCTATGGTCAACATCTCCAGTTTCTTCAACCATTCCTTCTATGACATACATTCAAGTGCTCACACTATCTGGACACTCTTCTCTGAAATTCTTTGGCAAAGGAATCATTCATAAGTGAACATAATTACTTCAAAAAGGTCTGATTACAGGACTGTCACCACCTTTAACCTAGATTATACTCCTACTAATATAATCTTAATAGTTTTCTGGTTTTTGGTTGACAGCTCTACATAAATTAGCCCTACATACTCATGTTTGCTATTAATAAGTAAATCCCCCCCAACTTACACTGAGGCAGTAAACTTATTCCTATTAAAATTTTAATCTCTTTCAATTTGGCCCACTGTGTCAATCCATTCAGCTCTTTTAGAATCTTGATTATATTTTCCAGCAGATTGACTAATCCCTCAAACTTTAAATTTGTAAATTATATAACAAACATACCTTCCAGATATTAATAGAAGTTTTAATTAAAGTTTGACCAGGACAAGGTAAAGATCACAGCCCTATATTATATCCCTTTAGAGATGATCATTTAAACAATTATTTTTGCCATTTTTCTCCTTGTTCAAGAAGTTATAAGAGACTTTCAAATACCTTAAAGCCAGATGTATTATGTCTATCACGTTTTTATAACCTATAAGTCCTGTAACCCTGGCAAGAAATGAGATTTAGTTAGAAAACTATTAGAACACTATACTAGGAATTCAAGAGGTCATTTCTATTCCTCACAAGAATATTTGCTTGCCTGATGACATGCAAACCATGTAACTTCTTTGGGCATCAACTGCTTCAACTTGACAGAGACTGCTAATTATCTACCCAGTATCTATTTTTCCTTCCACAGTAAAACAGTGCTTTCACTTGGGGTGGCAAAGTACCCACTAAAAATTTTTTTCTAGTCTCCCTTCCATCTGGGATGTAAAAAGAAGTAACTGTTGGGTGTCAGCAAGTCTCATTAAAGATTTACTCAGTGGCAGGCATCCTGTCTGACTTTCCCATCTTCCTCCTACTTCTTGCCTTGAACTTACATATAGTATTTAGAGCTCCAGGAGCCAATTTAGATTATAGTGTGACCATAGGAGGGAAGCCATGCACCAAGGATGATAGAGAGGACAGAAGGAGCTTAGATTATTAACAATTTCATGAAGCATTTACCATCCTGGAAAAGCTTACCTCTGGACACTTTTTTGGAAGACAAGTAAACCTCTATTGTCTTTAATTCACTGTTATTTAGACTTTCTGTTACATGCAGCTGAACCTAATCCCAGTAATCCTGAGATCCTTGCCAATACTATGATCTATACCAGGGGTCAGCAAACCTTTTCTGCAGAGGGCCAGATAGTAAATATTTTAGGCTTTGCAAGCCATGTGATCTCTGTAGCAACTACGACTCTGCTGTTGTAATACAGAAACAGCCATAGATGATATGTAAACAAATGAAAGGGGCTCTATTCCAATAAAACGTTATTTACAAAGTCAAGCAGCAGGCCATAGTTTGCTAACCCCTGATCTATACAAATAAACAAAATTTCAACTGTTTCAGAATTTAATTTATCAATGACTAAAATGAGATAATTTAGCAGAAACAGAAGAAGCAGGCATAAATAATAAAATAAATCTGGTTTCTTAATAAATCAAAGGACAGTCCCATTACTTTTATATACTACATATAGGAAGGAATGTAAAATGTTAATTTCTGAGAGTAACTTGGTGTGATACATCACAATATGCAACAATGTTACTTTTTTGCTAAAATTCTATTTCTAGGATTTTAATCCCACTAAAAACCATAGAATTGGGCTTCCCTGGTGGCGCAGTGGTTGAGAATCTGCCTGCCAATGCAGGGGACACGGGTTCGAGCCCTGGTCTGGGAGGATCCCACATGCCGCGGAGCGGCTGGGCCCGTGGGCCACGGTTGCTGAGCCTGCGCGTCTGGAGCCTGTGCTCCGCAACGAGAGAGGCCGCGGTGGTGAGAGGCCTGCGCACCGCGATGAAGAGTGGCCCCCGCTTGCCACAGCTAGAGAGAGCCCTCGCACAGAAACGAAGACCCAACACAGCCATAAAATAAAAATTAAATAAATAAATAAATAAATAAAGCATGACACAAATTAAAAAAAAAAACCATAGAATTATACAGATAAATTTACAAAAACGTAAAATTTACATTTACATTTAGTTACTCAAAATGACATGAGTAACTATCTACAGCACTGATTATTAGTTAAAAAAAAAAAAAGCCATAATGAAGAAGTATGGGCAATATGATCGCAATTTTAATAGATACAGACAGCCAAATAGATATATCTAGGTTCATGATGGAGTCTGTAATTTCCTTATAATGTATTTGTCTAGTTTTGGTATTAGGGTAATACTGGGCTCATAGGATGAATTAGGAAGTATTCCCTCTGCTTCTATCTCTGAAAGAAATTGTAGAGAATTGGTATAATTTCTTCCCTAAACGTTTGGTGGAATTCACTAGTGAACCCATCTGGACCTGTTGCTTTCTGTTTTGGAAGGTTATTAATTATTGATTCAATTTCTTTAATAGGACTAGGCCTATTCAGATTGTCTATTGACAAATAGATGTATACCAAAATGTTAAACTGTGGTTTTTAACTTTCTTTGTTTTTTTTGTTATTTTTTTTTAACCTTTAAAATATTTATTGGAAAGGTAGTAGTCTCATATAGTACAAAATTCAAAACAGAAATGTACACTTTGAAAAGTTAGTCTACCAGCTACCTCTGTCTACCCGCCCCCCCAACTCAGTTCTTGGCCCCCAGAGCCCAGTTACCAGTGTTTCGTGTATCTTTCTGGAGCTGCTCAATGCATATGCACAATGCAGCTTTTAATTTCTGTTTTTAAGAAAATGTACAACAAAATCTTCTGCTACATGCAGAGTTTAAGTGTTTTTGCAAATACATGTATTATTTTTTCTTCTTTTATGGCCCCTGGCTAACATGTCTTGTTCAGGAAAGCCGTTCATATTCCAAGATTGAAAACAATTTTCCTATATTTACTTCTAATACTTTTCTATTTTGGTTTTAAATTGACATCTTTAAACCAACTGGGTTTTTATATTTGAACAGAGTCTGATATAGGTGGGGATCTAATTTTATTTTCTTTGAAGTATGGCTATTGAATTGCTTCAATACCATTTAATCCAGCCTTTCCAATGGATCCAAATCATTTAATATCCAGGTCCCAAATCTCCAGCATCAGTAAGAACCACCGAGGATAGCTTCATCCCACAAGTCCCACTCCTGGGTGCTATGTTTGCCAGGATGCTTCTTCTCTCTACTGGACCTTCTTCCCTCCTTCATGGTGTCCCAATCATGGGTGCTCTTCTTTCCGTACTTGGACTTCTCTGTGCTTCCTGGCGCCACTTTGGCCTTCCTCCTGTTCTCTTTGTGGGAATCTTCATCCTCTTTATCCCTGTGGTGCTTCCTCTTCCACGATACCTGCTCCTCATCGCCATGTCCTCCTCTTCCCTTCTCCCTGGACCTGCCAGTGCAGCCTCCGTCTTGATCTCCTGCCTGATGGACACTGGTGTGGTCCTCTGAGAAGCAGCTGGCCTCTTCTCTGTGTTGTGCTGTGTGGGGGCCAGTGGTCATTCCTTGCACAGGTGGGCTTGGAAACCACCGGTTATTGAAGAAATGGTCGTGTTTTTTCTGACAGTGATTTACAGGTTCCAGTCTTTGCCGGAAGTGATGAATATTGGACAGTGTGGGTAAGTGGCTTTCCACTGTTTTCGGCCTTTTGTAGGAACTGGAGGACTTGTGGGGCCTCCTGAAGGGGAATCTCTGCTCCAGCATTGGAGGTCTGGGTGCAGTGTGGTCCTTTTCTCTGTACACAGAGTCTTCTGTCCCCTTTCTAAAGCAAACCTCTGGTTGTAATCCTCTGGCTCTTTGCTTTCTAATATAATCCTGAAGTTCACGTTGAAAAGAGTCATTAAGTCTTAGAATTTTCCATTATACTGACTATGGATGAAACTCTGGAGTCACCACCATGCACTAGTTTACTGAGAGAAATTTCCACAAACAGATGGAGCCTCACTTCCTCAAGCCTACAAGTCTTTGGGGTTGTGTAAGTAGAAGATCTGTGGGCCCACAGAGAGCAGAGGTTCGCCTGCCAAGAACCTCAAAAGGAAAGAAGGAAGGACGGAAGGAAGGAAGGAAGGAAGGAAGGAAGGAAGGAAGGAAGGAAAGAAGGAAGGAGCCCTAGCTAGGGGTAGGTTTTACTCAGCTCCAGGAGAAGAATCCCAACTTCTTCGCAGCTCAAACTTCTCTCTTTGTACTTTTATGTATTTTCTAAGTTTTCTAAAATAAACATGATTATATTGCAAAAGGAAAGAAACTTTTTTTTTAAGTTGGTCATATCTAATTACTATAATTTGGTCAAACAAGACATAAAATAGGTTATAAATCACAAGCTTAAGAATTTTAAAAACAGTAAGAAAAGATCACAATTTCTAAATCAAGACAACGCACATTCTTTTCTCCTAGGAAGCAAGTACTGCTTATATGATATACCTGGACAAGAAATGCTTCAGGGTCTCTCTGTGTTCCTTTCATTCCCAGGAGAGTAGAGAAAATCACTTTGATGTTGAAGTCGTCTCCCACTTCCACAGCAAGTCCTTTTTGCTTTTCAGCAGCAATAAATGCATTCAGAAGTCTAGAATACTCTTTGAAATTAGTATAGGAGAATTTATATAAGGGAGTTAAACTATATAAAGTCCATTGTTTATGCAGAAGGAATGCAAACTTTTGAGGATCAACATCTTCCTAAAAAAATCAGGACAAAGGAAGTTTAAGAATTAGGGAACATTAGTAACTAAGAACTTAATCACAGTATCTTAAATATTTAAAACAAAGCCATTACTGGGTACCTGATCTTTGCATCTGCTGTACTTTCCCTTTGGAATGTTCTTCCCAGGGAGTTCACATGGCATGTTCCTTTCCTTCATTCAGGTCTCTGCCCAAATGTCACTCAAGAGGCCACCCTATCTGAAGTAGCACCTGCACCCATTCCAGCTTTGTCACTCTATATCTCCTTAACATGCTTTATTTTTTTCACAGCACTTATTACTATCTGACATTAGGTACTTGTCTGATTTTTACTGTCTTCACTACTAGAGTATGAGTTTGATGAGAACAGGAATTTTGCCTATTTTATTCACTACTATATCTCTAGCACCTAGAACAATGTCATCTAGAACAGCTGTTCAATAACTATTTATTGGATGAACAGTTATATTTGACTTTTAGAAACTTCAAATTATAGAGTTTAAAAATAGTCACCACTATACTCCTGGAGCATCTAATTTGATTGGTTTTAATTAAGTAACTTCTAAAATTGTTTGGCAGTAAATTCACTCCATCACTCTAATTCAGTAGATTAAATAAAAAGATAAGTGGGAGTATTTTGGCCAGGCTCTATTAGAATCACAGGGACCACTAAAAACAAAACACTTCATTTGTATTGGCACTATAGCAGTGCTGAAGGTCTTCACATACACCCCCACATAAGCTCCTAGTTTTATCCTGAATTGAACTTTTCTATAGAATCCATACTTCCACAGTCCCAAATATCTTTTGGAACTTTCACCACAGTTGTCCACTTGACAAAAATATTTGTTCTTACTAGAGTACTCATGGAAAAGCTGTAAACTTTTTTCTTATTACTATCAAAAGATTTGGGGAAAAAAAAGGGGGGTCCAATGGTTAGGACTTGGTGTTTTCACTGCCAGTCCCCGGGTTCAGTCCCTGGTTGGGAACTAAGATCCCTTAGGCTGCATGGTGCAGCCAAAAAAAAAAAAAAAAAAAAGCTCTGGCAAAATTATTTGTATCATAGAGAAAAGGAAACACTGAACTGGACATTCCAGTCTTTTTTTTTTTTTTTTTTACTGTTGCAATGTTTGTTTTTTTATTTTTCCAGTCTTTAATTTATATACAATCTCTGTTTTCTGGTCAAGAACCATAACTTTCATTACCAGGACTAGTAATTTTTCTTTTTTTTCTTTTTTTTTTAAATTTATTTATTTTATTTACATTTTATTTTCGGCTGTGTTGGGTCTCTGTTGCTGCACACGGGCTTTCTCTAGTTGGGGCGAGTGGGGGCTACTCTTCGTTGTGGTGCGTGGGCTTCCCATTGCGATGGCTTCTCTTGTTGCTGAGCACGGGCTCTAGGCGTACGGGCTTCAGTAGTTGTGGCTCGCAGGCTCTAGAGCTCAGGCTCCTTAGTTGTGGCACATGGGCTTAGTTGCTCCACGGCATGTGGGATCTTCCCGGACCAGGGCTCGAACCCGTGTCCCCTGCACTGGCAGGCGGATTCTTAACCACTGCACCATCAGGGAAGCCCTAGTAATTTTTCTTTAAAAAAGTTTTCACAAAAAAGCAAAAATTTTCTCATATGCCAAAAGATACTAGACCCACAACACAGACAAGAAAAAGTTAAAAGGAAAGTGTGGGTGACTGATCAGCCAGGTTCCTTGCTAAGTGACTCAAAAGCATCCATCAAACTTGTATTGACGGCACTTCCCTGGTGGTGCAGTGGTTAAGAATCCACCTGCCAATGCAGGGGACACAGGTTCGAGCCCAGGTCTGGGAAGATCCCACATGCCGCGGAGCAACTAATCCCATGCACCGCAACTACTGAGCCTGCGCTCTAGAGCCCTCGAGCCACAACTACTGAAGACCGAGTGCCTAGAGCCCTGGAGCCACAACTACTGAAGCCCACGTGCCTAGAGCCCATGCTCCGCAACAAGGAAGAGTAGTCCCTGCTCTCTGCAACTAGAGAAAGCCCTCGCACAACAACGAAGACCCAACGCTGCCATAAATAAATAATTAAATAAATTTATAAAACAACAAAAAAACTTGTATTGACTGGGGCTTTATTTCATAGTTCAGTAAAATTACAAATTACTAATGTTATACACAGGGTTTTTTTTATGAATGATCAAAACAGAGCATGTTGCCACCAGACAAATCTGGAACAATATAAACACGAAAATAATTTAGTAAGGAATTAGAAAAATTTTAAAAACAGGAATTCATGAATCTGTACTGATAAATAGATAAATAAATGGAACAGAAATGAGAAGGGCCTAAAATAGAATGCCAAAGGCTGGTTGGTAAATATGGAGGAAATAGAGATGGAAAATCATTATTTTTCAACCATCACCATAAAGATGGGATTAGGCAAAAAATATCAATGGATGAAGGATGTAAAGTGTGAGGCAAAATTTTGATGAGGCACAGGATATTTGTATTATCTTAAAGTGTCTCCCTACAGACTGCTTATTAGTTGCAGGGGGGAATAAAGCAGTAATTATTGGGCAACACGTTGACAAGATGATCAAAATTAACATCACCTATGTGCTACCAGATGTTATTCCCCAAAAGGATACAACACGACCTATACAGTATTCCAGCCAGCAATACATAATTTCAATCTAATCTTGAGAAAACATCAGACAAATACAAAATGAGGAATATTCTATTTAAAAAGGGAAGAGGAGGAAACATATTCTTCAAAAATGTCAATGTCATAAAAGACAAAGAAATATTGTGGAAACGTCCCAAATTAAAAGAGGTTAAGGACGGAACTAGAGGATGTCATACTAAATGAAGTCAGACAGAGAAAGAGAAATACGATATCCCTTATATGCGGAATCTAAAAGAAATGATACAAATGAACTTATTTACAAAACAGAAACAGACTCACAGACTTAAGAGAAGGAACTTATGGTTACCAGGGCTGAAGGGATAGTTAGGGAGTTTGGGATCGATTTGTACACACTGCTATATTTAAAATGGATAACCAACAAGGACCTACTGTATAGCACAGGGAACTCTGCTCAATGTTATGTGGCAGCCTGGATGGGAGGGGAGTTTGGGGGAGAATGGATACATGTATATGTATGGCTGAGTCCCTTTGCTGTGCACCTGAAACAATCACAACATTGTTAATCGGCTATACTCCAATATAAAATAAAAAGTTAAAAAAAAAAAAATCAACCAAAAAAACAAAAATTTTGTCACCATTGGAGAATGCTAGGAAACCAACCCCAAGCATTATTTTGAAAGCTAGTAAATAAAGAGAAAGAACTAAAAAAAAAAAAAAAGAGGTTAAAAAACATATGGTACTGATAGTGTGAATAATTGTTATAGCTGTTACTCATTTACTTTATTACCACAGGGAGTAAGAATATACTAAAAATACTATAAATAGTAACAACAATTGAAATGTTTCATTCACAGACATTCTCAATTATTAGTAACACAAAGGAACACAAAGAGCATACCTGCAGTGGTGAACACTGGGGAATTTTCCTTCGAGGTGGAGTCGGGATAAATGAAGTCTGCTTCCTGACTGATTCTAATCGTTTTTGCAGAGGGGTGGCACCTATAAAGTAATCTTTAAGCCTTGAGGATGCACACTGTCTAGGAGTCGATTCTGGTGCATCATAAGAATCCATGGTCTACATAAAAAGAAATAAAACTAGAATTCTAAACACTAAAAAGTTAATTCATGCTCATAGTTTCACTGATTCCTCTATCTACTATAAAGGAATTCTTTCTCTCTCCCTCCTACTCCCTGCCCCATTTTGACTTTTTAATCAAATCCTATATCTCTCATTGGCTATAGGCTATTTTTATGAACATCTTACAGATAGCTCAAACACAGTTATGTTCAAAACTAAATTCAACTCCTTCTGTCCTCCTTGCAAAAGCTAGCTGGTCCATTTTCAAATTCTTGTCAATTTTCTAAGTTAATTTAAATTTATTTAAGTAGTCTCCCACTTTCATTTTTTAACAATCATTAAGCACATTCTCTTGAATTTTTCCTTCCTCAGTCTCTCCATCCATTCCCAAAGCTAATTCCTTAGCCAGGTCTTATTACCACAACTAAACGTTCCATATCTGAGGGTAATCCATTTTTCAGAAATGGTACTTTATTATTAGTCACCTGTGCAAAAAACTTTACAGTGATGAGATAAATTCTACTCTTCTGCTGGGTATTCATAACTCATAATTCAGCTTGTCCTTATCCTACTTCTCTTAGACATAAACACATTCTTGTCGTCATGTGTTTGCTTATCAACTGTATTCCCTATCTCAAGTGTTCTTCTTCCATTCCACCTCCATTAAAACCATGTGTGAATTTGATCCCCTTTCAAATAGTAGGGTTTTGTTAACCTTTTTCCCCCCAGAATACCTATGTTACACACTTCTGTCTGTGTCTGTATCAGTGGCTCATTCTGGGAAGCTGTGTGTGTGTGTGTGTGTGTGTGTGTGTGTGTGTGTGTACAGAATGAGATCCTCAGGGGTAAATATTTTGAAAAAGCCCAAAAGCCCTCTAAATGAGTCTAACAAAATCCCTCGAGAATATTCTACAAAACCTTTGGAGATTAATAATACACCAGCCCACACAGCTCTCTTCAATCACCTAGTCTCTACCACTCATTTTGGCCCGAATTCATCTACTTCCCTGTACTATTTTTTTGGTGTGCATTTCTTCTCTTCCCAGCAAAACTAAACTACTTTGACTGAAATCATGCTCTTTGTATTTCTCTTGTATAATTACCCTAGTATAATGTTGAATGCTGTTTAATTGTTAAGCAAGTATTGGTTTAATTGAACAGAAGTATTTCATGGAACTCCAAAATTGAAAGGAATTATGATTTAAAAGTTATAAAAATTACTCTCAAGTAGTGGCACAGTTACCCTTTCAAAAATTTTTTTCACAAATGAAGAGCTTTATTTATCATTATATTTAAATTTCATCATGTCAAAGTATGACACACTCTATATCTTGAACCAAACTCCATAAATTAAATATATAGTTCTCAAAACTCAGATAATGCCCAGAGAAAGATCATATACCATACAACTTAAATAGCAGCTACTCTAAAGCAGTCTGGCTTTAAATGCATACAGAATTGTCTATTCAAAATGGAATTTTAATCAGTCCCATCTACATTGAATGTTTCTTTCAAATCTGTTATTTGGAATAACTGCTAACATTTATTGAGTATTCATCATATGCCAGGTAACTTTCTAAGCCCTTTAACAAATATTATCTCATTTAATCCTCAAACAACTGTATGAGGTGGGTTATTATATTCCCAGTTGACAGATAGGAAGATAAAGAAATTAAATAACTTGCCAAAGTCATACAGCTAAAAATGCCAGAGCCAGAATTTGAACCGAGACAGTCTAACACTAGAGTGGGTGCTCTTACCTCCTTCTTGCACACTGCCTTTCAATAGGGATCAATTTCAAGGCAAAATAAGCCCTACTAAATTTGACTCCTTAAAAGAGAAATTCTATGAATTCCAAAAGGATTTTAAAGTCTATCTAGGTGAAAGACTACTAGCTCTGAAAGGACTGGTTTTGAGAAAACATTTCCCTTGAGTAATTTAATACTGCAGTAATGTGAAATAGCCCAATCCATGCATTAAAGATTAGAAAATGGTTTATACCTATTTTACTTTCTCACTCCATACTCAATAATGTGCAATTTTGCCCCGCCAGATAATTAAGAGGTTAAAAATATAGCTTGACTTAATATTTTACTGTCCCAATATTCTTCCTTCCAACTGTAAGGAAAGAGGTCCTCTTACTTGCTTTCTAAAGCCAATCCATCAACCAATATTCTAGATCTCCATGTCCCTTCACATTTCCCTTGGGCACCATCTCCCACGTTTATTTCAAACCTCTATCATCTCTAATCTCTACTTCACAGGATACTTTTCTTCCACTGCCAAGCATATTCTTGTATTCCTAACACTAAAAATTTTTTGTTTAAATCCTATCCGTCTCATTCGTCTTGAGACCAATTTCCTGGAAATACGGTATACAACTATTGTCTGCACTTACTAATAAATATTTTATTAGAAATCTTCAGCAACCTCTCTTATGAATCCATCACTATAAAGACACAGCACTTTTGAAGATTACCAATAATATTTTTGCGAAAACCATGGCCAAATACTTGGTTCATCAAGTTTGCTCCTCCTTACTCCTCTAAACTTTGTTACCTTGTTGTTTTCAGACACTCAATTATTTCTCCTCCTTGTTTCTTATGGTTCCTTCTGACTCATTTGCTGATTCCTATCCTTCCTCCAGTCCCAACAGTGCGTGTCTCCCCAGACTCTGAAATCACTCATTCTCCATATGATAACATTCATTCTACATATGACTCCTAAATCTCTATTTTCAGACCTTTGCACCTGCATTTCCAATTTCCTGTAAAACATTAAACTTTTGTGTCCTCAAACTCATTAAGTTAAAGCTAAACATTATTTCACAATCAATCTTTCCCTTCCAACTACCCTGTTTCTCAGTAATAATTCCACTCTTCCTTCTCATTTTCCTCCCTGCCCCTTAAAATACTCCTTAGTCAACTTTTACTCTTCCCTCAACTTCACGTTTACATCCGAATTAGCATCAAATTCTGACATATTTCTTAAAAGCATACATACTAGCCCTCTCAGATTTGGCCTTCACTTGCATTCTTAATTATAGCCATTTATCTTATTCCCAGTCTGAACCCCTTTCCCCAATCCACGACTAGTTTCTCCATAGACACCACTTTTATCTTGTCATTACCTTGCTTGAGATGCCATAACAATTCCCACACATCTTCTAAATAAATGAAGCCCAAACTTCTCTGCCTGGGTTTCAAGGCACCTGATCATATTATCTGATCCTATCCAGGTTCATGTTCTACTACTTCAGTTCTTACCCCAAGATCCATGGACAAAGGGTCTTTCCAAAATCTAAAAGCCCTCTAAGGTTGGATGCAAAATGGTGTATGCGTGTGTATCTGGTGGGAGAAGGGGGTGAAGAAAGGTCCAGGAGATGATTCTTTAAACGGAAAAGAGCCACTGCCCTACCCCCAAACATGCACCCCTTCCCCTAGGCTGCACCTCACCCTCCTGCTCTTCATGCCTGTCATGTTTGCCTCTGCTCCCGGACTTTTTTATTCAACCTATTGCCAATTAAGACTACTTCTCCACACCCATTTGCCTGACCAAATCCAATCTATCCTTCAAGTTTCATCTCCTCAGGAGAAGCTTCCAAGCATCCACAGAGCTAGCTCTCCGGCCAATTCCTCTTGCACTTGCAGTTCAGAACACACAATTACAACTCAGTTGTTTTTCTTGTGCTAAGTCCGTGAAGGAAGGGACCCTGACTTAAATCACTTTTGTACATCGTCACCTAACGCCAATGCTAAGCAGGTCGTGTGAAACACATCTAAACCCCCAAGTATTGTAAAGATAACGACCACACAACAGGGCAAAACACAAAGTTTACTGCCACGCCCGGACCAATAACAAAGCATCTTACCAATAAAATGCCGTGATGACGCTGTCAACCATTCCCTTCACGAATCATTCTTCAAGTCTGGATCCAAAACTACGTCGAAACTGAAATCCCCTGAAGTAAAACAGCCGCCAAAATGACAGCGAAGAGTAAGTCCGGAGGAACCCCTGGCGCTCCCAAATTCCCTCTCGCTCCACCACAGGTGGGTTCACGACGGACGCAAACGGGCCCAGTAAGGAGATTTCCGTTCCCGCAGGCGCCAGCCGAGCCCGACACTTCACGCCGGGAGGGACATTTCCGCTGACTCAGCCACCCAGCTCCGCGACCCTCGCTCCTGCGGAGTCTGCTTCAGCCCACGGAGGGAAAGGGCAAGGGACAGTGTGTCCCAACTCGCCCCTCTCCAGCTGAGCCCTCAGGGGCCAACGCCAGCTTCAAAATCCCGCCGTTAAGAAGCAGCAACCTTACGTTCAGCCGCCTCCTCAGTTTAAAATCGTTTCCCGACTAGCTCTGCGGCAGGACGCTAGACGCCTCCATGGCGCCGATTTCAAGTCAGTGAAGCAACTACGGTTGCCATTTTGACTGAGGGCACGGGAGCGCTCTAACCATTATCGTCTACTTTCCTAATCGCGGGGAGTTAATCTTCCGCGCTTTTCTACCGGTGCTAAACGGTCCTTCAAATTTCCGCCCGTAGTAAAGATGGCGGTATTCCCTGTGCTCTGACTGGTTGACTCCTTCCACCGTAATCTTGGTTGTTCGTGGGGTGGGTTAAGGAGCGCTTGGCTCCCAGCGGCGATCTGTGTGTGGTTTCGGGCCCTAGAAACATTCTGGATTTGCTTGCATTCCTCCTTCTGAAGACCCGAGGTCGGCCACCAGGTTTGGGAGATTTGAAACGCGGGGCTGATTTTCCTCCCTGTTTTCCAGTTCTGCCCGCGGGAACCTTCTGGGAAGCGTGGAAGGATGGGAAGGGCGTGCGCCTGCTGACCGGCCCCGTGCTGCCTCTGCGTGGCCGCGGTGTCCCGCCTTGGCTGCTGTATGGAATCGTACGCTTGTCACTTCAGGCCGAAGCTTTGTTTGTTAATAGAAGTGAAACGGATGCGTTAAGAGGGGACAAAGATTTTAAAAGTTCTTTCCCCTACCCAACTTCCCCAAAGGCCCCAAAGACTTTGCAGATTTATCTAGTTTGCCGACACGAGCTCTTGAATGTTCAGCGGACAAGGGCTTAAATATAAGAGAGTGGGAACTACTAACATTTTAAGGGATTTGTGTGTATTTCCAAAACTGACTTTTGACCGCCATCCAACACGTGCAGCGTGAGATTCCTGAGCGTCTCGCCATCCTGCGGCTCTAACATGTTCTGTTGGTTAAGTCGGCTGTTCAGGGGTTTATCCAGACCCACTAGAAGGACCACACAGCTGATCTGGGGTTCTTTCTCCCGAAGTCTGGTACTGAGTTCACAGAGGAGAATTCCAGGTGAATGTAGTGAAGAGGTTTGTCCTCTGAACAGCCCTTCCTCCTTTTCTCTGCAGCAAGAGTGCTTATTCCATTTTTCCCCTAGTCTCGACTGGATAGCTTTATGTGTAGAAGCACATCATTCACCCTCTTCATTTCTTATAATGTAGTTTTCTCCCTGGAATTTAAAAAGAGCAGAAAAGTAACCACGTGAATAGGCTATTCATTAAGCTCATGCTGTGAATAAGAAGCCTAAAAAATTCTTTCATACTTGAGAATATTTTGAATAGGGTTTTCAAATGTACAAGTGACTATTTCACTCTAGATTCATACTAAAACCAGTTACTGCACCATCAAATTTATGAAATTCCCAAGATCCTATTTCATTTGGGGAAGAAATGTGCACTATTAAGAACAGTGCGTCTTAGGTCAATGCAGATGCTGGGTGATCAAAAATATTTAGATTCTTAACACAAGGCAAAAATTTAAATTAAGACAGTTATTCACATGGCTTTTGACACATTTGCAGGTGAATTTAATAGTGATTGATTACATTCTTCAACTTTATAAATTTCATCCATTGACATGAAATACCAAAGATGGTATGATTTTAGAGTCTATTCTCAAACAATGTGCAAATGATATATTTTTAATCTTACTTTTTTTCATTTCTTTAAGAACTCAGTAGCTTTGTTGCCCGGACCAACACGTGTGGAGAGTTGCGTTCTTCTTACTTAGGCCAAGAAGTCACCTTGTGTGGATGGATTCAGTACCGAAGGTAGATAGAGGCAGGTGGTTTAAGTATGCATGATGGTGGTTTTCCTAAGGCAATTTCAAACTGCTATTAATTTCTAACCAGTCAGAAGAATAAAAGCTTTGCAACTCCTGTAGGAGTCTCAGAAGTCATTGAATTTTCAGTTTTGTTTTTGTTTTGAAAGACTCAAATAGTGTCACTCTCAGTAAGTACCAGTAACATCTGTTGAAGGGTATAATAAGTGTGATCCACCAAGGGACAGAAATGTCCCTAGGTTTACTAAGATTGAAGAGTTCCTAGGACCAGTAATTGGGTAAGCTGGTAAGCTTCCATAGCATAAAAAAGCATAGTTTTTGCTAAATTTAGGTAGAGAAAAAGCCTAAAAACATGAACAATGATTCCTTAATGTTAGAGGACATATTATTGTTATTGTTCATCTCTATATTCCAGAACATACCTGAATGGAACATTAATTCACAATGAAGAGATCCAAAATACATAGACTGAGTGATTTTCCTAAAGAATATGTCCCCAATGGGTGGATATTTGACCCATACATTTGGTGACTTTTATCTCCTGAAGGAAAATCTGAGGAGGCTTTCTGTACCTCTTCTTGGTACTAAGAACTGTATGTGAAATGTCAGTTGAATGCTAAAATATTGGGGTTTGGGGGACCTTTTGATGGCTTATAGAGGTATTAAGTTAGTACTGGACCTCTTTTAGAAAATTTTAGATTACATATTATTTTTAGGAAAATAAAAGATTTTATATTGCCGTATTTTAAAAAATGACCAATCAGATGCCTCTAATATGCTAAAATATTACCTTTGGATTTTAATATATGGAAAGTTTCCAATTTTAACTCAAATTTCTTATAAAGACTTAAGCCAATAAAATTTTTTAAGTTTTAAAATCTGCCTTTTCATTAATAAGCCATCTGGATAGCATTAGTAAGCTCTACATACAGCTACTAAAAGTTGAAATTGTAAACGAAAAAGTTTTTTCATTAATAAGCTACAAGATAATTACACAAATATAACTATGAATCTATATTATTTATTATAAAAAAGCAACATGTGAAATTGCATGGGTTTTTTATTTGTTTAATTTGTTTTGCCTGCTTAAATTTTGGTCTCAAAGATTTTATCCTAATATGTTCACTTTCTTCATTAATCAGGCAAAACATCTTCCTGGTCCTAAGAGATTTCCATGGGCTTGTTCAAGTTATCATTCCTCAGGATGAGGTAATAGAAGGTTCCTCCTGTTATCTCCAAGCCTCTTTGATGCTGTGGTTAGAATAAATGAAGCATGTTGGATAAGTATGTTTGAGATTTCAAATTAAGAAGTTTATTGTTAATGAAAATTAAAACTACCATAAGCCACATTAAGACAAATGACAAACTGCGAAAAAATATGTGCAATTCATGTCACAGACAAAGGGCTAATTTCTCTAATATCTAAAAGGCTACTACAAATCAATTAAAATTTTTTTAAAAAAATACCAGTGACCCACTAGAATGATAAGTGCAGAATATGAACATAAAATTTATAGAAAAAATATATAAATGGCTATTTTTCTATATGTCTGTAGACATATGAAAATATGCCCAACTTCACTCATAGGCAGAGAAATATGAATTAAAGCTACACAGAATTGTTATTTTTTATGCACTGGATTGACAACACACTGTGTTTGGGAAAACAAGTGCTCATACGTTCCTGGAGGGAGTATAACTTGGCACTAGCTCTATGGATGGCAATTTGGCAATATCAAAATTATAAATGCATATATCCTTTGAACCATTCATTCCACTTGTAGTCAATGATCTTAAAGTTATCTTACACGTAGACTTACATAGATGCAAAATGACACAAATACAAGGTTATTCACTGCTGAAATATTTTTAATCGAAAGAACAATCTAGATGTTACCCAGTAAGAGACTGGTGTAAAAAATAATGTACATCCTTACAGCTATGGAAAAGACTGAAGAAGCTTATTATGTACTAATATGGGAAAAAATCCAAGGTATATTGTTAGATACAGAAGAGCATGTAGAGTGATATTATCTGTACTAAAAAGGGCTTGTGTATGTGTGTGTATGTTATGAACTGTCCCTGGGAGGACACATAACATTGGGTATCTTTGGGGAGGGGAACTAAGGAGCTGGAGAGAGACTTTTCACTGTAGATCTGTTTATACCCTTTGAATTTGAGCCATGTGAAGGTACTACCTGCTCAAAAAATAATTACCATTAAATTTAGATAAAATAAAGAACTCTCATCATGCTTGCTGAACATCATTGGTTTCTATTTTGGTAATATTTACAAATGTTTGTACACCTGAGAAAAATAAGATTTACTCAGCTTTTAATGTTTGAAGTAAGTAAAGAGCCATGGATTATCTTTCAGGGATCAGGATGCAGAGATGAGCATAGCTAACCCAGGAGAACTCCTTCACTTTGGACTCCATTATTGCTCTTGGATTTAACTGCCCCTAAGGCTAACCCTGGAGACAGTTGCCTTTAAAGTATGTGGGAATTGTTTGCATTAAACATTCTTCTCCTTATTCTCCTTTAAGGAAAAAAATTTTTAATTCTTAATAGTTTCACTTGCTGTATTATACGGAGTCAAAATGGGGATGCAGTTTACCAAATTCTTTAATAAAGTCATTAAGAGAAGCCCCAGTATTTATTGCAGTTAAGTTATGAGTATTAACATTTTTCTAAGCCATAAGCTACAGTTGCTGCAGAGTCCTTTAAGTTCATTTATTTGTTGGAACTATTTTCCCCTCTTATTCTGTAGTCGGCTGCTTCTGTGAAGAAGATTTTATGTGAAGCGCCCATGGAATCTGTGGTGCAAGTGTCCGGGACAGTAATTTCCCGACCTCCAGGACAAGAGAATCCAGTTAGTAATTTAGAAACTGTCTATTTAAATTTTGCCTGTGTACATGTGCACTGTCTGTCAACACATTCAGGCAACGGCGACTGAGTATCTATTAGATATCCAGCACTAAAGCTCTGCAGGTTCTACAAATGAACCTACAGATTTTAAAATCTTCACTGCAAACATAAACACTTATGTAAATATGCATGTTAAGACATTTGGTAATGAGCTCATCAGCCACAGATATACATAAGAATGTCAAAGTCGTACACAGACATTTATGTTTTAGACTATACACTATAAGCACCCCGTGGTTTACATATGTAAATAAATGCTTGTGTTTTATAAATATTCATTGTGTACATGTCCTGATGAGTGATTCTTAAAATAGGTCTTTTCTCTCTCTCTCTCTTTAAGAAAATGCCAACAGGTGAGATTGAAATCAAAGTTAAAACAGCTAAACTTCTGAATTCCTGCAAGAAGCTGCCCTTTGAAATTAAGGACTTTGTGAAGGTGCCATCCTCTGTTACTAATAAAATAGCGGATCTAGAAAATGTCGATAACCAGTAAAGTGTCTTCAGAGTTTTTTTTTTTTTTTTAAGGAATTCCTTTATTTTTATTATTTATTTATTTATTTATTTATTTTTGGCTGTGTTGGGTCTTCGTTTCTGTGCGAGGGCTTTCTCTAGTTGCGGCAAGCGGGGGCCACTCTTCATCGCGGTGCGCGGGCCTCTCACTATCGCGGCCTCTCTTGTTGCGGAGCACAAGCTCCAGATGCGCAGGCTCAGTAGTTGTGGCTCACGGGCCCAGTTGCTCCTTGGCATGTGGGATCTTCCCAGACCAGGGCTCGAACCCGTGTCCCCTGCATTAGCAGGCAGATTCTCAACCACTGCGCCACCAGGGAAGCCCGTCTTCAGAGTTTTTTAAAGAAAAAGTTTAACTTCTACAAAATTAAGCATGTTATTATAGCTATATCATGAATTATTCTCTTAGTTTTACAATTTCCTGGTGAACTGTTCTTAAATATCAACAGTTCATTAAGCTGTTGCAGCTCCTGAACACCTAGAATGTTTTTTCAGACAGCTGGAAACAAGGTTGTCTTTAAGACTTAGGTGTTATTTTGTTCCATTTTTTTTGTTGCTATGGTTTTACATTTTGAGAGGAAATTTACGTTTACCTTAGAAATGGCCACGTGGCGTAGGAGATCCTGCATATATTAAGTTTAAGCCTCTAACAGTGATAAAATGTTTATAAGGCATATAAATATGATTACTGTAATTTAGGATGTTCTTTTTTTTTTTTTTTTTTTTTTTTTAAAGGATTTTCTTATTTTATTTATTTATTTATTTATTTATTTTTGGCTGTGTTGGGTCTTCGGTTCGTGCGAGGGCTTTCTCCAGTTGCGGCAAGCGGGGGCCACTCTTCATCGCGGTGCGGGGACCGCTCTTCATCGCGGTGCGCGGGCCTTTCTCTATCGCGGCCCCTCCCGTCGCGGGGCACAGGCTCCAGACGCGCAGGCTCAGCAATTGTGGCTCACGGGCCCAGCTGCTCCGTGGCATGTGGGATCTTCCCAGACCAGGGCTCGAACCCGTGTCCCCTGCATTAGCAGGCAGACTCTCAACCACTGCGCCACCAGGGAAGCCCTAGGATGTTCTTTGAGGAAGCTAGACAGCACTGGATATGTAAGCCCAGCTAATTTTCAGCTTTGTCACAATTGTCTACAGTTGTAGACTTATATATACCTAATTTATAAACTAATCTATAAAGGATTTTTTAAATTGCATGGCCACTTAGTCTTACAATTGAGTTCCCAGTACTTAATATTTTAATTAGAAAAAGCAGTATAATTACAGAGTTGACCTTGTTGTGGGGGAAAAAAAGGAAATATGCAGTTTTCCACCAGCTCTAAGCTTTTAGAAAGAGAAATGACAGGTAGTTCTTCTATTTCTATTTCTAGTATCAAAGAAATAAACTATTCCAGGGGAAAGGACTTTTTAAAAAAGGTTGTCAGCACAGGAGGGATGCAGAGAATTCCAGCCTTGAAAATAAGCAGACCTTATCACTGTGTTCCTACTAGTACAGCTGTAGAGATTCGTCTGCTGTTCGCTTGCATTTCTTAAACTTGTCGTCCCATCCAGGTCATAAAGTCGTGGCTGTTTTTGGCCCTGGTATATATTTTCTAATGATCTTTGAAATCTTTACATTTTTTTTTTCAGGATTAAACTCCAGGCTTAAAAATGAATGGGTAGGGAGTCCCCTGGTGGCCTGGTGGCCTAGTGGTTAGGATTCCACGCTTTCATGGCCATGGCCCGGGTTCAATCCCTGGTCGGGGAACTGAGGCCCTGCAAGCCACGTGGTCAAAAAGAAAAAAGGCGGAAAAAAAAGAATGAATAAATGTTTAGTAAGGTAGGCAAATTTCAGTCAGTGAAGTGTGGTTCACTGAAAAATGTAAAATCTATGCTAATAACAAGCCTAGAAGTCATAGGAATTAAGGATGGTGGTGTGTGTGCACAAATGGTGGAAGCTAAAGATAGAGCTACAGTTCTTGAAAATTCACAATCTGTATCTAAAGTTAATATCTTTTTAATATTTGAAAAATAGTTAAACATAAAAATCTTTAAATTTGTTTAGAAAACAGAAGCTCTTCGTTTGCGGTATCGCTACTTAGATTTGCGTGGTGTCCAAATGCAGTATAACCTGCGACTGAGGTCCCAGATGGTCATGAAAATGCGGGAATATCTCTGTAATCTACATGGTAAGGGAAGAAACAGTAATTTCCATGTGTTTTATCCTAGAACATAATTTAGTAACATAAAACATAATTTAGTTCCCTAGTGGGTCATAAATACAGCCTTTTAAAGGTGATAGTGCCTGTTAATGCTGTCTAAGTATTTACCATCACTGTTGAAGGTGGACCAGCCCTTTGGTTGTTATCTGTAAGTTTTCCTAGTTATTTATCATGCTTGTACATCATTTGTTGGGAGCTCAGAAATGTCATGTGAATGAAACTAGACTCTTCAGTCAGTCCTGGGTTTTTTCCTACTGTATTTGTGTTATTTTTGCTACACTAGCAGAACACAAGAAAAACCAGAACAGTTCAGTACACAAGAATCTATCAAACAGAATTATTACATTACAAAATTACCAACTTTATGAACAGAATAGAATTTTATGAAAATCTTCAGCTTCCCTCTTGGGTTTGTAGAAACCAGAATCAATATGCTTCGTAGCTTATTTCAGTCAAAATTCCTAATTAAAGGGTAGCCTCAGATTTGTTGGACTGTATTGTAGACATCATATTTGGTAAATTCCCATCTTTTAAATTCTGATATTTCTCTCTTTTTAGGGTTTGTGGATATAGAAACACCAACATTATTTAAAAGGACTCCAGGGGTATGTATATTCCTTAAATCAGCCTACTAATAATGTCCTGTTAATTATGAAACTGGACCACTTTGCTTTTATATTCCCTTAGTTCTATTTCTTTTATTTATTTTACTGCCTTAGGATGTTCAGACTAACTAGGTATTTTAAGAGTTGAGAAAATTATATGGGTCAGTACTTTTAGTCAGAATCCTTTAATCCTACATCATTTTCTTTCCATTGAGGTTTATAGCTACAAATCAATAATGAATTGGTTCATTAAAAATAAATCCATTGTTGGGCTTCCCTGGTGGCGCAGTGGTTGAGAATCTGCCTGCCGATGCAGGGGACACGGGTTCGAGCCCTGGTCTGGGAAGATCCCACATGCCGCGGAGCGACTAAGCCCGTGAGCCACAATTGCTGAGCCTGCGTGTCTGGAGCCTGTGCTCCGCAACGGGAGAGGCCACGATAGTGAGAGGCCCGCGCACCGCGATGAAGAGTGGCCCCCACTTGCCACAACCAGAGAAAGCCCTCACACAGAAACGAAGACCCAACACAGCCATAAATAAATAAATAAATAAAATTTAAAAAAAAAATAAAAATAAAAAAATAAATCCATTGTTCATTAAGAACTGACATTTTCAAACACTGGTATTTATACAGTCTATGGACTTATAAAATTATAGTTTAAATTTAGAAAAGCAGTTAGGAATTACTTGACTAGGAATTGATGCACAAAATCCTTTTTAGCTAGTAACAGAATTGGGCATTCATTTCAACAAGCATACATTTAATACTTGCTGTATACAAATATTTAAAGCCTACTATGTGCAAGCCTTTTGGGGACTAAAGGATGAGCAAGAAATGATCTGTCATTGTGGGAACTTTGCTCTTTAGTTGATTTCATTGATGAACTGAAGTATTGACTTCTACCAGATCTTGAATTTGCTTTTTAATAATATCTCTGCTCTCCCTCTCTCTCATTCAAAGGGTGCAAAAGAGTTTGTAATACCATCCAGGGAACCTGGAAAGTTTTATTCTCTCCCTCAGAGTCCTCAGCAGTTTAAGCAGCTTCTGATGGTTGGTGGTTTAGACAGGTGAGCTTTCTTTATGATAGTACTGGTCAGAAAAGGAAAAGAGGGGGAAGAAAGGGGAAAAGGAAACACAAAGTTGTCTAATCTCTTAAAAGAAGGTTTGAAAATGTATGAGAGTTTGGAAAATACTTGTAAAATACCCTAAAAATGTGTAGTCATTATGTAAAGATTTATTGGGTGACCATCGTGTACAAAGCTCTATGCTAGTAGATGGGGTAGGGGGTTAAAAACAAAAAAGAATAGGTTTTGCTCTCAAGGAGCTAATGAATCTAGTAAGACAAAATAGGATATTAAAATCAACTGTGATGTAAACCAAAAATAAGTATGTTGAGTGTTGCAAATTAGTTGTATTAAGAGGTTTGAAATTATATTGTTTTGGGAAATATCACGAAAAACTTTGGGAACTAGGCCTTCTGGGACAGAGCTGCGTTTCAGCAGATGAAGATGAGAGTTGGAATGGCATAGCACAGGAAAGCTCAAGTGTATTCATGGAGCAGTGAGTATTTCAATTTGGCTGAAGCAAAAGAGTGTGTATAAAGAAGCATGGACTGCCTTGCATGTCAGTCTAATGTATGAATATCCAAAGGTGCCATTGTATATTTGTAAGAATATATTGAGCAGTTAACTTCTCATGGGTCAACTATGTATCTGATTAGATTAGAGTATCATAAAGAATTTTAAAATTTCTTATGCCCTTTTAGTATCATTATTATTTCGTACCCTGCATTGCCAGGAACTTTTGGGGGAAAGTGTGTGTGTGTTTCTAGAATCCTGACTCAATTAACACTATTTTCCAATTGTAGATATTTTCAAGTTGCCCGATGTTATCGAGATGAAGGATCAAGACCAGACAGACAGCCCGAATTTACTCAGGTACTAAGTTATATTCACTCATCTCTTACTGATTCAGCCTTGCTACAGCCAAGAATGTCAAAACCAGGACAGAAATTATATATACTTCTCATTACATTTTATCTATCAGATATTTAATTAAACTAACCTGCAGTTGAGGCATTAGTTATTTAATTTTTGATCCATTTATAAAGAATATGGTCATAAACTAAGGAATGACAGATTCCTACAGTGTTTTAATGGTCATGATGTGACAAAGTTCTTTAAAAAATCTCTTGTGCACTAAAACAGACAATTCTGTGTGTTGATACTTAATCTATTTATCTGGTCAACGTCATCAAAGCTATTATGATTTAGTTTCTGTATGATATCATATTAATTAGTATGGCACAGAAATCAGTAATCAGCACAAAAACCATAAGATTTGGAGTTGGACAGACCTAAGATCAAATGTAATGTAACCGTACATACTCAGGCAAGTCACTTAGCCTCTCTGAGCCTTAAGCCATGAGATAGTTGTGGGAACTAACAGTTTGATGTATGTAAAGCACTAGATGTACAGTAATATTTAACCTGCTTCCCCTTGTATTAAGAACAGAATCCAATGGTAATTTGAAACGAGAAATATATAAATATGTATGTATATACTAATATTGTGGCTCTTCAAGTTAGTTTCCATATGTTGCTTTGGTTTCAGATTGACATAGAGATGTCCTTTGTAGAACAGACTGGCATCCAGAGTCTAATTGAGGGTTTGCTCCAGTATTCATGGCCCAGTGACAAAGATCCTGTGGTGGTTCCTTTTCCTTCTATGACTTTTGCTGAGGCGTTGGCCAGCTATGGAACTGATAAACCTGACACTCGCTTTGGGATGAAGGTACTTTTCTTCACTTTTCCAAGACTCTGCCCCCAAATAGTCCTATAGTCTTTTGAACGACTTTGATGTTTACAACCAGTTACACACACTGTTATATCATATTTTTTGTTGTTACCTTAGCATGTTACTTTTGTTGTTACCCAGCTACAGCAGGAGAGAATAATAGCATGTTAGCATTACAGTACCTTTTCTCTATCTACTGTGTTCCAAGATTCATTTCCAAGAGCAAGGTTCTTGCTATAATGTTTTTATTACTGGAAAGTTATTAGTTACATGGATACGAATGGTAACTTGAAAGGAAAAACAAAAAACAAAAAAAAAAACCTGTTCTTTCCTCTTGAATTTTTCTTAAGCTAAAATGGTACTTGGAAGGCAAATGATTAAGAGTTATTTATTCTTTTTGCCTGGTCTATAAAGAGCTCAAACATATGGAAATGTTTATTCATATTGTTAAGGTCTACACATATTTAACTAAGGGTAACAGTAGAACTTACACAGAGCAGTTTTCCTTAGCAGGCCTCTTGTTATTTGCTCTTAGACAGCAACAGGCCTTCATCACTGTAATGCTGGTGACATTTCTATATCTCAGTTCTCAGTGCAGATTCCTTAGAAACTGAGTTCTGCTTGGTCCACGAATAGGCAGTGCTCAATTCTCAGAATGAAAAAAACATAGCACACAAAAAAGTCATAACTGCCTATTTACAGCAGCCAGCTTGACTACTCCTTGTTTCTTCTTTTGTAATATGAAATGGTGGTTCTTAAGTCAGACTGCTTAAGTTAAATTCTGGCTCTGCCACTTACTGGCTGTGTTATCTTGGGCAAGTCATTTCTTTCTCTGTGCCTTGGTTTTCTCATCTATTAAATGGGGATAATAAGAGGGCCTACCTCATACTCTTGTTGTGCAGATGAAATGAGTTATTACTAATGAATAATTAGTACATTAACACTCGTCATGGTGCCCAGCCCATGGTAAACACTCTATGAATGCGCTCTATAAACATTAACAAGATCTACTTTCCTCTTTAAAATATTGTTTGTAAAAGGTTTTGAGGGACTTCCCTGGTGGCACAGTGGTTGGGAATCCACCTGCCAATGCAGGGGACACGGGTTCGATCCCTGGTCTGGGAAGATCCCACATGCCTCGGAGCAACTAAGCCTGTGCACCACAGCTACTGAGCCTGCACTCAGGAGCCCACGAGCCACAACTACTGAGCCAGCACTCTAGAGCCCGTGGGCCACAACAAGAGAGGCCACCGCAATGAGAAGCCCATGCACCACAATGAAGAGTAGCCCCCGCTCGCCGCAACTAGAGAAAGCCCACGCGCAGCAACAAAGAGCCAAATGCAGCCAAAAATAACTAAATAAATTTACTTTTTTAAAAAAGGTTTTGAGATAAACATTACTTCACGTTTAATTACCTTTTCCTGTTATCCATTTTCCAGATTGTAGATATCAGTGATATGTTCAGAAACACAAAGGTTGGATTTCTTCAGGATGCGCTTAGTAAACCCCAAGGAACCATCAAAGCCATATGTATCCCTGAAGGAGAAGTAAGTGGAGCACAATTCTGTATTTTCTCTAAAATGTACATTTGGGAAGTAAATATGTTCAACATTGGTAAATTTAAACTTTAGAAAGAAAAATTCTCTTTAAATAAAAATGCATTTTTTCATATAAAGTCTAATGGTGTCTCTAAAACTATAAGTAGAAAATGATAAAACTTTATGAATATGAGTTTACACTCTCGAGATCTAGAGCTTTTATTTTTCCTTTTAAATAATGCTGTAAAGTTCTCCTTCATTTGAGTTTATCTCCACCAGTGATGAGTATAAAATAGTATTCCTATTCTGTCTCCAGCCTCAGTTTGTCCAACAGCTCCCAGCCCCATATCAGCTCCAGCATAGCCCTTGCGTGTTGGTTCTTGGTCTTCTGATGCTCTGGGGTCTATTGCATTAATAATGGGAAGAGAAAGGAGGTGGAGCTATGAAAAGCAAAAGGAAGGGGAATGAGGGTAGGAGAAAGAAAGAATGGTTGGGTTGGGTTGGGTAAGCATGGACTCTTAAGCAATGGGGCATGTCTATTTTCTGTAGTTAGTACACCTGCTTTGAAAATAATTTAAGAAGAGTTCTAAAAGTATTTTGAATAAGATTACTATTTTGAAAGGCTATTCAGTTGGATACATAAGCCTATTAGCATATTTAAAATGGGGATAAGAATTCAGTCTCATTACTTTTTTTTTCACTTCATATGTTCAGTGAAAGTAATTTGGTGTCTGTATTCTAGTCCAGACATATTGAATGTGTTTGGGTAAGCTTGGTATAACATATATTGCTTGTTATTATTATTTACCCCAATTGGAGTATGTCCAATTCTTTCCCAAGTAGATTATAAGGACTGCAGGGCCATGAACCATGTTTTCACCTTTTTTATATCTCCCATACCTAATTAAGTGCTCCATGAATATTAGTGATGATGATAGCCATAATGTCTCACTTAGAAACACATTGAGGTAATTTAGAAAAGATATAAAGAATTTTAAGAAACTTGAAATAATCAAATTCTGAATCCTCTTATTGATTTTATTGATCCTTCACAATTCAGTTGCAAAGATTCATTTTGAACATATTATAGATACACAGTCTTCTGTGGAATACATTCACAGCTATTTCCAATAAGACCTGCATAATTGGAAAAAAATACACCCTGTAACAAGCCTTAAAATTTTGTCATTTGACAACAGAAATTAAATCTTTATTGAATCTTATTATTGTGATGGAAAAACACAAAATATATTTGTTTCCCATTTCATTTCATAAACATGTTTGTGAAGCTAAGTGTCATATTGATGAGTTTACTTTGACTTTCTTTCATCAGAAATACTTAAAAAGGAAAGACATTGAGTCCATTAGAAAATTTGCAGCTGACCATTTTAATCAGGTAAGGAGCAGGTTTTTTCCTTTCTTTTAGGGATTCTATATTTTTAACTGTTAATTGCTTGAGCTCTTATGCTATCATTAGTTTTGAGGGGCTTGTTATTTCAGATCATTCTACTTTTCTTCTTTTTATTTTTAAAGTTAATCTTACCCCTGGGTATAACTCCAAAACTTCAACTTAGTTGAATTCACCATTAATCAGAATGTGAAAGTTCAACCATAGCCTTTTAAAATAAACAGTGGTACTTAAATGCAGTTGGGAAAATTAAATAGAGCCCCATGTGCCCAAGGTTTAAATGAAAGCATGGCAGGTATGAAAGAAAGCCAGTATTCATTGTTCTTCCCATACCCTTTTTAGAATTATGAATATACCTTTCCTTTGACAGATACACTTTGTGTTCTTGGCTTGGTGAACAGTAGCACTAAAATACGGCGGAGGAGCAGGGAACGGGCATTCTTACACTGTCACTGGAAGTATAAATTACCTCAGCCATTTTGGAATCACTAACTTTAAAAATAGTCATATTTTAAAATATGACTCTTTGAGTCAATAATTTTCTATACTTTAAAGAAAGGATCTTAGATATGAGGACACTTATGCACAGTATCATTTACAGGAATAAAATGAAACCATATGGGAGTGATTAAATAAGTTAAGGTAGAATTAAAGGATTAAATATTAAAGTTCCTTTTAAAAATTTTGTCTCTTAACTAAAAGTTTGTAATGTAGGAAAAATGTTCAGGTTATAATGATTTGTAGGAAAAGGAGAATACAGAACTATATATTCACTGATCATAACCATGTATAAACACTGTATTTGTGGATTGAAAATGGGCTACTCAGACAGTCTCTTCAGTAAGTGGTGTTGGGAAAGCTGGACAGCCACATGTAAATCAATGAAGTTAGAACACACCCTCACACCATACACAAAAATAAACTCAAAATGGCTCAAAGATTTAAAATATAAGACATGACACCATAAAACTCCTAGAAGAGAACATATGCAAAACATTCTCTGACATAAATCATAGTAATACTTTGTTAGATCAGTCTCGCAAGGCAAAAGAAATAAAAGCAAAAATAAACAATGGGACCTAATCAAACTTATAAGCTTTTGCACAGCAAAGGAAACCATAAACAAAACAAGAAGACAACCTATGGACTGGGAGAAAATATTTGCAAATGATGTGACCAACAAGGGCTTTATTTCCAAAATTACAAACATCTCATACAACTCAATATCAAAAAACCAAACAACCCAGTCAAAAAATGGGCAGAAGACCTAAATAGACATTTCTCCAAGGAAGACACACAGATGGCCAATAGGCGCATGAAAAGATGTTCAACATCATTAATTATTAATTATTGCAAACCAAAACTACAATGCCATCATCAAAAAGTCTACAAATGATAAATGCTGGAGAGGGTGTGGAGAAAAGGGAACCCTCCTACACTGTTGGTGGGAATGTAAATTGATACAGCCACTATGGAGAACAGTATGGAGGCTCCTTAAAAAACTAAAAATAAAGTTACCATATGATCCAGCAATCACACTCCTGGCATATATCCAGAAAAGAGCAAACCTCTAGTTTGAAAAGATACATGCATCCCAGTGTTCATAGCAGCACTATTTACAATAACCAAGATATGGAAGCAACCTAAGTATCCATCAACAGATGAATGGATAAAGATGTGGGGTGTGTGTGTGTGTGTGTGTGTGTGTACACACACACAATGGAATATTACTCAGCCATAAAAGAACAACAAAATAATGCCATTTGCAGCAACATGGGTGGAGCTAGAGATTATCATACTAAGTGAAGTAAGTCAGAGAAAGACAAATATATTACTTATATGTGGAATCTAATAAACAATACAAATGAACTTATTTACCAAAAAACAGACTCACAGACATAGAAAACAAACATGGTTACCAAAGGGGAAGTGGGGGAGGGATAAATTAGGAGTTTGGCATTAACAAATGCACAGTACCATGTATAAAATAGATAAGCAACAGTGATTTACTGTATAGCCCAGGGAACTACAGTCAGTATCTTGTAATAACCTATAACGGAAAAGAATCAAAAAATAAATATATATATATGAATAACCGAATCACTTTGCTGTACACCTGAAACTAACACAATATTGTAAATCAACTATACTGCAATTTTTTTAAAAAAAGAGAGAAAAAAAAAAGGAAATGGACTACTCACCTCTACTACCACACATCACAAGTCTCATACATCAAGTTCAAAGGGATTTTTCAAGAAAAAAGAAAGATAAGGATAATGGTTTCCAAAATGGGTCAAGGCAAAATAAGAAAAGCCAGGGGTATAAAAAGCTTTTCATAAAGTTAAATGAATTTAAAGGACTATACTTCTCATTTTTTGCTATAGAAATGTGTTTTCTTTTATGAAATGATGGTAATAGTAGATATTTGGGGTTTGTTTTATGCCTTTGATAAAATTCAAAATTGTCAACCCTATATCTCCCAATTTTCTCTGTTTTTATTTTACTAGTGTTTGAAACCTGTATTTAGGAACCACAGGAACACGAAATAAGCCTGAGAGTTAACTTTGGCAGCCTTTAGTTGATGAGACTATTATTACATTTTCTTCTTCTTCTCTTTCTTCTCCTCTTTTCTTCTTTACTTTCCTAATTTCCTGAATTTTTATATTTTTAAAATGTATTAATATGTTTTAACTTGATTTGCCTTGAATTGTCTTTAATGTTTATTTTTAGCAATATGCTGCATGTACATGGTTTAAAAAAAAAATAGTAAAGAAGGATTAATAGTTCAATACAATAAGTGTTTACTCTAGCTCACTCTATTCCAGTCCCATACCAGAGTACCTCTGTTTTTATCAGAATGCCTTTTTTTTTTTTTTTTTTTTGGCTGTGTTGGGTTTTTGTTGCTGCGCACAGGCTTTCTCTAGTTGTGGTGAGCGGGGGCTGCTCTTCCTTGCAGTGTGTGGGCTTCTCATTGCAGTGGCTTCTCTTGTTGTGGAGCATGGGCTCTAGGCCTGCGGGCCTCAGTAGTTGTGGCTCGCGGGTTCAGTAGTTGTGGCTCGCGGGCTCTAGAGCACAGGCTCAGTAGTTGTGGCTCGTGGGCTCAGTAGTTGTGGCGCACGGGCTTAGTTGCTCTGAGGCATGTGGGATCTTCCTGGACCAGGGCTCAAACCTGTGTCCCCTGCACAAGCAGGCAGATTCTTAACCACTGCGCCACCAGGGAAGCCCCTACTTACCCGTTTTAAACCTTGCATCGTACCTCCTGCAATGAGAGGTAAGCCTCACATACACAGGCCTTACCTAATTACTCTGTACCTCTTCACAGCTGTCTTTCTGGACATTTTCTTCATTCCTCTTCTGAGTTGAAGCTACTCTTTTCCTGGATCCCAGATCTTCCTCTTTCTTACTAGTGCGGGATTATATCCTCAAGTAACTTCCTAAGACAGCATGTGAAAGAGAAACTTTCTGAATCCTTATATGTCTAAAAATGTCTTTGTGTTCAAAACCTCACACTTGATTAATAATTTGGCTTGGTATAAAATTCTGAATTGGTAGTCATATCCCTTTAGAACAGTGCTGTCTGGTAGACTTTCTGCAGTGATGGAACTGTTTCATATCTGCATTGTCCACTACGGTAGCCACCAGCCAGTGTGGCTATTGAATGCTTGATATGTGGCAAATATATACCTGAGGAACTGAATTTTTTATTTTATTTCATTTTACTTTAAATTTAAATAGCTGCATGTGACAATGAGCCTTAGCTCATTGGAGGCATTGCTTTATTTTTTTTATACCTACTGTTACTGATAAGAAGTCTGATGTTTGTATGAATGTATTCTTTTATAGTAAACCTAATTTTTTTTTCCCTTTGGAAGCTTTCAGCCTCCTGATTCCTGATGCTCTGAAATTTCACAGTCTGTATAACTTTGAGTCATTTTTCATTCAGTGTGTTGCACACTTGAAGGGCCCTTTGAATGTGAAGGCTCATGTCTTTCATCTGTGGAAAATCTGTCTTTTTTATTCTTTCTGTGAGATTTCTTCAACTCTTCTGTTGAATTTTTTTTTTAAGCAATCATATTTTTATTTCCCACTAGCTCTTTCTTGCTTATTTTCATTACATTTTATTCTGGTCTTATTGATAAAATACCTTTTTTAATATCTTTGAGGATTCAAGTTTTTTGGTCCCTAAATTATCTCTTTCCTCTAGGGTCATTTTTTTTCTGTTTATCTGGGTCTTTTTTTCTTTTTTTTTAATGCTGTAGCTTCTTCAATGTGTAGTGATGTGATTGTTAATTGTACATATTTAAGAATATGAGCCTTTTAAAAAGCTGTTTAAAGGGGCTTTTGTAAATGGTTAGGTTTAGAAATGGTTAGGTTTTGTAAATGGTTAGGTTTAGTTTTGGGTGAGCAACAACACAGTTGGCTATCACCCCAGGGCTCTTCTTAAGAGCCCTGCACCTCTAGGATTTGGCAGGGTAAGATCAGTTCCTTCCTGTGCTGAAGCTGCTCCATTGTTCTCTAGGCCAGAGCTTCCTGCATCTTGCTTCTTTGGTCATTCCTATTCCACTCGCCTGCAACCTGCCAAAAATTTTCAGAAATCTCTTCGCTCTTATATCCCTTCCCACCCTTCATTCCTTTTCTTTTTTTTTTTCATTTTGGTGAGATTAATTTTTAGATTCCTTTAGTATCATTTTGAAGGGCTTCAGGGAGGGAATAGAGATAATCGCATGTAGGTTCATTTTCTTTTGGAAACAAGAAATCTTTGTACTCCAGGAAAAATAAATCAACCCCGCTTTTTGAAAAATGTATAAGTCTTTTTCTTTGTCACAGGAAGTCTTACCTATATTCTTGAAAACCAGTAACAACTGGAATTCTCCAGTTGCTAAGTTCATAATGGAGGAGCAAGGCTTGGGACTAATCAGACTGTTGGAGACCCAAGAGGAGGATGTGGTCCTACTAACTGCCGGAGAGCATAAGAAAGCAGTAAGCAACATTACCTCCTGGCATCTGTGCTGTTGATGCTGAATGATGCCTCTCTTCTCCTGTGTGTATAGTACATATTTGAAATTGACTGTTAATTTCATAAATTGGAGCTGCTCTGCATGAGTTTTTATGTCTTTTGGCACTGTAATAAAATGCACTGTATAAAAACTAGAGTTTTTTTCATCAGCTAACAGCCTACATTGGCATTGCTCACAGCGATTAGATCTGGCTCTAGGAAAGCCACTTAGGTAGAGAGCTATTGGTATTCATTGTACAACTGTGAAAAAATATTTTCAGTTTTGAAGTTTTACAGATTAAGAAAAGTTGGTTGTCCCAAACTTTTGTACATAATGCATTCCTGAAAATGTGGAGGGACAGATCAGACGGCTGGAGGGCTGCTGGGCTGGCAGACACCCCTGGCTCTACTTGGTTGAGGCAGTACCCTTTTTCCTCAGGAGCAGCAGCTGGGAGGTGGTGCAGGCTGCCATGCCCTGGCTAAATCACCATTCTTCAGGAGACGTATGGAACAATGGATTTTAACTTTAGAGATCATTATAAAATATACAAAGTGTGGTATAAAACTCAAACATGAATATTGAAAATATACTGTAAAGATCAAACATGATAAAAATTCATCCTTGGGAATTCCCTGGCAGTCCAGTGGTTAGGACTCGGCACGTTCACTGCCGGGGCCCGGGTTCAGTCCCTGGTTGGGGAACTAAGATCCCGCAAGCCATGGGGCGCAGCCCAAAATAAATAAATAAATAAAAATTCATCCTTACACTATAGTATGATATCCTTATAGTGTCTGATTAGTACTTTATCAAGTTCATTCTTCTAATTTATATTTGCACTGTGCTTATTTATCATTATATCTTCCAAAGGAAAAGTTTCAGAGTTCAGCTACAAAGCTAAATATAATCCACTGTCCGTACCTTTCCCTGCAATAGTAGAGTGAGGAAAGCTACGTAATTACAACTTTTCTTGATATTACAGCCCTCTTTTTTTTTTTTTTTGGCCACGCCATGCAGCTTGTGGGATTTTAGTTCCCCGACCAGGGATCGAACCTGGGCCCTCATAAGTGAAGCATGGAGTCCTAACCACTGGACTGCCAGGGAATTCCCTACAGTCTTTTTTTTTTTTTAATTCATTCATTTATCAACATTAGTTTTTAATACCAGCCATGAGCCAGTACTGTTAAATTTGCTGGGGGATGCACCAGTTAATTACAAATTTTATTGTCAATGCATTTCTTAAAAAAGAATTTGGGATTTTGTATTAAAAATCCTGCTGCAAATTAAACTTTACCCTGGCATGAACTAAAACTGCTCCTGTTCTCTTCCCAGAAAGGCATCACTCTAATTCCTATTGGGACTTCCTTGAGAGAAAGCTAGAAAGCAGATTTGTGAGGAATAACATTAGCATTCTGAATATGTCACGGTGAAGGTGCCCTTTGCGGATATCTAAGTGTCAGATAGAATAGGCTACAGAGTGACACCCTGTACATGTCTCCAGGCATGTCTCCTGTTCTGACTAATTGCCCTTTCTCAGGGATGCCCTGCCTGTCATCGTTAGCACTTATCACAGTTAGCACTCTCTGTCTGCCCACAACTGTTTCAAGTACTTGGTGTATATTAACTAACTTAATCCTCATGCCAACCCTATTGAGAGAAGTATTGATACTGTTACCATCTTAAAAGATAAGAAAACTGAGGCACAGAGGTTGAGAATTTGTTCACACTCACACAGCGAGGAGGTAGAGGAGAGGAGCCAGGTTTCTAACCCACGAAGTCCAGTTCCAGAAGTCACATTCTTAATGTAACCTCTAATCCATACTGTCTGTCTAATAACAGCCAACATTATTGAACATTAAGTGTGTTCCAGGCTCTCATCAGATCCTCACCACAACCCTTCAGGAACAGTAAGGAAATAATAATCATAATAGCTGGTTCGTATTACAGAGCTTATCTGACTTGATCTTCACAACAGTCTTTGGAGTAGATATTTCTATCTCCATTTTACTATGGAAAAAGGTGCAGAGAAGTTAGTCAGTAGCCAAAGTGAGATAGAGACCCAGGTTAATCAAGCTCTGATACCTGTGTTCTCAGTCACTGTGTTAGCAGATACTCACCAAGTCGGCTGAGTCTGACGATTCTCAACCATGTCGCAGTCAGATCATCCTCAGATTTTTCTCTCCTGAGAGGCTAAGAGCACCTCATCTGTAAATTGGCTAATCCTTTCTCAGAGAAAGGCCTGGCTTTAGAATCCATGTTGTGTCATTTTCTGCCTACTCTGTCACAGCAGTTAGCTCAACGTTTGTATCTTCTGTTTGCAGTGCTCTTTGTTGGGAAAATTACGACTGGAGTGTGCTGACCTTCTAGAAGCAAGAGGAGTGGTGCTTCGTGACCCAGCTCTGTTCTCTTTCCTTTGGGTTGTGGATTTCCCCCTCTTCTTTCCCAAGGAGGAAAATCCCGAAGAGCTGGAGGCAGCCCATCACCCATTTACTGCTCCCCACCCCAGTGACATCCACCTCCTTTACACTGAGCCCCAAAAGGTAACATATCTATACTTCCAAATTAAAAGGAAATACGGAAACAAGGCAAAGAACTTCAGGTTTCATAGTCTGACCCAGTTCTGGAAGCCCCAGAAGAAATTGCTGGGTTTGAGCCATTGTCTCTAAGTAGCTACAGGGTCTTCAACATACAGAACAGAAAACCAGAGATTTTCTCTAACAAAGGCTCTTTGAATCTTCTAGGTCCGTAGCCAACACTATGACTTGGTTTTAAATGGCAGTGAGATAGGAGGTGGTTCTATCCGAATTCATGATGCAGAGCTACAGCATTACATCCTGGCAACAGTACTAAAGGTAACATCTTCTAACTTGGCCTTTTTAAAAAACTGTAATATTTGTCTGTTTTGTTAAAATTTGTTATGAATGGAGGATTCACTAGATATAGAATAGTATCAGCTTATTTCTCTACCTTTAGTGTTAGACTTTGAAAAATAAATAATAATATGTATTTTTTAGTGACTACTATATGCCAGGCACTAGGTACCTTATACACATGGATACATTTAATCCTCACAGTTACTTTTTTTGTTTTTAATTTATTTTTGGCTGCATTGGGTCTTCGTTGCTGCACGTGGGCTTTCTCTAGTTGTGGTGAGCGGGGGCTCCTTTTCGCTGCGGTGCACGGACTTCTCATTGCGGTGGCTTCTCTTGTTGCAGAGCACGGGCTCTAGGCATGTGGGCTTCAGTAGTTGTGGCACGTGGGCTCAGTAGTTGTGGCTCGTGGGCTCTAGAGCACAGGCTCAGTAGTTGTGGTTCACGAGCTCTAGAGCACAGGCTCAGTAGTTGTGGCACATGGGCTTAGTTGCTCCGCGGCATGTGGGATCTTCCCAGACCAGGGCTCAAACCCATGTCCCCTGCATTGGCAGGTGGATTCTTAATCCCTGTGCCACCAGGGAAGTCCCTCACAGTTACTTTTTAAATTAAGACCTTTATTCTACTCATTTTAAAGATAAGAAACTGAGGCAGATGAATTAATTTGCCCAAAGTCACACAGCACAGAAGCAAGCAGAGCCAGGATTCGAATCCAGGCAGGTTGGTTCTTGAACCCAAGCTCCTAAACTCCTAACCACTGCACTGCTCAAAAAAGGATGCAGTCTGAAATGACTGAAAATGTTGATAATGCTAGAGAAAGAGAGAAAGGTTTGAAAGGATTTTATGTCACTTAGTATTTGAGGTGGGGGTAGATTTTAATGACAGAGAGTGGGTTAATCAGAATTTTCAAAAGAAGAGTCTCTATAGATGCAAGCCTAAGAATCTGCAGTTTGTTGATGACTCTTTAGGAGGCTAGGATAGATTTTAGGAAGGCAAATGTCCAAGAGTCTGATCCTAAAAGATCATTTTGTGGGATTAACTAACAGGGGTGAGGTAGGATAGAGGAATTTTCTTTCTTTTTTTTTTTAATATAAATTTATTTATTTTATTTATTTATTTTCGGCTGCGTTGGGTCTTCGTTGCTGTGCGTGGGCTTCTCATTGCGGTGGCTTCTCTTGTTGCGGAGCACGACTCTAGGCGTGCAGGCTTCAGTAGTTGTGGCTCACGGGCTCAGTATTTGTGACTTGCAGGCTCTAGAGCGCAGGCTCAGTAGTTGTGGCGCACGGGCTTAGTTGCTCCGCGGCATGTGGGATCTTCCCAGACCAGGGATCAAACCCATGTCCCCTGCATTGGCAGGTGGATTCTTAATCCCTGTGCCACCAGGGAAGTCCCAGGAACTTTATTTCTAAGAATAGGATTGGAGAACTCAACACCAAACTCCCCCTTTAGCTTTAAAAACATTGCAAACTCCCTTAACTTTTCTCCTCTTAAGCCAAAGCCCCTAATGTTTCCCAGCCTATTTTTTTCATTCCTTTCAAGCTTCTCAAAATGTCAGTGAGAATACATTGCTTCCACTTCTTCCCTACCCACCAGTGTTTCTCAGCCCTTCTGCACATTAGAACAGAATCACCTGAAAAGCATTAAAAACAAAAAAAAAAACACTCACTGCTCCTTACCAGACCAATTAAATAAAAAGCTCTAGACGTGAGGCTTGGGCATTTGTTCCTTAAAAGCTTGCCACTTGATTGTGATCTGTAGACTGGTTAGGGAACCACTTCAGACACATTTTCAACATTTCTACAGGCATTGCCTCACAAAAGTAACTTGCACGGTCACCAAATCCAGCGGTCTGTTGTTGGCCCACAAGCCATCCTACCTTCTGGCAGCATCTGCATTGTTGCCCTTCTAATAACGTTCTCTCCTCTTGGTCCCTCTGACAGATCCGGTTCCTTCTTTCATCCTACCTTTCTGAGGCCACATCTCCATGTCCTTAATTGGTCTTACCCTGTCTGCATTACCAGCATAATAATAGCTGCATTTACTGAGCCCCAGGCATTTCCCTGCATGTTGTAGTATCTGTGACTTGTCATATTCTCTTGCTAAACTGTAAACCTCTTAAGGTACTTTTTTTTTTTTTAATGGCTGTGTTGGGTCTTCGTTTCTGTGCGAGGGCTTTCTCTAGTTGCGGCAAGCGGGGGCCACTCTTCATCGCGGTGCGCGGGCCTCTCATTATCACGGCCTCTCTTGTTGCGGAGCACAGGCTCCAGACGTGCAGGCTCAGTAATTGTGGCTCACGGGCCTAGTTGCTCTGCGGCATGTGGGATCTTCCCAGACCAGGGCTCGAACCCGTGTCCCCTGCATTGGCAGGCAGACTCTCAACCACTGTGCCACCGGGGAAGCCCCCCTTAAGGTACTTTTTTAACTCAACTTTTATTTTCCCTTTAGCAACCAATTGTACTGTGTGGCACCTAGTGGACCCTCAGTGTGTATTTAAATTGAATTATCTTTTGAATTTCAGGAAGACGTGAAATTGCTCTCCCATCTGCTCCAGGCTTTAGATTATGGGGCGCCCCCTCATGGAGGAATTGCCATAGGTAAACAATCTGTCCTTTTACAAGCTAAATTTCATTCTGTAGCTCTAAGTGTCAAATTTGGACGCTCAGCTTATGGGGAAGAGGGTGGGGTGAGGGTGGGGTTAGGGGGAGTGGAGGAGTAAAGAGGGCAGGGGGTGAGCCCAAGGGTTCTAAAGAATTTAATTTGGTGTTTTTCATTTTGATGATTTTTTTGGCCGCACCGTGTGGCTTGTAGGATCTTAGTTCCCCAACCAGGGATTGAACCCGGGCCCTCAGCAGTGAAAGCACCGAGTCCTAACCACTGGACCACCAGGGAATTCCCTGATGATATACTTTAAAAATATATTTAACCATTTATAAAGATAAAACTTAACTGATAATTTGCATTTGAAAGATTTTTTAATAGAATGAAACTACAGAGTCTTAAGTCAATATTGCTCAAATCCCTGGAGGCTCACAGACAAATTCATAAGAGTGTGAAAAGTACTGCTCCACAGTATTCAGCTTGTGCGAAAGTAGGAATATGCCAGTGCCTTTCTTTTTTTTTTTTTAATTAACTTTTATTGGAGTATAGTTGCTTTACAATGTTGTGTTTGTTTCTGCTATATAGCAAAGTGAATCAGCTATGTATATACATATATCTCTTTTTTGGATTTCCTTTCTATTTAGATTACCACAGAGCATTGAGTAGAGTTCCCTGTGCTGTACAGTAGGTTCTTATATGTGGAAACTAGAAAAATGATACAGATGAACTTATTTGCAAGGCAGAAATAGAGACATAGACGTAGAGAACAAACGTATGGATACCAAGGGGGGAAGGGGAGGGCGGGATGAATTGGGAGACTGGGATTGACATATATACACTACTATGTATGCAGTAGATAACTAATGAGAGCCAGTGCCTTTCTGATGGCCTTGGTTGCTCACACTGCTTGTTTTATCAAACAAGGAAGAGTGTGAGAAGTTCTAGGTAGCTTACCTAGATTGCACGCTCTCAACAGTAGGGACTTCCTTCTGTGTTTTTGAAGTCCCCTGCACAGCACCTAATTTTGTTCAACCTTCAGTAAGCCCTTGCTCAGGACTCATTAATTGCTGTGACTATTAATCCCAGTAGCGTGTGACTATTAGTCCTGAGCACTTTTCTGGAATGAGATAAAAAAAACCTCTCAAACAAACAAAAGTTCTCTAAAAAGGCAGGGAACTATGCTTAGCTGCAACTTATTAAAGGTTCTTACTTAAAAGTTTTCTACAACCTTTATAGAAAAATTAAGTCACCCCCAACCTTAGGTTACATTCTCATCTATTAACTTCGTATTTTACAGGGTTAGACAGACTGACGTGCCTTGTCACTGGAGCGCCAAGCATCAGAGATGTCATAGCCTTCCCCAAGTCTTTCCAGGGCCACGACCTTATGAGCAATGCCCCAGATTCTATCCCGCCTGAGGAACTGAAGCCCTATCATATCCAGGTCTCCTGGCCAACAGACTCAGAAACAGAAAAGAGCTCATTGAATCATCCATGCCATCCAGAAAGTTGAGCTTTTGAGTTTTTGTCCTCTTTGCTTCCCCAAGGCTAAAATCAGATCTGGAGTTCAGCCACAGATCTGACTTCAGGTTTTTAAATGGAAGGAATCCAGGCAACATTCTTCACCTCAATGAAGAAACAGATAAAAGGTATCCAAGTTTAACGAGAGCATGCATTATTAGGATTATTTTATTTGGGACTTTTTTGAAGTTTCTTTTTACTTGGAGAGGTGTGAAACATGGCTCTTTGACAGAGTAACATAATGGCATAGTGTTTTCTAATCAAGTTTTTCATACCCAGATAGTAGATTGTTCTCTTAGGACAGAGGTAATCAAACCATATGTGAAGTGTGGGAAGATTCTTGCCCCTTTAGACTGGTCCGTTGATGGAGGGCTCAGTTCAACCAGCCTCATCAAGAGAATCCTATAAAGTAAGCTGGATAATGACATTTCAGCTATCAACATAATATAGTGAGAAGCAACATGATATAAAGTAAAAAAATCACTGAAATAAAAGTCACAAAATCTTAATCAGTGCTTTACCTTGCAAGTTGTATAAACCTCTCTTAGCGTCCCTTCCTGCATGTGTGAAATGTAAACAGTACTTGCCCTGGCTCCCTCACTGGCCTCTTCATGCCAGAATCCTAGGAGATAATATATGTGGAAGATAGTGTGAGTGAGAATGCTTTGAAAAACTTTAAAGCATTACTTAAATGGAAGATAATGATATTATCCATCTGTAAACAGTATACAGATATAGCTATGTATTTTATAGTTTAAGGTTAAACAAAACTGACATCTGTGGTAAAAGGAAAACAGTAATTTCATTAATCAGTATTCTGCTTATATTTCTATTTTTTAAAATAATCATTAATCCCTGAATAACACTTTCCCTCAATTATAAGTAATTGAAAATATTAATTGACCTTAAACCAACCTCAAATGTAGAAAAGTGAACACTGAAACTCATTGTGATTTTCTTATACGTTCTGTTGACACAAATAAAGGCTTATAATTAATTAGTAATTATAAAATGGGAATAAGGCCTTGATTAATGACATTGTTCTTTTCTACTTTATCTTCACTTTTGCCTTGACATTCTTTTGATTTACAATTTATAAACACCAAATATCAGTCTTATATTCCAGCCTATTTTTCTCAGTGCTGTAAGCAGTTTGATACTATAATCTTTCTGTTTGAAAATAAAATCAGCTTTGCTTCCAGGTCTAATTTGTGATGCTCAATAGGCTGTGAAGAGTGTGACCTTCACTGATGCCATTAGGTGGAGCTTTTCCCTAAAGTTTGTCCTTTAACCCAGTCTCTCCCCATTTGTGGATGTACTCTGGAGCCAGAAAATTCTTGCTGGCAGAGTTCTTATGGTGAGAAAGGCATCCAACTCTGCCTACCCTTTCTCAGTGGAGGGAATTTCTAGAGATGCCCTTTATTAGGTAAGAAAATGCAACTTTACATTCATTTACCCCACATCTGCATTACCTAGTTTCTAAATATAATAAATTTACTATTCACTGTTTAGAACCTAATTCTGACCAAAATATTGTCTTTCTATCCTGAAAATGAGAGTTACAAAAGATACCCAAAATCCAGAGAATATTTTCTAGGCTACAGACACCAAAGGCCCCAAGTCCCCAGATGTCATACAATCTCGTGTTGGCATCACAGAGACCTAGTCACTTTGGGCATCACTCAGCTTTTCTTCAGTCCTGCCTGTCAGGAAAAAAAAAAAGCTTATTCTGAAATCCAGGGAAATGTCACTACTTTTTTTTTTTTTTTTTTTTTTGGCCACACCACGCAGCTTGCGGGATCTTAGTTCCCTGACCAGGGACTGAACCCAGGCCCTCAGAAGTAAAAGCGTGGAGTCCTAACCACTGGACTGCCAGGGAATTCCCATTAATTAAATATTTTCTCAAAAATAAAGAACCTAGTTACTGATAAAGTTGGAAACACAACACAACCAGGGTTTTGGAACACACAAACTAATTGTAAACTGTAAGCCAGGTTTTGGTTCCAAGTCCAATCTCCCCAGCCTCCTAGGGAATTTAGATTTATTCTATGTTGCAAGTTTTAAAAACAAGGTAAGCAACTGCCAGCTACAATATCGATAGTTATTATTGGCTTCAAGAGAGCTTTGTCTTATGAGCAGTTTCTCCTTGTTGGGAAGAGATATGTTAGATGATGAGTGTGACGTTTTATGCTTGTGGGCTTTGGCTTTTATGTCATTTTATGCTCATGGGCTTTGGCGGAATAAAACAATGCATCTATACAGCTGCACTGTCTTTTCCCAGAGTTCCCCTCTCTGAAGAGCCAGAACTGTGACACTGATCACATTCCTTGCTGCTGATTTTTTGTTAAGCCTAACTCATCCTAGAGATGCTGCCTTAAGGATACTTTTTTCTTGTTTCATGGAAAGTGAGTTATTTCATGACATGAGAAATAACCAGTACACAATAAAAATATTAGATGGGATATCTGTATAATAATTTCATATGTAAGGCATATATTAAATGCACTTCTAAGTCAGTCTTCTGTGTTTAAGATGATGGACTTAGTAGAAAGAACTTGAGTTGGACATAACTGGATTTAATTCCTGGCTTTAACACTCTCTAGTTATGCAACCTTGGCCCAGTCATTTAACCTCTTTAGGCTCCTGTATCTTTACCTAGAATAGCAGTTCTCAAACATTTTGGTCCCAGGACTACTTACACTCTAAAAATTATTGAGGATCCCAAAGAATTCTATATAGCTCTTTTATTGTAGCAGGAATTAAAATTTAAGATTAAGATTTAACCCATTACATGCTAGCAAAAATAGTACATTTTTATTTTTAAATTAATTATTTTCCCAAACAAAAATTAGTGAGAAGAGTGACATTGTTTCTGCAGATCTTTTTGATTTCTGGTTTAACAAAAGATACTGGATTCTCATATCTGATTCTGCATTCCATCTGTTGTGATATGTTGTTTTGGTTGAAATAGCTGAAGAAAATTTGGTCTCACATAAATATGAAGTTAGAAGAGCGAGGAGTATTTTAATAGCCTTCTCTGAAAATTATGGATATTCTTCTTTGATACTACACCACAACTTGACAAGTTTCTTAAAGGTTAGTTGCAACGTGTAATCTGAAATCATATTCGTAAATTTTTCTAAAATCCATTGGTCTGTCTTATATTTTGAATACAACTTTTATGCATGGTTTTCTAACACTGCACATTGATCATTTGAAAAATATTGGATCACTGAATTATGCAGATCGTCCAGGTGTTGACAGATTTCATTAAACAATATCTAAAAAATCACATTGATTAACATCATGACTGATCTCATCGTAAGTCTTTAAGTATGGAGAAGGTGTAAGTGCACAGTGACAGATACAAGCTTTCCAAAATTGTAATTTTCATTTGAAAGCTTGAATTTTATCTTTGGCAACAAATACCATCAGATTTTTCCCCAAACTCATTTGTTTTTGAGAAAATATCTGCCAATATCTGTGGCCCGGGCTTTGGTCTCTCTCCAGTTCCAAGCAAGAGGCTGAGGCTCTGACACATCTCTGCCTCCCCTTCTGCCTGAGTGGGAGAGGCCAGGTGGCCCTGGTGGCTGGAGGGGGCCTGCTGCCTAAGAACGTGTATTCTCTTCACCAGGATAGGGAGACTGTTCAACCACCAGGAGCACATACTTACCATTGTTGGACTGCGTAATGCAGAGAGAACTACCATCCTTTACCAGTTTTCTGTGAATGAAGTTGTACATGCATCCCTTACAATAGGAAGCAATGTAGAAGAAATAGTGATTAATAATACACATTTCATAATGTGGGATACTGGTGACCAAGAGTCTCTTCGTTCTTCCTGGAACACTTATTACACTAACAGAGTTTGTAATAACTGTTGTGGACAGTACAGACAGAAAGGATTGCTGTAACTGAGGAACTCTATAAAATGTTAGCCCATGAAGACCTAAGGAAAGCTGCATTGCTGATTTTTGCTAATGAACAAGATGTTAAAGAATGTATGGCTATAGTAGAAATCTCCCAGTTTTTGAAAGTAATTTCTGATATATATTAAAGATCATTTGTGGCATATACAGGTGTTCTGTGCTCTTACTGACCAGGGATTATGCCAAGGACTTGAATGGACGACATCATGATTTAAGATTAGATGATCTCTACTGCCCTCTTCTCATAGCTTTTGTATAATTAAAAACTGCAAAAATTAATAGTTTAGATATATTTACAATGAACCGATTTAAACTTTTTCTATAAGAAGAAAAATTAAGACCACTTCTTTGAAAACAAAGATGAAGTCTCACCTTCCAATCTGCTTTCTCATTAGTTCCTTCCAAAGCAAGGTTTTAAAGCTGTGATGGACATTTTTCTCATAGTGAATCTCTCAGGTCATTGTATAGGCTGTGTTAAGTACAAAGGGAGAGGAAGACACTTTTGAGTCTTATTATCAGTATAATCCTCCCTAGTTCAATGTTCTCTTCTTTTCCCACTAAGTCAAAATGCAGATCACAGATATTCGGTTTCCAATATCTTAAAATGTAATGTTACTTATGAAAAGTATTTTGCATAAGGTTGTGTATGTATTGTGTGTATACAGCAAGTTCAAGTTAATGACTTTATGTTCTAAAGAAAAGTGAGTAACACAAAAATTAATAATATCCTTACTTATGAGATGAGTACTGGCATTGGTGTTAGAGACATTTTATAAGTATCCTCTGTATTCTCTGTATTGTACTAACCAACCCCAAACCATTGCGCTGCCCTTTAAAGAAAAAAAGGAAAAAGCTTGACATTTTGTACCTAATTTTTTGGTTGATCAAATCACATACATAGAAACATGTAATCCAAATGAGTGGATTATCTATCAAAGTCTTGGCTTAGTAGTACAAATAGGCAGAATTACACATTGAGCAATTATCACATTCTTCCCTTTGTTGGACCTTATGCCATGTAAGTTACTGAGTACAGGCAAACCTTCTTTTATTGCACTTAGCTTTTTTTTTTTATTGTGCTTTACAGATAATGCATTTTTTGTTTTTTTCATGAATTGAAGGTTTTATGGCAACCCTGAGTCTAGCAAGTCTATCCACTCCATTTTTCCAACAGCATTTGCTCACTTCATGTCTCAGTGTCACATTTTGGTAATTCTTGCAATATTTAAAGCTTTTTCATTTTTATATTTGTCATGGTGATCTGTGATCAGTGATCTTTGATGTTACTATGACTCACTGAAGGCTCAGATGGTTAGCATCTTTTAGCAGTCAAGTTTTGTTTCGTTTTATTTTGGCTGCACCTCGTGGCTCACGGGATCTTAGTTTCCCGATCAGGGATTGATTGAACCGGGGCCACGGCAGTGAAAGTGTCAAGTCAAGTCCTAACCACTGGACTGCCAGGGAATTCCCAGCAGTCAAATATTTTTAAAGTATGTTTAACACAATATTAAAATCTACTATACTTCTATTTTTTTAATGTACATCTTTTTTAAAGACATAATGCTATTGCACACTTAATAGACTATAGTGTACACATAACTTTTACATGTACTAGGAAAGCAATCCTGTGACTTGCTTTATGGTGATATTGGCTTTATTGTGGTGGTCTGGAACTGAACTTACAATTATTTCCAAGGTGTGCCTATTAAGTGTAAATCCACTAATCAGCCAGTCGTGATTAAAGTTATCAAGTGATTTTTTTTTTCAGCATTAATTGAAAACCATTGTGTGAAATGTCATCCCAGAGAAGTATCACCATATAATATTACCAAATTTAGCAGGAGTCTTCCTGGGTATTTAATTATATGTAAGCATTTAAAGTGAATTTGAGATAAAAGCGTATTTTCCAAGCAATGAAGATAATTTAATTTGAAATCTTATTGCTTATAAGTTGAAATAGTTTGAGGGTTTTTTTGTCTATAAGTTTTATCTTCTTACACTATGTGAATGCTTAAAATTTTAATACTTTTGATTTGGTTTAAAACTGATCAACATGCTGTATTTTTACTAAGTAACTTAGCCCAACATACCCTTTGTTTGCTTAGGGTTTTTCCCCAGCATCTTAAAGTTGAAGGTATTTTTGTTATACTACCTTACCCTTGTTTTAAAACATATTCTTGGATACTTTTCATATATCTTTTATATCCTGAAAATCTGAAGGCTAATCCAAACTGTCATGTTTTAGAATATTCAAGAAATAGCTACTCTTTTTTGTCTTTTAGGTTTCATGAAGATTTTGATGAGGAGTAATAGCACATACAGTAAATGTTGACAGTTTTCTAAAGTATGAAATAATCCAACCAGGCATGGGAGATCAGTATTTAACATTGGATATTATGTTCAAAATGCAAGTTTCAAAATCCATGTGGGGCCCACTATAGTACTATACCTCTAAGAGACCTGAGCATCCATGGATTTTGGTATCCACAGGGGGTCCTGGAACCAACCCCCCAGACACCAAGGGGTAACTAACACTTTAATATTTGTCAACTTGCAGGGAGTTTCCTGGTGGTCTGGTGGTTAGGATCAGGTGCATTCACTGCTGTGGCCCGCATTCAATCTCGGGAACAGAAATCCCACAAGTTTCACAGTACAGCCAAAAAAAAAAAAAAAAAACCTGTCAACTTGCTTTTACATAAACTGGTTTTTAGAATAGTATTTCAGGGCTTCCCTGGTGGTGCAGTGGTTGGGAATCTGCCTGCCAATGCAGGGGACACGGGTTCGAGCCCTGGTCTGGGAAGATCCCACATGCCGCGGAGTAACTAGGCCCGTGAGCCACAATTACTGAGCCTGCGCATCTGGAGCCTGTGCTCCGCAACTAGAGGCCCGTGTACCGCGATGAAGAGTAGCCCCCACTTGCCGCAACTAGAGAAAGCCCTCGCACAGAAACGAAGACCCAACACAGCCATAAATTAAAAATAAACCCAGTTTAAAAAAAAAAAAAATAGATTCTGTCAGTGGGAGTTTAAGTAAACGTTTTGGCATGCAACCAAGACTTAAAACCCCAATTTAATGTTCCTACACACCTCAAATGCCAAATTAGAAAGCTGAAATTTGATTGGCAGGTATTTACTTTTTAATGTTCCCAGAGCTAATGGTTTCCTTGGTATTTAGGAATTAACCAGCAACTCACTGGCTCACTAATTTTCTCATTAACTTGAACAAACCACATTGCCCATCCCAAAAATGTGCAAAACCAGTACCCATTTTCTCAAGGACGTTATAACCACAGTATTACTGATCTCATTCTTAAAGATCTCACTGTTCTAGGTTTTTTTCAATATGCGTCTTCTAGATAGCACTGAAACCAATTCCTACACCAATTTCCGCATCAACACTTGCCAGACCCCATCACCCTGGTGCTTACTACAGCAAATGGAGATTTTCCCCAATTTCTGCACTCCTACCACTACTTAACATTAAGAGCTTCTGCTTTTCTCTGCAATTTTCAACATAATGTATTTCAATGATTTAATTGCCCATTTTGGAAATTAAGGATCATTTAAGTTCCTGTGTTCTTTCAACATTTTCATTCCTACGGAACTTTCTTGCACAGCACAAAGGTGGTTCAAGCTCATCTTTTGCTTTTCCAGCCTCAAACTCCAATGGTTGGTTTTCAACTGTGACAAACTGACCCAGGCACTTCACATTAAATCACAGAAAATTTCTGCAAAAAATATGCCGTCAGGTCTCAATTACAAAAATGTCCTATTTCCCTTCATTCATCTCATTAAATTGAAATAAGCACACTTCAGATGGTTCATAAATATTTATTAAAATTCAAAGTTGGAGAATTCCCTGCTGGTCCAGTGGTTAGGGCTCTGCGCTTCCACTGCAGAGGGCACAGGTTCAATCCCTGGTGGGGGAACTAAGATCCTACATGCTGTGCAGCATGGCCAATAAATAAAATAGGCTTTAAAAAAAATTGAAAGTTGTTTCCTCTCCTATCCCATGAGCATCCATCCAGCTGCCTGCAAGAACAGAGAAACCATTTTAAGTCCCATTTCCATGCCAATTCTAATTGCATTTGGGATACACAGAATTATCAGATCTTTGAACATCATCAAGTAATCAGTGAGAGAGTTCAAGTTGGGGTGAGATCATCATGTATTCTGGAACAAGACAACAGTACTGATATTTTCAAGCCTCACCTGTCAACTGTTAAGATGCATGACTGCTGTCATAAATGCCCTGAAAAGTAAAGACCATATATGTCAAATCACAGTAGAAGGGAAAAAACTTGTGATATTTATTGATAAAGTAACCTCAGAATCAAAATGGAACGGTTTTACGGGTGATATCATTTTATTCATTTGGCAGAATCATCACATCACTGGTTACATTCTAACTCACCATATATACCAGAGACTGACTGACCTTGAAATCTTCAGGGTAACACATTTGCCTGTTTGAAAATGAAAAATAAAAGCCTTATGTTTAAAATTTGCCCTTTCTCCCATTTTTTGTAGCCCACTTTTAAATTTTTCAAAAAATTCTAGGGCAGTGAACCTATTCTGTGCAAGGTGGATCTTTGTCACGATACATTTGTCCAAACCCAGAGAACGTACAACACCATGAGTGAACCGCAATGTACTACTGGACTCTGGGTGATGTGTCAACATAGGTTCAAAATTTTAAGTCCCACTCTGGTGGTAGATGTTGATGGGGAGGATGCTATATGGGAACCTACTGTTCAATTTTGCTATGAATCTAAAACTGCTCTGAGAAATGACTATCAAAAATAATCAGCTAAATTATTCATTCTGGTGTAATCTACAGTATATGCCATAAAAATTTCCTCACGTTAGCCTGTTCTTATCCAAAATGTAAATGCCTAATCCTGAAATTAACAGTACAGAACATCTGCATGAGCCGTTACACTTATCCAAATCCCTGAATATTTCTGTGAGACAGCGGCTGGTTTCCACTTTCAAGGGTATATAAACAGAATTGTTGCAGCCAGATACATCAGATAGGAGCGAAAGACAGTATTTGCTCATCACTGTTAGTCTGCTGAACTATGTTATCATCATTGTATCGGCTTTAAACCACAAAACACAGAACCCAAACTTGAGACTTCTATACCTTTGCTTAAAACTTCTTGCTCCCTGCGTTGTAGCCAGTACCTCTCTTGACACCTGCAAAAATTTAATGAAATTTAATCAAACTGAATAGGTATAATAAGTAGATTTCAAAAATTTTCCAGATACCGTTTCAGTTTTTAAAAATCTTCATTCTTTTTCAGAGAGATTCCCATCTGTTTAATTTTTTAAAAATCATCACTAACAGCATCTTGCTCAGTAACTAGGTAAGACCGATAAAACACATACATACCTTTATATAAAAGATCTCCAAAATTTGCACCTGCAAAGAAGTATTTCTTTAGACACACTTCACAACAGCTTCATACTAAGGCCTGTTTATTTCTCAACGGTCCAACACCAGAAAACACTAACATAGGTGAACAACTACTAAGACCAGCACATTTTTGGAATATAAACCCAAATGCCAGGAGCCAAAGAACTGTTTTCATGTCTTACCCCAAGCAAGCCATCCATGGATAAAAACGTGTACCCAGGATCTATAAGAGAGATGAGACACCTTTCATTAAAATGTCAATCTTATTGTTAAATTCTTCTCACTTAATATTTGTCACAGGGTTCTTCAGTGTTAGATTTGTCTACATGCTCATTTCAGGTCAGACATTTGCTCAACATCATTACAAAAACCCTGTTCAGAGCATGCTCAACATGCACTTGCAAACCAGACATAGGAAATTAGCTTGGTAGTTAAGCATTCCACTTTATCAGCATTCTCAGTAACAGTTGAGCTTACTAAATTGTTTTTAATATTAATGCTTACCAAAAAGTTGGCCCGGACAGGTCAAGGATTCAAGTCCACCTAAGAAATGAGAGTGGTTTTATAATAGCCAAAAATCAATTTTCTCCCCACAAATCTAAAAAGTGCCTGAAATCAGATAGAGCTAATTAAGACCTTCATGTTCAGTCAGTATTTGCTTATCATCACACAGGCTGCTCTCACAAATTAAGACAGGACAAGGATCTGGCTTTTATTTAATGTGTTCAACACACTGTTCAAGCACTTTATGGGAGGACTGCTTCCTGTGCATTAGAAGGCAACCCTAAAAAGCCATTAGTGGTATTCTTTGTCATGTTTGCCCAGTCACCAATGTTTAGTTCAGTTACAATTTTACTTACCCCTTCAACTTTCAGCTTAGTGCCTACATAGTGCTTAACTTCCTGCATAGTGCCTACAAAAAACGAGAAACTCGTTAGTAGTGGTATTTTACTTACACTATCAGCAAAAGTTTTACTAACTCAGATACATCAGACAAATGGCATTATCTTTTTCATGATTCAATCTGTTGAACTATGCAACCATCATAGTATCTGTTTCTTCAGATTCCCCCTCATACTAAATATAAAACTAGAATGCAGCAATTTACGTTTGAAAAAAAGGGGAGGAAAACCCTAATATAAGCACCAACATCGACTTGGCAATTTGTAACCCCTTATAAAAAAAAAAAATTCAAAGTACTAGATAAACATGGACTATAAAAAAGGTTTCTCACCTGTTTGCCCATGGATACAGCATTAAGCTTGTGCTTTAAGACCTGGGAAGAAACAGTTTCGTATAAACTTGGGTGCAATCTCTATGTTCTCTAAACCACCATTTTGTGTGCCTCAGGTAGCATAATGGTGGTAATAATTCTCGTCACCCTCACAGTCAAGAGTAGCAAATAAACTGTCATCATTGTGGCACATTCAGCGGACTTTCAACCTAACTTCCCTTTTGTCAGGGAATTTCAGTAACTCACCCCAGCAGCGGTTCTCGTCCCTTTGGTACACAACTAGAAAACAGACAAAGAATAATCCAATAAAACATGCTGTGTTGCTAAGTTAATCACTAATGTCGTTAAGTAGTTAAGCCTCAGAACAGAATTTTTCAGAAATCCCTTCTGCCCACTACTCTTAAACCATCACAGGCTTAACATAAAAACCACATCTAGGCAGATTTCATTCTTCCCACTGTATTTAGCCGTTACTTACCTGTCCACCAGAAGCCATCTAAAGCCACACTGCATTCATGCCTGGCACCCATGCCTGGCACCGTTCCTAGGAAAAATTAGAGATTTAAAAAATTCATTTTGTTCTAAACGTAAGTAAGTTTAAACCTTGCGTCGTTTCCATACCACGTAAGCAAGTCGTTTACACCACCCACAACTGCATGAGAGCATTCAACATAATTAAGATTAAGAACCACTGACGGAAATAATGGTGCAGTGCGGAATGCAGCCTTTAGAGAACCACGTGGCCTTCCTAAGAACAAGTGGCTTAAGGAGACTCGAGCCGAGGTCTTTAACAAAGACCCACTCGGTGACTCGGCACGCGCCGCCATCAGAGCCGTTGGCATTCATCAACAGTCTCAGATGTCCCTACCAACACAGGCTTCATCAGAGGCAGAGCCCGCGAGCCGGGGTTTTTCCGCAGTTCGGCCCAACAACCCGAGGAGTATAATTAGGTCGCGCCCGCACCCAACTCGCAATCCTCCATCATCTTCATCTTGTGAACCGTGCGAAGGCCTGCGACTGGCCTAGAAATGCCAGCCGGCTTAAGGCGATCCTAACTGCCAAGAGCTGGAGGCCTCTCAGGCTAAGAACTTACTTAACAGCACACAAAACATAAACATACCGAGAGCCGCCTCGTACCTTCTAAAGGCCGAGATGGCGGCCAGGCGCCTGTATATAAGTATTCTATTCCATGACGTCATGACGCAGACTCTCCGCCAGCGTCGGCTTCAACTCCTCCCCCTCTCATTCGCTTCCTCCTTCAGCACACCTCCGTCCAGTCTTCTAAGCCCGCCCTCGGCCCCGCCCTGGCCACGCCCCGGGGCGGGGACACGACCGCCCACGTGACGCAGGGCTCCCGCCCTCCTACGAACTGAGGAGGAGGGGAAGAGAGGGGAGGGGGCGCGAGGGACGGAAAGCGCTGGGGAGGGGGAAGGGGGGCGGTGTAAGGGTGAGCGATTTCCTTCCGGCACGTCGCCCGCTCCGGGGGAGGGGGTGGGGGGTTTCACTTCCGGGACGGTGTTCCGGCCCATTCCGGCCCATTTCCACCCCCGGAGGTAGGTGCTGCTCCTTGACTGGGCTCGGGCCCCGCACAGCAGTCCCCCTGCCCTGCACTGGGGCCGCCTCGCCCGGTCTCCGCCGCAGCCTGCTCCTGGGGCGCTCAGCCACCTCCCTCCACCCCGCCTCAAGGCACCCGGAGACCTTCCACCCGCTTGGCCCCGGGCCGGGTTGAGCTGCCGGACCCGCCCCCTCATGGGCCCCTCCCTCAGGACCCCGGGATGGGCGGCCCCCTCCCCATCGGCAGCCCGGACACACCCAGATACACACACCCACCTCTAGGCAGCTCCCCGCCCGCTTACGCCTACCGCCTGGACCGGGTCCCGGGGCGCCGCCCCCTTCCCGGTCCTCTACCCTCACCTGATTGCTCGCTCCCCGGCCGCACGCCTTGCTCCCCTCTCCGCCCCCGCTCCTCGGTGACATTTCGCCCCTCTGCTTTTTCCCCGTTCCCCATGCTTCCTAACGCGGACGAAAGCCACTCGAGTACCGGAGTGGCCAACCCCATGCAGTTCCCGATTCTCCCTCTTACAGCTCTCACCCCTCCAGTGCCGACGGTAGAGAAAGACCTTACTCCAGGGGCTTCCTCCTCACTGGGGAATTGCCGGAAAGAGCAAACAAAAAAGGCGCTGGTGTAGGCTCCAAAATAAACATCTGAATTCATGATGGCATCGACAGAGGCTCTTATTGGATTAAAAGTTTCAAAACAAACAAAAACGCTTTGGAAAAAGGTCAGATTGGCTAAAGTTGGTTCTTGAAAGCAGTGTATACACTTCCCTATTTACTGATAAGTGTGTGGTAAATGCAGGGCAATACTGTGAGCTTGTCAGGATAACTTCCTGAAGTTTCAGGTCTTAGGTAACTATGTATGCTCAAGTCAGTGTCTTTCTAATGGGATTTATACAAACTACTCTCAACCAGTGAAGACTATTGGATGCAGTTACAGGCTTAGTGGTTCTGCAACTTTTCAGAAATCTTTTAGTGTAAAAATATCGTCCATACTTGGTAAATGCTCTGTTTTTCACCAGCTTTGGGGAACTAAATTTCAGAATCAAAGTATCATTACCACCCTGAAATTTCCAACTTTGAATTTAGATAGAGGCAGACTTATCTACCTTTACCTAATCCTGAGAGTGAACTTCTTCAAGTTCTCTGCATTTGAGTCCTGACACAACTTGGAGTTTTTCGTAACCTAGAGTTTACCTCCAAGTCCTAAACCCAAAGCCTTTCTGTGGGGAGCTCTGACCCTTCAGCTTAGAAATAATGAATTATACTCAGGAGGGATATTAGTCACTTTATAAAATAATAAACATAACTCATGCATCAAGTAGTAAAATATTAACGGTATCTAATCAGCCCACCTGTGTATAATTACATTTATTCAAAAAGCTTCTTTCTTTCCTTCTCCAAAGAAAACTTGTCACCACATTTTATAATGTGTGCAAATACCTTATGATTAACACTTAGTAAATAAAAATTGTCACACTGCTTTTTTTTACCCCCTCTATTCTGTTGAACTTCAGTTTTGATGTTATATAGCTTGTTAAGAAGGAAAATATGGGCATAGCTTGAATTTTTAGAAGTCTAACAATCACTTTTTGGTTTTAATGGTACCTTGCTGTGAAACCTAAACTACTAAACCTGTTGGTATTTCTTTTCCATGTTTAAACATAAGGAAAGTATCTCTTTTCCATGTTTAAACATAAGGAAAGTATCTCTATTTATTTGGAGATTTTGAAATTTTACCAGATAATATTTTTAAATAGGTGTGAATTGGAAAGCCTGAGGGGACTGGTTATAATTACTAACGACAGTTCGTTTCCTCTTTCAGCAGGGTTGAATGCCTGCCTACACCCTCAGGCACGACCATGGAGAAAAGTGGGAACATACAACTGGAGATCCCTGACTTCAGCAACTCTGTCCTGAGCCATCTAAACCAGCTGCGCATGCAGGGCCGTCTCTGTGACATCGTGGTCAACGTGCAAGGACAAGCTTTTCGGGCTCACAAAGTGGTACTGGCTGCCAGCTCCCCCTATTTCCGAGATCACATGTCCTTGAATGAGATGAGTACTGTCTCCATTTCAGTCATAAAGAACCCTACTGTTTTTGAACAGCTCCTTTCTTTCTGTTACACGGGGCGGATATGCCTGCAACTGGCAGATATCATCAGCTACCTGACAGCTGCCAGTTTTCTGCAGATGCAGCATATTATAGACAAATGTACACAGATCCTGGAGGGCATTCATTTCAAAATCAATGTGGCTGAGGTTGAAGCTGAATTAAGTCAAACAAGGACAAAGCACCCAGAGGGACCTCCAGAGTCTCACAGAGTTACACCAAATCTGAACCGCTCCCTTAGCCCCCGACATAATACCCCAAAGGGAAACCGGCGAGGTCAGGTTAGTGCTGTGCTGGATATCAGGGAGCTCAGCCCTCCTGAGGAGTCCACCAGCCCTCAGATAATTGAACAGAGTTCTGATGTAGAGAGCCGGGAGCCCATTCTTCGGATCAACCGAGCAGGACAGTGGTACGTGGAGACAGGAGTAGCAGACCGAGGGGCCCGGAGTGATGATGAAGTTAGAGTTCTTGGAGCAGTACACATCAAAACTGAAAATCTAGAAGAGTGGCTTGGGCCTGAGAATCAGCCTTCTGGAGAAGATGGGAGTAGTGCAGAGGAAGTCACAGCCATGGTGATTGACACCACAGGCCATGGTTCTGTAGGACAGGAAAATTACATGTTAGGATCTTCAGGAGCCAAGGTCGCTAGACCAACAAGCAGTGAAATTGACAGGTAAGTTTTGTTTGCCCATCTAATGGCTGTTGTGCACACGTAATTAAAGCAGGCCCTGTGTGTGATACAAAGAGTATCTTCCTTACTTGATGTTCTTAGTCTAAGTTTATGTTGGGTAAACTGGAAGTGTGCCAAAAGACTTGCATTCTAATTTTGTTAAAGCAGGAAGCTCCTAGTCCTGAAGTATTCACAGTGTTGTGAGAATTATGGTAAAGCTAGACACTTCATGAATCAGAATAGCATCTGCAGTCACGCTAGGATCAGTAATTGCCAGGGCTTCTTCGGAATTCCAGGAAGAGAGCTGGTCATCAGCTGGGAATCTGACAGCATTGCCCTTCCTTGGTATGTTCTCACACAGGTAGGTGGCCTCTGGGAGTTTCACATTCCTTTGTAGCACTGTTTACTTTTCTTTGCCCCCATCTACCAAATTAGACGAAATATGGTACCAGCAGTGATTGTTCTTTTTAGTGTAATCACAGTAATTCCAAAGAAAAGCTTTTTGGATGTTTTTCATTCCTTTTTTTTCACTTGTCATTTGATGATATTTTTTCTGTTTTGTCATTGATGACAGCTGCTACCACAAACCTGACAGTTTCTTTTTTTCACCAGTGCTACTATGCCCTATGCCCCATGCCCCACTTTTCTCTTTCTAATGCATTGCAGTTGTTAGAACATTTCTTTGGGGGGAAATAACAATAATTTTAATCTAAGTAAATTGAAAGAAAGTCTCAATTGAAATAAATATTACCAACTAAGATGGGTAATATTCTTTTCCTTTCTTAAAAATTTAAAATTGACTGTATGAACAGTGATAACTAAACAAGCTATGATTTTGGTTCGCATCTGGTCTTGAGAGACAAGTGTGTCACAGAAATTCAGAGAGTATATACTATATCCATTTAAGTTGGTCTTGATGAGAGTATTTTCCTTCTTGTGTCCTTAATAGTTAAAATATTCTTGAGCATAATACTTATTGTCACCCTATGTTAGCACTGTTGTCCCCCCCATATTAGAACTGTATCAGAAATAATAGCTTAAATGCAAAGATTTTTGATCTTCATGATCTACGTCAACAGTCTGAAATATATAAAAAATTATCATGGGGCTTGGGGAAAGGATCAACCAAGAACCTAAAAGTTATATAGAAGAAACAGAATTACAGACCCAGTTTTAATTTATTCTTTTTTGGTCTTCTGGTACTTATGTAAGGGTAGAAGTTTATATTTAGCCTTAGCTTCACCAGGTCATATTGGCTGCGTCATTTTGTATTTCTTAAATTTACTAGGGCAAGCTTTTCTTATTTCATGTATGATTCTGTATTGCCTCCATGAAAGGACTTCTTAGAAATCTGTTATTCAGTTTGTTCCCCCTTCGTAGACTATGGGATAAAGGAGGCAGACATCACCATTTTTTAAGTTCCTTGACACTACTTTTCTATTAGTCCCCTTTGTGCTCCTCTTCCGACAGATTTAGCCCCTCCGGCAGTGTTGTTCCCTTGACGGAGAGACACAGAGCCAGAAGTGAGTCTCCTGGGAGAATGGATGAGCCTAAGCAACCCAGCTCCCAGGTATGTAGTTGTGGATTTAGAACTGCTGCAGTGGTTGAAGAAATTGCCACTGTGTGTGAACATAGTATAATGAATAAGAAAGGAAAGATGTAGGAGAGGTGACATTGGCCCTGTTTAATAAATACTGTATATGATTACTTTTCTCTTTATTCTTGCTTGTGAGCATGCAGGAAATACACTTTTGGTGTCAGCAGATTTGGGGAAGTAGAAAAGGATAAGATGGTGAAACTGTTTCCTGATTATAGGAGCCAGTCTATAGTCCTAAGAGTAATAAAAATAACCTCTGAAAACTACATGCAGGTAATGTAGGACCTGGGATGGAGAGAGTTTGATTTTGTACATGTGTGGATATAAGACTACATAATTATTAGTTTATATAGTATTGTAGATTTGTAAATGAATTGCTTATGCATTTTTGTGTCCTGTTTGCTTTTTAGTATGCTTGTATCCTTTCATTTATTTTCTTCCTAAATGTCCTGTTAGACTAAAATGTTCTAGAAAGGATAGGAATGATGTCTTCTATTTTATTTGCAACTCTTTTTAGCAAGTAGTATAAGTATGTAGTTGGTTGATAATTTTGTTTATTTTTTCTCACAGGTGTCTATCATTGAAGATTGATTTTTAAAAAGTTGGTGAACTCACCAAGTAGAACACAATTAATTGTAAACACTGTGGCCCTTTAAAAGGAAACACTGGTGGATTAAGATTGCGTAGCTAATTTTTTATCTTCTGCACTATACTGATAGTATCTTGTTTAATTTTTATCTAAACCACTAGATGTTTATTGTGTATATAGTATAGTAACAGCAGTAAGACATTGTTATAAACTGTATTTACTTGTATATTATCATGCTGTTTGGTATCAGAAAAGGAACTGCAACCATTATAGGAGAATTTTTTAGTTTTAATAAGGTGTGAGAGAAAGTGTTAGGAGCTTGGAGGAAAAGTAAGTTTACTCATATTAATAGGGCCCTTCTTCTCTTCATCTCTCAAATGAAATGTGATGACTCTGTGACCTATGTGACGGTAACTATTGTGAAAATAAATACAGCAATGAGACAGACCTTACAACTGAATGTGGGCATAAGACAGACTAACAGATACACAAAGCACATATAGATAAGACTATATAGACTTAAGTAACTGTGTTGTGGGAATAGGAGTGCTTAAAAGGCAGTTACAGGAATCAATATCCACTTAAGGAAAGTGTTACTCAGGAGAGTTTAAGTGTGGTTTTTAAAGCAGTCAGAGATGACTTATTCCACATATAGTTAGGATAGGGACAAAAATTGGAATTCTGCAAGGTTGTTTACCTGACTGAAGCAGAAGGTACAGGCTGTAAAGCAATAGGAGATAAGTAGTATTGTCTGGAATTGCTATTAAGAGATGAGTTAATATATGCCTTAACATAGGGGTCCCCAACCCCCGGGCCTCGGACTGGTAGCGGCCTGTGGCCTGTTAGGAACCGGGCTGCATAGCAGGAGGTGAGCGGCGAGCAAGCGAAGCTTCATCTGCCGCTCCCCATTGTCAGTGGAAAAATTGTCTTCCATGAAACCGGTCCCTGGTGCCCAAAAGGTTGGGGACCGCTGCCTTAACATGGAAAATTTATTAGGACGAGTCTACTCACCAGTTATTTTTTTCCCACCACATAGAACCAAAACAGGACATGGACTTACGTTGTAGTAAAAACAAATTTTGGTAGGCTTGACGAGCTTCCTGATTATAAGGGTGATTTAACTGGAACAGAATACTTAAGGTCACTCCTTTATTCGAAATATTCTACGGCTTTTTCCACCACATGAAGGTTAAGATACTTGGTCTCATTTTGCAAGTAATTTATAATATTTCTAACCCAGCTTTTCCCACCATTCATCAGCATTAACTGTCCCAGACAGGCAGACTTTGTGCCTCAGAACTCCATCAGACTTCTGTGTCTGCACCTTGAGTCTGGAATACTCTGTTCTTCCCAGGTGTCTGAGTCCACGCAAGGCCTAACGCCTAGTTGCGTCTGTCCTAACCAGCCTAGTCCTCTTTGATCTCCCCTTCTTAAACCACTGTAGCATTTATACATGGTACCGTGTAATTTTTTCCTAATTCTCTACTGACTCATATAAATTATTCTTTTCTTATTTACATTAATTTGTCTCCTTCTAGATTGAAATCTCCTTGAGAGCAGAGCCCACATTTTCTAATCTTAGTGTCTGACGTTGTCTTATCAGGTGCCCACTAAATGGGAGTTGTTTTACCTCTAAGTAGTTCTGAGTAGCTAAGATTACTGAGTAGGTGCCCAATAAAGAGACAACTACTAAATAAGGAATTATTTAGTTCCCTGTGAAGTCCTCAGTTTGGGAGATATTTAAATAAAATTAGTGAACCAATCAGATAAGTCCCTTGAGTTCTTTTAGTCTCTGATTAGTAACTGAAGGTTAGGATTGTGGACAGCAGTGAAGGCCATGTCAAGAATCTAGACTGGTATTTGTCTTAGAAAATATGGGAAGCATTCATTTATATGGAATTTACTCATTGTATGGAATAATTCATTTAAAAAATAGTTTTTGAACACCAGCTACATATCAGGCACTGTCAAGTTCTGGCATATTCGGCAATATAGAATTATCCCTGTGCTTACAGAGTTTACAATCTGGTATGGAATTGCCAACTGGGAGAAGTTAAATGATCCACTTCTTCGTGACAGAGAGAACCAGGAAGCAGCCATTTCTGTCCTTGCTTCTTTTTTAGAGTATAAAGGAATAAAACTACCAAAAATACATTGTTACCTTTGACAAGGACCTAATCTACATTTTATGCTCATTTATTTGCTCTTTTATTGCAATTTTATTGCAATAATTTTTAGGTGAAATTGATCATAATGTGTGAGTTTTCTGATTATGGTTCATGAGAGATAACTAAAATACATTTACTTTCTGTTTGTGGATAATACTGCTATGACATTGTTTTCCTTAAAGTTAGGCATTTTTTTTTAGGGAATTGGTATCCTCAAGATTATGAATAATATTGTGAATTTTTGTAATGTTTAATAATAGCTAACATTTATTGAGCTACATTAAGCACTTTCATTCAATGCTCATAGCAACCTATGAGGTAGATGCTATTATTATATTCATTTTACAGAGGAAGAAGCTGACACACAGAGTAGTTAAATAACTTGCTCAAAGTCGAGCAATAAGTAGGATGCAGGTTTGAACCCAAGTTCCAGCACCCTTAATTGCTGTAAAGTATAACATCAGGCATTCAGGGATATCTCAAGGTATTATTATATTTGATTCCCATGAGAATCCAATGGAATTGGCAAAACATATTCTAACATTTTTATTTTATGGATGGGGAAACTAAGCCTCAGAGAAGTTATTCTATGCTCTGCCCATGGTCACCCAGGACCTTTTAGTGGGATAATCCCTCATTCTTTTTTTTTTTTTGGCTGTGTTGGGTCAGCGTTGCTGCGCGCAGGCTTTCTCTAGCTGTGGTGAGTGGGGCCTACTCTTCCTTGTGGTGCGCAGGCTTCTCATTTCGGTGGCTTCTCTTGTTGCGGAGCACAGGCTCTAGGCGCACAGGCTTCAGGAGTTGCAGCACACAGGCTCAGTGGTTGTGGTTTGCGGGCTCTAGAGCGCAGGCTCAGTAGTTGTGGTGCAAGGGCTTAGTTGCTCCACAGCATGTGGGATTTTCCCGGGCCAGGGATCGAACCCATGTCCCCTGTATTAGCTGGTGGATTCTTAACCACTGCACCACCAGGGAGGTCCCAGTCCCTCATTCTTTATGTGAGTTCAGTTTTGATTATCCAGGGAATTGGAGCAGGAAGAAATGTTATATGAAATAAATGAGAAATCATCTAAAGCCTTACCAATTCAATGCTTGACCTCACATACTGCTTCCCAAACCTGCTGAGAACCACCTCTATTCTGTTGGAAATACTGAAGAGCATTGTTAGCTAACATGTGAAAGGAGACAATACACATTTTTAGATATTCAAGAAAAGGGTATAAGATTATTTGCTAATTAGATTCATTTTTCTCCAGTTAATCCAGAGTCAACTTTTACATATTCTCCTCTTTGCATTGTACTTTACCTCTGCTACACGTATGGAATTTTCTCCTATATATTTAAAATGCTTATATAGGGACTTCCCTAGCGGTCCAGTGGTTAAGACTTTGTGCTTCCAATGCAGGGGGCACGGGTTCCATCCCTGGTCAGGGAACTAAGATCCCACATGCTGTGTGGCCAAAAAATAAATAAATAAATAAAATGCTCGTATATATTTGTGTGTGTGTGTTTTTTTGGCCGCGCTGCACATCATGTAGGATCTTAGTTCCCTGACCAGGGCTTGAACCCATGCCCCCTGCAGTGGAAGCGCAGAATCTTAACCACTGGACCACCAGGGAAGCCCCTATATATTTTTGTGTGTGTGTATGTATGTGTATATAAGCTTTTTACTCAAAACATTATACATAAAACATGTGCTATATACACCCACGCACACAAGGACTTCAGAAGTCAGCAGGCTAAATAAATCAGAAATTTTTTTTTTTAATAAATATATTTATTTATTTTTGGCTGTGTTGGGTCTTCATTGCTTCACGTGGGTTCTCTAGTTGCGGTGAGCGGGGGCTACTCTTCATTGCAGTGTGTGGGCTTCTTATTGTTGTGGCTTCTCTTGTTGAGCACAGGCTCTAGGCACGCAGGCTTCAGTAGTTGTGGCACATGGGCTCAGTAGTTGTGGCTTGCGGGCTCTAGAGCACAGGCTCTAGAGCGCAGTAGTTGCACACAGGCTTAGTTGCTCCACAGCATGTGGGATCTTCCCGGACCAGGGCTCGAACCTGTGTCCCCTGCATTGGCAGGCGGATTCTTAACCACTGTGCCACCAGGGAAGCCCTCTCTTTACTTTTAATAATCTGTTTAAATCAAACCACTACAAATAATAGGTATGTAAAATTAGATGATAATAGTTCTGTGCAATGTATTTTAAGGACACTTACCTTTACTATAAACAGTTTGAAAAGTGAATTAGCAACATCATTAGGAATATGTATTTCTCCTACTTCTCTTTGTTTTGTCTGCTTTTTGTTCAGAAGTTTTATCTTTTTGTTCAGAGGGCAAAATCAGAAACCAAGTCTTTTTTTTTTTTTTTGTGACTTTTTTTTTTTAATACTTATTTATTTTGGTTGTGCCAGGTCTTAGTTGCAGCTCCAGAGCTCCTTAGCTGTGGCTTGGCGGCTCCTTAGTTGCAGCAGGCTGGCTCCTTAGTTGTGACATGCAAACTCTTAGTTGCAGCATGTGTGTTGGATCTAGTTCCCTGACCAGGGATTGAACCCGGGCCCCCTGCATTGGGAGCGTGGAGTCTTATCCACGGTGCCAGCAGGGAGGTCCCAGAAACCAAGTCTTGTACTTCTTTCTCTGTGGCACCTGTCATTGTATTTGGGAGACAATAGTCACTCAGTAAATACTTACTGAGTATCAAATTGTGAAGAGGTTATAGGAGGGAATAACCAAGTTAGTAAATTCATATCTCAGCCTAGTTTCCTTTCCCAGCTCTTTTGCCAGTTTTCTCTGAGGTCAGTTAAACTTTTTTTAGTCTTTAGAATGAAGAAAATATGTTGGTGTGGTACTAAAATATTTTTGGGTAAAAAGGAATAAATACTGTCACCTACAAATTATATACATTTTTATAAAGCTAGTTACTGTTGGGTTAAATTTTGGTATTAATGATAATGCCATAAATATGATTTATAATGTGCTTGCCATAATGTATTCTGTACTGTCAGATACAGTAGCCATTAGCCATGTCACATGTGGCTATTTAAATTTAAATTTTAGTTAAGTGAAAGCAATTAAAATGAAAAATTCAGTTCCTCAGTCACACTAGCATATTACACATGCTTAATAGCCACATATACCTGGTGGCAACTGTATTAGGTGGTGCGGATTATCAAGTATTTCCATCATCACAGAAAGTTCTGTTGGACCAACATTGCCTAAGTACCTACCTGATTGTCTAGACTATAATTGCAAATTAGAGTCCAAATGGATGGTATGAGTGGGCTTAGATTCTCCTTTCACCGTAAATTAAACATTCAGCAGGGGTTTAATAAGCATGCAGTTTTTCAGCCAGAAAGTAACTCAGCTGTCCTCTTCTTTTATGGTAATGGAGTAGAGTGGCCTCGATTTTTTTTTTGTTTAATTTCTATCTTAACATCTTTACTTTTTCGTAGTAATTAATTTCCTATTTGGATCGCTACAAAAAATAAGCATATAGCTTAGTAACAGAAGTAAAAATAGATTTGATGTCTTTTACTATATATACTTAATAATATATATTCTTTCTTATTGTCCTCACCTGGTACAGGTAGAAGAGTCAGCAATGATGGGAGTAAGTGGCTATGTGGAGTATCTCCGAGAGCAGGAAGTATCTGAGCGGTGGTTCCGGTACAACCCCCGTCTCACCTGTATCTATTGCGCCAAATCTTTCAACCAGAAGGGGAGCCTGGACCGCCACATGCGCCTGCACATGGGAATTACACCATTCGTCTGCCGCATGTGTGGCAAGAAATATACCCGGAAAGATCAGCTGGAGTATCACATCCGCAAGCACACAGGCAACAAGCCCTTTCACTGTCATGTTTGTGGCAAAAGTTTCCCCTTCCAGGCCATCTTGAATCAGCACTTTCGCAAAAACCACCCTGGCTGTATACCCCTGGAGGGGCCTCATAGCATCTCCCCTGAAACAACTGTCACATCTCGGGGACAAGCCGAGGAAGAGTCACCTTCACAAGAAGAGACAGTTGCTTCTGGGGAAACTGCCCAGGGCTCTGTGTCCACTACTGGGCCAGATTGAAACAGCAAGGAGGGGGGCAGACCTTCTTCCCCTTTGGGCCGTAAGTAACCAGCATCAGGGCCATGGGCTGGTACTTATATTCACAAAATGCCACAACACCAGGTCAGAAGATGTTAGCAAGATGTTGTATCAGCAACATACACAAAAGCATTAGAGGCTCTTCCCCTCTTTCTTCCCACCTCACACTTTGGAAAATAATCAAGCAAATCAGCTTTCTAATTCAGGGATCAACAGCCTTGGTTTGTTAACTTTATAAAAAAAAAATTTTTTTTTAACAAAACAATGATAAATGACCATTTATCTACCAGTCATGTTTGAACACTGTACTTTGGTCCATATCACCCTGGTGGCTGTAATTGCCCAGATCTGAAAAATGAAGCAGGAGCCTTGGTCATCTGAACCAGCCAGCCACAAGAGAGAAGGAAGTAATCATGATGGTGGTGATGAGGGGGAATTTCTCTCCTTCCTTCCCTGCCAGAACACGCAGTTTCATATCTCAAGAAGAAAAAAAAAAAAAAAAAAAGAATCCCGGTGGTTCTTTTTGTTTTGAAAGGTTAGATTAATCTTTGCCCTGACAAGGCGTCTGATACTTTGCCTGATTGTTTCACGTGTGCAGCCATCGTGGAGCAGTATTCTAATGGGCAGCATCACCTGAAGCACTTCAGGCACCTGGAAGTGAAATGAGCAGCGAAGTGTTTGCAGTAGGTAGTTCTGCACTTGGGGGCCTGGGTGTTGTGTTGAGGAAGGGGGGAGCAAGGAAGGAAGTGTTTTTGTTCTGCAGTTATTGAACAGCACAGAGCCAGCCGTACTGCAACTTCCTGGTTGGTATTTGTAAGCCATAGTGCTTATACATCTTCAGGTGTTAGGAAATGGCTCTAGTCCAGATGAATTAACACATAAGGCTGACTACCAAAGTTTCATCCAGTCTCTTTGGCTCCTAGCTTCACATAACAGCAATATTATGCATCAAAAATGTCACTTTATGGTGAAGTGAGCCTGGATTGTATTTTTAAATCCACAGGTCTCCATGTTTGATAACTTTTATATGACATTTTAAACACCTTTTTTTCTGCAATATTGTGGTTGTAGAAATTCAACACTATGCTTCTTACTGCAACTACAATTCCATTTCCTTCTACATTTGTGATAGTTTATATTTTCAGTCCAATAGAAGAACCTCACTAAATCCATGTCTTGCGTCTGCAAACTTAGTAATTCGTAAACCAACCATCAGCATATTGCTGGTGACTCCAAGAGCTTTGCTTTTTAATAATACACTACAGGGCATTTACCAGAAAACATCATGCACAATCATGTTGCAATAAATTGATCAAGGGATCGATTTTGATCAGGTTTGGTTACTTAATCATTCCTAAGATTTTTAAAACTTCAAGGGACCTTTTTGGTAGTTCTGGGTATTTCTGAGATTCTTAATCCAGCAGTGAGAGTCAGAAAGAATTTACCAAACATGTAGAGCTTTAGATGCCCTGTCTTGCATGCAGAGAATGAAGGAGGATTATTAAGGGATGCAGGCAAGTAGATGCTTACAAGTTACAGTGCCAATAGAAAAGAGAAAAATCTCTAGCTTCTCTTAATTGATCATTAATTTTTTAAAGAGTATTTAAATATGTAGTGGTTTAGGAAATTGTTTTGGTGCAGGGGCATAGATGATTGTAAAAGAGATTTGGGAGAGGGGCCGGTCATGCCTGGACTGGTGGTGAGCCATTTGTGAGAACGTTAGTAGTGTGCTCCCTTCCTGAGACTGCTTTGGGTATGCGAAAAAGTGGGTAGGAAAGAATGGCGTTGCTTTGATGATAGGAAGTTAGAATGCAAAGGGTAATTCTTAAGCAATCTGAGACCTGTACATATATATACAGCTGCACCATATCACTAATGAATGGTTATTTTTTCTTCTGGAAAAACAGAATGCATCTTTTAATAGGAATGTAATAATGCTACCATCTGATTAGAGCCTACCCTTAAACATTATGTTGAAGCCGTATTTTGTCTTCAGAATGTCGACATAGACTATGGCATTCTCCTCTTTAGATGGGCAACAGCATGATAGGGTGAAAACTGTCGCCTAGGGCCGTCTTAGGGACCAACTATGCTCTGTGGCATAGAAAAAGTAGATTTGAAATTAGACTGAAATCTTTAAGGAAACATTTCAGCTGGTAACCAAGGCTTTCAGTGGACAGATTTTGCCATTACTAAATAAGCAGGGAGGTGAGAGGTACAGAATATGCTGCTTTAGATGGAGCTTTTAAGCCTACCAAAAAATTAAGTCCATCCTACTTTTCAGAAGTATTATGCTGGAAAGTTCTTTATTGCTTTGTTAATTTCCTAGATGTTATTTGAGAAAATAGAGCTATTTAAACTATTACCAAATTGTAAAAGTGAGGTGCAGTAATTTCTGTAAAGAGAAACTTTGCAGCATTTGTCAGTACTCCATCCAGGGTTAGCAACAAACATTTTAAATGAAGTAGGGACTGTCTGATAGATGTGGAAATGCTATGAGTGTTTGATGGGTTCCCCCTCCCTTTTTATTCACTGCTAATAGGTTTTTGCTGTATCTGTACTGTGAATAGAGTGCTTCTCGGTCATCTAGGACCACATCAGCACAATCATGTTTGCTGGTTCTCCTGTTAACTGGCCTAGTGCAGAGCTATGAAATTCATGAAAATTCAAGCCAGCCTAACTTTTAAACAAATTTAAGTTTCTGAAAGCAGTTTCCCCGTTTTAGTTAGAAGAGATATTATTCTAAATAACTATCCAAGATTGTTATCCAGGTTCACTGTGACATTGTCCTAGTTCTTAGCTAACATCACTGTAGGGTCATAGGAGTTAGTAGTGTTCTATCTACCTTAATGAATAGCTATAAAGGTGTGTGCACAGAGGATACCTCTCTTAAGGATGTACTAAATGAACTTTAGCTAATGCTGAAAACTCATTACCAAATTTTAACTTGCACGTGTCACCTTATGAAGGGAACAGCATTAGCAGTGAGAGCTAAATCATCATTAAGTACCTTAATGCCATGAAATAGCAAACACTGGGACTGTTTTCATTTATTGAGTAGCACTTAATAGCAAAGGAGCTACCCAATATTCTCAGCAAAAGAAGAGAGATGACAATATATTAATCTGCTTTCATTCTAAGAGGTACCTCTTATTCTCTCTCAGAACTCTGATACCAGTTTAAAATATGGCATTGGCATGAACGGTAATACTGTACTTAGGCAGGAGGCTCTTTCTAATGACTTGTTCTCTCTTTACTCAGAACCATATTTACCTCTGAACTGAGTTGAATTTTACTTTATGTGAGTTGCAAACTACCCCCAAGCTATCCGTTATACTAGAGGGTCAAATCTAATCTTGAATGTGTAAAAGTAAATTAGTTCCTGAAGGATAAAAATTGGAAAAGAAGGGAGATAGCAGTTAAGGGAAGTTTTCTTGTTATTTTTTGTTTTTTGTTTTAATGTTTCCAGTTCCCCCTACATCATTGAAACAGGGTTTTCCAAAGATGGCATGACAATAGAAATAAACCACTTTCCTACTAACTTCATAGTTGAAATCAGGCCTTGGTTGGAAGTGGTTTGATGGAAGAGTGAAATAGTGAACTTCATCCTTAATAGCTGAATAGTCTTTAGTCAAGAAATAACTTTTGAAAAGTTTTAGCTGTTACTTAACACTAATTTTGTTTTAACTGGTAAAAACGACATTTTATTTGACTGGAAGATCTAATTTAAAGAAATGAAAGCAGTGGGTAATGGAAAGGAAATTAAATTGAACAAAGATAAAAGTCTTCTTAGTCATAGTGCAAAGGCATTTAATCAGGAAGGAGTTGGAATCTTGGAAGTTTTTATTTTTTCAGCTGCAACAGACGTGGTTTTTTTTTTCTCTTCCTCAAATGTTCTCCTTATCTGTATACTTACTCATTCAGTATTTTGGTTGCTGAGATTTAGAGAAGGGACAACTAGCAATTAAACCAGGTAAATCCCTTAATTTGAGAGGATGCCCCTTAGCAAAGTATATCTCTAGGATTTAGGAATTAGATCAAGGTTCAGCAAACCATAGCCCCCAGGCCAAATCCTGAGGTCACCTGTATGTGTAAAGAAAGTGATAGTGGAATAGATCCACACCTATTCGTTTAGGTATTGTTTATGGCTACTTTCTGCAATAGTGGCAAAGTTGAGTACTTTGACAGAGACCACATGGCCTGCGAAGCTTGAAAACAAAAGTTTGCCAAGTCCAGAATTAGATTTGAAAGAATTACACCACTGCCTCTCAATTTGTCACTCTTGCCATTTTGCCTTTATAATAATAGTTTGGTTGAGGTTTTAAATTCATACTGCCATATATGCATCAGTTTCTTGAAAGAGGTTGCCATCTTTTTCTAGATCCTTGTCTCATTTGTGCTCCTTCTTGAATCCCATTGCTTTAAAGCATTTAGAGTAGGCCTTATGATTTGTCCTTGCCTTAAAGGTGCATTAAAGTTTAGGATGGTAATTACAGATTTAAGAAAGTAATTTTTAAAAATAATTCCCATGCATAATAATGTAGGGTTAAATGAATACCATGTTTACATAAAGTACTGTAAAAAAAGTAATGTTTTTATAAGTGTTTTGCCATTTCTCTAGTTAACATAATGATGATGGCAAGAATGAATTTATTCCCACTAGTATTAAAAATTTATTTCTGTTATGAATAAGTGGTTTGATTCTTATCCAAAGTACTGTTTTTCTAGAGTAGAAACCTCTACCCATTTCCTTTACTATAAATCTTCATTTTCTCAAGTAAACTCACTCTGTTCCATGTGGAATAGTAAAAAGCCAAAATCTTCCTTTTTTTTTTTTTTAAGTCAATGTTTTAAAACATAATGAAACATCTGAAGATTTAAAGTTCTCTTTAGACCTACCTTCCAATTTCTGTTATTGTTTGTAATTCTTCTAAATCTGTAATGGGCCATTATGTATTTGATTTGTGAATGTTCATTCTTACTGTTCAAATAGCTTATTTATGCCAGATCTGGAAAAAAATGGAAAATGTTAGGATGATAATAAACAGAATTCCTTGCAAGAGGAGAATATAATTGCTCCCCATTTGGAAACAGTACATGGACTTCTGAGGTAAATTTATCTGGGCAAAGTGTTCTAGGCCATGCTGATACAATACAGTGGATTTGATTCTTACTTTGTTGTGAGCTCTACCAAGACATATGAAGTTTGGATGAGTGACCTAGCCGCATATACGGCACCTCTTCAGTAGGCATTTTATTCTTAAAGTTGCCTTTTTTCTAAGTTGGATATTAGTAGGTTTTATATGTTACGCCCTCCAAGTAATAGATAATCTTCATCTAGAAGGTTCCAGAATATTTGCATAGGTGATATCTGCCTTGTCTTAGAGCACTTATAGTAATAGTTCTTGAGACTTTGGAGTGCTGCTTTTCTGGTTAATTTGGGATTCTGATTAATCTGGGGTAGAGGACTTGCGAAAGAAATTGTATTTAGGTAGCCCAGTGAATCATCTGCATCCACCACCATCTGAGGTCTTGGTAATAGATGTCATTTAAATACGAATCTGTTGAAAACAATGGAGTTTGCCAAGCATTATGACTTCTTTGATAATTATCAGTCTTATGTTGCTTTGCCTCCTTTGCTTTTTAGTGTCTGTTTTCACTCTTATTCTTAAGTGGTGCTTTTCCCAGGGCCAGTCTTTTTACTTTGCATTAAGTATGTTTTCTTGCTTAGGACAAGCCAAAGTTGGATATTTTGAGTACTTTCAAACCTGGCTTAATTACATTCCAAAGGATGTAATTGTTGATAGGAACGGTGATATCAAAACCTGCAAGATATCTGTACAGACTATCCAGTTTTGTTGTGTAGGCAGACTATCTTTTCCCTCAATTGTGAGGAACAGCAATGACGTAGAAGGCAAATATTACCTGAAATATACATTATGTTCACAGAGCGTGCATATATAAGATAAATAAATTTCTTATCTTACATCTTCCCCATTATCTGTATAATAAATACCTCCCATAGTAACATAATTAAGAAAGGTCCATTAGCTCAAATAGTGGAAGTTTTAAACGCAAAGCTTAGTTACAAAGGCAGAACAGTTTAGGGAAAAAAAACCAAAAAAACACTTCTCTAATGCTTGCTTTTTTCATGTCTACTCAGTAAGTCCTGTTAAGGAAGCTAGAATTCACCACCCCGTTAAGAGAGATATTTGTTCAGTATCTCATATGACCAACAACACAACTTAATATACTGTGAATTTTAGAATCTCAATTAATCCATAATGCTGGAAGTCCAAAGTATGTATCTCATAGGAAAATGTATCCTCATAGGAATAAGTGATTTATGAAATCACTTATCTTAAATGGTAGGTAGCATACAGGAGAATCTGTTCCATTAAGTAAATTTTTGTTCCATTAAGTAATTTTTGGTACCAGACAATCTGCTTGGAATTTGTATAACAAAATTGATTTTAGACATAGTTTAGATGTGGCTTCCTATACTTGAGAGTCCTGAACCCACTTGGTTAGAGGCTGGTGTGTACTTTTAAAAGCCTGCACTTTTCACTACAGAGATAAAAGATCAAAAAGAAGGGGACAGAATTAACCATACTAAGTGCTTTAGAGACATAATTGCAGTACATTCTCAAAATAATCCTGTGAGGTAGTAATGGTAGTAACTAAAAATAGCTGACTTTAAGTGTTGACTATGTGTTAGGCACAGTTCTGTGTGCCTCACCTTTAACTCATCTAATCCTTACGACAATCCCATTAGGGTAGATACTGTTATTATCCTCACTTTAGAGAGAAAGAAACGGAGACACAGAGAGGTTGACCTAGGCAGTCTTTCACTACACTTGACATTCTTAGTAGACTATGTTGCCTTTAATAGGTGTAATTATACTACATTTTATAGATGAGGAAACTGTTGAGCCCAAGATTACACCATGGATAAATTGCAGAGCCAATATTTACCAATCTGATTCCAAAGCCCAGGCTATGTCCAGTACATCGTGTTAACTCTGTTTACTTATAAGTGTTGGAGTGAACTAGAATATACAATAGCCAGTAAAAAGCACTGCTTTTAGTGAACTTTTAATTCAGGAGTAAGTGATTGGAAGATTTCTTCACGAGATAAAGCAGTTGACCTCTGAGCAGATGTTGAATGATGAATATTTTCTGGGGCTATTGCCCACCAATTTAGAGGAGTCACCCATTTGGTAGTTCTAATTGTGAATGATTGAGTTACTACCAAGGCAAAAATTGAAAGATAGCATTCCAGTTATCTATTGCTGTGTAATGAACTATCCTAAACCTTAGTGACTTAAAACAGCAACTACTTTATATATCGCATGATGTTGTGAATCAGAAATTCAGGAAAGGCTAGTCTAGGCAACTTCTTGCTCCCTGTGGTGACAACTCAGGTCACCTGGTAGTATTCAGCAGGTGGTTGGACTGGTCAGGAGTGTCCAAGATGATCTCACATTCCTGACACCTTGGTAGGGAGGGCTAGAAGACTAGGCCCAGCAGGCCTCCTCTCCCTCTCTGGAGTCTCAGGGACTCTGTATCTGATCTCGCCATCATAGCAGTCAGAGTTATGAAATGGCAGCTCAGGCCTCCAAGAGGCTGGGCAGAGGATGCCAGTCCTCTTCAAGGCCAGGCCCAGAGCTATCATAGAGTCATCACCATACACTGTTGGTCAAAGAAGTCACTGGTCAGCCCAGATTCAAGGGGAGAGGAAATACCTTACCACTTGATGGAAGATGTGTCAAGGATTTGGGGCCAACTTTAATCTGTTATAGGTAGCATTAGGTTTTTTTGATTTGTCTTAACTCTTGTGTGTTCATTTAGGTCAGTTGTTTGTGCCATAGAAACCATTTCTTAAATCTACCATGGGTCAGTAAAGGAGCTAGCAGGAGAATGAGACAAATACCTGGAACAGATTTCTTTAGCTTCCCACCCCCTGAGTTTCATTTATATTATAGCAAAATTCCCGTTTTTTCTTTTGTTCCAAGTTCCAAATTGTGAGCATTTGCCGTTTGTTTTTTGTTTTCCTGTGAAGCCACAGTAACTGTCTATGCTAAACCAGAAATACTCTAGAGGGAATAAAAAGCTTGCTGTTACAGACCTAGATTTATTAGAGATGTCAGCTGTATTTAATTTACAAATAGGCAAGAACTCCTGTGGTATGGAAAATTTATATGGCTGCTAAATCTGTTTCAACAGGAGTTTCTGTTGAGTGGCTAGATGGATTATATTCTTGAGATAATTGCAAGTTTTGCCTACATATCCTACACATCTTTACTGCCACCATACCACCTCTGGCACAAATTTGTGCTAGGAGAATAGGTTCATTCCATTTATATTACCTTCCATATGGGAAAATCCGTTGCCCAGTTTTATAGTTGTTAATCTTTTAAAATTATCAGTTGCTATCGGCTTCTGTTATATAGAATAACAAATCATTGAATTTTTACAATTTTTGGTTAGACTTGTCAAATTTAGGATGCTTTATTTAAATTCCTGCTGGCTTATAAATGGACTTTTATTGCCTTCAGAAGGAATAATGGCAGAGAATGGATTCTGCTCTAAAAATGATCATCCCCAAATGAATACACTTTCTAAGAGAAGAAAGGTTTGGTATTATCTATCCATTCCATGTATAGTGGTTTCTTAGAGAATTAGTTGTGAGGGCTTCTTGCTGGTCATCCCCAATTATCATATAGTGAAGAGATCTCTGTTCCCCAGTCAGGCCTCAGGAATTACAAATACAGGATATAAAAGGGGTACTCAGGGCTGAAGACTTAATTTAGGACTCTAGAAAATGCTGGGAAGAGAAAAGAAAGACTTCGGCATTTGTAGTTGAATAACCAGGGTTGGAATGTTTGAGTCATTTAGGCATCAGGATTAATTAGATTTTATCATATAATGATTGGGGCAAATTTTGATGAATAAAAATAAAATAGTCTTAACATTTTCTTTTTTATCCATATTTCCACTCTGCTGTACCTCAAAGTCTGCTCTTTGTGACAGAGAAGCCTTTGAAAATATACTCCCAGGGAATGAAAAATTGGTTCTAGGTACTTTTGCTAGAACCATCTTTGCCATAGTCAACTTTGCTGCAAGCATTTTCACCTTATAACTAATTCGCTGTAAGGCAATTTTGCCATAAAAGATAAAATAAAAAATAAAAGAGGGACATTAAAAAGGACATAATGAAGCATGAATAACAAAATTTAAAAAACTTTATTGCAAAATACAAAATATTTGAATACCTCTAAAATGTGTGTAGATTCATGGCAATCCTGCACAAATAACTGATTTTGTGTGTTGTACCTAAGCATTTGTCTTCCAGGTCTTTCATTCTTAGTATTTTATACTTTTTTTTTTTTTTTTTTGCTTGTTGATTCATCTCCTCATTCAGCATTGTGCTTTTTCTTTTTGCTTAAATTTCTTCCTTCATTAAGAGAGATATCAGTTTCCAAATACCAGGATGCATATTTGTAGCCAAGCTTTGTATTGCATTGTGAAAGCCTCTGCACTGTTGTTTGTTCTTGGCATTTTGTCATATGTCCATTCATAGACTTTCCAAAGTTCTGTGGGAAATGTGGGTTCAACTCTGCACCTTTGAGGATTTGGGCCTCTTTATCCTCCAATGTAGTGTTTCAAAATAAGAAACCAACTCTTGGAGCAAATCATCATTATCTGTCAGCTCAATAAAGGCATCAGTAATGTTGCTAACTGGGAGAAATGCCAGTCGAAACCAAACTATCAAACCAAAAACTGTCATCCAGTTATTTTATCTTTTGTGGCAAAATTGTCTTATGACCAATTAGTTATGCTGTGAAAATGTTTGCAGCAAAGATGCTTATAGTGAAAATACTGGACACTTGAAAAATATTTGATAATCTGTGAAGATGCCTCTCATTTGGTTTCTTACAGCTCTTTGAGCCCTCCTCTAGATTCTCTGTGACTCTTAAATTTGAAATCATCTGGTGTTTGCACGAAAACTAAGTATAATTGTTTCTTGAACAATGTGGGAGTTAGGGTGCCGACCCTCTGCAAGTGGAAAATCCCCCTATAACTTATAGTTGGCCTCCATTTCTGTGGTTCCTCTGCATTCAGGGATTCAACCAACCACTGATGGTGTAGTACTGTAGTATTTACTATTGAAAAAAACCTGGCTATAAATGGACCCATGCAGTTCAAACCCATGTCGGTCAAGGGTTAACTGTACTGTGGTCTCAAATTGAAAAAGAGAACAAAGTCAGGAGAAAGGGAACCTGCAGATTGACAAAATACTCATTCTTTCTTTTCAGCATCACAAGTCTAAACCATTTAATAACCACATCCTGAGAAATTCCTTAAGGTTTAAATTTCTGCTTTTAGCCTATCTTGTAGCAGATGTTTTGACATTTTTGAAGATGATCTACTGAGTTTCCTATCAATAGAATCCTAACTACAGTGGTTCTTAAAGAACCACTGCAAAAACAGAATTACAACACAGGGAACAAAGCTTAAAATGTGTTTCCTCTGGAAGCCAAGATGCTAAATCAGGAGTCACTACATGTGGCTGGAATCCACCTCTAGAATGGCTATCAGCCAGATAGCAAAGAAGATATTTAGAATTTATATGGTATTTGATATTTTTACAAAAATGATTTTAAATCATGTAACTTGAAGTTTTAAAAAATGAGCCTGTTTTCTTTTTGGAAAAGTGGGCCAATAAAAATAACACTAATATAATTCAATTGTATATGCATGTGCATTGAACACAGAGTGGTATACTAAAGATAGTTCATGCAAATAACTTTTGTGGGAAGTTTGGCTATTTTCTTAATATCTTTTTTTCATAAATGTATGTTTATAAATATATTTACTCATCCACTATGACCTTGGTAGCTTTAGAAGCATCTTGTTAGCTGTATCATTGATTATAAAAATCAAATTCTTGGCATAGTAGGCTATGAGAGCTTTTAGTTGCTTTGTTTGTATTTTGGCTAAGAAAATTGTTTCTTGCACTTTCTATTTATAAAGATGTTATAACACTTTGCACCCACTTAGTGCAGCTGTTCTTCAGCGACAAAAGATGTAGGCGTTAAAGTGAAATGTATGTTTAGAAGCCTGGCAAAAGGAGGGATCTCAAAAGAACAAATTTGGCTTGCATCTACCCGAGAAAAGCTGGGGGATAATATAAAATTTAGATTGACAGTATCTGTTGGGCTAGGTGTACAGTTGCTGCAAGTTGCAATATCATTGTGAGTTGCCAGCTATGTGTATGTGATTTTATGTATGTATGTGAGAAAAAGGTGTCTGATGAAGGCAGATAAGTCAGTGTAGAAAATTCTACCTCCCATTAAAGACTGAGAATATTCCAAGATTGCCCTGTAGCCCCTTAGGCAGGAGGCTGGATTCCTCAGCCACCATCCACCCCATTCTCTTGTACTCGCTTCAGCTCCTCTACCTCTGAGCACTTGGCTGAAGAAAGAGTGTAGCTTTCTGTAGCAAGCAAAGGAAAGCCAGACCCAAAATATAGAGACTGCAGTATCTCACTTCTTGTCATGTTCAGATGTCAGTGTTTGGTTTCGTTGCCCAAATCAAACAGTGTCAGAACACTTGGGTTTGGTGCTTTTATCCACTGGCTTCTATTTGGCAAGCATAGCCCCGTGGAAGTGGAGTCTTTCTGTTGTTTTTAAAGGTGCACTCAGCTCCTTTTAATGATGTGAAAATTTTGTTTGAATCCTGAGTTGTTTTTTTTTTATTTTTAAATTGCCATTTGCAGTCCATTCTGGGGGACTGGAATATCAACCATATTTTCCTGATAATGAGCCTTCTGCCAATATCTTAACTTGCAGTTTTGCATGCAGTTTTTTGGATGACCTGTTTTGCTTTTAGACACTCCGAAGAGAGATTTTTCTGGTTTTAATGCCAACACTGTTGAAATAGTCAGGATGGCCTGTTGTGGGTGTCAGGAAATTCAGTTTCGGAAGTAAAATGCCACTAGGCAGGCCACCTAATCTTTAAATGCAGTTGTAGCACTCAGCTGATTTGCTGTTTGGGGCACAAGTACACTGAGCCAAGTCAGGTTACCTACCGTTTGAACATTTGTTACAGCTGAGGAAGGACTACTGGCCTTTTCAGAAATATCCCCGGATGCTTTCCACCTTTTCATTTCTAATGCACTGGCTGGTTGTAATTGCAAACAGGGATTCTCTGATTAGGAGTGAAAATGAGAGAGTGATCCATTTTCATATTTTTAGAGGTTGGCATCTGTGTTTTAGGTACTAGCTGATAAGTAGTTACTTTCCTGGTGACTGGGTAGGGCAAGTGACAGTATAGTGTGAAATTCCAAATGAGACAAGCAGTACTCATTGGTGACAACTGATATCGGAACGTTCGCCCGAATACAGTTTGAGTGCTATAGGGAGATAGGCAGTAAAATCAAGTGAATCTATTCACCACAGCTATTTTTTTTCTAACTATAGAATCATCGTCAGCCTATAAGCCATGCTCCTAATATCCTAGACTCAGGAATTAACTCCTGCTGGCTTATCTTTTGTGTGTGCCCAGAGTTTTTGCCTAGGCCTGTCCCCAGCTGTTTTGCTACAAACACATACTTAAGGTGCAGTCTTACTAAGTCAGTAATATACTGTCGGCAGTGCAGCCTGTTTTACAGCCAAAGTGATTTATTGAAATACAAAACAAACAAAAAAGTGAGAAATGCCTAGGTAATTTGTTTGAGGCATGTTAAATCCATGAATCTGGGAGGAAGCATAGAGTCTTATCTTTCTTCTGTCTGGCTTGGGTGAACAGTGACCTTAATGCTTTCTGTTACAGAGCCAGTTGACCTAGACAAGTAGTTCCTCATCTTGGCTGCACATTAGAATCACCTGGGGCATTTAAAAAAGTACTGATGCCTGGGGCCCCCTCTAGACGTTCACGTTTAAGTGGCCTGCTGTGCAACCTGGGCTTTAAAAGCTCCTCAGATGATTTTAATGGGCAGCCAAGGTTGAGAATCATTTTCTAGGTAGTCCTGAATGGTCTTTGGCAGGATAACCTCTACCTGGTTCTCTTTTGTCATAAGATACCTTTATTGGTATCCCAGGCATGGCTCTGAGTTTAAAACTTAGAGTGGGCCAAGGCTCAAGTGGTAAAATGGATCATTTATTTGTCCTCGGAGTAATTCAATAGAGAGATGTTGCCATCCACTCAGTTTCCTCTCTATACCAAAGTATGCATAAGTCAGCAAAACAAATTTTCAAAGTCTGCACCCTAGAATCCTCTTTCCCTTGCATATGTGATTTAAGTGGAGATTTTTTTAACTCTGCTAGCTGAGATGGAGCGCTTGAACTTATTAAGAGAGCCAAGCCCAAGCCACCTAGGGTGATTTTTATTTGTAAAGTAAGCAGGTGGCATTGTTAAAGTTAATGAAGAAAAAAGAAGGGCCCTTCCTGGGGTGATGGTGATGTATTTGATTGTTTCTTAGCCTGTCTTCTAAGTGGGATTTCGATGTAAAGTGACTTTCACTTTTCCATGTTTCTTTGTGAATTAAATGCACTAGCTAAGGCGTAAATATTTCTGAGTTTTACATGAAATGTGAAGTGCGTCATTTCAGCATCTTTGTTCCAGGATATCAAAGACTTAACCCAGTAATTCCCAAACGAGTTTTCATATCTTTCCTTCTCCTGCCCAGGTATAAAGATACCTGCCCATGGCAACGTCACATGTGATAATGGGGAGGGGAGAACTGTTTGATTATCCTTAAAAAAGTGAGAACCACCATTCCAACTAATTAGCTACCAAGTGATTTCTAATTCATGAAAGAAATTTGTGTTTGAGAGCAAGTTCAAATATAGCAGTCTCTCATCTGAGAGACTGCCGGCACTGTAGAAATTTTCATTCATATATTGCCTACAAATAATTGATAATTTAAATCTCAAATAGGTGGTGTGTTTGAGAAGAAAAAGTGGGTGGAAGGAAAAATTGCTAGTGCAGAGGACTGAATTAGCATCAGGCTATGAAATTTCATTAAAATAACATTAAGGCCTGGCTGTTTGCTTAGCATGTGTATGCTGCAATGTCAGAGAAAAATGCCTCCTATGCCTTAGAAGATTTGTGAAGGCTTCCTTATATTGGGTGGAATAGAAAAGCAATAGCCTTTGAGACTTGTTTGCATCCAGAGAGTAGCCCATTAGGGTTTTCATACTGAGGAACATGGTGGAGTACTGTGAAACACTGTTGAACTTTATGCAAATCACACCGCACTGGATTTTAAGATTTGGGGAAGGAGAGTAGAGGAGGAGGAGGGGGAAGTAATGGTAAAAATTATACAGAGAGAAACTTGTACTATATTTTACACCAGTAATGAAACAAATTCCCTATCAGGAATTCTCTATCAGGACTGTGAAGTTCGGCCAAGTTCTTCTGTCCTACTGATTGGCTTGCTGATTCCTCTTAAACCTCTAAGAAATCCTTTCTGAAAGAGCTAAACAAAAGCTGGTCTGACTGCAGTTTCACAACAAAAGAAAAACATTCCCAAACTATAGGCAAAAGAAATGTCTCAGTCCGTTAACTTTTCATCCTCTATGGTCTATGTTCACTGTTTTAGCCTGTTGAATTATTTTGTGGTCTAATAGCAGAACTTAAATAGATCTGCCAGATCAGTCAGGAACCAATGGCTTCTCCTTTAAGAAATCTTAAAATCAGAACTCTCAATTTTTGGCACGTTAGCATAAGTGAGTAAAGGGAGAAGTAGGTTGAAAGAGCACTTAGGGAATTCCCTGGTGGTCCAGTGGTTAGTGGGTCCTTGGCGCTTTCACTGCCAAAGGCCTGGGTTCAACCCCTGGTCAGAGAACTAATAAGATCCCGCAAGCCACTTAGATTGCCCTTAGACATCCTGGCTTCTCATAATTTCAGGTGGGACCCACTTATGCTCTGTCTCTGAGAAGAAAAGACAAGACGGAGGGTTCAAAGAAAAGTCAATGTAGCCGAAATATGGTTTCCTTCAGATGGACATAGTCTGAAAGAAATCTGTCCACCTGTTCTCAATGGTGCTTATATGGTGGGTGACAGCTGTCTCCCATCTACCTGTCCCTGGCACTGTGCCTTCCCACTGGTCACTGTGAAAAGCAGATCACACTGGACTCAGAGGCCAGAATCCAGGACAATTTCCCCCTTCTCATCACTTCTTCATACAGCTAATAATGTAGCATTTACTTCTCTTTGGAAAATTCTTGGGTTTGTCCCCCAAGGAATAGTAAAGCATTTATAGGAAAACAGAAAGTAAGATTCTGGTGGTAGCTATCAAATAAAGAGATTACAGGAAAATTTTAACTTCCCCTCAGCTGATATTTATTGATAGCAAGGACCAACTATGCCTCCTCATCCTGAGTTTCTAAAGGCTACCATAATATTTCTAAGCAACAAACTTATCTAACATTTTTTCACAACTTGTTAATCAAGGATTCATATTAAAACAGACAATCAATTTCTAAAATGTTGTTATCCCTGAAAGGGAATGAGATAGAGTTTTTAACTAGAAGAACCTACCGGTCTGTTTTTTCCCTTTGAAAAAACTAACATTTGAGGTTTGTGTCTTTCATCTGAAGCGATTACTCCATTAATAAAGATGCCTCAGAAAAAGTCAGTGAGCCAGGCTAGCACTCTTGCACCTCTGAGGGTGCTGGACTGGGTTTGTACATCTTATTTCCTTAGAGAATATCTGTTTTTATTATGACCTTAACTATAAATACCTATATATAGGAGTAGGACTTTCTCTCACCCCACCCTCTTTTAATCATTATCACTTAAGTGTAAACCACACCTCCCCCCACCCCACTTTTACTGAAAAAATGCACTTTAATTCCTAAGGAGAGTGGCTGTTCCTCGCCCTGAAGCCAGATTACTTCAGGAGGAGAGTTGAGGAGGGAGAACTCTTGGTGGACCTCGTGAAATTAACTAAATTCCATAATGTAAACACAGAAATCAACCAATTTTAAGCTGCCCCCCACCCCCAGCCAAAGGGAAAAAGAAACAACCAAATGAAAAAGTTCAAAATGCCTACCTTGATTTTAGAAGTTTCACGGGGGAAAATACCCAATGTTAAATTATTTTCTCAGCTACCAAATTATCAGAAACTTGTGGGCGGTTTCGTGGGAGGCTGAGACTTTTTTTTTTAAAAAAAGGCAAGTGAATCACAGGCTACAAAATATGATCCTGATTTGTGTTGTTTCTAAGTATCAGATTTGTTCTCTCCCTTAATTTGACAGGCGTTCTCAGTCTCTCCTCCTGTAGATTCTGTCCTTCCCCTGATGACAAGCCAATAGTTCTTGGTGGGGTTGCATGTCTCCTAGAGCCCCAGGAGCCCTGTTGTGTCGGGGGAGGGGGGAGGGCAGGAGGGTGGGCAGAGACTGGGGTTGGGGGAGGGAGATTCAGAGAAAGTGAAAATATATGGGTTTATATAAACATATTTAAAGCAGTTTAGCAAAAGCTTTCTCGTTGAACAGCTTTAAGAACAATGTGAATGAAATCTTAGCAACTTGGTTAGTAATTTGAAAAGTCTATTAATGTATACTTGAAATTCTGTTTGTATAAAAATACATTTTCCTCTTTATTTTAACACTGTGTAAAAGAACATTATGCATGTGAGTGGTTTGAGAATTAAATGATTTAATATTCAGATTTGAATCTCTTGTCTTTTCTGTATAGAGATTAATTCGTTTAAAATGTTTGGATTTTTTTAGTATGAGGGGATTACCTAGATTTCAAGCTCCCCCTGCCCTCTCAGGATGCCTACCATCTGTCAAGATGAAGCAGTGACATATCTCCCTTCTTCACTTTCTTGACCCAGATGTGTTCACTGGTAGAGAACAATTGAAAGCCTCATTTTACCAAATGCCCAACAGCATGTCTATCCATTTCTCCTTTCCTTGTCTTCATTTCAGGTGGCAAAGTCCATTTGTAATTGTGAGATATGGGAGTAGTTGTGTTTATTTTTACTTCTATTCACAAACCAAAATAGGAAGAACTATAAAGGATAACATTTTAGTTAACACAAGGGTTGGTTACTCTGCCCATGAAGATAATAGTGTTCAGAGCAACTTCCCTGATAAGAACCAGGAAGGGCCTGTTGGCCTTGAAGGTCACTCTGCTGGGGTTCAGCGAACGGCCAGCAATGCCAATGACGGTACTTGCTGCTGCTTCACTGCCTTCCTCGTTTACCTGCAGGTCAAATAGGAAACAAACTGCTACATTAGCTACTCTGCAGCTCATTACAGGCAGGTAAATCATCCATGGACACAGCAATTCCTCAAAATGCCATTTGTTTTCCAGGTGAAAGTACACTTGGGTCAGGTTGGGTTCCCTCTGGAACCCTACTTTTAGCCTTTCTGTCATCCACTGAATATTGATGTAAGCACTTGTATTCATCCAAGCCTTGTGCTGAATAATAAGTGCCAGGGTCCATTCAGGTAATCTCTAAACCAGAAATCTGGATGTATACGAGGTTGTCACATTTCTGGCTGGCACCATTGTATATGGTATTGTACTAGATACTAAAAGACATTTTGACTCCAGATTAGAGCACTACAGTTGAGATAGTTTCACTCCTGGAGCATCAAGATCCCAGATACAACTACTGTAAGCAGCCACTCAGGAACTAGGGCCCATGAAAAGAGGAGGGTCCTCTGGCTGGATGAGATGAGTATTTCTTGGAGTAATAGACTGAAGTGATGGTATTTGAACTTGCTGCTAAGTAGAACTGCACAGGTCTGGAGGGAGAGATATCTTTAGAAACTTTTGTTTGGGGACCCAGAATGTCACTAAAACTCTGTCCCTGACTCTAATGAAAGCACTTCAGATCCCTGAGTCTTCAGGAGCTGGTTGATGCTGTTCTCTCCCTCCCTCCTTCCTTACCACCTCCCTTCTGGCCATACTATCTATTTCATGATCATTCTAGTACTAAATTTATGAGCAGACTGGAGCTTTTGTAAGACCAGGATCCTTTTATTCGAATCAGAGTCTGGTTTTTAATGGCTTCTCAGGAGATCTACAATCAGTTGGGGTGTGTGTATTGGGTTCCCAAGAGCCATGGAGGAGCCTTGCATCATTGTTTAGTGGGCTCAAGTAGACAAAATGAATGTAAACTTCTGCTTCTTAATAGTTACTCAAGGCCCTTAAGGAGGTCTGAGCTGACCACTTCTATTTGGGGTCCTTGGAAGAAGATTCTCAATCTTAGTTAAAACCCTGAGGACTCATCTTCCCTTGCAGCCTTTCTAAGTGCTCTTTCTTCCATAATCCATATGGTATCAGTGTTGTTTTTACTTCCAAAACCATTAATCCAGTACTCATGTAAAATCCCCTGTTCTGACCTCAGTGTCTTTAAGATATATCCCTCTACTCTTGCTGTTGTCCTATAGGTCACTAACATCTATTGTTCTATGGATTATATTCCCACATTGAGGATTTTGTTGCCTAGCCCGTAGCCTTTCTGTCTATCCTAACTCCTGCTATCATGTGACCTAGACAATTAAAATGTCATGGTAGGAGACCCATTCAATACTCTAACCTTCCATGTCTTTCATCTCATCAAACCCAATGAGCATTACCTTCACTAAAGCAAACCAGTCCATGGCTACACCTTGAACTTGCCATCTCTCAGAACATCTAGACTTTTGAGATTATAATTACATTATCCTTCTCTCAGACTATATAACCTTTGGTTTTTTTAAGCTATCACACTTCCTCACTCCCATTACAATTACTCTGACCTCCTACTGTCCCTTGATCCCTCCACTTTCCTCCTAACTACATATTTCCCACTGAGCTTGGACTCCGCAACTATATTTACTAGCACGATGCCCTGAAACCTTTCTCTCTGACCACAATCTTCTTTCTTTGCAATTTCCTCAATCCTGTGACCTTCTCTAACATTGGCCCATCACATTTCCCTCATAGCCTGGTTCCCCCAAAGAATAATCTGTATAAATGGTTCCCAAACATGGTTGTGCATCAAAATTCCTTGAGGAGCTTTGTAAATATACAGATTCTCAGACCCCATCCTGAGTCAAGCTCCCCAGAAAGCTAATGCCATTGATCTATATAGCTCCGTATGTGTTTGAGAACCAGAAGTTCTAAAGGCTTTATACAGCTCTTACTCTAGTAAAGGGTTCCATGGGCATCTTAGCTGGGGCAACACTAGGTTAAGCAATACTGAACCATTTTCTTCACTATGGAACTGCTCAGACATCGGCACTCCAATGTGCATTAATTCTTGTTAATTTCCCAAGAAGAGGATATACATTTATTTGACCATCTAACGTTCTGTTACCCGCAGTGTAGTCTAGAGCTCTAGTTTTCTGGAACACACTTTAGGACATGATCTGCACTCACCAGCTCCCCTTCCTTACTTTCCATTTGCTCTTCAGCCATTACAACTAGGCATGTGCCCCTACTGCACTGTCCAAATTCCTCAGGGAAAAGTCACCTCGGTCCCTTTTCAAAATATCTTCTTACTAGATGCTTTCCATTGTCTTAATACTCCTTCCTGGGTTTCCATTAGCTCATCCTCTCCTGGTTCTCCTCCTCTGAATGCCTTTGCTGGCTGCTTTTCCTGTGTCACCTTCCCCTTAATGTCTATGTTCCCAGGAGAGGTAGAGGATGGAGGGTGGAACAGTTAGACCACGAGGGCTTCAAGTCAGGGCTATATTGTAGCAGTCCTCGTGGAGGAGGGTGCTACAGATTTGGGGTTTGAGGGACACTGGAATCATGCCTTTTTCCACAGCTGTCTCCTAGTGTTCACACATCTGCTGTCTACACTGTAAGAGCCAGTGGAGGAACAACTCCAAAGCTAGTAATCACATGAGATATTGATGTATTGAATAATAAAGCAGCATGAGAATAAAAAAGCAGCAGAAGAATAGAGAGCGAAGAGAGGTGTACTCACCTCAAGAAATGCCTTGTGGAATGCATCTGAGACATAGAGATCGTTCCGGCCTTCTGCAACAATACCTAGAAGGAAGACCAGAGAAAGCTCTGTGAAATGGGAGAAAGTTGGCTTCAACCCACAGAAAGGAATTCAGTTTAAATTAAGAGGTCCTTTGGGGCTTTTTTGAAAAATAGAAAGAAATCCTGGACCCTCACTTAATGATACCCTGAAAAATAAACACATGTTAAAATACAGTGTGTGTGTGTGAAAAATAAAATAAAAATAAATAAATAAATAAATAAATACATGTTAAAAAATAATGAAGTACTTTGGGTTTATTCAGCCTGGCTCCTGTGAATTTAATCTCCTGCTTCAGCTCATGGGGGGTTGGGGGGGGGTGAACTCTGTTCTTAAAGAAAAACCCACTCCATCTGGTCGGAATGTCTTCCAGTGTGGCAACACTTTGGGAGTGGTTTTCAGACTTAGTTTAAAGACAGACCATTAAAGGTAAATCCAATTAACTAATGTTGTAAACTCCTTTTCAAAAAAGAGAGATTTTAGGGAATTCCCTGGCAGTCCAGTGGTTAGGACTCCGTGCTCTCACTGCCAAGGGTTCAATCCCTGGTCGGGAACTAAGGTCCCACAAGCCACACAGTGTGGCCAAAAAAAAAAAAAAAAGAGAGAGAGAGATTTTAATGCATATTTTTAAAGGATGGTGGGTTGGAAGAACCAAACCAACTTAACACCGTTATCAAAGTATCAAAACTGGGAAGGGGGTGACTGTATCTGTCCATGTGACCTTAGAAATCACATGAGCCCTTTGGAATATCAGGTGAAGAAGGGCTATTACATGTCAGCTATGCCTATTTTGTGGGACCCGGATGTCCCTGGCTCTTAATCATATCTGTCTCCTTGCTCTGAATTTTCCGATGCTTTTCAAGTTCTTTTCTACCTGGTCCCATCTCTTCTATCAGTTACAGACTCAAAAGGTTCCAGTGCCATATGGGCCTGTGGAGATCCAAGAGCCAACGTCCCGTTTTACAGAAGAGAAAACTGACACCTTGAGAGGGAAGGGATTTCCCTGAGTTAGCAGTAGAACCGGGATTAGAATCCAGGTGTCCTGATTCGCCCTTTTCTACTCTTTCCCCATCTCTTCCACCTTTGGTCAGACTTCTTTGGGGGCAGAGAGAGGAGGAAAGTCCTTCCTGCACTCACCTGGGAGCCTGGACTTCTCAGGGCTGAAGAGGTCCTCAAGGCCCATGTCTTGCAGCCGCTCCTTCACGCTGAAGCTGTCCTCGATGCGGAAGCGGGGCATGTGGACCACCAGCAGTGTCTCTGCCAGCTCATCTAGCCACTCCTGCAGCACCTCTGGGGTGAGTTCCTGTTCCACCTTGGTCAGGCTCTTCTCAAGCTTGGGCAGGATGAGCACCATGGTGATGTCATCACCCTTGAAGGGCAACTCAAGCACCTGGGTGCCCTCTGCCACGCGCCGATAGCGGAACTTGCCTTCCTGGTACATCATGAATACTGAACACGACTCCCCATCGACCTTGTAGAAAAGTTCCTTCCTTGTGTTCTCAGGGCTGAACTTTGACTTCCACAGGCCCTGGAAGAAGACGCCAGGTGGGAGAATCACAAAGCAAGAAGACCAAAAACATCCGTAGGAGAATACTGACATGGGAAGTAGTCACAATATTTTATTACATTAATATGTAAGTGTAATTTTTAAGAACAAAGGCTAGAGGGATATGCATGCAAAGGTCTTAACACTGACTGTGTCAGAGTGATAGAATCATGAGTCATTTTTTTTTCTGTGAACTTTTCTGTATTTCCCAGATTTTCAGCAGTGACTATTTGCTTTTATAACAAGAAAAATAAAAACAAGAACAACCTACTGGCCTCTTTGCAAGTCTCTTCTGGAGTTTAAATCTAATTGCCTTTTGCTTTCTGCCTCCCACCAGCCTCTTTCTCAAAGGCCATCCTCCAAAATGCTGGGCTCTGTCCCTGATGAATAAAGCCAGACAGAGGTAATAACCCCAGGGGGTCATCTGGGAGTCCTGACGGGCAGAGAGTGAGGCCTGGCCAACTTTCTGTTCAAAGAAGGAGGGGATACAAGACACTCCTTTGACATTTCTGAGTTGTAATTATCATTCCTTGTCATCTTCTGGCTCTTTGATTTTGGGACAAGTCATTTAACTCTTTGAGTGGTGGTTCTTCATCTGTAAGATTAGGAGCTGGTTATCACTAATATTTGTAAGGATGCTTACTGTGTGCCAGGCACTGCTCCAAGCATTTTATGTGCATTAACTTAATCCCTTCAGTAACCGTGTAAGGTAGATGTATCATTATCACCATCTTATAGATGCAGGAGTTGGGGCATAAAAAAGTGTCAAGTAACTTGCTCAAGTTTGCAGTCAGAAATGGAAGACTCAGAATTTAAATTAAGTAAACTGTCTGAGCAGCCCAAGTTCACATTTGTGATGTTATGAAGATCAGGAGGACTAATAAAAGGCAAAGTGCTCCATAAATTGTAAAGGGCAGTACACACTGTAGAAATGCAACCTACTCCATTCTTAGGGTGAGGGACCCCCCAAGCAACAGAATAATTGACAACAGCAGTGACTGGCTAACCCCCTGGGCCCAGTGGGGGAGAAGAGTGTATCTGGAGCATGACCCGGGAAGGGCACAATTCAACCTGCGTTAAGCTGGAGGCCCTCCTGAGTATCAATGGTCTGTTTATTCCCAGTACCTTCTCCCTCATCCTTCCTAAATGTAATAAAGTTGGAACAGTCTTTAGAACTCTTGACTCTCTGAGTCTGCGTGATCAGGTAACAAGGCCTCTGCAAAGTTTGAGGTTAGTCTGGCATCAGGAGGTTCAGAAGCTTCAGGCAAGAGGAATTTTCAGTCACTGCAGAAGCTGCTCTAGATGATGGACAATATCTCATCACTGAGGATTGTCTATAGACTCTGTCATTTTGTTCCAGATTTCAAAATGGAGTTAATTAAGGACAGGAGAAATCGTCACATATATATGAGAATTTATTACCACGCACACCTTGCTGCTGAGCATGCTGGGTCTGTGAGTGTGTACACGTTGCCTTGGGCCCAGAGACACTACCAGGTCCCCTTTGGACCTCAGCCCAGTAGCCACAGCCCTAGACATGACCCTAGACTCAGCATATTTGTATTTTACCCAGACCATGCATGTACCATTTCTCAAAAAGATCTACTGACACATGCCCAATGGTATGAAAGAGGGTAAGCTGGAGGGAAAACAAGTCATCCCTGAGGTCTCTCCAGGGACATTTTGAGTACCTTGAAGTAAATGGTGTTGACCAGCACCAGGACAGTGAACTCATTGATGGCTTCTGGGGGAATGACATCAGTGATACGCCCTTCAGTCTTATTGGATATCCATTGGTTGATGGTCACTCTGGACTGCTCTGCATTTCCCTGAAGAGAACAGGAAACAAACCTACCCAACTGTGCTATTCGATTGGCTTCTCCATTTCCCCGTGAAGCACTTTATTTTGTCCATCATCCCTCTGCTCTTTCCCACCATTTGGTTAAGCCATGTCTCTAACCCAGATTGCGGAAACCTCACATATCTAGTATAGTGTCGTGAAGCTTCCATATCGTTAATAAATGGTACCAGAAGAAAGAGAAAGAAAGGAAAGGAAAAGAGGAAGAAATAAAGAAACAGAAGAGGAGAAAGATATAGTCTGAGAAAAGAAAACAAAATATTATCTTCTCTGACTCTGGAAATTTGAACTCTTATGAGTATTCATGAGATATGTTCTCTGGGAAGCTCATGAGTGACGCAGGAGTTGGGGGGAGGGCAGGAGAGATGCCCATGTGGTCCAAAAAGCTTGAGAAATACTGATTGAATAAAGTCAGTAGATTTCTTTGTTGCAGGACTTTTATATAACTTTTTCAGAGCAGCCTCTACAATCCAGAGATTACATTGATTTCTCAGGTTTCAAGCAAGAATACATATCCCAGGGGCTCCGACTTATAGTGTTATGACACCTCCACCTGCTTCAACTACCATAGCAGTGTTAATTTGGATCCTGCTTCTCTACCTCTTTAATTTCTGAGCGGAGAAGAAGATCTCTGAGGTCAGGGATGACATCTGCAACTCACCTTGAAGTCCAGGGGCTGGAGCTTGGCTCCATACACCATCTCACTGATGTCCTGGTAGGTCTCATTGAAGGTAAGGGACTTGTCTCCAAAAAGACGGTTAGCTGATACCAACTCAGAGGATTTATTGGCTTTTCGATAGAGTCGGCAGTTCAGTTTGGCAAAGAAAAAGTGGATCTGATCAGATGTCTTCTCAGAGATGGTATCAAACTTAAAAACCTGTAGAAGCCAAAAGAAAATAGCGGTGGGTCTGGTAAAGCAGCCTGGCTAACGTGGGTGACGAGCACAGTGCCAGTCAGCCCCTGACCAATAGTTGTGAGTCCCTTCAACACAGTGCCTGGCACGGCATAAATGCTCAGCTCGTGTTTTCTAGATGAGTAAATGGATAAAAGAAGAATAAAGGGTAGGAAGGAGAAAGAGAAGAAGAAACACAAAGAGACTGGGATACCACCCTAAGTCTCTAAAGGGCTCTAGACCAACACATAGATGTTCTCCTGGGTGTTCCAGCAAGGAGGTTAGGCAGAAGGGCTTTGGGTTGTACCTCCATCAGCTGCTTGAGGGTGTTGTCACAGGCACCCAGCTTGGTCATAGCAAAAGCTGTGGAGATACTCAGGGGTGACAGGAAAATGTTGTCCTTGTCATTCTTGGAGTCTGCCAGATGCTGATAGAAGGTGGTGGCAAAGTGGAAATTGGCCTTGGACAGTTCCCAGACCCGCCGGTTGGTGGCCCCGGGGATCTTCTGCTCTGAGCCCTCGCCCTCGGTTGCTTTCTTCTCTGGGGCACGGTAAATGCACATGGGATTCATGGGAATGTCCCGAGGCTTGGCTGTGCAGATGTCCTCCCCAGGGCTCCAATGACAGGTCACACAGCCCCAGAGGCCAATAAGCAGCAAGGAGAGAAGACATACACTCCTATAGGGGGACAGAAAGCTGAGTTAAGCTAGGCTGAGAAATCACCTGTCCCACTGCCCACCACAGATTTGCCCCAGTAAAGCATAGATTACCATCCCACCTGCTGTGGCCAGGAGGAGGGCCAAAATCTTTGGAAAGTACAAGGGCCCAGGACAAGTCCAGTCCTGGACTCCTTACAAGTGGATAGTTTCACTTGCCTGGCCATAGTCATGTTGAAATTAGAATCAACTATTGAAGCAACTGAGGTTATTAGAAGTATTGTGTGCCCAAGGCCTCATGCTGGAAGATATAAAGAATGCAAAGTTTCCAATTGGTGAGATGGGACATGCACACAAGAAAAACGGCAGAGAACTTTAGTGCCCAGTGAAAACTTAGGTCAGTTGGAGGAGACATTAACAGAAGCTGATTAGGGAAGGCCTCAGAAATAGATGGATTTTTAACCTGGATGTTCAAGGATTGGGAGGAGTTTGATTGATTCAGCAGAGGGATTTCAGCAACATGAGAGGGTTAAGAAGGAATGAATGGGGCAAAGCCACAATCAATGTGCTGAAAACCCCAAGTCTCTAGCTCCAGCCTAATCCTTCCACTGAGTTCCAGACCAGTTGTTTGCCGGACAATTCCACCTGGATGTCCTGCAGATTCCTTAGTGAAATACGAGCAAACTGAACTCATAACTCTCACCCACACACGTTTCTCCTTCTGTGCCCTTCAACTCAGCTAATGGGACCCACAGGTACCTGAGAGCCACCCTGGATTTCTCCTTCTTACCCTTCTCATTAGTCACACCCTAGATTCTATGCATTCTGTTTCCTTGTTCTCTCGCTGCCTTAGTTCAGGCCCTCATCATTTTCTGATTCCTAGACGTTTTAGTAACTTCCAACGTGTGTTCGCTAAAGTAAATAAAACTAATTTCACTTTTTTAAAAAATGAGATCATGAAATTGACAAATTAGGAGAACTGGGACACCCAATTAAGTAAACCAAGAGATAAACTCTTTTGTAATGTTTTTGTAGATAAGACATGAGGGGCCAGGAACTTCCTGTGACTGACTTGGGGCCCTAAGGTCTAGAGAGGGGAGTCTGTATGAGGGTACTGAGTCTTCTCAGTCGTCCCCCAGCAGAAAAGCAGGTTATGCACGCAGTGAAGAAAGAACTCACCAAAGTGGTCTGCTGGGCAAGTGTGGGGCTGGCTGGAAGCTGGGGGCAGCTGAGGGGTACTTGGCTTCTTGCATGATCTGAAGTGAACCCTGCAGTCCTTTTAAGAACAGAGGCACAGAATGGGAGAGCAGAGGCACTGAGGGAGCTATGGAAGGCAGGGTGAGGAAGCAGAGAGAATCTTGCCACTCTTCTCCTCAGCTTGCTTGCCTCTGTTTCCCATTTTGTCCCTCAGCTACATTTGGAAATACAAGTGGAGGCTGAGGGGGGCCCTAGGAGCTCTGTTAAGCACAAAGAAAAACCAAGGTGGTCAAGCCACAGCCTCACTTCTAGCTTCCTGTAAAACACCAGATCAAGAAGGGGATGTGTGTGATGTTGAGGGCTGCAGTCCTTTGTCAAAGGTCACTGAGACCTTGGGTGGGGGGATGGGGGATGTGACGGGGGTGGGGCAGGGGGGAATTGAGTGGAAGGAGGAGCAAAAAGGGAGTTAGGAGGTCCTCATAGATTAAATTTGCCCTCTTTTCAGATGTATGGCAGGCCCAGCAATTCCCCTTGGAGTATCTCCTGGACTGCTGTGAGGGCTGACACTGATACAACGTCTCTGTACAAGGGAAGACATCCCCTTTGTTTCTTGGGTTACGAATCCAAGGTGTGGCTTAGGGAAAGGCCTTACCCCTAGAAGGGAGTGGGGGGGGAGGGCACTTGGAATGACGTCTTCCAAACAAGTCTGATTAAAACTACCAGGGAGAGGGCCTGGTCTTCTCGAAGGTGTCGAGGTCATCCTGGTGAGTCCCTCAGAGGTCAGAAAACCCAGTGAGGGCATGCAAAGGGAAAGCTCACCCCTCTTACCTTTTTCCAGCAGCTACAGTTCCTATCCCATTGGAAAGCATGGTTGCTAATCTTCCACAGGTCTGGGCGAGTGGAGATAGTGTGGTCTGAGGCAATCCCTCTGAACTGGTTCTTTCCTCTAAATCTGGATGAGGTTCCAGAGGCTAGGATGGGGGATGGAGCTGGTGAGGAGGGGAGGCCTGAGGTCAAAGGCTGATGACCTGCTCCCAGGGTTAAGCAAAGTGTAGAGCCCAGTGCTGGTTAATTAGTAGAGAAGTTTTAAAGTTCAGTCAGGTCCAGAGAAAGAAGGTCCACCTTTCCTACCCATACTCCCTCACTTTCTTCTTCATCTTTATAGAAAAGGAAAAGGCGAACATGTTCACAAATTCAAACTTAGTCAGAAAATACCTAGCTGATGAGAACTTTGCAGGAATTTTTTTCTTTTTTCCTGGTTAACCAAACCAGGAGGTAGAAGATAGTCTATTTTCTATATACATAAAATAGTATATAACTAGCCAAGTTGGATGCCCGGAATGAGAGGTAGTCTTCTACCTCTCAGTGCAATATCCTCTTTCTCACAGGTTTTTAGGGAAAGAGAGAGAAAAGGAGCCCACGTTATCTAATCATAGGGGAGAGAAGAGAAATATTCTGAAACAGGTGCGACTTTCAGGCCTCTAAGAGCTGATGTGTCAGTGACCCAGTCAAGGACACACAATGGTTACACCTGTGTGTACAGTGGACTCATTCCCCATTCAGCCTTGAAGTGGTGGGAGGGGGCACAGGAGCAGGGGCCTCAGGGTGCTGCCAAGGACATTTCTAGGGTGGATGAGCTGGGAGGGAAATACTTCGAAAAATTCTCTTGGGGGATCAGGAGACAGGGTGGGGCAGGTGAAAAACATACATGCAACTACTGACATACTTCCAAGAAGCAAACAGAATGAATTATTTTTATTTATGCATATTGTTATTTTTACTTATTTTAGTTATTGGGGAGATGAAGTCAAACTAATGGACATAAAGGGCGGGTTTATATTTATTTCCCTCTTCCTAAATAGCCAAAAACAGTATCATAAGGATTGCTGCAACTGTATTCACAGGATACAAGTATGCCACCTTCTGTGTGATTGAAGACTCCTTGAAGTTGGTACGGTCATAGGCATTCTAAAGAGTTCTTTATTCATCAGACAGGAAACCTCTACCTAGACTGAAGCTGCGTCTAAGTTCTTGACTGATTTAGACCCTGGACATCTCGAGGGCCCCTGTGTACAGTATGAAGTTACAAGGAACTGTCCTAAAAAGCCCCAGAATGGTCGGAGGCTCCTTGTCACTCCAGATTAAAGGCAAGTGGAAAGTCTCCTATTCAACCACTTGTGTTCAGCAAACACAGGAGCACTACCTGAGTCAGCAGGCACTGTTCTAGGGGCTGGGAGCTCCAGACAGGAAGACGTGCAGCGATCACATGAAGAATCAGTATATAAAAAATAAATCGATAACATGTCAGTCAGGTGTTAATAAGGGTTACAGAGGAAAATACAACAGGGCAAGGGGACAGAAAGTGATGGGAGGAGGGAAGGAGGCTACGGTTGTAGAAAGGAGGTGGGAAAGGCCTCCCTAATAAACTGACACTAAGGGACCAGAGTAAAATGAGGGAGGGAGTCAAATATCTTTGGGAAGAGCTTTTCACACAGAAGAAACAGGAGATACAAAGATCCTGAGGTGGGAATATGCTGTTCAGACCAATTGTTCCAGCTTGTAGGAGTTGTGAGACTTGTGCCTTGTAAAGAAGGTCCTTGGAGGAAGGCAGATAAGGGGACCCTGCCCAAGGGGTGAAGGGGGTCTGGTGAACATCTGTAGGAAAAGAGATAAGGGTACAGATACCACCTGGCCAGGTAGTGAAGAACTATACATCAGGGATTGTGTTTAATTTCTTCATCCATTCATTGAGTCATATGATCATTTAATTAACAAATGTTTAATAAATGCCTATACGTACCGGGCATGGTTGGTGCTGGGCCCGGGGTTATAAAGATGACTTTGTCCTCAAGGAGCACCGTGCTTCATAGCAGACCCCAGACATGAAGATAAACATCCCAATCAATGCTACTGGCCATCTGACTAAAGTGTGTATAGGGGAAGGGGAAGGGCAGACAGGTGGGTCTGGTCCATGGAACTGGGGTCAGGAGAGGGAAAGATCAGGAGGTGATAATGTAAAAATTTCTTAATTTGCAAGACTAAGACACAAAGTCTTTTTATTTTAAAATAATTTTAAAGTAATAGAAAAGTTGCAAAAATAGTACAAAATATTCTTGTATACCCTTCACCCAGATTCCCCAAATGTTCACATTGTTAACATTTTACCACATTTGTTTCTTGCTCTGCTTTTGGTATTCCTCTTTCTCTCTCCCTCTCCCTCTCTCTGTTTCTCTCTCTCTGACTCCTTCTCCCTATTATTTTCCGGAACTGTTTGAGAATAATTTGCAGATATAATGCCCTTTTACCCTTATGAAGAGTGAGGTTCCTAAAAACAAGGCTATTCCCTTTTATGACCACAGTACAAGATCAAAGATAGGAAATTGACAGTAATATAGTACCATTTTCAAATCCATAAATCATATTCTAAATTTGCCAAGTGTCCCACTAATGTTCTTTATAGCAGTTGTTCTCAAAATTTTTGGTCTCAGGATCTCTTTATAGTCTTGCTAAATTACATCTAAATATAATTATTTAAATAGTTTATATAAAATAGTTTTGACTTCATGAATACACTGAAAGGTTTTGCGGACCTCCTTGGATCCCTGGATCACACTTTGGGAAACATTTCATAGCCCCCAAAACTCCACTCCCCCCCACCCCCCATTTCCTGGTCCAGGGTCACATTGCATTTAATTGTCATGTCTCTTTGGTCTCGTCTAGTTTGGAATCGTTGCTCTCTTTTGTCTTTCATGACTGTGGAATTTTTTAAGAGTACAGGCCAGTTATTTTTATTTTTACTTTTAAAATTAATTAATTAATTAATTAATTAACTTATGGCTGTGTTGGGTCTTCGTTGCTGCGTGCAGGCTTTCTCTAGTTGCGGCGAGCACGGGTTACTCTTTGATGTGGTGTGTGGGCTTCTCATTGTGGTGGCTTCTCTTTGTTACAGAGCACTGGCTCTAGGCACGCGGGCTTCAGTAGTTCTGGCATGCGGACTCAGTAGTTGTGGCTCTGGGCTCTAGAGCGCAGGCTCAGTAGTTGTGGTACACGGGCTTAGTTGCTCCACGGCATGTGGGATCTTCCCAGACCAGGGCTCGAACCTGTGTCCCCCGCCTTGGCAGGCGGTTTCTTAACTGCTGCACCACCAGGGAAGTCCCCGAGCCAGTTATTTTTGAAGAACGTCTCTCAATTTGAGTATATCTGAGGTTTCCTCAGGATTAGATTCAAGTTATACTTTTTTTGGTAGGAATACTAAAGAAATAATATTGTACCCTTCTCAGTGCATCATATCAGGAGGCGCATGATATCAATTTGCTCCATTACTGGTGATGTTAATTTTGATCACTTGGTTAAGATCAGGACTGCCGAGTTTCTTTCTCTGCTGTAAAATTACAATATTTCCCTTTTTATTAAACAAGTATCCTGTAAGAAGATACTTTGAGAATATGAAGATACATCGTTTTTCATCAGACTTTCACCTGCTAACTTTAGCATTCCTCGGTGGTTCTTTGCAAGACTTTTTAAGCACTGTTCTTTTCCTAGTTCCCATCTGATTCCCTAAAAAGGATTATCACTGAAACCATTAGAATTCAAAGACATCAACTAAGTTAGACAACACACCCTCTTGCTAGGGTGTGAGGAAAATGCCCTTTCACTCATTGCTGGTGCAGAATGCTATAACCCTTTGAAGGAAATCTGGCAATACCAGCATTACAAATGAGTTTACACTTTGAGCTGGAAATCCCACTTCAGAAAGTGTATCCTATAGACATATCTGCATGGGTATAAATTAGGTTACCAATTGTAACTTGATTTGCAATAGCAAAAGATTAGAAACAACTTCCATCTATAGCAGACTAGTTAAACCAAGGTACATCCCCACAATGGAAAACTTTGCCACTGTCAAAAAGAATGAGGCTGTTCTCTTTGTACTGAAATGGAAGGATCTCTAGGCTCACTAAGTAGAAAAAAGCAAGCTGCAGAGCAGTGTTTATAGTATGCTAACTTTTGTATCACAAAGTGGGGATGATGGGGCAGGTGCAGACAGACAGGGGTGGAAGTGAGATTTGTCAATATGAACCTTCTTATTTTTCTATTTTTGAACATGTCAATATATCACCTAGTCAAGAAGGTCTGGACTTTGTGAGCAACAAGAGCATCAGGGTTGTGTCCCACAGAGGCTTGGGGAGAGAGGAGTACCAGGGTATGACACGAAGGTGGTGGCAGCACCAAAGAGGAACTAGAAACAGCCTGAGCCCCTGGCTGGTGACAAAGGAGAAAAGGAGACTGAGAGAAGCCCAGTTCAGGTGGAACGGATGGAACAGAGGTGTTCAGGTGTGCCCTGACTGGCAAAATTATTTCTAATGACTGTATAATATTTCATTGTCTAGAATTTAACCATTACTTCACATTAGCTTCGGTCAAAATCTTTAAATCTTTGTTTTTCTGTTTTGTTTTTTTTTTTGGTCGCACCTCGCAGCACGCGAGGGGATCTTCCCTGACCAGGGATCGAACCCGTGCCCCCTGCAGTGGAAGCGCAGAGTCTTAACCACTGGACCGCCAGGGAAGTCCAAAATCTTTAAATCTTTGAATATGATAATGATAGGTTCCATTTACTACATTCCAGGATCTATGCTAAGTGCTTTACAGGCATTCGCTTATATAATTCTCTTGTCAGCTCTACCAGGAAGATAATAATATGCCCAGTCTACAGACGGAAACAACTGCTATTTACAAGGGTTAGGAACTTGCCCCAAATCACAAAGCTGGCAAAGGTGAGATCCAAAGCCCTGTCTGGGTAGCTATCAAGAAAATGTCCATGCCTCCCCAGGTTAAAACTTACGAGTGTCCAGTTATTTTTCTTGGGGTAGTGTTTATGATATGTAACCATCTGGTTCGTCTCCTCTGGGTAGTCGCTATCAAGTTTGCCCAGGTGTCCTTCAAAATCCAGGGCCCGGAAGCAAACTCAGGGACTGCCACCTTTTCCTTTGGTTGCCCATATTTAATTAGAAAGCATTTGTCTCTGACGCACCTTCCAGATGAGACTTTCAGTTGGTCTTTTGGAGTCTTTACTACCAGCCCAGTCTTTGGTTCTCTTGCACACAGCTCCCCTTGGCTTTCATTGTCTAGATTTTGATGACCCCAAATCCCTTTCCTCTTGGTGCATCTTAGACTGATTTGATGAGGAAAGGAAAAAACAGCTTGTACACTGGGCAAACTAATCTGGGTCTCTATCTCTCCCCTCCCCTCCACTGTCACTGGTATTCTGTAAAGTGTTTTAATAATTGTATATTTTAAAATCAAATTCTTCATGGAAACTTCTAACCATTTCTGGAACTGGAGGCAGACTTAAGAACTTTTATCAGATAAAAATTAGCACTACTTCTCTCTATTCTGGGCAAAGACAAGGTTGGAAGGATCTCAGAGGGCCTCTGTGCTTTGCTGTGTTAGGGGTAGATTTGAGGAGCCATGCAGAGGAAAGAATGTAGCATTCAATCACCCTCTCTTTTCTTTTTAATACTTCCTTCAAGATCAGTCATAAAATAAAAAATTCCTCTTCCCCTAGCCTTGCCTGTGGTCTCAGTAGTAACTCCTGTGAGCAGGTAATTGAGCTGGTCCTCGCCACTGCCTCATATCCTGGGCTGTTTCTATTCTTTTCTTTGGATCCAAGAGTAAGACCTTGGCAGAGAACAAACAGTAGAGCTGAGCCCCTGCTGTGGTTACTGAGTAACTCAAAGCTTAACTCTTCCACAGAAATTCAGCAAAACATCTAGCACAAAAAAACAGAGTTGTCTTCAGCTCTCTTAGGTTTCTAGTTTACTTGGTGGTTACGACATTTTAATTAAGGTGAATAAAGTTTATCAAAATAAATCCTGCATTATCATTTGGCAGCTCTCAGGTGAGATTCTCAAAGAATCTCATTGGAATTTGTCCAAATTCTCACAACTGTTAGAAAGTTCAGTTTTGGTTTCAGGGAAACCAAATGGGAACCAAATCAAAACAACAAATATTTATTGAACATGTCCAGTGCACATGCCACTGGGTCTTGAATGTACCAGGTACTCAATAAATATTTGTGTTTGAAGAAACCCAGGTTCAGAGTAGTTTTGCTGACTTATTAACATGAAAATAACTTTAAATTCCTCTCAAATGGAAAGTTAAGATTATCAAGTAAAGTAAAAATGCTTATTTATCCAGAGGAATTGACACCTTGTATGAACAGAAACACCAGACAAGGGTATTCTTGGGAGATTGAGCAAGAGAGAGTTGCATGGAGTCAAAGCTCATTGCTTCTACGTTCGTTCAGGAAGTTGTAGGTGGTAAAAGAGAAATTGGGAAGACAGCAGAGGAAGAGGTAGAGGTAGTGGGAGAAAGTTCCCTGGAGAGATAGGGGTTGGGTTGGACAGACCAAGAAGCAACGGGAAGAAACTCACAGTGAAGCCAAGGCCAAAGGTGTGTGTTTTGATAAGTACAGGTCAATTGTGTGACTGGTGTCTCTTACCTACCTCTGCCAAGGGCTGCTCTAGCAAATTTGACCAAGTCCATTTGAGGGTTGAGGAGGAAATGAGGGGCTAGAAATGAATGTAGTTTGGCAGCTTTTATCCCATCAGGACATAGTTGGTTTCAGGCCCTTCCCAAATGGCTAGTGCTGTAAACCAACAGATACTGCTTGGGCACAGGCTGTTCTAACTTTGAACAGAAACAAGTTTCAGGAATCACATCTTGGTATGGGTACAGAGGTTCAGCTAACCAGGGACTGCTGCTGGAGACAAAACCCTCGAGATGCTCAGAGAGGAACGGGCCAGCCCACTCTGGAGAGGCAGTTTGCGTCACGCCATGAGGCCAGGATTTCATCAGGTTGCCCGGCTTGCTGTCAGGATAACAAAATGCCCAGTTAGATGATGACAATGGTAAGCATAGGGGCTGAGGAAAATTAGAGGGCATGTTTTAGTTCATAATAACCTGAACACTTTCGGACTTGGGAGGATAGGAAGGTGATGATAAACTAAGGTTACTGTAGGTTTTCCATAAAACTGTATTTTTTAAGGGCTTTGACACTGCAAAGGTAATTTTTTCCCTTTAACTTGATAATATGGGATCAGGTCTTGCGCTTGGTCAAGGGAATTACGGGAAGCACCCGATTTTGGTGGCATCTGCTTGATGGCGCCCACTTGGGTGTTCAGAAATGCCAGTTACGCTCGTGCTGTTCTTAGAAATTCCTCCCCTCCTCTTCATTCCCATTGTCCTGGTGCAAGCCCTCATCATTTCTTGTAAGTCTACTGCACCAGATTCATAACTGAGCTCTCTGCCTTAGGCCCTACTCCACTTCAAATTACAATCATCACATCACTCTCGGGCTTAAAATCTTTACTGGTTTTTAATTGCTAAGGGATAAAATCACAACTCAGAAGGGTACATAAGGCTTTTCAAGACCTGGCCTCAACCTAACTTTTCTAGTTATCCCCAACTCCTTGAAGTTCTATTCCAGGCCATATTCTTTCATAATTGTGTACGTGCTCCCAGGCTTGGAGTCTCCACTTCCCACCTTGTTCATCGTATAAACCCTTCTTTATACCTTTCAGGATCAACTCCTCAAATGCAAAAACTTTCCTGAATTACCTTGTTTCTCCCAGCCTTACACACTTGCCTTTAAGTGGTCTCCAAGTGGTGCTAATTATGCCTTACATCTTACTCATTTCACTAAAAGTTTAAGTCTGATAGGCAGAAACTGGATCCTTCTGCTTCTAAAATTGCCTATCACATAGAAAGAACCCTACTATTCGAAAGTGTGGTCTTCGGACAAACAGCACTGGTATCACCTGGGAGCCTGTTAGATAATCTCAGGCCCCACTCCAGACCCGCTGAAACAGTAACTGCAATTTAACAAGAGCCCCAGGTGAACTGCATTCATGTTAGGTTTGAGAAACACTGACACAGAAGCTTCTCAATAGGCACAAATCTGATCCCTTTAATTCCCCTGCTTACAACCCTTCTTTGGACTCCTTTTAAGAATAAAACCCAACTTTGTGATCTGGCTCTGCATCCAAAGCCCCTATCTCACTCTCTCTACTCTAACTTCAATGACCTTCGTTTCCGTAACAGTCTTTCTTCTTTAGCAGAGTTCACCCATCTTTTTTCTCTGACTAGGAGTCTCCTGCCCAGCCCCTGCGCACCCCCCCCGCCCCACCCCAAGCTGTTTCTTACCTTCAATGCCACTTCCTCAAGAAAGCCTTTGCTGGCTAGCCAAGCAAGGTTGAATCTTCTTTGTGTACAGCCTCCCAGCTCCTTGCTCTTCTCTTCTGAGGATAGCTGTGGGTGCATAATCCTTTGGTGATTCCGTCTAGTGCTTTGTAGATGATTTGTCATCTATCCTTAAACTGTATACATGTCAGGTTCCGTAAGTGGAGTCTGAGCTCCTTAAGGGTAGAGAGTATTTCCTCTTTGTCCTCTACAGTGTTGTGCCATATACGGAGTACTCCGTAAATTACTTCAGTAAATACTGTACCAAGTGTTCAGTGAGTAGTTGAAAGTTTACTTTTGATGTGCTAGGTGTTCCAAATAAGGGGGGCAGCCGTTAACTAAATGAGCCACCATGTTGGAAAGCAGAGGGATTTACAAACTGATCATTGCAGATTAGCTGATTACTGGGATTGAGATGCTAATATACACAAAAATATCAAACTCATGGTTTTTTTTTAAAATAAATTTATTTATTTTTGGCCGCACTGGGTCTTTGTTGCTGCACACGGGCTTTCTCTAGTTGTGGTGAGCAGGGGCTACTCTTCGTTGCGGTGCGCAGGCTTCTCATTGCAGTGGCTTCTTTTGTTGTGGAGCATGGGCTCCAGGCGCGTGAGCTTCAGTAGTTGTGGCTTGTGGGCTCTATAGAGTGCAGGCTCAGTAGTTGTGAGGGCTTAGCTGCTCTGTGGCATGTGGTATCTTCCCAGACCAGGGCTCAAACCTGTGTCCCCTGAATTGGCAGTTGGATTCTTAACCACTGCACCACCAAGGAAGCCCTCAAAATCATATTAATCAATGAGTCTCAGTGTAAGGGATCACAAAGTACCCTGCTGCTTGTAAGCAGGGTAGGCCTAGGTAAGTGGTAAAGACAGCAAGTCTGGTTTTGGAATTCCCATTCTAGATTTTATGACATTCAAGAATGGTTGCAATAGTTACCATCCTTCATACCCTCTCAACTTTTTCTTACTGTGGCCCCTTCTCTTGAGGTCAGATATGGTACTAACGGACAACTAATTGCTAACTGATGGTACAAGGAGTGATGTTTGTTCACTGGTAATGTATATTATTTTTCTTTTAAAAATATTCAGTTATTTTAAAGGAAACTCTAGCCATTGTCAGTTATTGTCTTTTAAAAATATGGACATTTTATTATATAACAATGTTGCTATTATCACACTGAACAAAAGTGTCATTCCTTGGTTTTATCTAATACTCAATACTTAAGTCAAATTCCCCTAACTATATTATATAAAAGGGTCTTTGAATGTTTGGTTTGTTGGAATTAGGATCCAAAGTCCACACGTTGCATGTGATTTTTGTATCTCTAAAGTTCCTTTTAAATCTAGAGTATTCCCCTCTCCTCCCCTTTTTTCTTCTTCATGCCACTGAGTTCTTGAATAGGGCATATTTTACAGTGGTCTCTAAGAGAAAATCCTCTCAATGCCAAGAATGACTAATTGGTGGGGATTTCAGTACAATTAGGAAAAAGTGAGTAAGAACGGAAAGACAAAAAATATTTGCATCAGGAAGGTATTCAGAGCAAGGCCATGTTGCTTAAGCATAAAAAGGTTCTGATTTTAAGAGAAGGCATAAAAACCAGAACTTTGGATGTTAACCATGGAGTCTCACTGAACACTGACTCTAGGATTTCAGAACCATTACCTTTACTCCTAATGTGCAATCACTATATAACAAATGAAGTATTCCGAACTGTGGTGTTGGACTAATTCCTGTGATATCTATAAAATTGACACTACAAGTATGTGTGTTTGTATACATTACCTACTTCTCTATTTTTCACCTAAAAAATGAACAAACAAACACACAACTCCATAAAAAAGGTGTAAGAAAACAATCCCAAGGTTAGAATAAGAGGGCACAGGCTCACTTACAAAAAAAGACTACGCGTTTCTCCTCATCAATTTATCATTTAATATAAATGCTGACAGAAAGCAGATAAAGACCTTGTAGACACTTTCATATATTTACAAACCAAAAGGCGAATCACCTCCTTCTACTTGTTAAAATAGTCCTTTTATCTGCAACTTGTGGGAGCCTTAAACACTAATTTGGAGCAACATGAGGCTGAGTCAGTTTCCAAGATAATAAAGAAAGGAACAGCATTTTAACAAAATGTGGCATCTTTGATGTAGACAATATGCACACAGCTAATACAAATTAAAAAGATGGCCCTCATCCTCTCAAAACTCTGCAACAAGTAGAGTATGTACTTATTCAGACCCAGCATTCTGCTGTCCTAAACATCTTCCTACTACTATTTTTCTTCCACTTCACTTTTTTGAATTCTGTTTAAAAATTCAAAATATAAACAGATTTTTAAAAAGAGAGGGAAATGGTCTATTTCAAAAACAGGGTTCTTTTTTCCTATTCCAAAAGAACTTCCAGGAGATAAAGTCTTCAAATAATATTTCACAGTTTGCCAAGTGCTAATTTCACAGCTTGTGAAATTCCAACTCATTATGTCTTCACTTTTTAAAGAAAAGTTGGAAACACTTGGAAAAAGTAAAATTTCACAAACTTCAGCAATTTAAAAATGAGCTGTCTCTTTAAGGCTCAATATTTTTATTTCTGAACAGGAGGCAGGCAAGAAAGAACAGGGAGCTAAAAGGCAAGGGAGAAAAATAGGAATGCAAGAAAACTTTTAAAAAATGGTATTTTGTCTAGCATTAATTTAAGAACAGGAGATATAAATTCTCACTATTCAAACTGTAAATGATTTCATGAAATCATTTATAACCTGACTCAAATCTCATGGGCTCCTTTATTATCCTAGATTATTTTTGACTTGTTAAATATACCTCTGCAGGGCACAATCACATACAATCAATACGATTGGTAAATTACACAAGCTCTATCCCAAGCAAATATGCATCAATGTTAAAAAGTTACTTAAAAAAACAGAAACAAAATAAAACAAAATAAAATCCACCCAAAAAGGTGATAATGACTGCAGAATGTCTCGGGGAGACTGGTATGAGCCAAATTGACCATAGTCAGGGGAAAAGGGTAAGAGGGGTAACAAGGGGAAGAGACCACACACAAGAAGAGGAATCTCACAACTGGAAAATGTTTTAAGTGGGTGAAGGTTTTGTTCATTATCTTGATTCACTTTTTCCATTTCTGTTGTTCTAAAAACTCACAGATTCATCGTCAAGTAAGATAATGAAGCCTATGAATCAATGAATAAAATTTAAAAAAAAAAGAAAAAAAGAAAAACTTTTTTCCCCCAAGTTCCTTTCATTCCCAGAAGGTGGACAGAAGAGAAAGGATGAAAGGGGGAATAAAGGAAATTTAGGCAACAATACGCCTGGAAAAAGTAGCTCTCAGAACAGTGTCTTGGTTGAACAGAGGATGTAAACATGATAAGCAAAAGCTTAAAATGCCTTGAAATCAGAGGAATATTTTACAGGGTGGTTCAGACATTGTGAGAATGGCAGCCTATCAGTGGAGAGAGATTACACTAATAAATGGTGATTTTAAAAAATCAGGTTAAAAAAAAAAGGCTACCAATTATCCACCCAATAGTTTGTTTCCATTCTTTTCTTGACCCTTTCATACACCACCTGGAGTTGGGGTAGGGGCCCACCTGACAGTTTCCAGTTATAAGATGACTCTGAGTGTACAACCTAGAATGGATGCCAAAGACCTGTGAGCTCTGTCTACTTAGAGTTTAAATTAAAAACAAAACAACACACACAAAAAAACCCAACTAGAAATAATGAGACCTCAATACAAGAAAATAAGTCACCTTATCTAGTATACAACATACATTAGGATAACAAACTCCACAGGATTTTATTTTTCTAAATACATATTTTTGGACACAATATTGTTGTGAGGCTTAAGTTCTCTCTCTTGGGTTATTGTGCCTTGTTTTCTTTTGAAAATAATGGTTATTACTCTAGGGATGTTCTGCTCAGGAATAAAGTTTACGGGAAGTTCAGTGTTTGGCTGAAAATTCAGAAGCTCTGAAAACAAGGATTCCAGTGGTGAGGTTAGTCCCTTTATCACAATAGGATTTCAAAGGGCTCTTTACCCACTTTGTTCAGTGCAGTATTGAGAATCTACCCACTGGGAACATACTTATTATTAAAAGGTGTTACTTCTTGGTGGTGGCAGTTTTCTATTCTTCATTAACATTATAGCTAGCGTTACAATCTAATACAAGTGAAAAGACCTTCAGCAGTCAAAGAAATAAAATCTTAAGAACCAAATGGTAAGCTGGCATTTACTACAATTAACAGTATCTTTCGACAAAAACAACTTTCTTTTTCTAAGTGGCTCAGGAAAGTTGAAATAAGAATTTTAAAAAATATTAACTGCAATCCACCTACAATTCCCAATAAGTAATTTCAGCAGGAAAATTTCATAAAGCTGAGCTGAAGCAACAAATAAATATAAAAATCATAGTTGTCCAAGGTAGAAAGGTATGAATGAGGGCCAGCAAAATGGGCAGTCAGGTAAAATGATGACAGTAGTAGACTGCTTGCCTGTTCAATCCCTAACGTTGAACGTAAAATCTGCTTAGTTTAGTAGCTCTGTCTAATTTTTATCTAAAAGGATAGGCAGACTTTTCAGGGAAGAGATCACCTTGCAAACACTATAACCATGTATCATCAATAAAAAATAAACACAATTGGACTCTTTTAGGGTAAAAATCTAAGTAAACACTGCAGTTAATTTCCAGACAGGTTATTAATTTCCCCTAAAAAGTAACGGAGCCTTTCCTTTTAATGATATATAAGACATTACAAGTGCTTTTTACAGATAGATTTTATATATGAAACCTTTACTCAATTCTTTAAAATGAGCAAAAAAACAAAAAAAGTAGAAAAAGATGGTTAGATCTCCATCTATAACCATTTGTACATAAGCAATAACAACCGAGTACTCTTCAGTGAAAAGAATCTATTCTCTCTGAATCTGAATATAACCTAACATGTACTGACTATAGTTACTTGACCATAGTGATAGTAGATTGTCCTTTAGGCACAAGTAAAATAACAAAAATACAACATGCTATCATGACAGGATAATCTCAGCAAAAGGGAGGAGGAACTGCTTACACACAATACTGTAAAAGATGACGTTCATGGTTTAGAAAAACTGAAGAATTTTCATTACTTTTACATTTTATAAGGCCAGCTAACTTTAACAGTTAACTTTAGATACATCTCCCTACACAGTATAATCAACTCACAGCTACTAAGAGGTTTCACAATCGAAATGGCTACTATTTCCTCCCAAACCAAAACAGAGTAAAGCACAAGTCTTTGGCTCTCCTTTAAAGAAAACAGCAGGTTACCGTTTCTAACCAGACCTTTGTTTGCCTACCAGTAGGGCAAATACCACATTTGTGCATCACTGAGTAATAACACCATTAGAAAAGGCAACTTCACAGAAGTTATTGGCTAAGCGAATTCATTTGAATGCTCTGTTTTGAGGCAGCAAACTGTCACTGTTGCAGATTGGGGAGGGCAGTGGGTAAATCAAGGGGAATTTGCAAGATACAGAAGGGACAGAGAAAAAAAGAAAAACAAAAACTTTGAGCTCCAACCCTAAAGACCAACGGAAAGTCTGATGGAGTTACATATTCAAGGTAGCAAATGAGAATCATACCAATTTTATGTCTTTTAGGCAAAAAATATATATATAAATAAATAAATACATGGGAAAGACTAGGAGAAGGGAAGGGAAATAAAATGGGAGAAGGGAATCAACCACATTAATGCTGTATGAAATAAATTTTTATACATTCTGAGTAGCTGAGTATTTTGTAGCTGGCATTAGAAATAGTGTCTTATTATTTGAATATTACTAGAAACCTATGTTATAACTAACTTTTCTTTTGATTAGAAAAGTAACAAGGAATGGATCTTTGGTCACTTCAGCCTCTGTAAATTACCCAAGTCGTGGCACCTATTGAACTTATGACAATATCTATAAGTAAGGCAAAAGAACTATATGTAAGTCAGAAAACTGAGTCTAGATATCTTATTCTCGGTTCTTCTACCCTCTTCCAGAGACTCACTGAAGAAAGAAAAAGTCCAAGTACTTTTATATTCCTAGCTGTAATAAAATTCTGGTGTTGTTATCCAGACTGAACACAATGCTCATTACTCCTACCTTAACCCTCTCAGAATTGTTCATTTTCATCTGAGATGTCTGAGTCTTGCCTTTTAATTCAGTGAAAAGCAAACAGTCATCTTCAGAAGAAATTAACATTTGAATAAGTAGAAAGCATAAAAACTGTATTTCCTATCTGACTGGTTTCATCTTCTACATGTCTCTAAAGGAATAAATTCAAAAAGCTAGAAAAATCAATTATTTTTCATAGATTTTAACAAAAAAGCAGTTAGAAAGTCAAGCAGTTTTGCCTGAACAGGCCATTGACCCTTATAGGCTCATCATATCACAAGGTATACAACAGAGGAAAGGAAAAGAAAGAGAAAAAAAAATTGGAGGTTTTATTGAATTCCTAAAACTGCTTGTGAGCACTGGGAAAGTTGTAAGAATTTCTATGAGGTAAGGCAGAGTAACCAATTTAAAACAGGTAAATTACAGGCACAATGGGACAGTATACCTTTCTCTTGCTGTTCTACCCACTCAGATTTCCTCTAGAGTGTGAGGCCTTAGAGAGGTACAGCTAGGGTTAAGGCTACAATTTGAGAGATTCCCCCCATCTTCACTCCATGAAAATACCTTAAAAAGAGAAAGAGAGTATTTTAAGTCAGTTCAAAACAGTGGCTTCTCTGGTATTATTCAGAATAGGAATAGTGTGTAAGTTAATCCCTGTTTCTGCCTAGCTTACAAAATCAAAATGGTGAAAGGAAGAATGAGTGTATCTGAAGAAAATAAACAAGAACAACAGAAGTTGAGTTATTAGGGGTTTCAACAGATACCCAAAACGGAATTTTACTTTTACTCCAAATTTCAACAAAATCAATACCCATAAATTCCTTTTCAGTACCAGAATCATTCTGAGTTCCAAATTGAACCAACTGCTCCTAAAATTTAGGAATTAAACATGTCCAAAGGAGAAATAACATCTGCCCAAATCTGCCTACAGAAGGTTAGAGGCCAAGAATGTTGTCTTTTATGGCTATAGAGAGAAATGAAAAATCTCAGGACTCCGTCAGACATAAAAGTTTCTCTCCTTCTCCCAAAAAAACAGTAAGTACTTAAAGAGTAAATGTAAGAGGGTTTTAAGCAAAATAAAACAAATAAAAAAGGCAGAAAAGCAAGTGTATTAAAAAAAAAAAAGGAAAATATGGATATCAACTGATAAAATGCCTCATCTTCATTCAGTGCTTCTACCTCCCAATCAGTCATTTTATCGCAACAGCTGCACTCATGCGAAAAAATCCATAAAACATACCCAATATATATACAGATATAGCTATGTATATATGTATATATATAATATATATATAAATTTTTATTTAAATAAAAAAGAAAGCTCGAATCCCAAGCCAATATGTGTATATCAAATCCTTGACCAGCCAGGTCTGTAGGGCATAATCAAATTCAATGTGAAATAGTATATAAACACGGTGCCTTGACTGGGCAAATTAAATAATTGCTACTCAAAAGAGTGTTCTGTTTGGACTCTCCTACTGGTAGGCAATGGCAGGACTGTATTACCCTCCCCCCACCCTCACCCCCCATTTGTTTCATTTAACAATATGATGGACACAGAGCTTAGACTGAGGTTGTTATGACCTCAGCAGGAGTTAAGGGTTAAGAAAATAAGAAACAAGAAAAATACAAACTCTTGCTTTTTACCCAACCAAAGCAATGCAGTAACTATTACACAACCAGTGCTTTCTGTTTTAGTAGTATAATCCAGAAAGGGAAATTTTTAGAAAATCAGGCAAACATAGGGATAGGGTGGGTGACTATATCAAATAACCCCCACTAAACATGTTTCATATGGTCTTAGTTCAGTACAGACATGTGGCATCAGAATATGTGCAGCAGAACTAAGTAATAAAAATTCTTCCTTATTCTTTTCAACATTTTCATGAAGAATCTTCAATATTGTAAAGCCAAGACCACAAAAATTGACTTCTAGGTACTTACTATATACTTGTGCTAATGATTCTGAAAAGTAGCAACTGATTAATCCATGAACTATCCTTAAGATTCAGGCAGTTCGTATTTGCCAATCTCTGAAAGCCAAGGGCTCCAGTGTACAGGAATTGTATACTTTTGGTTTTTGAGAGTAAAACATAAAGATCCATTGAACTAATGTGGCTCTGTTCATTTTAAGTTCAAATCAAGTGTTGCAGTTTTAAAACATGGTTGATTGTCCTGGTTTTTGAACATTCTATGATTTCAGCAGAGGTTCAATTTGGAAAAGCACAGCTCTAAATTTCCAGCCATCACCTCAATATAGGTAATAAACCAAGTATGTATTTTCAGTGCTAATAAATTACAGTTTATCCTGAAAGTAATCTCCATTTAAATCTACTCAAGCAATCTAAAATTGACTCATGTTTCTGATTACATTAAGAGAATGAAAGGGGTCCGTAATATCGGAAATGAGGGTTTCAAAAATTAATTGGTAATTATCTCTCTGAAAAGCTGAAATAAACACAAAAACAAGAAATAAAGCCCTCCTGAACAATAACTACAAAAAGTTTTAATGCCATATGAAAAACCTGCCTATACATGAAGCTAGTGACCCAGAAAGAGAAAGCAGATTATGGCTTCTAAATAACAGCTCTTGGAAAGTTGGTTTGCTGCACATTTTCTAATAACTAGTCTATTACTGTCTATTTCTTAAGCACCACAGAATTCTCAGAAAGGCCAGTGCTTTTTGTCTGTTGTAATTTATGGGGTTGTGAGAGTTGGAAAGGATTGGGGGTAAGGAATTATACACTGGGTATGTAATAATACCAAAATACAAGAAAAACCTACTTCATTAAGATCATACAATTAATCAAACAGAGTGTATATATAATATCTTCTTTTTTTTTTTAAAGCCCTGGATCCAAGGCGTCCAAAGTTATTAAAATAAAGTTCATTCACAGAACAAAAACAAATTTAATCTGAATTGCTTGCAGATACTGCTAATTTTCTTTTTCTTTTTCTTTTTTTTTTTAAATTAAAAAATGCATTATTGTGAACTATGTGCAGGGTTTGTTTTTAGTAGTGGTGTTTGTGCACATTGCCTCCGGTGCTTTTCCTGGATTTCTCTGACCACTCGCAGAGAAAAGGTTTAGAAGTTATCTGTTCTCCTACCCCTATGCCCCACAAATTGGTTAGGAACAGAAGATAAAAGTAGGACTCCTCATGTTTTAGGGAGCAGAACTGGATGTAACTCCTGATCTCTGGGAGTCATTACTGTCCCCTCCTCCCTCAGGGTCCTCTGACAGGTTCAGAGAGCTGGTCTTGTTTGATAGGAGGCTGATGTTCTCTTGTGTCAAGGCTGATCCATTCGGCACATCACTGTTAACGTTTTTTAAAAAAAAAAGGAGTTTGGATTTTAAAAAAAGGAGAGAGATAAAAATGATTATTTAGTAGAATAAAATCAACAGGGCCTTTCTTTTTAGCAGTATGGAATGGCATACATGAATGGCATTCAAACTTTAATTTACAGCTCTATATCCATGCTTTATTTTAGCATAGGGGTTGGCAAACTAAGGCTAGCTAGCTGCCTTTTTTTTTTTAATTTTGTTTTTTTTTAGCTGCCTGTTTTTGTAAACAAATTTTTATTGGAACACAGCCTGCCCATTTGCTTACATATTGTCTATGGCTGCTTTCACATTACAGTGACAGAACTGAGTTTTGACAGAAATAGTAAAACTCATAATTTTAAATATTCACTATCTGGCCTTTAAGAAAAAGTGCTGACCCCTGCTTTTAGCAGGTTTACTAGTACAAGAAATTGCTTTGAACCCAGGATAATGCATGGATTTAAAGAGCCAAAAACCTAAGCCTGAAAGCAACAGGGCATTAGAAATTGTTGTATATCATCAGGAGGGCAACTCGGGACTATGCATCAAAAGCCTCAAAATACCCTAAGTTGCAAAATACTCTAAGATGCAAGATATGCAAACAAAGAATTAACTATAATATTGTTTATTGCAGGGTTGTTCATAATAGCTGATATGTATCCTTCCGTACCTGTAGAAGAATAATGGATGATATGGGATAGACCAAATTAAAACCCAGGAGGATGGGTGGGGGCAGGGCGGGTAGGTGGGTGGAAGAGGCTAAATGCCTACACACTTCAAAAAACCAGAAGAAAAAAAAAAAAAAGACCAGACGGGTATACATCAAAATGTTAACACTGGTTTTAAATAAATTAAAAAACAAGGGGAAAAAGGAGATGGAAGCAGAAAATTTTATTTCTTAGGTATTAACAGGTAATTCAACCTTGGGTCTGATCTAAAATAAGTTTTAACTCCTGAACTTATGCAAAAATATTCTTTTCTCAATGTATACAAAATAATATTTAAAAAATCAAATTATATGTATGAGGGTACTTCTGTCATGACTGTATAAGACTATGAAAATGTCCCTTTCTTTACCTGAATGTCAATGTAAGGTCCTCAGCTGGAACCTTATTTTGTGGTTCTGGTTGTCCATTTTCTGCTTGCTTACTTGTATTCAATTTGCTTTTCATGTCCAGAGAACATTGGTTCTCCTTTGAAAGAAAAGGAAATAAATTCAATTATCTTTTATTTAATGGTGCTAATGGAAGAGAGAACAGATATAGATAATACAAAATGATGATCAGAAATCATATCTAGTTCTGTAAAATGACCAAAGAAACAGGCAGATTAAAAGAGAGACATAGGGACTTCCCTGGTGGCACAGTGGTTAAGAATCTGCCTGCCAATGCAGGGGACACGGGTTCGATCCCTGGTCCAGAAAGATCCCACATGCCGCAGAGCCACTAAGCCAGTACGCCACAACTACTGAGCCCGCGTGCCCGAGAGCCCATGCGCTGCAACTACTGAGCCCATGCACTGCAACTACTGAAGCCCGCGTGCTCTAGGGCCTGCGTGCCACAACTACTGAGGCCGTGTGCTGCAACTATTGAAGCCTGTGCACCTAGAGCCCATGCTCCACAACAAGAGAAGCCACCACAATGAGAAGCCTGCGCAGCAACGAAGAGTAGCCCCTGCGTGAAGCAACTAGAGAAAGCCCGCGCACACAGCAACGAAAACCCAATGCAGCCAAAGAAAAAAAAAAGAGAGAGAGAGAGAGAGACATGCACAAAAACATAATGGAGTACAGCCCACTTGCTCACTATCCAAGCTGGATAGCAAGGGGACAAATGCCTCAAGTTAACATGGAAAAATCTCACAGAAAAACTGATGACTCAGAAAAAGCAAGTCAAAATATAGTAAGTATCTATAATACACTTACTGAAAACAGAAAAATGAAATATCCCATCTATTTGCTTAAAAAGAATATGAAAACTATGCAACAACAAAAAAACAATTACCATGCAATCTGAGGGAATGGTTCAATCTCCTAAGACTAAAAATTTACTGAAATGAGAGTTCATGCACTATGAAACAAACCCTAAGCATATCTATGGATACAATTCCACAGGAAATAATATGTAGATGGCATCTCACTCATGACAAAAAAATACGTCATCAATAACATAAGGGCTGTGAAACCTAGAAATGTTATTTGGTAATACATCTTTGTTTAACATGAGGGCACTGCAAAAAACACCATCCCCTCTGCTTCCTTAATCAATACGTTTAACAGAAATTTAGTAACTTCCAGATAACCGCCTTGTTTTCCCGGAAAGTTTTTTGTAATGCAGAAAACTAAGACAAAGAACACACTTAAACCAAAAGAGAATGAGGAGAAGAATGATAAAACAGGGAGGCAGACCATCTTCAGGACACTCATTGTCAGTATTAATCACTCACTGCAGTGCCTTGGAGTGATGACTCTACAGCTCTAGATGATTCTAGAACTCCAGAGCGACACAACTACACAGAGGCTTTCCTTTCAGCCTTCCTCTCTTTTCCCACCATAGCACTTACCATGCTCAGTTCCCGGGTTCTCTTCCCGATTTCCCTTTCCACCTGGTGCAGTTCCAAGCTCAGCTGCTCACTTGAGGGCGCTCCAGGCCACTTTGGCGGCGGCGGTGGTGGTGGGGGCTGTGATTGGCCCGCCAAGGCGCTCGCCTCCCTCTGCAGCGCCAACCTGCTACCGACAGCCTAGTGCAAAAGCCAAGCACACAGCTCAACACATGCCACGCCGCGCACAGAGTGACCAGGCCTGACGCCAGACCCGCCCAAGCAACTTACTACTCATGGATTGGCAATAAAAATGATGCAAACGTTAAGGCACTGCTTCTTTCTCTGAGTACCATTTGAATACAAAAGGGAAAAGATGGGGCATTTAAACTCAGTGAATAGTAATTTAATCTTTGGTATAAGTTGCTCTTTTTCTTAGTGGAAAGAGAAGGCAACTATAAATGTGCTTTTTTCCTTTTCTTTTCTATTTTTTTCCTTTTGTTTTTTAATTGAATTTTCTGATATAAATTCTATAATTTCTTTCATGAAACCTCAGTAATGGCAGGGACTTTTAACGACAGTGGGTTAAATAGTGCTGAAATTCTTTTGGAACAGAAAATCAGTCTAGAAATTTCAACTAAGACAAAAAGCCATGAAATAGCAAGGTAAGGAATAATGCTTTATGGAGTTAAAGGTCCAAATCTTCAACAAGTTAATAAACTAACGGTGAACATAATAAACACAGCATTCTTTTTTCTTACGATAGGAATCAGCAAGAAATTTTGGACCAATGTTAATAAAGCAATGGGAAAAAGGAGACAAACATGAGTACTATACAGGTTTTTATTTCTAAACCTTCTTGCTTACATAAGAGCACAAGCCAGACACATGTTCAAAAACAAACACACGCACAAACAAAAATCCCTCCTACTGGTCTTGCTAATAAGTTAGAAATTTATTTCCAAAGCAATATCTTACTTATTATTACAGATCTTGGTAGAAAGATCTAGATCTAGAAAGAAACATTCTAAGAGTATCTTTTTCTCCAGAAGGGAGCAATGCATTTATCACTAGAAGGTCTTTAGCTTTCCATATTCAAAGTCTATGTTCCAATGCAAAGGATAATATAAACAAAACCTAGTCTTCCTGATGTGGCACTTAAAGGACTTTAAGAATTCTTTGCCTTCTGACATTTTGTTTCTCATAAGTATCAGGTAGCATGGTGGAAAGAACACTGAATTTGGAGTATGAAGAGCTGGGTTCATGTTTCAACCTCTGTGAAACTAATATCCTTCAACCAAAAAGGGGAAGGACAATACCACCTCCCTAATCTAATTGTCAGGGACATGTATGGGTCAAATAAGATATGTGATAGTAATTTATAAAATGAAAGAACTATATTAATGAAAGGTGTTATTATTATACAGAGGCTATATTTTTTGGTCAAAGTTCTAAGCGTCTACTAAAGATGCTGACGAGTAAAAGAAATGAGAGACATTTTTAAAAATTAAAGAAAATATAAGAAATTAAAAACAAATCTTAAGCTAAAAGCATCTGTTGATTGAAAAACTATATACTATATACCTTCAACTTAAATGTGCCATCAAGGAATATAAGCTCCTTTTATATTTTTTATTTTATATAATATTTTAGATAATCTACAAATTTTAGATTATCTAAAATATTATACAGTGTAAAAATATAAAAGGAGCTTATATATATACATATATAATATATAATGTATAACATATAAAACATATAAAATATATAAAATATATTCTCAGGTAACAGAAATTCTAAATTTCCTCTTGTCTCAGAACTTCGAAGTACTTACATTCTTTGAAGAATGGACAACTACACTAACTCTTGGGAAACAAACCTCAAAGTTTTATGTTCATTTTACCTCCGAAGTTCCTCCTTGTAAAATCTTTCTGAGAACTCTTCACAAACTGGAATGAAAAAACATCTCTAGGCTGGTACCTCTAGTCCACGCAGCTGGGTCTGCTGGCTAATTTGCTGGTTTAGCTGCTGCAGTTCTAGCCGTAGCTGTTCCCTCTCAGCAGATGGAAGGGGTTTTCCATGACTGGCCACTTCTGACATAGATATTCTCTCCCTTTTGTGGGAAAGAAAGTATGGAATAAATTTAAAATTTTATTTTTAAAACATGTTATGATCAGAAAAACAAAGTAAGTTGAGTAATTTTGAAGGCTTGTAAAAGTGAAAAGAATGACTTATACCTCTCACTGAAGTGTCCCTGAGAAGGTATGTTTTGATGAGGTGAATATGGAGAACCTCCCCAGCCACTGTGGGTTCCATACGGACCATAATCTGTAAGAGAGTAATTTACAGTGGAATGATGCAATTCATAGATTTGATTCTTCTTTTTAGGTAGCCATAATCTAAAAGGCGTAGGCATATTATGTACACAGTTATCTTGAAAGATGGAGGGGTACTGATGTTTGTTTTTCCCCCACTAAAATGTCAATCTTTGTAATTTTTTCTTTCGTTTGATTTTTTTTAAAAAAATGAGATGTATTATTTTAACAAAAGCAATGAAACTATTAAAAATAGCACATAGGTTATTACCTTCATATACAGATATTTAATTTTAGTTTGCACCCCTACAATTCCCTGGGTTATAATTACCTTTCTACAGGGATAATTCCACAGAAAAGTTTGAAGACTACTGCCCTGCAAAGTTATGAAAAGCACTGACGGTAAATGGGGAGTAGGTGGCGCTGGGCGTTGTGACTATGAACACTCCAAATCGGCTCACCTCTGAGGTTCTTACCTGAGATGTTAATAGATTTTGTGGGAGCTCCCTGAGGTGCCATAGCCTGCACTGGGCCAGCACCCTGATATATTGTTTTGGAAGTTCGAGAAATGGCACCAAACCGAGATACTGTTGGTCGGTCTCCAAATGGGATGAGGTCATCATCACTGGTTTCTGCTGCTCTTCTCTGAAGGTCCAATCGCTGGTCTCTCATTCCTTTACTCTCCACATTCTGATAAAAAGTAAAATGAGAAGGTAAAAAGTAAAATGAGAAATCCACCCCACACTTAGATCTCTAACATAATTTCCTCTAGCTCTGTAATAAGGTTAAAATAGAGTATAATGGGGAGGGGGAGGGGTGAGATGTGACAGGGTGAGAGAGTGTCATGGACATATATACACTACCAAATGTAAAATAGATAACTAGTGGGAAGCAGCTGCATAGCACAGGGAGATCAGCTCGGTGCTTTGTGACCACCTAGAGGGGGGGATGGGGAGGGTGGGAGGGAGGGAGATGCAAGAGGGAAGAGAAATGGGAACATATTGTATATGTAGAACTGATTCACTTTGTTATAAAGCAGAAGCTAACACACCATTGTAAGGCAATTATACTTCAATAAAGATGTTTAAAAAAAAAAATAGAGTATAATGTTCTTACTGATAAGACTAAAATCATTAGTTGCCTTTAGTTGTCATATAAAACATTGCTTTTCAAACCTGACCACTCCCTATAACATTTTTTACATCATGACCCAGTACATATATACATTCAAATATATATATATTTGAATGTATATATGTATACATATATATTCTCATGACAAACATTTATCCTTAACTACATGTAATGTACTCTTGTATTTATATTGTTATTCTAATTCATTTCTTTAAAAAAAGGCCCATCATGACCCAATAAATTAATTTTCAACAATCAATAGTTAGAAAAATACTGTTTAAAAGTATAAGCGCCAACATAGGCTTTTAAAAGGCATTCCAGTCAGAAAGATAAATGGAAATCTAATTGCTAGACCCTTGCTACTGCAGCTAAGTAACTATAATTCTGATTCAAACACTAGTATTGTTCACTAGATTCAACTTTACTGTTTAAACTTAAGAGTTGTAAAAGAGTTATAATTTATTTGGACAAGAAATTCAAGGTCTTAATTATGCAAATTAATTTCAATTCTAAACAGCTGTTGGGTTAATTGCTAGCTTCACAGAAACATAAGAAACACTCTTCTTTGTCTAGACAAGTTTGAAAAGATTTTTACATATACCTGAAAGAACTAAAAAAACATATAAATATAATTCAATCACATAGTATAGAATATGGTCTGAAACTTAAGCAAAGCTCAGTTACTTGTGTCTACACTATTAACTGGGGATAATTTATTTGGTTTATCTCGATTTGTATTAATTATGGCTTAGTTATTACACATACCATCATTTCCACACTCCCTGCTGCCACAACATCTTTGGGTTTTGCATCTTTGGTTCCAATGTAGGAGCCGATGGTGTCACATGACCACGGTGAGTACTGGCTATAATCATTTCCTTTGTATTTCCCAGCTACCTTCAAGTCTTCATCCAAAAACTACAGATGGAAAAAGGAAAAAAGAAACAAAATAGGAAATGGGTCTATGAGTAACAGCACAGAGAAAGCAGGAATTTCTTTAGAACATCATGCTGAAGCAACAGAGTAACGGTTATTTGATTTGTGTCACTAGAAGATTTTTGTAGACTATGAAAAATATAAAACAAGTGAAAAATGATATTCAGCCTTTACACTTTGTTAACAGAGGGTCAAAAAGAAGTATCTCAATATCTTTCAAAGAATCAAATTAGGATTTTTGAAGAGATTTGCCCATCCTCTTTCTCATCAGATTCAGTTAACACTTAAGCAAGTATGTACTAGGCCCTACTTTTGCAAGACCCTCCTTAATGTTTCTTTCAATAACATTCCAGGTAAACAAGAACATTAGAAATTCTTTAAAATGTAATCTTAAATGTTCTATATAGTACGTGATGACGTAATAACTTTTTTACCTAAATCTCTTTAATAGCAATAATTCATATCTTGAATAAATTCTGGTCCTAAAATGTAATCTTAAATGTTCTATATAGTACGTGATGATGTAATAACTTTTTTACCTAAATCTCTTTAATAGCAATAATTCATATCTTGAATAAATTCTGGTCCTTAGGGTTGAGTCAATGAAGTGAAAAGGATAAGATTCCTAATTTTCTTTTCTCAGGATGAGCTCTGAAATTATGTAATAACTAAATAGGTATTGTAGGTCTAATGCATTTTTACTTACATTCACATTTGTGTAATGTTTTACAGTTTTCTAAGTACTTTTATGTATACACTATCTCACATGTTCTTCAAGTCCATGAGAGACAACGTGGGTGATTGGACCAAGGTTATACCAGTATAGGGAGTGCTAGAACACTAATAAATTGCTCTCACTTTATCACAGATGTATATACTGACATACTAATAATCCAGGGGGTACTGGTACATTTAAATGGCTCTATGCTTCCCCCTATACTAAAAAAAACCTTCTATTTTCTGAGTCATCACTTTGGTCTTCTGCACTGGCAGAGGGATATGCTGTTCACAGTACCACTCATTTTCAACCACAACTCCTATTTCCATTGTTTATAATCTCTTTCTTTTTTTTTTGTCCTACTTCTATTTTAAAAATTCCAGCTTTTTACATTTCTCCTCTGCTTACAAATTTTGTGTAGAACAGCTAGCTTTTTAAAGACATGACCTACTAACAAGAGTGCTTTTTCCCCTGCAATCAATGTATTATACAGCAATTAAAAAGAATGAGATAGGACTTCCCTGGTGGTGCAGTGGTTAAGAATCAGACTGCCAATGCAGGGGACATGGGTTCGAGTCCTGGTCCGGGAAGATCCCACACACCGCAGAGCAACTTAAGCCTGCAAGCTACAACTACTGAAGCCCACACACCTACAGCCCGTGCTCCGCAACAAGAGAAGCCACCGCGATGAGAAGCCCGTGCACCGCAATGAAGAGTAGCCCCCACTCGCTGCAACTAGAGAAACCCCCTGTGCAGCAACGAAGACCCAACGCAGCCAAAAGTAAAATATAAATAAATAAATAAATTTATTTAAAAAAAAATGAGATAAATTTATATACTGATACAGAAAGACATCCAGGATAACTGGTTAAGTAAAAACAAAAACAAAAAAAATGCAAAACGTAAAATCTGAATATATTATTACTAAATGATCTGATTAAAAATTATAATGATGTGTTAGTTCATGCACAGAAAAGTTGAAACATATATAAAAAGTTAAAATATATAATAAACTGACAGTGATATAGAAAATGAGATTTTGGAGAAATTTCTTTCTATATTATATATTTTTATAATGTATGAATTTAGTATAATTATATGTAGGTTGTTTATAATCAGAACTGAAATTTAATTATATAGCTTTGTATGTCAGTAACTAAAATAATTCTGTCAATAGATGAAGTTCTGTAACAGCCAGGCATTATTATCATTTTTATTACAAGTAAAAAAGTAATAAATACACAGTTATTATTTACTGAATGCCTGCTTTGTGCCAGAGGCCTTATGTCTCATTTAATCTTCACCACACCACTGTGAGGTGGGTTTTATTATGCTTGATTTACAAATAGAGAAACCTGAGCCTCAGGGTTAATGAAGGCTAAATAACTTACAAAAGATCACACACTGAGTCACAAAGCTGAACCTCATAGATAAGTATATTTCATTCCAAAATTAGCTCACTTTTCACAGTGTCATACTGCTTTCCATATTTCTCAAAAAATGGTATGGCATAACAAGGCTCTGGGACGTCTCTAATAGTCAGTTTTTGAAAAAATATCATGTAATGTTGATACTTTACAAGTAAAATTATATTAATAGAAGATAAAAAAAATAGATGTTATAGCTTTACTAATTAACCTACATTATTGTGGAAAATTCATCCAAAGTGTTTAGACAGGAAAGCCAGATACTATGAACAATCTTTATTTAGTAGATTACTTTTGTAGACCCCAAAGTTTACTGTTTATTATATGCAATGTGATATATTTCAATTTTCATTGCTTATTATTCATAATTTGTCAGCTAGAAATATTGTTTAGAATCATAATTCTACAAATAAAGGATGCAAGACATTTTCCTTACATAATATCAACTGCAACCCTACTGAAAAAACCTACTTGACATAAAAAAAATATATATATATATTTATATATATATACACACACACACATACACACACATTGAGCTGAGGCAGTTATGTAAAATCAACAAACCAAAATAATTAAATAAATAAGATCAACAAAGCAAAAAGCTGGCTTTCTGAAAAGATAAAACTGATGATAAATCCCTAGCAAGACTGATCAAGGAAAAAAATTATCAGAAGTGGAAAAATGTCTATGGGGTCACTATAGACCCTGAAGACATTAAAAAGATAATAAGACAACACTCATTCATGATAACTGTTAGTACTGCTTTGTGGAAATACTGATAACCCTCAAATTATGGTTTATTACCCTCTAGTACATTAACCAGTTTATTCTAGCAACTCTATTTCAGTGTTTTTTTCCCTGCCTTTCACTATCTATATTAGCCTGTCTCTCCTACTCTTTGAATCAACTTTATCATCCTGCTGTTTTCCTCACTACTGAATAAACCTTTGACAGTCTCAACTATAAAAACTAGGAATATAGGGAAATTTCATTAATCTGATAAAGATTACCTACAAAAAGGCTGACAGCAAACATCATAATGGTAAATTATTAGAAGCTCCATTTGCTCAAAGACTGGAAATAAGAAAACCTATCATCACTTTTATTTTATACTGGAGGATCTAGCTCACATAACTAAGATTAAAAAAAAGAAAAGACTTAAGAATTGAAAAGGAGAAAGTAAAATGGTCATTATTCACAGAGGACATGACTGTGTGCACAGAAAATCCAAAAGAATCCACTAACAAATACTAGAATTAATAGGGAAACTTACCAAGGCTGCTGAACACAGGTGTCAAAATACACAAAAATCTACTTAATTTCTCTTTAATAATAACAAAGAGAAAATGAAATTTCAAAAAGGATTCCATTTAAAATAGCTTCAAAAACATTAGTTTTCTAGGAATAAGTTTATTGAAAGATGTGCAAGACACTGAAAACTATATGAGATATGACACTATTGACAAAAATTAAAGAAGATCCAAGGAAGTGGAGGGTATACCATGTTCTTGGAGACTCAATATTGGAAAGATGTCACTTCTCCTCAAATGGATCTAAAGCAACACTGTCCAATGAAAATATAATTGACCCACATATGTAATCTAAAACATTTTAGTAGCCATATTAAAAAATAAAAAGAAACAGGTAAAATTAATTTTAACAATACATTTTATTTAATCTAATACACCCAAAGTAGTATCATTTTAACATGTAAAATATATTGATATTTTGGGGGGGGGGTACTAAACCTTCAGATCCAATGTATGTTTTATGCTTACAGCACACATGAATTCGAACTAGCCACATTTTAAGCATCATTATCCACATGTGGCTAGTGGTTATTACCATACTGGGCTGCCCAGATCCAGAGATTCAATGTAATCCTAATAAAAACTGCAGCAGAGATTTCTGTGGACATCCACATGCTGATTCTAAAATGTGTCTGGAATTTCCAAGGACCAGGAACAGCAAAGATAATCCTGAAGACCAAAACTGGAAAACATACACCACCACATTAAGATGTACACTACTACTACATTAAGACAATGTGGTGTTGGTACAAGGATAGAGAAACAGATCAATGAAACAGAATAGAGTTCAGAAACATACAGTCAGCTGACTATGACAAAGGTGACCAGATTATGATAAAGGTGACTGCAGGGTACTGGGGAAAGGATGGTCTTTTCATTAAATGATGCTTGATCAATGAGATATCCTTTGGGGAAAAAACTGATCTTAACTCCTAAGACACTATATACAAAAATCAATTCTAGATGGACTGTAGATCTAAATGTGAAATAATAAACCTTTTAGAGGAAAACACCCTCATGACCTTGGGAATAGGTGAAGATGACTTAAATAGGACACAATAAATCACTGATTAAGGAAAAACTGATAAAGAGACTAAAAAAGATGTGCTTACTTCCTCTTGTTGGAAGGCAGGAGGCAATGTTGGTGAAGGTGCAAAAGGAGGTGGAGAGATAACCTTCCTTTCCTCTAGTTGTGCCATTATTTCCTTTCGTCTTCGATGTAGCTCATCTAGACTAGGATGGGGCTGGGGAGGGGGAGGAAGCCGGCTGTAAGGAGGCTCCTGAAAATGCAAAGATGAGTAAAAATTGAAAAAGAATTTCAGGACACATTGATTCACTTAGCACATATTTTAAATAAGCAGCTTGTATACTCATCTTAACATCTGAAACAGCAAGACTTAATAAAACAAAGCAAAACAAAACAAACAAAACCCCCAAAAGCTCTCAGGATTTCCCAAAGAGCTAAATTTAAGTTTCTTTTTCTTGGTCAGAGACCATAATTTTTAAATAAATCTAGAAATGTTAATAAAACCATCTAATGTTCAGAAACTAAGATGGGTTAGCGGGAGTGGGGTATTAATTTTTTTCCCCTTTAAAAGTTAAAAAAAAACCAAACAACCTATGCAGATGATGAAAAGGTGAAAAAAGAGAAGATGCTTTCTTTTAAAAAAGAACTGATTGATCAAAGAGTTATTACCATGGCAAAAGGTTAAAAAAAAAAAAATCACTGCAAGCAATAATCACGTAAATCTATATAATAAGAAAAACCCCAAAAACCCAGCATACTCTGTTGTACGAAGGTCTGATCTGAGTTGGGTGGGGAGCCACTGGATAGTAAGCCTCCATCTGTTGGTATCTTTCTCTGGATTCTGGTACATAGGATGGTACTGCTGCAGGTGGAATCTCAATGGGTATAGGACTTTCTCGGAAAATCTCCTCTCTTGTGTAAGACTGAGCAGGGTATACTCGACGGCCATCGTAGTGTGGTGGGTACACAGGTGGGTACTGTTGTGGCTGTGTGCCATATTGAGAGTTTACTACACGATCTTGGAGGTACGGTGGATAATGATCCAAGTAGGGAGGACCAGGTTCAGGAGCAGATGGCGGAGGTCGGACAAAGCGGGACACACATTGTGGTGGTGGAGGATAGTACATACCTGTACAATACAAAAGAGGAACCAAAAGCAACAATGAGCCAATCTATTTTTCTATTTAAGACTTTTCCTTTTAAAATATTTCAACACTAAAGAATTAAAAATCCACTCCTTTCTTTAGATGTTTTTCCCTCTGCTTATGTAGTCAGGCTAGCTTTGCGAAAAACAACAAGCAAAAATTATCCTTAAAAGTTATTGAAAACACCAATCTACTTATAGTCTACAACAGTAAATTGGCTCTCTCAATTGTTTGACCATCTTTCTGGTGTGCCTTAACATACTGCAAACACTGAAAAGCAAAAAAACTATATTTCCCTGAAGCTTAGGTTCTACAAATCACTCATCTGCATAAGTTTTGAATGTGAAATTGAGTTAACTGGAAAGAGATCCATTCTGCTGCTACAGATCTAGTAGCTAACTGCATAGCTCTAGAGTTCTTTGTTTTTTGGCTGTGCCGTGCGGTATGTGGGATCTTAGTTCCCCACCAGGGATTGAACCCGTGCCCTCTGCAGTGGAAGTGCAGAGTCTTAACCACTGCTCCGCCAGGGAAGTCCCCTAGAGTTCTTGAGACAACAGTCGTGGCAGTAGCTTCCCAATTTCAAGACGTTTGCCTCAACTGATGAGCTCCTCAAGTTGGTGATTAGGGCAGAAGTTTCCTATTTCTACAGCTTCATTGTAACAGGGTCTTTCAGCAACTAGCTCTGGGACTCATTCCTGGAGGCCTAGCTTAAGTCTGCTTTTCCAGTGCTTCTACTGATTTTGTAGGACTCTCTGCATTAAACCTCTTTCTGCTAATATAGCCAGAATGGTTTCTGCTATCTGCAATTGAACCCTTACTGATTCAGCATATGTAAGGTTAACTCAACAAAAGCAGTTGGGTTTTTCCTGCAATGAATGGTCAAAAGGAAGACACAGATCAACTTTTATCATATTCTTATATGTATTAATGACACCATGCCAACTTTAAAACTACTTTTTTGGGGGCTTCCCTGGTGGCGCGGTGGTTGGGAGTCTGCCTGCTAGTGCAGGGGACGCGGGTTCGGGCCCTGGTCTGGGAGGATCCCGCGTACCGCGGAGCAACTAGGCCCGTGAGCCACAACTGCTGAGCCTGCGCGTCTGGAGCCTGTGCTCCGCAGCAAGAGAGGCCGCGACAGTGAGAGGCCCGTGCACTGCGATGAAGAGTGGCCCCCGCTCGCTGCAACTAGAGAAAGCCCTCGCACAGAAATGGAGACCCAACACAGCCAAAAATAAATAAATAAATAAATAAATAATTTAAAAAAAAACCAAAAAACTACTTTTTTTGAAATCAGAAAAGACACTGCTGATTCAAAATTAATATAGCCTTGGGAAAGGGAAATGGAGAACACCTTGAATCTATCCCGGTTTAAAAAACAATAGCACTATACTGTTTCTGATAGAGTCAACACTTTAGTTTAAAAATCGTTGTTTATTTTTTCACATGAATTACATTATGTGAAACCTCAATCAAGTCCTCTCCTCATTCTCCATACCTGGTATATTATTAAAACTGGCTAATTTTCCACATTTGTCTATTTTCTCAAATACTTTCTTTTTTCCCATCACACTAATCCAGACCTCAACAGTCACACCTGGATTAACAACGAGTCTCCTTACTCCTCCTTTACTCTAGACTCTCATC